>NC_091454.1:97952553-99152553 GCF_027789765.1 Dendropsophus ebraccatus | reverse complement strand
TAGTCTATTTTTTTCAACCAGCACAAGTCAGAAAATCTGCCTTCAGGAGACTGGGACCTGGAATTCTGGTAAGTTTGTTTTACAGCATGATAACAGCAACAAAAAAATTAATGTATATTGCAAACTTGCTTTATTTCACATTCACTGTTGATTTAGACTTTGGAAGTTATAGAGACCGTGACACTTTAAAGGGGTACTCCGGGCTGGGGGCTTTTTTGCCTATGGATCCCGCCCCTGCCACTAACTGGCTGAGCGGACTTGAAACGTCATGTCTGGAATCAGGGAAGTAAGGGGATATCATTGCCCTCATCCACCTCCTCCCTGGCCTTAGGCAAAAAAGCCCCCCAACCCGGAGCACCCCTTCAAGTATATAAATTGTCTTTCACTTTTTGGAGTTATGGGTGGGATGAAAATAAGAAATTCAGGAAAAAAGAAATACAGAAGGGGATTTTTTTTTTTTGCAAAAACAGTAAGACTATGAAACTCTCTGTCAGAGGAAATTGTTGTATAAACTCTAGAGTTCAAAAGGGACCTGGATGCATAGAAACATAGAAACATAGAAGATTGTCGGCAGAAAAAGACCATTGGGTCCATCTAGTCTGCCCTTTTAGTATTTTCTTTCTTATTATCTTAGGATAGATATATGTCTATCCCAGGCGTGTTTAAATTCTGTTATTGTAGATTTACCAACCACCTCTGCTGGAAGTTTGTTCCAGGTATCTACTACTCTTTCAGTAAAAAAATATTTTCTTACATTGCTTCTGATCTTTCCCCCAACTAACCTCTCACTGTGTCCTCTTGTTCTTGAGCTCAGTTTTTTTACTAAAAACACTCCCCTCTTGAACCTTATTTAGTCCCTTAACATACTTAAAGGTTTCAATCATGTCCCCCCTTTCCCGTCTTTCCTCCAGACTATACAGATTCAAATCTTTAAGTCTTTCCTGATATGGTTTATGCCTCACACCCTCCACCATTTTTGTAGCCCATCTTTGGACCCGTTTTATTTTATCAATGTCCTTTTTTAGGTGAGGTCTCCAGAACTGGACACAGTATTCCAGATGTGGCCTCACCAGAGCTCTATACAGCGGGATCACAATCTCTCTCTTCCTACTGGTTATACCTCTAGCTATACACCCCAGCATACGATTTGCTTTCCCCACCGCCTGGTTGCACTGGTGACTCATTTTAAGGCTGTCAGAAATCATTACCCCTAAATCCTTCTCTTCTGAAGTCTTTTCCAACACATTACTGCCGATGTGATACTCGGATAGAGGATTCCTCCTCCCCAAGTGCATTATTTTACATTTGGAAACATTGAACTTCAATTTCCACTGTTTGGACCACTTATCTAGCAAAGCTAAATCATTTTCCATATTACTGACACCTCCAGGAATATCAACCCTATTGCACACTTTTGTGTCGTCAGCAAACAGACAAACTTTACCCACCAACCCTTCTCCTATGTCACTTACAAACATATTAAAAAGAATAGGACCCAGAACAGACCCTTGTGGCACACCACTTCTAACCAGTCTCTGCTCGGAATATACACCATTAACAACAACCTTCTGATATCTATCCTTCAGCCAACTACAAATCCACTGAACTATCCAGGGATTTAGACCAATTTTCTCTAACTTCTCTATCAGCCCTTTATGAAGAACTGTATCAAAAGCTTTGCTGAAGTCCTGATAGGCGATATCCACAGCACCACCTTCATCCAGCACTTTTGTGGCATAATCAAAGAAATCAATGAGATTAGTCTGACATGATCGGCCCTCAGTAAAGCCATGCTGGTTTGGATCCATCAAATTGTTGATTCTTAGGTGACATGTACACTGTTTTATTAAAGTGAAAAAACTGCCATTTTTGATCATAAAAGCCATAAAAAGATGGTAAGGTTCATCAATTATGGTTGTCCTTATCAAATAACGCCCATTATTATATATATATATATATATATATATATATATATATATATATATATATATATAAAAAAAGCAGTTTTTTCACTTTACAAAATCGTGTGTGAGCATAGCCGTAGAGTGTGACCAGGTTATAGTTGCTAGATTCTGCAGGAGGGTCATGTATCCAGGGATTTGTTCTGATTGTCAAATTTGGAAGGAATTTTTAGCTTCTCCATCCCCCCCCCCCCCCTCCTTCCTCTGGATCAATACAGCTAGTAATAAGCTTAACTTTATAGACTGGTGTCTTTTTTCAGCCTTACAAACTATGTAATCAATAATTTTAGTCGATAGTTGTCTTACTGTTTTCCTTTTACAAAGAGAAAAAAAATGCACTGTGCTATTTAAATGCAATTAAAGTCTAAAAATAAAAACAACACTAACATGAGCCAATATATTCCTTATTTGTTTTACAAGATAAATATGAAATGTGAGGATGGGTGTAAGCAGATGGTTGTTTGGCTGTGTTGCTAAGGGAGTTAATGTATTCTGAGTCAGCTGAGACATGTTGCACAGTATATTAATCTGATCACTCTGATTATAGTACTGCAAAGCTCAGTGTGATCACAGTCTACATATACATGATTAATGAGGATTATAAGTAATTGTATTAATTCTGCTCCTTGGAGAGGCTAGTGTTACTATAATTATTGAGATCCCAGCTATGGAAATGTGCTCCTAATACGTGGGAAGTGGTTGGTAACTGAACCTTAGAGAAATCTAAAAACTTTTGAAAACATTCCAGTGACATACATTGTTATTAATGATATGTCTTCCTGTGGTATTACTAATTGCCAATATACAAAATTTATTTTATCCAGTAACCATTTTCTAGGCTGTCCATCATTGTCAAGCCCCATTGCTTAACTATATTACATGATTGTGCAGAATGGCAGCCACTAAATAGGTGACATATTATAACAAACTACATATCAGCATTGACAGACAAAAAAATTAAAGCTTTTGAATTATACTTCGAAAATAAGGGGGCCATTTTTTTTCAAATCTTGTGCAAAGGAATAGTGGAGTAGCAGACTGCTTCTTTTATTTTTAGAAAGACCTCCGAGGAGAAAAGGTTTTAGAAATGTCCCCTTATGTACTAATTTGCTTATGGAACATGATAACAAAAGATCATCACAGGAATAATAAGTAACAGTAAATTGGTATATAATTAATAACTTGTGTGACACTTGTTTGCTTGTCCAATTGTGCAGCCATGCCACATGAACAATCATTGTTTTTTCATGCATTCCATACAATTCTTCACTGTCAGTTGCACATCACCTGTTTAAACAGGGTGATGTGTGGCTGATAGCGATAATCTAAATGGAAGCTCAGAACATCCAATAAGCCAAAAAGCAAGCTAATTTGCCGATTATCGGCTTATATAAAAGGGCTTTTATACAATAATATTGTGATTTCCAGTTTTTTAGAGGTTAAACGCTTAGGAAAGTTTAACTTTTTATTAGCCTTACCTCACACTCCAAAAATCTATTTATGCCAAGCTCAAGGATGTGTATATGGAAGGCCATTCAGAAAAGTGTTTAGCTCAATGGTCCTTGATGACCTCCCTGACAAATTGTTAATGGGTCTACGAATAGCAAGATGTACCACCCAGAGCTAACACGTTAGCATTCTGCACAAAGCCATTTTAGCATTTGATATATTAACATAGCCCATTAGGATGCACCTTCTCACTATCTGAGACTCTGCCCTAAGTGTAATATTTCCCAAACGTGCCTTTTTTAGGGCTTATTGCAATGCCTATCAATCCAACCTTTATAAAATGGGGTGCTGGATCTCTTTCAAGACATCTGGAAATATACAATTCAGTTTACTCCTCTCTGGTGTCTCTTTCATTACACATAGGTTCATCCCTCTGACTCCACTAAAAGGCTCAGCAGATCTTCATACTGCATTACGTTTTTTGTAATTTTAGTAAAGAACAGATGCTGATTGCAATGAAGTCAGCGTCCGATCTTTACTGCAGGTGTGGCATTGAATTGAAGTCAATGCAATGCCACCCGCTGTGCTCACATAGCGTTATGTAAACGCCCGTTCTTTAGAAAATAATGCACCAGCCTATTGTTTCTGGATGTTGTTCCGGCCACACATTACATTGAAGTGAATAGCTTACTGATTTGTGGGCACACTCAACGATGCCCACAAATCAATAGTAAGAAAAGGACGCTCCTGCAGCCGATTCAGGGTTATTGGGTGCAGGAATATCCTAAATGCAGCCCAGCCGCCGGCAGTTTAACAGCGTCTATTGCTATGCAACGAACACTGTTAAACCTAGTGTGAACATAGCCTTACTGCTGGTGGCTCAATGTATTCCTTACCAATTGATGCATACATCTACTTCTTCAATGCAGGAAATTTTATGGGTAAAGTGAGTGAAGAGTTTATATTTTATTTAAAAAGCCACATTTTCCTTACTAAAAATTAAAAAAAGAAAAATGTCCCATTTTAGTATATTCCCAATATATTTCTTTAATCAGTCAGTATAGATTCCTTTTATTGCAACACATATATTTGTTATGTGACAAGATGAATTTAGGAGCAAAGAAAATAATGTAAGTCAGTGACATTTGGCAAGAACATGTTCCATTTAATCTGCTCCTTGAACTAAGGAAGTTTTTTTTTTTGTTTTTTTTTCCTGTAAGAGTTATACTATATGTTTTACTGCCAGAGAAAACAGACTGATGAATAGCAGAATTCACATAGGTTTATAAATAGGATGGCTAAGAGGCAGAGTAAAGACAGGTGGGAGCTCTGCCATGTTGAACATTTGGGGTTTATTTACTGAATGTATTACTTTGCAAGGGATGTTACGGAATGAAAACCCACTAAGAAAAGAGTAAAGGGATAGTTTATAAACTAATTTGTTTGATACTTTAGATTCCATACTGGATTACATATGTAAAATATATGCATTTTAATAACCATATATGTCAAGAAAAGAAGAACATGTCACAAAAGTGCTGAATTTACTCAGTGTGAACTGGCCCTTATAAGACACAAGCAGTAGTGTGTAACACATGTCACATGGCAGAGTAGCAATGCTTGCATCCCCTGTGTACCACACATACTCCTTAGCTGTTCCAGTCACACAAAGTGTAGGTGAATGACCTATGACACGAGGATTCTTTTAAACAATTATAAACTTAACTTTAACTTAACTTTAAATTTTAAACTTTCTGGTGCAAAATCTTATAAACATACAATCTAATGTAGCACAAGGTAGATAGCGCTTTTATGCTTGAAACTAAGGAGATTTGGCCACTTTCCCTTTTTAGTTAACCTGCGAATAAAAGGTTAAAGGACAACTCCCGCAGGACCCCCCAAAAAAAAAAAAACACAGACACACACAGACACCATACTCACCATCTCTCCGGTGACGATCGCCACTCGATTCGCCCGCCGTCCGCCTCTCCGTCGCCGCCGTCCGCCATCCAGCGATGTCTCCGACTTCCGGGTCCAGGGGATGGAAAAGGCTGCCAGTGCGCTTGCGCACCGGCAGCCTTTTCATTGGCTGGAGCGCATCACATGGCTTCCAGCAAGCTCAGCCAATCAGGGCTGAGCAAGCTGGAAGCCATGTGATGCGCTCCAGCCAATGAAAAGGCTGCTGGTGCGCATGTGCACCAGCAGCCTTTTCATCCCCATTCACTTTGCATGAAGACGCCGAGGAGGAAGAAGACCCGGACCGCCCCTTGGCTCTGACGTCGTCGTCACCAGATGCCGCCCCGGAGAAGAGGACCGTGACGATTGTAATAGGTAATGTATACATTCTTTAACTTCCGGGGTGGCGGGTCGGGGGTCCGAAAGTGGGGGAAGGGGGCCAGGCCGGGTATTTAACCACATTACAAAGTTATATAACTTTGTAATGTGTGTTAAATGAGCAAAAAAAAATTTTTGTGGGACTTGTCCTTTAACTGAATAATTTGACTTTAAGACACTTTAGTAGGAATACTTAACTTAGTTCTTATGGGTTACGGATTTTAATAAAGGAATCACAGTCCAATTAGTCTAAACTCTAGGCTCTTATGAGGATTTTCATAGTTTGGCTGGCTGTGGTTTGAGAAGATAAAAATCTAGTTACAGGAGAACAAATCTCTTGCACAATACCCAGAGGAACATATGCAGGAGCATGATCACTTAAGTGGAAGCTGATCAGCACTGTCTCTGACCGGAGGCCTCATAGAAGACGGCAATGTCAGGAGGCCTTTGAGAAATTTCTCTCACTTGGACTAGACAAAATTTAGAAGAACAATGAACAATCCTTGCAGTTTGGGCTGGTTGTGACTTGCTTCACATGTCTTTGGGAAGTGCAGAACCTGCATGTAACTTGTTCTTCCCACCGTATTTACAGCCAACTGGCTAAATGGATAATCTGACTAACAGTAGCTAAGTAAGCAGCCATGTGCACTGTCCGGACACTAGGCCTAGACTCTCCTAGACTTGTTTAGGTCCCCCCTTTATAGGTTAACAGGGACTGGACTAGGAACTGCTCTTATTGATTGGCATCAGGTGACCAAATGATCTTACTCCCATACATGTGACAGAAGAAATGTTTAAACCTTGCACTTTAAACCTTACGTGTATACTGTTAAGTAGGGATGAGCAAATCTACATAAGGAAAGAAGCAAAGCGCTTTATTCCTATTGGAATTCTGCTCATCAGGCTGTAGGCTTTGAAGTCTGCTCTGCTCCCTGCCACACTTTCCAGAAAAAGAGGGATCCAGTCCTGGGAAACTGGGAGAAATTTCCCAGGACTGGATCCATCTTTTCCCAGCACTCAGGGAGGAGCAGCAGGGAGCGGAGCACACTTTAAAGCCTTCAGCTGGATGAGCGAAATGCAGATAGGAACAAATTGCTTCACTTCGTTCCTACTGTAGATTCGCTCATCTCTACTGCTAAGCAATGTGAAAAGTAGAGCAGTGTGACATGTTTTATTTAGCAATCATGACGGTTTCAGACTCTGACCAAACAATACTTTTGATATGTCTCACATCTTGCAAAACCACATGTATCATACATATAAAGATTACAGAATGAACCTAAAAACTTCTTTCTGCTGACCTCCTTCCTATATTTTGTCTTATACGTATGTATTATAACATATACAACATATATGCCCCCCCGCCCCAAAAAAGATCTATGCTAAAACATGCATATACTTCTGCAACTTTTCTAGCATACCACTGTATAAGAAGAACAAGATGAAAATAAAGCCTTAGAGTTACTAACTGCAATTTACATTGTTGTACCCCCCCCCAAAAAAAAAAGTTATATTTATATATATATATATATATATATATATATATATATATATATATATATTAACTAAAACTATTCTTGCCATACTTTTATGGCAATATTGAATGATTAGTTAGCTGGTCTGTTAACACATTATAAATCAAACCAAGGCACTTGAGACATAAATAGTGCTGTAAGTAACAAAAGACTGATTGATTGTTTAAGACCTAAGACTATTTGCACAAAGAATAATAATAAACTAGTAGCTTTAGCTAGCTAATAATGTCATACGGCTGCTAAAATCTGCCATTATGAAAGCCAAATGTAGTTACTGCCACTGTTAAAAAAAGGTGAAGTAAAACTTTAAAAGCAAATCTTCCCCTCTATTAATAAAACTGAAAAATATATTCTTCATGTGAAGGCTGAGATACTATAACATTGAAATTAATGCCAATAACTAGAATAATGATTGTCCATTATAATGTTTCTTTTTCACTTTCTTTTTGTTAGTGCTGACTGTACGACAAGGATCATAAAAAGAGGTTGGTTGGGTAGGTGACTGCTTAGCGTACCAATTCTTCATCAGGGATTTGTATATGAGTCTATGTGGGTGTATATAATGTATATATGTATATTTGCTTTATTGACTGTAAGCCTGTCCCTGACTGTCCATGTGAGTGTTAGTAACAGCACACCTGCTCTGGCTGTCTGTATCAACTCCTATCAGCCTATATGTCGACTATTGACATAGAGACCAGACCACTGTGGTGGGTACAATTTATTTCGTATGTCTGTGGCACCAAAATGATTCTCTTGGCCCTCCATATGGTTTAAGGCCCTATTACACGGAACGATTATCGGCCAATATCGGCGGTTACAGCCGATAATTGTCAGCAGTGGAATTGACAGCAACGATTAGCTGACATCGCTCGTGTCGGCTGATCTTTGCGTCGTTTGTCTTTCAAACATGTTGAAAGACAAACAACTGATACAGCAACGATCTGCTGCCGTCGCTCCGTGGAATAAGAGCGTCGGCAGCAGATGCTGCTGTATCCTATGGGTTGCCCGGACGATCAGCGATCCCCCGTGGAATAGCAGCAGTAGCGAGCGGGGAACCAGGAGCAAACAAGCGCTAATAGCGCTTGTTTGCTCCTGTCAGTCGGCCCGTGGAATAGGGCCTTTAGTTTGGAAGATAGACCACAAAAAGTTCTTACATGTCACTGAAGCTTGCCCAGGGCAGTACTGAACAAAGATCAAAGTAGGTGAGAAGCTCCCCTCAATGGCTCAATGCTCAGGAGGAGGAGAAGCTGATACAGAGAAGGCACTAGAGATTGGTGAGAAGATAACTGGCCCCTGATGTCTTTAGGTGGTGATGGACATTTCTAAGATGTTTTTAGCATATGAGGAATACAGTCTAGCAAATATTACTAAAATAATTTATGTTGTTCTAGCAATGCAGGTACACTAAGGGTGCATGCACACTGCGGAATGGCAACGGATAACCCGTCTGTAGTTTGGAGGCTCATTAACTGGTGAATACTTGGAGTAAAGTTCTCACAACCAGAGCAAACCCTAAAAACAGCGGTTTACGCTATATTTTACCTTGGACCAGAGTACAATTGTTTTGGCATCACTTGTTTCTTTTCCAGTTCTGCAACCCTTTATAATCTTAGGGTGCATGCACACTGCGGAATGGTGACGGATAACCCGCCTCGCATTCCGCAGCTTGCACTGACTCGGACTGAGGCGGGCGCTCGCGTGTCCACCCGTGTCATAGACTCCATTCTATGCATGGGCGGATTACGTTGTTCGTCCAAAGAATGAACATGTTCATTCTTTGGACGAAGGGTGGCCCCCACCTGTGCATAGAATGGAGTCTATGACACGGAAGGAGACGCGAGCGCCCGCCTCAGTCCGAGTCAGTGCAAGCTGCGGAATGCGAGGCGGGTTATCCGTCACCATTCCGCAGTGTGCATGCACCCTAAGATTATAAAGGGTTGCAGAACTGGAAAAGAAACAAGTGATGCAAAAACAATTGTACTCTGGTCCATGGTAAAATGTAGCGTAAACCGCTGTTTTTAGGGTTTGCTCTGGTTGTGAGAACTTTACTCCAAGTATTCACCAGTTAATGAGCCTCCAAACTACAGACTAGTGTTGAACCAACATATTGCTGGTTGACAACGGCAAACCCAGAGATTTCAGTAATTTAGATTGCTTTTTTTTCCAAACGCAGTCTATTTGATAATCAAAGTATATTAGATTTTTGCTCTAAATGTTACTAATCATAGGATTTTACAATGTGTAATATTTGGTTCAAAGTGTTGATCAGTAATGCCCAGAAATGTGGTGATCCCGGACATGTCACTTACCATAAATGTCAATTGTAAATTTAAGAGTTTACTTTTTTTTAAAAAAGCTATTCCTTGGCCTCAATGAGAGTCACATGAGAGGAAGCAGCACCGTAGGAGAGAGCATCGAAAATGAAACACACATGAATCAAGATTTCTCTACGGGATAAAAGAATGAAGTCCTGACTCAGTTCCTTGTACTGCACGCTGTGTTATTCTATATCTTTTCACACACATTCCAACTAAAACAAATTGTCTGATTCATCTTACAAAGCTTGTGCAAATGTTTACACACTTTTTTCATTTATTTTTGCTGAAACATATGATTAAACATTTGCATTCAATATGTGTGTCCTGAGTTATATAGCAAGAGATTTTTCTCAATTTTGAATTGCGATTGACAACCACATATTCTTGTCTAGATTATCATAGGCGTAATTAGAACTAGTACTAGAATTTATTTTCTTTACCAATGCCTACCTGTTCTTGGACAAAAAAAAAGACCAAAAATATATATTTTACAATATGGCTCCATAACGATATGTAAGTACATAGTACAGTGTGCTTCAGTAAAGGGAAAGTTGTAAAGAAAATGCAGTTGTGATAAGTTATCTAAAGGAATACATTTTTAGAAGTGTGTACAATGGTGGATAACATAAGATTTTTTAAAGAAAGTTTTGAAACAGGGGCAGAACTACCGCCATAGAGCCGAAGCGGCTCCTATGGGACCCACCGCATCAGAGGGCCTGGTGCCCTGATCTTGTAATGGACCGGGCCCCCTGAGCTCACATGAATTGCAGCACCTGGTGGCCAAACGGTCCTCTTAGGTGCTGGAAATAACTAGATCTGGCACTTTCACTGCAAGCACTCCTGATGAGCCAATCACTCTTGTGTCCGGAGGTAGCATTTTGCCTCCTGTTACAAGAGCCTGCTCCTTCTTTCAGCAATCCGGCATACAAGTTACATCACTCATGCACCCAGACCTAGGAGAGGAAGGAAATGCTGGATGCTGCAGTAGGTGAGTATAGTATTTTTCTTTCTTCTTCTTTTTTTATTGGCATAGCTTGCATTGGGAAGAGATGTTGGGGGGAGGGGCATTGCCTGCATGGGAAGAGGGTTAATTTACAGGGGGATGCCTACACGAGGAAGGAATTATTTATATGGGGGTGTCTACATGCAGGGGAGGCAGCAAACAGGGGGATGCACACATGGGGGAACTAACTACCATTTGAGATGCTTACATTGGGGGGGGGGGGATAACTACCAGAGGAGATGCCTACATGGAGGAAAGGGGGATTAATACATAAGAGAGGGGGCAACCTACTCAGGCCCACATGATGCCCACATAGGCAAACTACAGAGATGCCCACATAGGAGGGATGGAGCTAACTACATAGGAGGGAGAAGGGATAACCACCAGAAGAGATATCTATATGGAGGGAGGAGACTACAAGAGATGCTTAAGGAAGATGATTACATTGGGGGGGGGGGGGGTAGCTACCAGGCGGTAATTACCTACAGTGGAGTGCCTACATGGGGTATACTGCATAACTAGTGGGCCTACTACTGGAGGGGTTACCTACAGAGGGGTGCCTACCTATCAGGAACACTACCTACTACTACCATAGAAACATGAGGGATACCATATTTACCTGCACAGGGAGGCCTATCTACTAAACAGATGTACAGAGAGGGGCCTGACTTCTATATAAGGGCACAGAGGGGCATAATGGGGGCACTTTACTACTATATGGATACAGAGGGGACTAACCACTATATGAGGGCAAAAGACAGGGCAATATAGATGATGCATGAGAGAGGAGCCTAAAATATTAGGCAGATCTGACTTGTGACTGAAAGAAGTCCTCATTAGTGCCCAGGCCGGATGGAGAAGAAGAGCAACTCTGATAAGAGAAGCATCCTGTGATTCACTCAAAGAAAACGTCCCCTGTGAGTAATTAGCTGTAACTGCATTATAATTACTTATGGTCTGCAGAGCCTGTGTAGAGCGGATATCTGCTACTTTATGGTCACTGTATGAGGGGATATAGGTCTTTGTACAGTATATTTGATTGAGTAGCAGAGTTGTGACATTAGTAAATATGTGTGTGGAGTCCCACTAGGGGTGTTGCAGTTATATACACCCTTCGCAAAAGTCTGTACTTATTGTATTATCATTGTGATGAAAGTAGTACGAAAAGTTAGCCACTGGTTGTCGCTGTATTATGTATATGTATATGGAAGCCGCACAGGTGAAGGATCGCAAAGGGTTGTTATTTTTTTGTGTCACCAGAATCTGTAGACCAGTAGGATTTCTGCTTTCTTCTCTCCTATCATCTTCCTCCTTTCTTCTTTTGTTGCACTCTTTCATCCACTCGCAGCGCACCTTTAGAGATGAGCAGACTTTTTGGATTTCTGGTTCGTATGAAACAGAACGATCGGCGCCGGATTCCCGCTGTCTGCTCGCTCCTTGCAGCGGGTGGATACTCCTAAGGAACGCCTGGAAAACTGGGATACAGCCAATGCTAATTGCTGTATCCCAGTTCTCCAGGCGTTCCTTAGGAGGTATCCACCTGCTGCACGGAGCGAGTAGACAGCGGGAATCCGACGCGATCATTCTGGTTCATAAGAACCAGAAATCCGAAAAAGTCCGCTCATCTCTACGCACCTTACACTCTGGGGAGGAAGTTAGTTACATGGGTGGAGGAGAAGCATAAGTCTTTTGTTCTGGACACTGTGGAGGAAGGACACAGTGATCCTATTCGGGCCCGGCCCTCTGCCAGGTCCCGTACCCCAAGTCAGTCTTAGTCAGCAACCCGCATGGGAAGGATGTAAGACAGCACACTGTCACCAGCTTCTTTATAAGTGACACTGTAAAGCACTATGCACTGTTAAACTCCTCTTAAGAGAGGACTAGCAAGAGACAACCTCATTGCACGCCGAGGACAAGGAGAAGTCACAGTTCAGGACAGCATCCATAACAGATATGCAAAAGAACACTGCAGAGACACCATCACATGTCTCAACGTCAGTGAACTAGCCAGACCTTCCCTTCAGGAAGGAACAACCAAGCCAAAGGCATTTTCCAGTCACGGAAACCACTCCAGCAAGGTATCCATCCACAGACAGCTGTTTCGGGGGTTTTGCCCCCATCAGTGTGGAGTAGGTTTCTGGAAGTTGGGAGCAATGACTAGTAAGTGCATGCAAAAGGACGCTGGTTGACCTCAGGGAGATCAACCAAAAGACCGCAGAGACACCATCACGTGTCTCAACGTCAGTGTATTCTAGAACATTGCCCCTGGGAAATCAAATATGCAAAAGAACACTGCAGAGACACCATCACATGTCTCGACGTCAGTGAACTAGCCAGACCTTCCCTCCGGGAAGGAACAGCCAAGCCAAAGGTGAAGTGGTTTCCTTGACTGGAGAATGCCTTTGGCTTGGTTGTTCCTTCCCGGAGGGAAGGTCTGGCTAGTTCACTGACGTCGAGACATGTGATAGTGTCTCTGCAGTGTTCTTTTGCATATTTGATTTCCCAGGGGGCAATGTTCTAGAATACACTGACGTTGAGACACATGATCGTGTCTCTGCGGTGTTTTGGTTGATCTCCCTGAGGTCAACTAGCGTCCTTTAGTATCCATAACAGAGGCACAGAGCCAGGAACTGATCCGGACAGAGCAAAGTTGCAGTAACCTAGGAACTTTGTCTCACAGTGCAGGTGTCAGCAAGGGAACCCTCAGCACTCTGCTCATCCCAGGTAACAAGGTCTGGGGCCTATGTCACCCATTATGAAGGTTTACCGAGTCTAGTGGGCATTAGGTGGTGTGAAGACGGAAGTCAAAGGTCAATACATGGGCACAGGTGTTCTTCTTATTCTTATTCTTCTTACATTACAAGTATCTCATTACAAGTATTCTACCTCATCCTCCAACATCCCGGCAGAGCACATTACTACCTGGGTTGAGACTCTCACGGCATCCTCTTGTATTACTCAGCACAACACAACTATGTCCTACCCTGCACTTATCCTACAGACCTGGTCGTTCTATTGTCAAGTGTTTATTGGAAACTTTGTCAAGTGTGCTTCAGTGACTTTAATTAAAGAAACCTTATATTGTCACTTCTGTATTACCTGCTGCACATTTACAAGTAGTAAACTAACTCAACTATACTCAAAGACTCTGTGATTCTTCGCCACCACCGACACAGCACACACCACAAGCTTGGGACATTCTCCCCTTTCTGTGGGTGGTGGGTCCTACTATCCGGGAGGGTCACTACACCACTCTGGCCATCCATGACATAACCCCAAGGGACCCAGTAGCAACCCGGCAGGACACTGACCACAGGGGAAAAAGGTACAACCGGCCTTCCAAAATAAAAGCAGGCGTGCCATCACACCTGCTTGCCCACCAGGCACTGCCGTCACATGACAACATACCAAGGTCTGGCTGTATCTCGGCCATCCACCACCGGAGTGGTGTCACACTACAACACCTAGCAAGTGACCGGCCGCTCCTCCGATATAACATCACACCGGGGGGACACCACATGTAGTTGTAATATTTGTCCCTTGTAAACGGGTACGGTTTGTATTATTGGTCTTTGTATACACAATTTGGTCAATAACAGTATGGTGGTCATGGTGGGGCTGTAATAGTTGCCCCTTGTATTCTGGTATTATTGGTAATACTGGTCTTGATATACAGGATTTGGTCAGTGTTACAGTGATTTGTATGGTAATATTTTTTGCTCCTTATTTACCAGTGCTATAATACTATCCCTAAGCATGAGGAAGTTGGAGGAGGACCATATCAGTGTCCTGTCATAGGCAGTAATTGGCTGGGCAGGGAGGTCCTGCTCTGACATTTTGCATTGGGGTCTATAAAACAGGGGCAGCTTATCTCACCATTGGAGACAGCATATTTATAAGACAAAAGATTGGAGAGGACCAAAGCCTATGGTTTGCATTGGGGCCCAATGCTCATGAACCTTCTACTTCCCTGCTTCTGTGCAGGGTGTGATATAATTTAAAAAGAAAATGCCATACTAATCTATTAAACCTACTAAAGGATTTATCCTATTATAGTTATCAAAGATTGTATTTTGAATCTTGCCATCTAACTTTATAAAATAATTCAATAATTAATACATAGAAATAATTTTAGCACTATTTTTAAGTTATTACATTAAAATTAACATACATATAGCTTACATCTGTCAGTATCATAAGTATCTGATAAAATACAGTTCCTCAATTTCAACGGTAGAGCTTTGTATGTAATTAACTATTATTTGATTAGCTGGGGCTGCTGAAGTTGGATAAAGCTCTAAGGTTGTCTGGAAAACATGGATACAGCCAATGACTATATCCATGTTTTCCACATAGCCTTAGGGCTTTATCCAACTTCAGCAGCCACCGCTAATTAAATGCCAAAAGTTCGGGTTCAAATCGACTCGAGCATGCTCGAGGTTCGCTCTTCTCTAATAATGTGCCATCAGGAAATATTTGCAACTGTGTTTTTATGTTACATATACAGTGGTACCTCGCTTCTGGTTCTGGAAGGCTGTTCCAGAACCTAGCAGTTCGAGAACCGAGCTGCAAGTTCCCATAGGAAACCATGTAAATGTGATTAATTGGTTCTTACACTCCGTGGGTCAGGTGCAGAGCACCCGGCCCACAGAGTGTAAAAACACTCCATATCCCCCGCAACAGAGAGAGGCAGGAGCGGGCGGCTATTTAAACTTGCCGCCATGCTCCTGCTCCTCTCAGCTGCGGGGGACACCTTGTAAAGAAGTGGAAAATCCCATCATAATGAGGGGAATCCCCACTTCTTTACAGGGTGTCCCCCGCAGCTGAGAGGAGCAGGAGCATGGCGGCAAGTTTAAACAGCCGCCCTTTCCTGTCTCTAAATGCGGGGACTCCCACAGCCCCACTCACCAGCTTCTTAGCTTCTTTCTCCCACTGCTCCCCGCCGCCTCTACAGACTCTCCTTTACCCTAGAGAGGCGGCGGGAGCAAGAAGCTAAGAAGCTGGTGAGCGGGGCTGTGGGCGCAACAACACGGGCACACCGCAGGCTATAGAAGTGTACTGGCTGGGTAAGTGTATAGGAAGCGATCTGGGCCGGCGGGGGTGGGGGTTGATGTGGGGAGAGACAGGACAGTGCAGCGAGCCGGCTTCTTTACAGGGCGTCCCCGCATTCAGTGGCAGGAGCGGGCAGCTATTTAAACTTGCCACCATGCTCCTGCTTCTCTCAGCTGCGGGGGACACAATTAAAAGAAGTAAGGATTCCCCTCATTATGATGGGATTCCCCACTTCTTTACAGGGTGTCTCCCGCAGCTGAGAGCAGCAGGAGCATGACAGAAAGTTTAAATAGCCGCCTCTCTCTGTTCCCGAAAACCTCTAACTGTTAGCTGAACTTCAGTTCAGCTGACAGTTATCCCCCTGATTTTGTTCAGATACCGAGCAATGTTCGAGTACCGAGCAAAACATGAGGGGGAAATTTAGTTCGAATACCGAATTGTTTAAACACCGACGTGTTCGGGAACGAGGTTTTACTGTACTGTTTAAGAATTTTTGGTGAATTGTTTTTTTCTAATTTCTACTTTACAATCTGTGTTTGAAATAATCCTTACATCTTGCAGTTCACAATCTAGTTACATGTCCTAAAACTAAGCTAACCCACCAAATTACCCACCTAGGCCTAATAATAGTTTGATAGGGAAATTTATCTCTGTATGTATTTCAGTATAATCATAGATACACTACCTGTGCTTTCCAATTAAATGTAAGGTTCCAAATTCTTTCAAGACAGCTAGAACTCAACAGGGTTGTATGGTACTATAGTATTTGTTTCATCATATCTGTATCTGACATTTGATATTGTGCAGTAAGGAGCCAAAGTGGTCATGTTTTATTCCTCAAATTTGGTCAGCTACCAATAAAAAAATGAATCTGAATCTTCTGCCATAGGACATTTGATTCTTAGACAGTGTAAGCTTAGACCAGACAATCCAATAATGCACCAGATTTATCCAAAGTGGCTCAGACTGGTAATGGGCATATCTTAATACTGTCAACTCTAACTTTAGTCCAACTTAAAATCTGTCCTAATTTTAAAGCGACTCTGTACCCACAATCTGACCCCCCAAAACCGCTTGTACCTTCTGATAGCTGCTTTTAATCCAAGATCTATCCTGCGGTCCCTTTGTCAGGTGATGCAGTTATTGTGCTAAGAAGCAATTAAACTGGAAGCCCCGTGCCCTATGGGAGTATCTGTGCCCTAAATTTGCACCTCCCCCCTCCGTCCCTCCTCCCCTCCTCCCCACCCTCTTTATCATTAGGAATGCCACTGGAACATTTTCTCCATGCTGAACATTTGCACAGATGCCTTAAAGGGGTAGTGCAGCGTTAAACATTTATTCACAAAATAACACACATTACAAAAATATACAACTTTATAACGTATGTTATGTATGTGATTGGCCCCGAACCGCTCTTGCCGACCCTCATGCCGGCCCCCCTTTGCCGTGTCATCAGCTGCTCAGCTGCGATTGGCTGAGCATAACTGTGCTCAGCCAATCGCAGCTGAACAGCTGATGAAGCGGCAGAGGGCGGCCGCCATGAGGGACGGCAAGAGCGGTTCGGCCGGCCTCCTGAAGATGTCGTCATTGTCACAAGATGGCGAACGGGGGTCGACACGAATGCGGTGAGTATAATGCACCACACTTCTGGGGTGGGGGGGAAATGGGGAAGGGGGCCGTTCACATACATAACACACATTACAAAGTTGTATAACTTTGTAATGTGTGTTATTTTGTGAATAAATGTTTAGCGCCGCACTACCCCTTTAATGATCCAGCCCATGTGCCGGGCTCACACAGGTGATGAATAGGAGGCAATCTGCCTGAAGCATTCCTAATGATGAGGATGGTGGGGAGGAGGGACAGAGAGGTTGTCCTAGCCTAATGCATACACAATCTAGGCCACTCCCGTTGGGCACGGGGCTGCCAGTTTAAAAGTTGTTTTTTAGCACAATATCTGCATCACCTGCAGAACAGACCGCAGGACAGATCTTGGATTAAAAGTAGCTATCCAAAGGTACAAGCGGTTTGGAGGGGTCAGATTGTGGGTACAGAGTGGGGAAAAAAGGGGGAAGTGGAGATGTATGAAGATGGTCCAAGAGATCACTCTGTGCTGAAAACAAACACAATAACTTTTTGGTTATATATTACAATAGCATTAAACAAGTAAAAAGATTTTTATTTTTCCATAAAGAGAAAATTCTTTCATAAAGGTGATTTCTTTTTGTCATTTACTTCTATTTAAAGATATCAAGTCTTCCAGTACTTATCAGTTGTTGTTGTATGCTCTGCAGGAAGTGAAAGGAACTGTCTAAAGCAGTAGCAAATCCCCCTTAAAAAAACCTCTTCAGCTTTGGACAGTTCCTGTCATGGACAGAGGTGGCAGCAGAGAGCATTGTGTCAGATTGGAAAAAATACACAACTTCCTGTAGGCTACATTGTAGAAAATTGCAAGTAACTGGGCATTAGATGGGACCGCTGCTATTCACAATCAGTGGGTTGACAACCTCTAGATAAATATAACATATATTATGTTACTTTATGAACGTTAAGGAGCAGCATTTTATTGGATGGTAAGTTTAATGTTATGCTCTTAGTGGAAGAATGGCATGCTTTCCCTTTTTCATTACATTGACTAAAATAAATATTTCTCCTTACCCTTGATTCTAGTAATATCTATGGAGACAAATAATGTCAGTAAAATGTGTTTCCCTATGATGGTTCCATTTTATGAATGGTCTACATTGCCTCCTGTTTGTCAGCAGAACCTTTATTCATCAGGGTATTGCTTATCCATTTATACTAACAACACAGAGCAAGCATTAAAGGGTTTAGCTAAAGTAAAAGCAGCAATAGTCTTTTATTTCCAGTGAGTACAAGATAATCCAGACGTTAAAGCTTTCTGATTATTCAGCGTTTTCTAAGTGACAGAGGACACAATGCTGCTCCAGAGATCATACGACAAATGTTCTCATTTGGCTTCTCATCGCTCTAAGTCATGAAGAGCCAGGTTTTTCCTCATTGTAGGTGTCTATTACTGGGCCAGCTCTACAATATAGTAGTGGGAAGCTTCTACATATTTTGAGGTGATAATGGGGTATTCATAACATTACCAGCTCTGGTTACATATTTACATACAAATATACGGTTGGAAAAAGACAAGTTCAACCTTTAACCCTACTGTATTGATCCAGAGGAAGGCAAAAACCCTCACGAGGAAAAAGCCAACTGCCCCATAGCAGGGAGAAAAATTCCTTCCCAACCCATAATGCGTAATGCATTTCCACAGCCTTAAACCCATGGGTGGGGGGATTAAAATTATACTTACTGCTCTGGTCTTCTAGCTCTTTCACTGTCGCTGTTTAGTGGCTGAGGCAGAACAGCGCTGCAACTGTAAAGATAATTTTTACCCCCTCCCATCCCCCCAACAGAACTCAGTCTGGCCCCTCACAGGGGTTAAAGGGGTTATCCAATACTACAAAAACATGGCCACTTTCTTTCAGAGACAACACGACTCTTGTCTCCAATTCAGGTGCGATTTGCAATTAAGCTTCATTCACTTCAATGGAACTGAGCAGCAAAACCCCTCCCAAGCTGGAGACAAGAGTGGGGCTGTCTCTGGAAGAAAGTGGCCATGTTTTTGTAGCACTGGATAATCCCTTTAACTTGACCCCTGTGAGGCCAGTCTGTCAGTTTAGGTTAACCAGGTACCCTCCTCTCTGCCATGTATGAGGCACCTGGTTAAATGCTTGAGTCTCCCTTTGGTTTGAAAGGGGCACTTGAAGCATTGAAAAATTGAAAAAAAAATAGGCATTGCAAAACTTAAGTGCTTAATCAGCTCTAGTATTATTACTTTAATATTTGGAAGAAAATTTTATGAACTTGTACAGTGTATTATACAAGGACAGTGCCTTTGTGCTCCTCAGTTAAGGCTGTGCAGCGGAGAAGGCGCTGATTCCTAAAACTTTTCTGAACAGGGACCTGTCTTTGTTTTTTCAGCCCCACCCGCTTTGCCTGTTAGGTTTCTGGCAATAAGTTACTGTGCTTCTAGATTCCTTCAGCTGTTCAGTATTGTGTTTCCTTTGACTGACAGGTTCCTCTGCCAGTCAGGATTTACTTGTGCAGATGGATTCAGGAGGCCCGTCCAATGAGGCTCTAGACCGGGCTCTAGACCGGGCTCTAGACCGGGCTTCCCTATCTCCCACATGCCTTGACCTTTCCGCTTGACTTTTGACCCTTACTTTGCCTGACGACTTTGTACCTTTGCAGCTCACCATTACCGACCCGTACTGTTGACCCAAAATTATTGCATTTGTTTGTCTGTCCTTGTATTGTGTTTTCACCTGTTACAGAGCAGGGACCGTCTTTGTGGTTGTCCGCAGCTGCCTAGGGCTGTCTGTGGCAAGTAGGCAGGGACAGTGGGCGGGAGCAGCCAGGGCTCTGTGTGTATGTGTCTTACTGCCCTTACCACCACCCAGTGCTAACTAATAGGTTAAATTTAGAATGTGATCTACAGTATTTCCTTGTAATAACCTGATGGGGATGATCATTATGGGTACCACTAGATCTAATTGCAAATAACTCTTCCTATTACTGTTTATTGATACAGCACCAACAAATTCCACAGCACTCTGAGGGTACATAAATAGACAGCCAGACATTACAGAATGACACATCAATTACTGAAACAAGAAAAATGATGGCCCTGTTAGCAGAAGCTTACAATCTATGAAATAACATAGGAGAACAGGTATGCCACACTTGTAGACCAGAATCCTGTTAGCTTTCTTATTTATTGACTTTGACTTTTGGAGGCAACATAATATTTCCACCTTAATCCTTTCACATCAGGGAAACTTTATTTTTTTTATTTCAGTGATATTAAAGGAGGTATAGAGCCCACTTTAAATGTTCCTGGAACGCCCACTCTGGTAATGCACACCTGCGAAAAGCCCGCAGCTACCTAGGTGAATATATCATTTGAATATACCAAAGAAATAAACAAGAGATAAACAACAAAAGGTGAGTGAAACTTTGTTTTTGGATGTATAAGAATATAAGTGACAATTATTAGTGATGAGCGAGCATGCTCGTCCGAGCTTGGTACTCATTCGAGTATTAGGGTACTTGATGGTACTCGTTACTCGAACGAGCATACTTACTCGGACATGCATACATACATAAGCGGCATACCGGGACTTCAAAGACCTACTCCGAGTTCCCCGGACGGGTGAGCAGTGCGGTATGCACCTAGCTAACATTCTGAATACATTGTACGATCATTATCGGCATTTGCCATTATCCAATACTGCAGTCATAAGTGCCAACCAGCGCTGTAGCCCAGATTAGAGACTACTTTCCCATCATTCAGCTACAACAACTACCATGATAGTCCAAAGTGGCCTATAAGTGCTAATCGAGATCATTTTCATTATATATCGGCAGCAACCACCAACAAGTTGTTTAAAAGTAAAACTTGGACTACTTTTGGATAATTACCATGATAGGATTTGTACACTGCTGCTAGAAAGTTCTTTATACTAATCACGTAGAAGAAATAGTGGCACTCACCAGGTTAAATTGCAAATAAAACAGACTTTATTCCATTATTCCAAGGCTGGCAACTGGGATGTGGATCAACGGGCGACGATCGTTTCGCGTGCTCACGTGATGCACGCTTCCTCTCGGCCTACTACGTCACTCGTTTGTCCCTCCCTTTATAGTGCACAAAATTTACAACACATAATAAACATTAACACTATATACAAATTGACAAGCATTACTCTTAGTTACACCAGGACAACGGACATATACTAATTTACACTATGTGTTATTTATACACTTTAGAATCTCATGATCCTTCTATACCATACATTTCTAAGCGGTCATTTACACCCAGAGGACCCAGTGTCTGCATCCACAGTATCAAATCAGTTTCTTTCTTCATTAAGGCTGCGTGTCTGTCTCCCCCTGTTGGTGAACTCTTCACTATGCATAAACCCAAAAATCGCATCTCCGACGTATTCCCATTGTGAATAGAGCACACATGTTCAATTAATTTGGGGCAACCTTTTCCTGTGCGGATCGATCTAACATGTTCCGCAAACCGTACGTACATAGGGCGAATGGTCTTACCAATATAGTAAAAGCCGCAACTACACACTATAGTATACACTACATATTAGTTCTTTATACTAATACTTTTGTTTCTGTATTTAGTTTTCACTTTTGCATATACTTACTTTCCGTGGTGTTTCCATCATTTTCTGAGGTTAACAGGTTTTCACAAGACCTTCCCTCTACCGAACTTGGGTCCCCTGCAAAAATGCTTGAGTTTCCCATTGACTTCAATGGGGTTCGTTACTCGAAACGAGCACTCGAGTATCGGGAAATATTGAGTAACGAGCACCTGAGCATTTTAGTACTCGCTCATCACTAACAATTATATATTGAGTGAAGTGCTCCAGCAAGTTATATCTGAATGTGGATACTATGTCATGAATCTGTTCAGTTTTTTGTTGTTATTTGTAAAAAATGTACTCTTAAAAAAAGAACATGGGAATATACAATGAGTGTGTGGAGATACAGCACACTACTGTACTGAAGGAACAACAGAACAGTGGTCATGTTAAGCACTTTACAAACTGTTAAAAAACAAATGCAGCTGCTTTTTTATGTTTTTTTTAAACATTTGTCCTAGTCTTTCCTCATTAACTTAACCTCTTAACGACGCATGACGGGTATACCCGTCATGCGGCCGTTAAGAGTAAACAGAGAGGGCTCCCGGCGTGAGCCCTCTCTGCAGCGCGCGGTCCCCGGTTGCTAAGTGCAGCCAGGGACAGCGTGTATTAGCCGATCGCCGCGGCCGGCTAATTAACTATTCAAATGCCGCTGTCAAAGCTGACAGCTGCATTTGAATAGCAGCTGTGCCCCCTCTCCCTGGTGTCCAGTGGGGGATCTCCCCCCCGCGATGCGATCGCGGAGGGGAGATCCGTTCTAATGAGCCGGCCGGGGCTCAGCGTCGCAATGACGCTGATCCCGGCTCGGCAATCTATTCAGATGGTCTGCAGCAGTCCATTATAATAGAGCACCGATCTGATGGATCATTGCTCTATTATATACACAGGATTGATCTCAATGGGAGATCAGTTCTGTGTATATAGAAGTCCCCCAGGGGGCTTCATATTACTGTAAGGGAACGTTAAAAAAAGTGTTTTTATTAATAAAAAAATCCCCTCCCCTAATAAAAGTCTGAATCACCCCCCTTTTCCCATTTTACAAATAAAAATAAATAAATAAATAAATAAACAAACATGTTTTTTATCACCGCGTGCGTAATTGCCCGAACTATTAATTTATCACATTCCTGATCTTGTACGGTAAACGGTGTAAGCGCAAAAAAATCCCAAAGTGCAAAATTGCGCATTTTTGGTCGCATAAAATCCAGAAAAAATGTAATATAAAGCGATCAAAAAGTCGCATATGCGCAATCAAGGTACCGATAGAAAGAACACATCATGGCGCAAAAAATGACACCTGACACAGCCCCATAGACCAAAGGATAAAAGCGCTATAAGCCTGGGAATAGAGCGATTTTAAGGAACATATATTTGTTAACAATGGCTTTAATTTTTTACAGGCCATCAGATACAATATAAGTTATACATGTTATATATCGTTTTAATCGTAATGACTTGAGGAACATATATAACAACTAAGTTTTTCCATAGGAAACACGGCGTAAAAATGAAGCCCCCCCCAAAGAAAAATAATTGGGTTTTTTTTCAATTTCACTGCGCATATAATTTTTTTCTGGTTTCGCAGCATATTTTATGGAAAAATTCAGCCTGTCATTGCAAAGTACAATTAGTGACGCAAAAAATAAGGGCTCATGTGGGTCTGTAGGTGTAAGATGCAAGTGCTATGGCCTTTTAAGCACATGGAGGAAAAAACGAAAACGCAAAAACGAAAGTTAGCACGGTCCTTAAGGGGTTAAAACAGTGGACACTTAAAACTGTATAGTTAATTGATGCCAGGAACAAAGAAAGATTTTTTAGTATACAATAAAATGTAAAGCATTAGTTTAGTAACTTATGTATATACTAAAATACAAAATACATACATAAAAGTATGAAAAGGATGAGTCTGCAGAACTGGGAGATTCTGATGACATTTCCTCTTCTGATCAGTGTCAGATGCAGTGTTGACACTAGGGTAGAAAAATGTCAGTGAATTTACAGAGAATCTGCAAAATTGGAAACTTGTTTGCAGGGCGATGCCAGAAAATACACACATCCTTAAAGCAACCATACTTGTGTAGGTTATTGTAAGTGTAACTTTTAGCCTTTATGGAATGGATTTTGGAGCTATAAATAGGGACTAATGCAGGCGCTATCTGTGACATAAAATAAATATCATCTTACCATAGGCACAAATGCTTCTATAGCAAAAATAAGAATCTGACCTAAAAGGAGACAAATAAGGTTCCTGAACTAAGGACAGATTCACCGAACATGAACCAGTAACCTTCTGCCTTGCCTGTGAAATGCTGTCAACTATACAGTACTTTTTATGATGGAAAACTGAGCATAGAGAAAGCTTCCCTGTCAAATAAGATAACTGCACATTTAATGCATTAGCAATAAATGGGAAAAAGAAACATATTGACAGTCTGTGAAAGTCATTTAACTTGAAATTTATTCATTTGCCACCTTTTGCCTCTTCCCCTTTGGCCCCTGTTTACGATTCATTTAATTGGCAAGCTTCTTTTTACTTTGTCTTCCCCAAGAACTGAGTGACTACTTTATTACTGACAAAGGAATGTTAGCCACAGTATTCCCCATTAACACAAGCAATAAAAGGGACATAGGGAACTACTGTGGCAATGTCTTTGATCTTTTTTAAAGGATCAGTAGCCTTCATTTATTAGTTTTGACTACTAAATTACTAGTGTCCCAATTGTATTGTATGGAATTTTTATTTCAAAGAAATAAAAAACATTTTTACAGTTTAATCTCAGTTAACTAGTTTATGATCATTTATATATCATATGCAGCTCTATAGGTATAATAGTAATGGTAGTATGATGACATAAGTGTTAAAACTAGAAAACCTAAATTAACATGTTTACATATACAGTGGTCAAAATAAATATAACATGCAGTGCAGAAAAGGAAAATAAATGACCTGGGTAGGTTCCTTGCACTGCCAAAAATTCTTCCACAATGAAAAAAAGTTTGAATATATAAAAAAGTTAATTTAATGGTATAAAACCAGTGGTATTATAAAATGACAGGCAATGATCAATATCATGTCAAACTGCAATCTGACAAAAAAGGGGAAAAGTCCCTGAAACGCGTTAGATCCTATGGGGGTAATGCACAGTGGTCTCATTGCATGTTTACATCTATGGAGACCTTCCAAATGAACAGAAGAACTCACCTCTGCTCTGGTAGAAAGCTGTCATGACAGGTACACTTTAAGGCCCAGAATGTATGCTGGGCCTTAAAAATGTTTTCAGTTAGGTTTAAAAAAAAATTCTAAAGACCAGTTACAGTTACTACAATGCTTCTAGGACAGGGGTGTCAAACTCAAATACACAGTGGACCAAAATTAAAAAATTGGACAAAGTCATGGGCCATCCTTGATAATTATTGAAGCGCGAATGCAGCATCCGGTGTTCCTGGTACTGTCAGTGGTGTTTGTCTACCAGCACTGTGCACTATGATAAATTACACAATAAATTACTGTAATATGATTAATCCCCTACCCATGTAATAGTCAACTCCTCAATATTGCCCCATGTAATAGCCAACTCAACCTAAATTGCCCCACATATTAGCCAGCCCTCCCAATAGTGCCCAAATAGTAGCCAGCCCCCCAAATTTCCCATATAGTAGCCAGCCCTCCCCAATACTCTCATATAGTAGCCAGCCCTCCCCCATAGTCTCTTTTATAAAAGCCAGCCCTCCCCTGTAGTCTCATATAGTAGCCAGCCCTCCCCAATCTCATACAGTAGCTAGCCCTTCCCCTATAGTCTCTTATATAGTAGCCAGTCCTCCCCCATAGTCACTTACATAGTAGCTAGCCCTTCCCCATAGTCTCTTATATAGTAGCCAGCTCTCCCTCATAGTCTCTTATATAGTAGCAAGCCCTCCCAATAGTCTCTTATATAGTAGCCAGCCTTTCCCCATAGTCTCTTATATAGTAGCCAGATCTCCCCATAGTCTCTTATATATAGTAGCCAGCCCTTCTTTGTAGTCTCATATAATAGCCAGCCCTTCTCTGTAGCCTCATATAGTAACCAGCCCTCCCCATAGTCTCTTATATAGTAACCAGCCCCTAGAACAGTTGTTAAAGGGAACCTGTCATCTGTGGTCGGCCCCCCATACTTACCCCATCCTGCCCGTTCCACTCCTGATGTCGGTCCTGCTGTGGAGGCTGCTCACTCATCTTCTCATGTTAGTATGGGGGCCGTATCCAGGGGTAGGGTGGGTTCAGGGGGTCGTTACTGCACAGCTGGCGTCGGGACACCACTCACACACTGCTAGGCCACAGGTAAAAAAATGCCTGTGGCCTACAAGATGATAATATGGGTGCTCCAAGCGGCTGTCCAGAACACCCATATTATAATCTAATGCAATGGATGTGATTTAAACTCTGAATTGCTTGGCGGCCCAAAAATAATGGCACCGTGGGCCAGAGTTTGACATGACTGTTCTAGGAGAAAGTAGCTCTGAGCATTATCTCTTCTTTCTAGCTGAAGATGGACTCATAGAAAGTCTGAGCACTTCTGCCTCTTAGTTTCAGTGATCGCTGTGGGTCTTTCAGCATCTCTATGACAAGTAAAAAGGTTTTTGAAAGTGTAACTTCATATAGAAGAAAACAAGGGCACTCACCAGCTGATGAAGCGCAGATGCATGAAATAGCTATTACCTTTGTCTATGTTGGCGTCCTGCTATGCAAACACGCCAGACTGTGATTTCATGTCTTCTATACAATAAGTGCCCTTGTTTTCTTCTATATGAAGTCTATCTTGCAAGAATGTGCTATGTGGATGGATCACCAGTGGGACATTTGAATAGCATACTCCTGCTCTCATCATATACCTGATGCTATTTCAGAGGGTAGTAGTACCGGTTACCATACCTTTGTTGCTTTTGTGAAAGGTATAATAACTAAGGACAATAGCAAAACTAAAAAATAGAAATAATGATGTTAATTCTATTTGAAACATATAATAACACTAGAGATGAGCGAATTTACAGTAATAACGAAGTGAAGCAATTCCTTATCTCTGCAATCCGCTCGCCATTCTGCTGCCTTCTAACTGACTGCTGCTCCTCCCTGGATGCTGGGAAATGCTGGATCGAGTGCTGGGAAATTTCTTTCAGTTTCCTTGGACTGGATCTAGCTTTTCCCAACACCCAGGGAGGAGCAGCATGGAGTGCCACTGAGTTAAAAGGCAGCAGGCTGATAAGCAGATTGCAGAGATAATGAAGCATTTTGTTTCGTTATTACTGTAAATTCGCCCATCTCTAAACGACACGTTTCATTACAAGAAATATTATGGGTCAAATCTTCCCTCACACATTAGTGTTTACAACTGGAAAGTGCATGTAAAACCAACAGCATATTTTAGAGTAAAAACCTAGTTAATAGACAATATCAACTTGAAAAACAAAACACAGTCAGCTTCTTACTTGCTGTTTTCTTGCTTTCTTGCTACCTTGCTGTTTTTTCTGCTCCGTCAATGCCTCCACATTGAGTAGGCTGACATGTCATAGACTGAACTCATTTGGTAAGACACTACCTATAAAAACCCTATCTGCTATGTTTTCATGCACCATGCATATATTTGTAGCTTTAGGACATATTCTGCAGTTTCCTTTGCTAAGAACTAGAGGTATTCTTTTTATGCCTAATGATTTTACTTGTACATATATACATTTTATTTATGCTTTATATTGTATTTTCAGGATGGACAGTCTGCCCCAAAATGTCAAAAGTTGCAATAGCATCATGTATTACTTGGCTGCTTATTGTCTGCATATAGTCGCTTATTTTATTAGAAATTTAAACACACAAGCAATTTTGAAAAAACTCACATCTGATTGCAGACTTGTTTCTACTTTTACTATATGACTGTTGATGAAGCGGCGGACCACAAGAGTAGTGCACCTATATGCAACCTCTACTGGTATTCTTAAGTGTCCTGCCCTCTCACTATCTATATTTCAGGTTTTTAATAGGGGACTTTAATATCATAACTTTATCACGTGTATAGTGCTAAAGTATGTAATAATACAGTTATGAAAAGCCTAAAGGGCTTTACTAGGACTGGGCAAGGGATAGCACCCCTACCCATCTAATGGTTAGATGTTACGGTTATTGTTTTTTACTTTAAAGATTGTATTATTTCATACATAATTCCATATACTAAATCAAATCTACATCATATACAAAAAACCACAGAAACAAATGAAAAATTCCCTTCTCTACCAAATATTACCTACTGTTCTAGAAACCCACAACCCCTTAATTACATTCACAACTAATAACGTTACTATCCTGTGTAGTTAAACCCGCAGGACGCCCACCCTATCCTATCTTATAATTTAATTCTTTTACCTCTGCCCTCCTCCACCTCCTCTAGTATATCCTAATTAACTATCCAACACACATTTAGGCAGCGACGCAGCCCCATCCATACCACCCCACAGACCTGGGCGGGGCACCGGGAGACGAGCCAGACCCCATCTCACCTTATAACATCTCATTATTTCAATCCTTATTAGCCTCTTCACACCTTCACACATTTGCTCACCTTATAACTGGACGCACCCAGTTTTGGGCACCCCGACTATCGGCGAGCCTACCCACTCACACATTGAAGTCCAAGACCTAGTGTTAACAGAGCCTCTGGTCTCCAACCCCACTCTATCCAGGAGCCCCCCCTTCTGCCCATTTTCATGGACAACTAAGAGTCTCCAGACAGACAGGTTTTTACATACAAACATCTACTCATGAGGCTTAAACTTAGCTACCCCTTTAGAGCATCAAACAGGTGTTGCATCAGCCGCTTACATCCCGGCCGTCCCCGAACTTCCACCGCTTCTTATGTGCTATATACCTTATAGTGAGTCTCCCTCGCCCCCCCCCCCCCTCGCCCCACCCCCGCCCAAGGTGTATAGTGCTAAAGTATGTAATAATACAGTTATGAAAAGCCTAAAGGGCTTTACTAGGACAGGGCAAGGGATAGCACCCCTACCCATCTAATGGTTAGATGCTACGGTTATTGTTTACAGGTGCATTTACTGGTGTAAACTTTTCACAGCAACCTATAAGAGTTCAGCTTTTATTTTTAGCTGAGCTGTGATTGACAAAGCACAGCAATGACTGAGCCTAGAGATATCAGCGACAAAAAATCCATTGAAGTACTCACTCAACAGTCTCCACTCATACATTGCCCCCTATAAATTTAAATCTGCAAAAAAAGGTCTGTGGAGCCTCAGTTATGAGTCTCAAAACATGGGAATAGAGAGATATCCCTCCAGGGAAGGAAAACCTGTTGCCAAGGGGTGCCTCCCACTGGGGAGCTGACCAAACCACCCTAATAAGTAGCCCCTTAAGTCCCACTTGGTTGCGGGTATTGGAACATGAATAGGGAAATACCAGGGTGGTCCCTTTTGCGTCAAACTCTAACTCTGTGGCGAGTATTGCAACATGACAAGAGTTTAGCAAAGTGAAACAGCTGTTTGAGGGTAGGTGCCCCTTTGTCAGTGTAGAGTAGGTTTCTGAATAATGGGGGCAATGAAAAATAGAACAACAAAACACAGCAATCACTGAGCTCAGGGAGATCAGTGACAAAAAAATCAAATGGAGTACTCACTCAAGAGTCTCCACTGATACATTGCCCCCTATAAATTTAAATATGCAAAAAAGGGGTCTGTGGAGCCTCAGTTACGAGTCTCAAAACACGGGAATAGCCAGATATCCCTCCCGGGAAGGAAAGCCGGTTGCGAAGGGGCGCTGTGATTTGTTGCTGCACATAGTTTACACCAGCATCTTTTTTACACACCTTGATAAACCTGGGCCTATGAATTTATGTATTTGTTAAATTTACTATGTATACATATATCTGCTATATACTTTCATACCTTAATAATCATCATATGCTTTTGGTAAATTAGAATGAAACTCATTTCATATTATTTTTATTGGCTCATAACAACATATTGGAGCTCTTTTTATCTGGAGTTAACAAATACCATCTGTTTCCCATTTACAGTTAAAACCTTCTTATATACAAATAACTTTTGCTGTAACTAAGAAACCAATCCTTGTAGTTCAAAAGGTTCTGCAGACAATGTCTACGAACATTTTAAACAACGGAGCTGCACAATTTGCTGTTTCTGTGTGCATTCCTTCTGTCAAAACATACACAGTTGAAAATTGCATATCTAGTTTGCATAATAGCAAAACTGCTGTGCGAAAATAATCTTATGTATGTGATACATTTCTGCAATGTGAATTGTGTCAAGTAAATTCTGATAATTATACACTTATATATGTGGTGAATACTAAATGCTAAATTACAAGCTTGAAGGGAAATGTTATTAATTATGAAATTATACTTTTTGTGGTGCACCACAGCCTGTGTTAAATCTTAGACCTTTCCTTAACTCTTTAACATTTGCATGCCAGATGTTCAGTATACAGTAATTCCATGCCTCGTAACCCCTTCCATAGTGGTCATCTAGAAAACCAGAATAGAAATTGCTGTAACCAATCAAGACCTATCAACTATTTTAAGTGCAGTAATATCACTTGACGCTATGCTTAAAATGTCCCTGTCATTTGTAAAAGTTTTGGACATGTCAAAAGTTTTAAAAAGTCGCTGTCTGGGTGTTCAGACCCCCACCGATCATTTGAACCAGCAAGGAGAGGTACATAGCTGAGCACTTCTCTCGCATGAATACTAATGAAACATGGCATAAATAAGTTATATAACAGTCAGAAATAGTGCTACATCATAATACAGCTGAAGACATCAAGAAATAGACATACATAAGTCATTAACAGTGTCATACTGAAGTACCTTGGGCTCACCAAAGGAAATCATTATTGGGGCCCACCCATCAGCCACCGGACTTATCAATGTTAACATAGGGAAGGGTCCTCTTACGTGGTACAATATGGGGCAGTGTATGGCTGCTTGCAGTGTCTTAACAAGGCACAATTATACAGAGAAATGTGTGTCCAATAACAATTATTTTTACAGCCGTACAAAAGATCAAAACCACTGCTTCCTCCCTCATCTTCTAATCTCTGACTTTTTTCACTGGCTCGATATTGTCTCAATAAGCACTCCTAGAAACACTTGTTACTAATAATCGGACCATATAAACGAGCCTGAACACAATTTTTCATGCATGATAATAGATACAGCTACCAAATATCACTGGTATATAAAGAGCAAATATTATCCCCATACATATTACCGCCAAATGGTTATTGACCAAAGCCGGTATAACAAGATCAGTATAACCAATAATAGTATACAAGGGACAAATTCTACTACCATACCATGACCACTACTATTAACACCATACTGTTACTGACCAAATCCAGTGTACTAAACCCAATAAAAATAACAGTGCCAGTTTACAAGTATACTACCATCACATAATACCTAATAACTAACATAATAACTAATACAACTACATGCTAACTAATGCCACCACTCTGCTATGGAATAAAGTCCATTGTGCGAAAGTTAATATTACCTTATACAGTATCCATATACATGTAGACACCAGCTGTACACAGGTTCGGTAAAACATATAAGTAATTACAGTGCAGTTACATTCAGTGAATCACAGGGGGGGGAGGGGGAGGTCTTCTCTGTGTTAATTCCAGGGGGGCATCTTCTCTAAGACAAGCCTGTTTTTTTTCTTTTCCTGATTAGAGCTGCTCCCTTTTTATTTTCTTTTTCATCCATCTTGGACCATTATAAGAACTTCTCCCTGCCACAACGATATCTGCAAAATCTGCCAGACCAACATTTGTGACTCCGCACTAGAGATGATGAAAAAATTAAGTGTCATTGTCATTATAACTTTCAAAATCTATATCAACAGTAGATGTGATATAAAGCAAGTTTGCAATATATATTCATTATTTTTGTTGTTGTTATTATGCTGCAAAACAAAGCTGAACTTACCAGAAATCCAGGTCCAGTCTCCTGAAGGCAGACTTCTGCTGGTTGAAAAAAACAGACTAAACACAGGAATTCTGGCCAATACACAGGACTTCCTGTTTTCTGACTGTTTACTGTTTTTGAGAAAAAAAGAGTCAGAAAACAGGAAGTGTCGTGTTTTCCATAATAACTAAAAAATAAATAATGAATGTAAATTGCACACTTGCTTTATATCACATTTACTGGTTTAGATTTTGAAAGTTATTACGACAGTGAAGCTATAAGCATGCTTGCGTCTGTCTGAACCTGAACATTTGGCATTTGATTACCAGTGGCTGGAAAAATTGGATGCAGCCCTAAGGCTGCTTGGAAAACATGGATACAGCCATAGGTATCAATCTGTCTAGTGTTCCTTATAGATGGCCCCCTCTGTATAGCACCCCTTATAGATATCCCCTATCTTTGTAGTGCCTCTTATAGATCGCCTCATCTTTGTAGTGCCCCTTATACATGGCTCTCTTTGTGTAGTGCCCCTTATACATGGTTCCCTACTGTGCAGTGCCCCATAGAGATGGTCCCTCTCTGTGTAGTGTCCCTTATAGATGGCCCCATCTGTATAGTGCTCCTTATGGATGACTCCAATCTGTGTAGGGCCCCCTATAGATAGCCGCCATTTGTGTAGTGTCCCTTATACATGGCTCCCCTTTGTGTAGTGCCCCTTACAGATGGTCCATATATGTGTAGTGCCCCTTATAGATGGCCCCTATCTGTATATTGCCTCTTATAGATGGCTCCTATGTGCCACAATGAAACCACATAAAAAGAAATAAAAAAACAACTCACCTAACATTGGTCTCCCAGTGCGGCTCTTATCTCCTGTTTTTAAGGAGTGTGTTAAAGATGCTGCCTGTGTTGGAGTCCCGGCTGCCTGCGCTCAGTCAACTGTGTACACGCTATTGACTGGTGTGCTCACCCGGGAATCCAAGACAAGTGTGTCCCAGATTCCCAGGACAGCCCTGGAGAGGAGCACATCTGTCAGGCCCCCTGGAAGATCTTCTGGTCCTCCGGTGGGCCAGTCCGACACTGTTCGTGAACATTTATGTTAATATCAGTATAATATCAGCATAATATCAGTATAATATCAGTATAATACAGATGCTAAGTCCTTGACAGATGCATGTGGTAGAAATCTACTCATAGCCTTATCAAGAATGTCCCACATAAGCTCATTGATATTTAAGTCTAGTGACTGGGCTGTCAAGTGTAGATGCTTAATTTCATTTTCATGCTCATTGAACCAAAGTCCAATGCACTGAGCAGTGTTGTCATCTTAGAAAAGTGTTACACCATCTGGAAACAAAATAAGGACCATGGGATGAGGTTAGTCACTTAGAATATCCAAATACTTCTGACCTGTTACTTTACCTTTGAGGAACCAAAGAATGCCATAATATTGCACCTAAACCATATAAGAACTCATGCCATGCTTGAAGTGTTTTTCTGATATAAGAAAATAGTATTTAAATAGAACTATCAACCCAAGCTATATAACCTACGTATATAGTGTTATCACTAATAGAACAGGATCCGGCATAGTTTTCCATGCTTTACCCCTAACAGGAAATCATTATCCTCTGATGTCCCAAGAGGTTTGGTTGGATCTTGTCTCTAGCACCGCCTCCTGAGTGATGTCAACATCTCTGTCGAAGCCCTCTAGCCTACTTCACCATTTCCCTGTCATATACACACATTCTTATATATCTTTATTGGGATATTTAGGGAGAGTGGCATGGTGACAGTATTCTGCCTTGTGCTAAATATAGCAGTAGGTGCTGCAACCTTACTGCAAGTCCAAGGAAATGCAGTGTATTTAGTATTAAACACCTGCTTAACCAGGACATACAACCATGAAATACAGAACTAAGACCCCCAAAACAAATGGATTTTTGGTAGTTTCAGAACTGGGCAGACAAGTGTAGTGTCCCAGTGCAGGGATTACTAAGTTTTTACTGCCTGTCAGAACGTAACTCTCTCAGGTGTCACACCAAGTGCTGGCAGTTGTGGTTTCCTCTTCAGGCACTAGGTGTCTCACTCCGATGCACAGCTGCAGTGTATAAAGGTTAAGCTAAGTTTTATATGTTGTCCAATCACAGATACACTAAGTACCTCTCTCTCTCTCTCACTCACTTCCTGTCACACCACCCTATATAAGACAAGGGTTCCCTGGTTCAGATTAGTTAAGGGGAGTGTTAGCTCAGTTCAGTCTAGTTAGAGACAAACAGTTAGTATGCAGTGCTGAACCCTAAAAGTGGGGTACCCGGAAAATAGGAGCAACCCTTGCCTATGCCGGGAGTTTCTTCACTCAGGACAGTCACCCCCTAAGGAAAGGTAGAGGGACTGATCTCCCGTAAGGTAAAGATGCTACAGTTTCAGGCACCTTACTAACAAACGCTCGTCCACTTGGGGATAACTTCAGTGGGAGCTCAACCCAGAGACAGAGACCTGGGACTCGTACTACCTCACTTGGCAGTCTCCGAACTAGTGTAGGTGGAAGGTGGTCAGATATCTTCAGTTATATCTAAATGTGAGTATAAGGATTTTTTGCAAGTAACTTCAAGAAGCTTTAAGCACACATCCTGGCAGAGTACTGTTACTACATAGAAAAGGGCTCTTACTACTCTCACAACAATTCTCCACTCTTCTCCTTTTTCAAGTCTACCTCAAAGGTATTACTGAAGTACTGTTAAACTGTTTTTGCACTAGCACTTGTATGAAGTATTTTTCTTCATTAAATTTTCCATTGCACTAAAGACATTTTCAAGTAAAGATGAACCACTGGAAGACCCCTCCCACCAGGAACTAACCTCCGTTTAGGGGGCAACTAAACCTCCTTGTGATTGGTGGGGCTGTGTGGTATAAAGAGAGAAAAGAAGATAGGTAAAAAAAAAGAGGTAAACAGGCCTGCATCTGTAACAGGAGGAAAGTGAACATGTGATATACAACAGTTAACCCAGTACATTCCTTCAGCTGTGCAGAACATAAGGCTACAAAAAACACAGTAGTGACACCTAGTGGGGAAAACACAGAATACACTGTAGCCATATCCCACTGTGGGAACCTGTAATGAGATACTTTACCCCTGTGCTTAAAACTTAAAACACTACAGCAGTGTTATATTTATCTTATATCGTTATCTTATATTTAGGGGGCACAGTGTGTGCAAGGGTTATATTCAGGGAGCACAGTATGTGGCAGTGTTATGTTCAGAGGATGCAGTGTGTGACAAGGTTTTATTCAGGGGGCCAGGGCTTTTCACAGTTAATTATTAATTCTTCATATTAGTTGTCCGTTAATTACTATATTCTTCAAATTAATTATTTTCTTCATATAAAGGATAACGATCTGCTGACAATGTGAGGAAACAATTATGTCTTAGTGTCAAACTCTGCAGAGAGAAGATGTAGCTGGGGAAAGTAATTCCAGTTTGTTCCAGATTAAGAAGAAAAGGACTGACTATAGCGAAGACATCTCCTGCGAGTCACTGATATCATTGTATTCTGCCTAATTGTGTGATGGTGGTATAAATAACACCTCCCAGCAAACCCTTAACACTACTTAGGTCATACTGGGAGCTGTAGTTTCACATTGTAAAAACATCTTTAGTGCTGCACCTTTTGTTGTTAAAATTTTGAATCCCACCCCTGAACTTAACTTGACTATTTAAAAAGATTGGATTCCATTTATTTTGTCTAACCCCTGTATAGGTTTTTTAATCCTTTTTATCAACCAGATGTGCAATGTTATTGACCAGGAATGTAAGCAAGTCAAAACTTAAAGGAAACTTTGCTTACTGTGCCGTGTTTCAAAGGTACATCTGTTAGTATGGTTACTCTACAGTTTTTGGATGCCTTTTTATTCCAGATTTTAATATGGAAAAGCAGTTAAGGAAAGGTAAAGTAAATGATAAAACATTTTTACACATGGGACTTTTTACTACTGGAATACAGGCATAAAACAAAACAAAAAAAAACGTTTTTGCATTTAACTGTTTTAATCATTCCTCTCTAATACCTTTAGACATATGAAATGACTGTACAGGAAAAACACACTGTATATGAAACATAGGTGTGTCATATTTGGAAGCTTTTTGCATCAACAAAATTTAGAAGGGAAAAACAGGCTTTGAGCTTACTAGGTTCTATTTTGCTCTGAATTACTAGTCAAAACCTGTAGCTGTCCACATATTGGATAGCTTAGGCAGTGGTTAGGATGTAGACATAGATATAGACTGTGATTAAGATTCTGAAAATGTTACCATGAGGTTACATTGACCACACGTAAGCTTTGATTTTCTGTTTCAAAATCTTAAGTCTTAAGGCCCTATTCCACCAACAGATCTGACGACAGTTTATCTGCCAAAGATTTGAAGCCAAACCCAGGAGTGGATTTGAAAATAGGAGAAATCCAGTCTTTCCTTTATGACCTGTTCTCTGATTATAGTTTGTTCCTGGGTTTGGCTTCAAATCTTTGGCAGATAATCTGTTGTCAGATCTGTTGGTGGAATAGGGCCTTTACAGTACTTATCAGATGCTGCATGACCTGTAGGGAGTGGTGTATTCTTTACAGACTGACACAGTGCTTTTTGCTGCCACCTCTGTCTGTGACAGGGACAGTCCAAAGCAGGAGAGATTTCCGATGGGGATTTGGTACTGTCTGGAAAGTTCCTTTCAAGAGGGGGCAGTATAAAGCACCATGGCAGACTGTAAATAATACACAACTTTATGCAGGGCATACAGCAGCTGATAACTACTGCAAGGCTAGATATTTTTAATAGTAAATCTGTATGAATAATCTGTATAAATTTCTGATAACAGTTGATTTGAGGTTTTTTTTTCTGGAGTACCCCTTTAATACAAATGTATAAAGAAACCTGCATGCATAACTAGAGTTTGGGGATTTTTTTTTAATAAAGTAAAAAAGTTAATAAAGTTTCTTTAATAAAGTTACAAAGAACTATAAACCTCTGATGGGGATGATTGAATCAGACCTGAAATTTTACTGGTTTGGTCGAATGCATATTATTAAAATGGAAATCCTACCAAAACTGGTATTCATTTTTTAGGCTGTCCCGATATGTGTCTTCCTCCTAGTTCTACCATACTCTACACAAAGTGATATCCAAATTTATATGGGGTTCTAGAAAACCTTGTATTAGGTTTGCAGTTCTTAATAAGAGAAAGGAAAAGGGGGAGTGGGTTGTACCCAACCTCCAGCTTTATCATGCAGTGGCTCTCATAGGCCATATTTTGGAAGGGACACATAGTGAACAACAAAAAAGATGGGTAACATTGGAGCTGGCGATGTCCACTGTGGATTTACCCTTGCCCCCCTGGTTCACCCCTAAAGAGTGTCAGTCAGTGGCCTAATGGCCATTCTTGGCAGCACATTTCTTGTCAGTATGGGATAAATGGGTCTGAAAAATTTTCAATTGGAAATAGACCAGGCCCCTGACCCCAGTAATGCCGGACCCTGCTTTTGCCCCCAGCTATACCCTCATCTGGAAAAACTTCTCAAGGGTCCGTATGAGAGATGTGTTGGTTTAGGGCTCGTTACCCACATGTCAGATATTGCAGGAAATCGTGGAGGGGCGTAGTCTCTCATGGCTGGAACATGAACAACTGGCGTCATGACTGACAATACGACCCCTTTGTCACAGATTTGGAAAACATGGTACATTTAAAACACACCTATCCCACATTGTTTATCCAAAGTCTACCAGATACTTCTCCATCTTAGTAACACTGGAAGAGCACCCTATTTTCACAAATGGGAAGAGAACTTGAGGATCACTCTCAAGGATCTGTCTCAAAAGCATGTGAAATGTTGCATGGTCTTTCCATGGCATCAAAAGCCAAAGAAAAGAATTTTCAGATTATTTCTAGATGGGATTATGTACCTACTAGACTACATACCATATTTCCTGAATCTTCGGACAGATGTTTGAGATGCTTCACAGGGAGGGATGACCTACTGCATATATGGTGGCATTGTCCTAACATATAACCATTGTGGGAAAAGCTTTTTAAGATTTATGAAGCTTTTGTAGGAAAGAAAGCTCCACTTACTCCACAAGTAGCTCTGTTATCTCTCCATTGCTAAAGTAAAAAAAGGTATTCTGAGACACCTGATCACTATCATTCCTCGACATTAGAAGAGTCAGTCAGTTCCCTCGATGGGAAAATGTAAAGCAGAAGCCAGTCTGAAAAATGCACTGCACTGCAATTTGGTTCCCTTGGCGCCAGTTCATGGATTCTCCTGAGTTTGCAACATTGACTTCTAGAGATAGTTAGAGTGTCCATGGACGAACATTCTGTGAAATGGAGATATGCTGCCGACACTGGAGTGTTTCATATATCTTGAGAACTGTGTTAAGCAACACGGTGCTTTGAGAAGGAGATGTATCGGAAATTTACTGTCCCACTTTCCCTTATGTGTTCCTTGAATGTGACATTTTTATTCTCTTATTTCTTCTTTCCCCATTAGGGTATGTGTAAGCATCCGTGTTTACTATCTGCAGTCAGTAACAGGACCTCCACAGTGTTGCTTGATTAGTATTGTCATTATAGAAATAGAAAATATGTGTATATGCTTTGTTACACTGTGACATAAATTATTTTTATGTTTAAAAAAGACCTCTCTCAGAGGTAGTCTGTATTGGATTTGTAATATAATATATCTGTACATACAAATTGTTTGTATATCTTAAGAGACGTTAATAAAAAAAGATTATACACAATAAAGTTACAAAGCTATATAACTTTTGAAATATTCTCTCTGGAATAGCCCTTTAAGGGGAGCTTGTTGGTTGTTTTATACTGCCAGGACCATTGGTAGCAAGAAACAGGTACCCAATTACAACAAACTATGATCCACTCTGAAATGTGGCGTTTCAGATAAATCATTTCAAAATCAGCCAGGAACTGGGTAACTATTTAGTTGGGTGATCCCGGACAGCTCCCTCCTAACCCACACAGATTCTAACCCCTACTTCCTACCCCCTGTACTGGCATTAATAGATCTTTAAGTAAGAAGTCTGGGACAACCTAAATGACTATTCAGTTCTTAGCTGGTTATATAACTGATTTCTCTAAAACTGCAGCATTTTAGGGTAAATTAGAGTTCACTGTAAGAAAGGAGTCTGACCACGTTTTATGCTGTTAGCGTTTTTTGCACCATGAAGCCGATGAAGTATCAATGCATTAGTAAACACTAGTATGTGCTGCAAATTCTATTTCCAAGGAGTAAATGTTTCCTACATCTCGATGTAAAGCATTTTGTGTTCATAATGTATCCTTTTTCACAATAATGTACATATTCATTTTAACATTGGACACAATTATGCAGTGCATGTGTGCATATAGGTTGTTTTTTTAGATATAACACACAGATCTTAGCCAAGAAAGCTAGAGATGGTTGACATATGGGAACAGATTGAATCAAATGCTGACTATGTAAAGGTTGTTGGAACATCTGAGATGAATAATAATAAAAAAATGAACATATGTAGGTGGATCTGGCACATTCCGCTCTTGGAAGAAGACTGTAAAATATTTTGGAAGAAAACAGAAAAGGTGGAATGAGATATCTTTGAAAAATAATATGCTTACCTAAAGGAAAAGAATACATATGCAATAGAATCTGAAATTGTAATAAGAAAACAAGTGAATGTTAATGCACACAGACTGCTAAGTTCGTTCTGTATTTACTGAAATCATTGTGTAGAGCATATTAGCGAAGTCAGAGCAGACTGTTTACAGTGCATGTCTGCATAGGAATGGTTTCACAAATATGTTGCCTGCCAAGAATGAAAATCCAAAGCACATTTTCTAAACATACAGACAAGCCTTGGTGTTATTATTTTCAATAGACAAGTGTTCACATTGTTCTGGGGCATTCCATGTAAAATAGAACCAAGGCAGTGATAAGAGGAAAGGGAATTATCACTATAGAGAGAGACTGACATAAATCCAGTTCTTTCTGAGGTCCCATACGCATAAGAGCAATGTAGATTTTGGTAGGACTGGCTGACTGTGTTATGTTTAGGGGAAATGCTGACTCTCCTTGTCAGGTGCAGGGGTATAACAAGGTGAGGCAAGGGGGAAAGCCAGGTTACTCTCAACAGGTGCAGGTTCAGATGCACCAACATGACCATGCTAATGCAACATTCTGGTGTCGCAGGGGGGTACTGACTATGCTGCACTATTATTTCAATAAAGTTTCATTTAAACATGCATTTGAGTGAAGTGTTCCCACCTCAACTAACATAATTCAACTTGTAGACTTCGTCAACAAAGTGTCTCCTTTTTCCTGATATGCTGCTCTCTCTTTCCCTCCCATTGTGGACAGCTTGTTGTCTAGGTTACCAACCAGTGCTCTGCTCTAAAAGCAGTGGTCTGGTGGATATATAGAATTACATTTACACCACAAAATCCTGTGGATAGTTCATCAGTACATTTTGCCAGGAAAACCACATTGAGCTGACCATACACAGTAAACAAAAATTGTGTTTTCTTCTAGAAATTTATCACATGGCAAGTCAAAATATCTTAGTCACACTTCAGATGTAAGCAAGAATTGTATTTTCTGTTCTTCCTAAAATGTTAAAATATGTTAAGTCGTGCACAGAGATATTTTAACGGCATTTGATGTCTCTTTGATCATAAATGTCTGCTCTAATATTCCCTTTCTGAGTTTTCATACACAATCTCATGGGATAGTAGAAATGGTTTTCCTTTGATTCCTATTACAGAGTATATGTATCACTCCTCTTTTCCTACAGCGCCACACCCTTTGAACATTTCTGGCTTTAACACTAACAATCTCAATGGCCTTGGTAAAAATTCAAATATGAAAGATCTGAGTAAGGCTTCGAAGCTCTTCCTATTTAAAAGCCACATATGGTTTTAAACATATAAAAAGTTCTCTGTATTTGTACGTGAACTTTAAAATCAGCTATGTAAGGAAATATTGTAGTTTTTGTTATCTGTACTGTATTTTTTATCATCATAAATAGGCACATTATGTGAAGCAACAATAAACTCTGTATATATACTGTGTATATAATAATCTGGAGGAAAGAAGGGAAAGGGGGAACATAATTGAACTAAATAAAATTCAGTGGGGAAGTATTTTTATTAAGAAAACAAAGGGAACATGGGGAGACAATCTGAGGTTAGTTGGGGGAAGGATCAGAAGCAACAAGAAAAAATATTACTTTACTGAAAGAGTAGTAGATGCTTGGGACAAACTTTCAGCAGATGTAGTTGGTAAATCTACAATAACTAAATGTAAAGCTGCCAGGGCTAGACATATATCTATCCTAAGATAATAATGAAGGAAATAATATTGGAACAGACACGTGGTCTTATTCTGCCGACAATCTTCTATGTTACTTTGAAATAAAATAAAAAAAAAAACAGGAAAATACATCTCATAGCAAAAACATCTAATTAATAAGGAATAAGGACGTGTCAAAGCCTGGCATACCTCCTCACTTGCCCTCACCTCTCTGCAGCTCCTTGACTGACGTACAGAGCTTTGTGCATAACTTAAGGGTACGTGCACACTGAGGGATAGGTGAGAAAAAGGGAGGAATTGAGGAGGAATCTGCTCTTATTTCAGCTTGAAACTTATCTCGTAAAATATGAACAGAGCAATGTCCCATTGTGTTCCAATTGGATTGCCATTCTGTTGCTCACACTGCAGATTTTCCAAACAGAATTTTCTGCTGCAGACCCGCTTTCCATTGACATGTCAATTCTTTGGGCGCATTCTGCTAGAGGAATCCTCTTGAAGTCAATGGGGGCTTGAAGTCCTGCTTAAAGTCTGCTTGCATTCTGCTTAAATTCTGCTTTAATTCTGCCCATATTCTGCCAGAGCTGAAAAGGCAAGGAATTTCAAGCAGAAAACTTTCCTCTACAATTCCTCAAGAATTCCTCAGTGTGGGTATGTGCACACTGAGGAAAAGGCGAGGAATTCAGCTTGAAATTCAGCTCAAAATTGAGCTTGAAATTCCTCCCGTAAAAAATGTGCAGAGCAAAGTCCCATTGTGTTCAATGGGTTTTCTGCTCTGTTGTTCACACTGCAGAATTTCCGAGCAGAATTTTCTGCTGTAGATCTGCTGGAGGAATCCTATAGTAGTCAATGGGGGGCTTAAATTCTGCTTGAATTCTGCCTCAAAACTTTCAGCTACAATTCCTCGAGAATTGCTCAGTGTGCACATAGCCTGTGCACACACCCCTAGGATCCTTGTGGAAATAAGGACAATCACGACAAGCTGCAGGAAAGGTACACTTTGCCTTTATACCCTAGCAGCTATCCAACGGTGTCTGTAGCTTTTAGCACTAAATACAAATGAGAACCTATTCCCTTTAAGGGTATATGCACACTGAGCAATTCTCGAGGAATTGAAGCAGAAAGTTTTCAGGCAGAATTCAAGCAGAATTTAAGCCCCCCATTGACTACTATAGGATTCCTCTAGTAGATCTCCAGCAGAAAATTCTGCTCGGAAATTCTGCAGTGTGAACAACAGAGCAGAAAACCCATTGAACACAATGGGACTTTGCTCTGTACATATTTTACAGGAGGAATTTCAAGCAGAATTTCAAGCTGAATTTCAAGCTGAATTCCTCTCCTTTTCCTCAGTGTGCACATACCCTAAGGCTATGTGCACACTGAGCAATTCTCGAGGAATTGTAGCTGAAAGTTTTCAGGCAGAATTCAAGCAGAATTTAAGCCCCCCATTGACTTCTATAGGATTCCTCTAGCAGATCTACAGCAGAAAATTCTGCTCGGAAATTCTGCAGTGTGAACAACAGAGCAGAAAACCCATTGAACACAATGGGACTTTGCTCTGCACATTTTTTACGGGAGGAATTTCGAGCTGAATTTCGAGCTGAATTTCAAGCTGAATTCCTCGCCTTTTCCTCAGTGTGCACATAGCCTAAAGGAGAAGTCTGGTGAAAATTTTTATTAAAGTGTTTTATTGCCCCCCAAAAGTTGTACAAATCACCAATATACCCTTATTACAGGAAATGCACATAAAGAGGTAGATTTATTAACAATTTATACCTTTTTTTGGAGTAGAAAAGTTGCTAAATTTTGAGCAGCTGCATAGCTGCTCAAAATTTAGCGACTTTTTCCCGACATACACTGAGCATACCTACTTCAGCTTATGCTGAAAGTAGGCATGATTTATCATGTGCCACTATGTAAAATAGTTGCACATGGGTAGCAGACTGAGTCCACACTAGAGGTGGTGTATTTCACCACCTAATGTGGACAATTTTGCTCCATGGGTCGGGTGCAGTGTGCCCGGTCAAAGGAGTGTAAGGGGTTAAAAAGTGATGCAGTAGCATCACTACTGACCCTTTGGGTCTGTACAGTAAGTGCACCCCTCCTTACAGTACAAGAGCAAGGAATCCCCTCATTAATCCTGGATTTCCTGCCCTATGGGGCCTCCCACCCAGAAGCAGAAAACAGTCTGCTTCTGTGCGGGATATTTGAAATCCCCTGCATGGAAGTTACAGTCTGGCTTCCAGAGGCTTAACCCCCTGGGAACCAGACTATTCTGGCACTGCATCTGCACCAGCAACTGCCCAGGAAGCAGGAGAAAGTAACTCCTAGCCTCTATTATCAACCTCCATGCCCCAGATCTCACTTAATCTGCCCCAGCAAGGAAGGAGGGCACTTAAACCCCTTTCTTGCTGGTTCAGGTGCAGTGCCAGAACAGTCTTGTTCCCAGGGGGTAAAGTCCCTGGGAGCCAGACTGTAACTAACATGCCCATGCTGGAGTTCACCCAGCTTTCCCAGCATCCTGTAAGATTAACCCCTTACTTGCTGAAGTGGTCACACTGTTTGTTTTTGCTTGTGTTTTTTTCTTTTCTTTTTCAGATACCCGCATGCAGAGAATTACGTTGGGTTTGTTTGGACTACGTCAATCACCACCGGACTTGTTCAGTAAAATGGTCAAAGAGGGGTGTGGGGTGTTTTTATTTAAATTTAAAAACAAATTCTAGGTGTATTGTGTTTTCTTTCATTATTTTACAGGCTTAGTAGTGGAAGCTGTCTGATAGACGGTATCCATTACTAAGACAAGACTTAGTGTTAGCTGGTATATAATGGCTAACACTAACCCCTCCAAAAGTCCAAAGGAACCCAACACAATCCTCTGCATACCGGTATGCAGTACCGCCTGGTAATAGGCTGTATGCCTGTTTTCCAGGCGATACTCGGGCTTGCTTCACCTGCCCCACGGAACGGAAAGGCATAGGGAATCAAATGATGAAGGTTCAAGAAGGTTCGAGTTCGATCGAACCTAACAATTCCTGATGTTCGATCATCTCTAGTCGTGACATCACCATTTTATCCAGGAAGTGAAGCCTTATGTACACATATGTGTACAGGAGAACAAATGTGCTGTTTTCAGTAAAGAAGCTTACATCACTGTACCAACTGTTTGGTTGGCCAGATCAGATGACCCTGCCATATAAAAAGCGCAGCCGGTAGTGCTCGCTTCAGATGTATGCTGTGAGAGATTAGGGACAGAGCTGCTGCTGGTCAGGGAGAGCGTCAGTGTAGGATTTAGCATTCCAGTAGGCAGGGAATACTAGCAATACAAATAAACAGCCCTTTTAAGGGCTCCAAATCATTTTTTAATTGTATTACTACAGACTGCTGGCTGGGACTTGCAGTGCTGCTACCACGATTTCAGGAGCACACTGTGGTGACCGGCTGCTGACAGAAAGGGGACATTAGGTGTTGCATACAGACCCAGGGCTGTTTTAATACATTGGTGGGCCCGGTGCACAGCCCTCAAGAGTGGACCCCCCCCCCCCCCCTTCCTTTTCGGCACATTGTATAATGTACTGAATTTGCCCCACACTGTATCAAGAGCCCCAATACATACAGTAGTTACCTTATAACACTATTTCCACCATACAGTGATTACATATTACATAAAAACTGCACTAAACAAAACAGAAAGATATCACCAATGATACCATTACATAATACCGCCACATCATGACCCCTAACACTACAACCCTATAACAGAGTGCAGTTACATCCAGTGTCTTCTCCGATCAGAGTCTGTCACCTTTTCTTTTTCTCTCCATCCAGCCTGGGCCACCTTGAAGTCTTCTCCTGGCTGTGAATCCTCTCTCCAGAATCTGCCAGACAAATATTTTAGGCTCCAACACATACAGTAGTTAGGTCCCTTGTCCCCCTATACAGTAGTTACACCCCTCTGTACCCCTACATAGTTACACCCCTCTGTACCTCCATAGTTTTAAGGTGTCCCTGTAGTATATAGACTCTCATGTGCTCCTCCAGTTATATACAGCCCTCCTGTGCGCTCCCCCATTAGTATATAGCCCCCTGTGCACTCTCTCCAGTAGTATATAGCCCCACTGTGCTCTCCCACAATAGTATACAGCCCCCTGTGCTCTCCCACAATAGTATATAGCCCCCTGTGCTCTCCCCCAATAGTATATAGCCCCCCTATGCTCTCCCACAATAGTATATAGCCCCCCTGTGCTCTCCCACAATAGTATATAGCCCCCCTGTGCTCTCCCACAATAGTATATAGCCCCCCTGTGCTCTCCCACAATAGTATATAGCCACCCTGTGCTCTCCCACAATAGTATATAGCCCCCTGTGCTCTCCCCCATAGTATAAAGCCCCCCTGTGCTCCCCAATAGTATATAGCCCCCTGTGCTCCCCAATAGTATATAGACCCCTGTGGTCCCCAATAGTATATAGCTCCCCTGTGCTCCCCAATAGTATATAGCCCCCTGTGCTTCCCAGTAGTATATAGCTCCCCTGTGCTCCCACACAGTATATAGCCCCCTGTGCTCCCCCATAGTATATAGCTCCCCTGTGCTCCCCAATAGTATATTGCTCCCCTGTGCTCCCCAATAGTATATAGCTCTCCTGTGCCCCCCAATAGTATATAGCTCCACTGTGCTCCCCCATAGTATATAGACCCCTGTGCTCCCCAATAGTATATAGCTCCCCAGTGCTCCCCAATAGTATATAGCCCCCTGTGCTCACCAATAGTATATAGCTCCCCTGTGCTCCCCAATAGTATATAGCTCTTCTGGGCTCCCCCATAGTATATAGCCCCCTGTGCTCCCCAATAGTATATAGCTCCCTTTGCTCCCCCATAGTATATAGCCCCCTGTGCTCCCCAATAGTATATAGCCCCCTGTGCTCCCCCATAGTATATTGCCCCCTGTGCTCCCCCATAGTATATAGCCCCCTGTGCTCCCCCATAGTATATAGCCCCCCTGTGCTCCCCCATAGTATATAGCCCCCCCTGTGCTCCCCAATGGTATATAGCCCCCTGTGCTCCCCAGTAGTATATAGCTCCCCTGTGTTTCCCCATAGTATATAGCCCCCTTTGGTCCCCCATAGTATATAGCTCCCTGTGCTTCCCAATAGTATATACGCTCCCCCTCCCATATAACATTGAAAAAAACAAACACTTTTACTCACCTAGGTCCACGCGTTCCTCTTCTCTTCCCTCTTGTGGCCGCACTTCGTGCACTTCACAAGAGGCTGCACTTCCCTTACCCTTGCGCGGACGCTCCAGTGACGTCGGGCGCTAGAGGGAGAGTGCGGCCTCTTGTGACCGCAGGAAGTGCAGCCACAAGAGTGACTGACAGGGAGGGAGCCAACGGCTCTCTCTGTCAGTATCGCTGCTGCTGAAGCACCGCAGCAGCAGCAGGCGGGCGGGGGCAGTGGTGGACGGGCCCTGCAGGGGGCGCCATGGAGGGGTAAGTAGATTACCCATTCATGGAGCTCCCCCCTGACAGGCTGGTGGCCGGAGCCCTGTGCAACCGCCCCCTTTGGTCCCCCATAGTATATAGCTCCCTGTGCTTCCCAATAGTATATACGCTCCCCCTCCCATATAACATTGAAAAAAACAAACACTTTTACTCACCTAGGTCCACGCGTTCCTCTTCTCTTCCCTCTTGTGGCCGCACTTCGTGCACTTCACAAGAGGCTGCACTTCCCTTACCCTTGCGCGGACGCTCCAGTGACGTCGGGCGCTAGAGGGAGAGTGCGGCCTCTTGTGACCGCAGGAAGTGCAGCCACAAGAGTGACTGACAGGGAGGGAGCCAACGGCTCTCTCTGTCAGTATCGCTGCTGCTGAAGCACCGCAGCAGCAGCAGGCGGGCGGGGGCAGTGGTGGACGGGCCCTGCAGGGGGCGCCATGGAGGGGTAAGTAGATTACCCATTCATGGAGCTCCCCCCTGACAGGCTGGTGGCCGGAGCCCTGTGCAACCGCACTGGTCGCACATAGCAATGGCCGGCCTGCTCGGGGGGGCTCCTTTAACCAGTGGGCCCGGTGCACGTGCACCATGTGCCCTCTTGTTAAAGCGGCCCTGTACAGACCCCTAAGAAGTGCTCAGTGTACTCTTTTGATTTTGTGGCAGGTGGTCCTGCTGTACTACATTGTATTGCTGGGATTTGTAGTAGACCTGCATAGAACTTCACTTGTTATTGGAAGGGGGTGTCAGAGAGTGTGTATAGGTCCAGCCACTACCAAATTGTATAGCACGGCACCCCAAAACTAGTGGGTACTACATTGTATTGCTGGGATTTGTAGTACACCTGCATAGAACTTCTGAGCGCATTTATTACAAAATCATAACAAAGACTGCACAGTGTTTTGTTCATTCTGGACAGATGAAGCTCAGTGATACACAACTCTGAAAATTGTCCAAAGGTTGCGGCAATATCTTTCTCCTTAAGAGTGGATTATTGGTTTTGTCTGCCCATTCCCTGCCACAGGGGCCTGCAGATCCTTGCACTGTAAGGAGATACATACTCCTCTGGCTGTGAAGGGGCAGAACATGGCAGAAAATTGCCTTTCAAAAACAGGGGAAATAAAATGAAGGAAGCTGACCTTGCCCATCTTCATAAATGAAATATGATAAGGATCTTCAAAAATGCACAAACATGTGTTTCTTTTATTACCAAATAGTGCTACAATGAACAATGCAAACTTTGCTGTCTAATTCTGTGTTTGTCTCTCTCACTCTTTTAAGAATTTCTTACAATTTTTAAACCGAGTGGTAAACTTTGTCAGTATTCTGTTCTTAAGTGTGTGTCTGTATACAGACCTGTGTCTGTTTGCTGGCATAAAATGATAACAAAACAGGAAAAAGGAAAAAAAAAATCGGACCCTGCTCAAACTAAAGAAACAAATAACAATTCTATTTGGGAGGCTCAGTTACTTCCTCACTCACTTTTAATGGTTCTCTGTGTGCTCACTGCCATGCTAGGTCTGGTATAATTTTTGGAAGACTGACTGGCTACCGCTTCTACTTTGTTCACTCTGTCCTCACCGCCATGCCGTGTCAGGCTGAATTTTTGGCAGGTTTATGATATGCTACCTCTATTTTAATGGTTCCCTGTGTTCTCACTGCCATGCTGTGTCAGGCTGAGTTTTTGGGTGGTGAGTATGCCTACCTCTGTTTTAACCAGGCTTCTGCACAGAATTAGCATAATGGTGGCATTAGGCAGCCTCAGAGGCATGCATACATGCTGCCCCCGCTGTTTTCTGTCCATTTCCGTTGTGTTTCCATCAATTTCTGAGGTTGACAGGTTTTCACACGACCTTCCCTCTACCGAACTTGAGTCTCCTGCAAAATTGCTCGAGTCTACCATTGATTTTAATGGGGTTCTTTACTCGAAACGAGCACTCGAGTATCAGGAGATATTCGTCTTGAGTAACGAGCACCAGAGCATTTTAGTACTCGCTCATCACTATTCAAGATATATAAAAATGTTGTAAATGTCTCTGTGTCAGTTCTTGTCCTTTTAAATTATATGATTCTGTATATGGGTACTTCCTAAACTTCCCAACCAAAGAGTTTCTAGAGATTCACATTGTCAAGTGCAAAAAAATTTGGAATCACTCTCAATTAGGGCCATATCACACGGCTCGATGTACATATTATACTGAGCCTGATGTGCATAGTTTACTCAGTTTATTACACAACTCTAAAATTTGAGTTAGGCTCTAGCCAAACTCTGGATTACCAGCCATAGACAGTAAACACTGGCAGGACTTAAATGGGCTGGGCACTTTATAGTAAAAATGTTCAGTATACAGTATTAGTAACTGTACTCACTGCACTTACAGCAACTCCCTCTGCACCTCATAGAGCTAAAATCAGACTCCCCACCTCCACGCTATGCTGTTCTGCTCTGTGGTGATTCTGTCCATAAGATGCTGGAGCATGTGACCATTCTCCTCCCCCAGTGTCTACCACTGAGTCTGTAAATGCCTATGCAGGACACTGGGGTGGGGCATGGTCACATTATCCCCCTGTTGACCATCTTATGGACAGAATCACCAAAGAGCAGAGCTGTACAGCCTGGAGGAGGAAAGTTTGATTTTAGCTCATTGAGGTTAACAGGGAGCTGCAATCAGTATATATGTGGTACTCGGCCAGTAGTGTGGATGTTACTTGTCGTGACGCCAGTGCTGTGGTAGCACACAGGTGTGATGTTGGTACCTGTTTTGTGTATGGCCAGTTTATGCTTTCAAATGGTCGGTAACCTCCAGGTTTGTTGTTGATCCCTTGGTCTCTTGTCACGACAACCTGGAGTGGTAACTGACCCACCCGGGATGTCGGTACCGCCACCCATAGAGTGTTTTTGGAAAGATAACAGTACATGCTCTACAGACAGTAATAATCTTGACACAGACTTGAGTGCTGACTTAGTGCTTTGAAGTAGGTGTTTGGAGAGTGTAGAAGCTTGAGTAGAAGTAGTAGTGGTGTTTTGTAGAGGTAAAGAGAAGAGGAGAGGAGTTTTCCAGAGGAGCCTTTGCCCAATGTAGACCTTGTACTCTGCCAGAACTGTACTGTGACTATATAAGTAGTGAAGTTATCCTCGTACTCAAATTTAGACCTGTGTCTGACCGCTTTCTGCCTTGCAGTTGTGAGCTACTCGTACTGCTAGGGTAGTACAAGTCCCAGTCATCGGTTATCTGAGTGTAGCTAGGTGCCTGAGTTTTCCCAGTCAACCTGTACTGCGCAGTAGGATACGTAGACCTTCTTAATACGGTAGCTTTGTCCTATTGGTATCAGCACCAATTGTTTCAGGAGGCTGTCCTGTACTTTTTTGTGAGGTTCCTGGCATGGGCTAGGGTATTCCTTGGTGGCTGCTCTCCCCTACTGTTAACTTAGCACTCCATAGTGAGTACTAAGTAGTACTCCATAGTAGTTGTTTATCTGAAGAAAATCTTTGGCTGCATCTGCACTTGGTTCCTGTCAGGGGTCCTGGCAAAAGCTAGGCTCTGGCTTAACTACAGCAGGAACTGTCTTGTTTTGTGTCCTATCTCTGGACTAAGACCGAAGACTTCCTCCACCTCCAGTGCAACTCCTTCTACAGGGGGACTATCTAAACCCTCCTGTGAGTGGTGGGGGAGAGTGTGTAGAGAGAAAGAAAGAAAGAACAGGATAGGATAAGGAGAAAGAGCACCTCCTAGTGGTCAGCACAAAGCACATGACATAAAGACGTTTAACCCATGACCTTCAGCTGTGCAAAGAAAGACATATATATATATATATATATATATATATATATATATATATAACAGTGACACCTAGTGGGGAAACTAAATACTTCATCCACCATTTTACCTGAGTGCACGACTTACTGGGGTGCACGTATACAACACCCGTGGTGGGGTACCACATAAATAGTGAGTACACTTACTAATACTGTACACTGAACAATTTTACTATAAAATGGCCAACCCCTTTAAAGTGTAACTGTAATAGGTTTTATTAGGCAAAAAAGCCTTTTTCTGTATTTAAAAAGCTGTTTTCCAGCTGCGCATCTGTGCATTGTCAGGCAAAGTCGTGTTCATTACAGAGGAGCAAAGTGATGTCCATTATAACCTATGAAGAAGGGAGGGGCTAAGGGGAATGAGTGAGCAAGGGGAGCAGAGAAGCAGCTGTGCAGTTTGGATACTGGGCACATAAAATGCGGGATTCAGAGGTCTGAAAAATCAGTGGTTATCTGGGAGCTTATTGACAGAAGATTGCAGGATGTAGTGTTTTTCAGTTCTGCCTTTTCTCCTCTACATGCTTATCACCCCCCTCATCCCCTCCCCTCTCCATAGAGCATAATGGACAAAGAAATCCTGCTTCTTCTGAAGTGAAGGGGGAGGTAGGAAAACAGCTTTTAGTACAGAAGGAAACTTTTTTGCTTAATAAAACCAATTACAGCGTTTCTTAATATCACTTGTACTATTGATATTTATTGTTTTCTGAAAAATTTTATTTAAACAATACTCTTTTCATCACCAAGATTTCAGTATTAGACTAGTAAGTCATTGGATAAATGGAGAATGTGGTCATTTTACATCAGCACTGCAGATCTTTGAAGGCTTTGTCACAGCTATTTACTTTCAAAGTATATTTTCTACAGACTAAATCAACATGATTGCACGATGACTAAAGGATAATGCTAATACTGCTTTTCAACAATCAATTGACATATTGTAATCAATGATCTCTTCAGTAGGAATGTCCTCTTCAATAAATTTCCAGGAAAAATACCTTTTTCTGTCCATACATATAGTTTGATATTAAACAGAAGAGTTTTGCAGGGCGCCAAACAGAAATATGAGTGTGTAAAAGAAGCAGAGACTTGGTGGGAGCATTTAAGGTCATTCTGCATGCATAAGATCAGTAAAGATTAAAATAAGTACAGGTATGCCTACTCTGTTAGTAAGAGGTTTTTCAAGACACATAGGGGGATATTTACTAACAAATCTAAAAACACTATTTATCAAAGATGTTTTGGCATAATTTCCAATCTAATGTGTTTAGTCAAATTTATGCAAATTGTCTAATAGCATAGTAAATGTGTTTTAAAAATAATGGTCTTTTAATTAGTCTAATAAATTCACCTGGTTCGGAGCAGACGTAGCGATGCGCCAATATATGCGACTTTTTTAAAAATTGTGTAGTTAATAAATTTAGCTAAAAAAGAATTCTGGCGCACTTTCGATCTAATTAACAACAAAAAAATCTAATTAAAAAAGTCTAATTTGGATAGTTTTGTCTAAAAAAAAGCTTCATAAATTCATATTAGATTTATTTTGAGTGCAAACTAGATATATTAGACTAAAAACAGGCGCAATTAGTTTGATAACTGTCCCCCATAATGTTCTGCATTTCAGTGGCGTTATTTTTACTATACTATTATATATATAATTTTACAGAGAATTAATTATCTGTGACAAGTGCCATATGGTTTTAATTGGAAAAATAATTGCACTAACTTTTTACCACTTATTATTAAGAAATCACTGTCACAACTGTAAGAAGGGGTGAAAAGGACACGGACAGTGAGCCTCATTCTGGTCCCACTAGCTTACCCTGCCTTCTTGCCTCAACAATCCTAGACAACTGCAGACAACCACAGAGACAATCCCTACTTGTGATACACAAAACATGGACAAGACAAACTAACATAAAAGGTATAGTCAATAGGCCAGGGTCAAATGGGCAGCAAGGTACAAAAACAGAATCCAAGAAAATATGGATTGTAAGCTCTTGCAGGCAGGGTCCTCTTTCCCCATGTACCAGTTAGCCATTAGCCTTCAAGGTGTTTTGATCTCGTAATGTTCATGTTTGTTACCCCTATCACTTGTTTAGCACTCTGTAATTAAGGGCGTGTTATAAATAAATAATAATAACTGCTGAGGTCAGGAAACCAGAAAAAGCAAACAGAGAGAGAGAGCTCGAGATACGCTAGCACGTTTTACAAAAAGACTAATAGGTGGCAAAGGGTTAACGGACTGAGGAAGCATATATAGGAGCTCTGGGGTTCTGGTCCAGAAAGCAGCCAGAGTACGTGGAAAGACAAGATGTCAATAACCTAGGCAAAACAGAGGTGGCCAGAGGGAACTCACTGAACAATACTGCCATACTGTGACTGGATAACACCGCCATACCAGACCTGAACAATACCACCATACTGTGACTGAATAACATGACCATACCTGACCTCACCAATACCTCTATACTGTGACTGAATAACACTGCCATACAAGACCAATACGACCATACCCCCACCCCTTCAAAATGACACCAGATTTACTGTTTACTAAAAAATGAAAAATAAAAAATAAAAAAAGTTGTTTCCTTCCCCCTGCTGCCTGGTGCTGCCCCCCTAAAAGGTGCTTCCCTAGGCACCGGACCACGGGTGCCTAGTGGTAAATACAGCACTGATTACATAGTGCCAGTGGGGTGGCCTAGGCGGTGCAGAGGGAGGCGGGAGTCTGATCATCAGATTTTGTGCCTCTTAAAATGTAAAGTCAGTAAAGATGTACTGTATATAATGTACACATCACCGCTCAGTATTGTACAGGAGCAAGAACTCACTTGAAATCTAGCAATGGGTAGGAACGTTTTTAACCTCTTAAGGATGTATGCCGTATGGGTACGTCATATGTCTGCAAGGAGACGTCTGAGGGGGTCCGCGCGCCGTGACCCCGCTCTAAACTGCTGCAATCCCGACTGCTATCTGCAGCACGGGACCGCGGTTATTAGCGGGAGCGGCCGATTGTCGCTCCCGCTAATTGAGACCGTTGGATGCAGCTGTCAAACATGATGCGATCGCGGAGGGGGGAGCCCTTAATCTTACCAGGCCGGGCCTCAATGTCGGAATGACGCTGATCCCGGCTCGGTATTCTTTTGCATTGTTCTGCAGCACGCCAAAGCAATAGAGCACCAATCTCATGGATGAGAGATCAGTGTAGCTGTATTAGAAGTCCCCCAGTGGGTTTGGTATCGCCGTGTGCGTAATCCTGCGAACTATTAATTTATCACATTCCAGATCTTGCTCAGTAAACGACGTAAGCACAAAGACCGACCAAAGTGCAAAAATTGCGCATTTTTGGTTGCATCAAATCCAGAAAAATTGTAATAAAAAGCTATCAAAAAGTCGCAAATATATGCAATCAAGGTACCGATAGAAAGAACACATAATGAACACAAAAAAATTACACCTCAATCAGCCCCATAGACCAAAGGATAAAAGCATTATAAGCATGGTAATAGAGCAATTTTAAGGGACTTTTTCTGTAAAAAGTTAAATTTTTTTAAAAGTTACGCAAGTTGCATATCGTTTTAATTGTACCGACTTGAGGAACACACATATATACATGTTAGTATTTCCATAGGACGAACGGCGTAAAAACAACCCCCCCCCCAAGATAAAGAATTACATTTATTTTTTTCAATTTCACCGCGCAAATAATTTATATATAATAATATATATATAATATAATAAGGGCTAATGTGGGTTTCTATGTCAAAAAATGCAAGTGCTATGGCCTTTTAAACACAAAGAGAAAAAAACGAAAATTGGCTCCATCCTTAGGCTATGTTCACACTATGTATGTGTGCGGCTGTATTTTTTATGCGGCTGTAAATGTGCGGATGAAACTACGGCCGTGGGAAAAAATAGACATGCGGCTGAAAACATACGGTCATTTACTTGGAAATCTGGTTCAACTAAAAATAACAAATAAAATCTTAAGAAAGTGATGCAAACACCTCTGGATGCATCTGGGAAAGCAGGGAAACAGTTTACAGGAATCGCTATTACCGGGGTTTGCGATCCTCTGCAGTATGCCGATGGCGATGCCTCTCATGGTTAATACATTAATAAAACACATTTTTGTTGTAATAAAGTCCCTTTCATTGTTCAATAATTAAATTTAAACAATTCCATCATTTTGCAATTAAATATACTGTTAAAATAAATATATATATAAATAAATGTATATTTATATATATATATATTTTTTTTTTGACAGTATATTTAATTGCACAATGATGGATTCGTTTAAATTAAATTATCGAACAATGAAACTGATTTTATTTCAACGAAAATGTGTTTTATTAATTAAATATTAATTAGTACAGGAAGCTCCAGTAAGCCGTTAATTCATATTGCCGGCAAAAGAGCTTTCTGTATGTTATCACAATAGCATTATTAGAAGAAACACTTAGAATTATATGTGCGCTCAGCTGATTGGCTGATCGGCTGAGCGCACATATGATTAGCGGGTCCGCAGCACAGTGACTTCATTGTGCTGCGGACCAGCAAAGAGACAACATCGGGGTGAGTATAGAGCTCTCCCCACCCCCTCCCCAGCACTGCACCCCTCCCAGCAAGGAAGGGGGGGTCACTTAACCCCTTGCTTGCTGGGATGGGTGCAGTCTGACATCAGTCTGGCCCCCAAGGGGTTAAGGGGGATGCAATACATCCTCCCTTAACCCCTTGGGGGCCAGACTGTAAGCAGCCATCTGTAAAGATGCTGCATACTGTAAGGAGCACAACACCGCTCACAATGATGGGTGTTGTGCTTCTGTTTGTGTGTTTTTTGTGTGTTTCTCCCTTTTTGTTTTTCAGATATCGGTATCCTGGGGATTACGTCGGATTCCGTGGACTACGTCGATGACCAGCGGTTGTTTGTTGTTTTTTTTTTAATAAAATGGTCAATGAGGGGTGTGGGGGTGTTTTTATTTGAATAAAAAATTTTTTTAACTTGTGTCTTGTCTTTATTTCTTTACTTTATAGACTTAGTAGTGGAAGCCGTCTAATAGAAGGAATCCATTACTAAGTCGGGGCCTAGTGTTAGCTGATATAAAATGGCTAACACTAACCTCCCATTATTACCCCAGTACCCAATGCCACCAGGGGGACTGGGAAGAGCCGGGTGCCAGTGGTCCCGGAGTGTCATAATTGGCGCTCCTGGACTGGGGCGGCAGCAGGCTGGTAAGATTTAGGCTGGGGAGGGCCTAAACCAATGGCTCTTCCCACCCTGGTGTTACCAGGCTGCTGTCGTTTGGTTTTTAACCCGGCTGGTTATAAAAATAGGGGGGACCCTATGCGGTTTTTTTAAAATAAATAAATAAATAAATTAAATAAAACGCATAGGGTCCCACCTATTTTCATAACCAGCCGGGTTAAAAACCAAACGACAGCAGCCTGGTAACACCAGGGTGGGAAGAGCTATTGGTTTAGGCCCTCCCAAGCCTAAATCTTACCAGCCTGCTGCTGCCCGGTCTAGGAGCGCCAATTTTGACGCTCCGGGACCACTGGCACCCGGCTCTTCCCAGTACCCCTGGTGGCAATAATGGGGGGTTAGTGTTAGCCATTTTATACCGGCTAACACTAGGCCCCGACTTAGTAATGGATTCCGTCTATTAGACGGCTTCCACTACTAAGTCTATAAAGTAAAGAAATAAAGACAAGACACAAGTTAAAAATTTTTTTTATTCAAATAAAAACACCCCCACACCCCTCATTGACCATTTTATAAAAAATAAAAAAAACGCTGGTCATCGACGTAGTCCATGGAATCCGACGTAATCCACTGGATACCGATATCTGAAAAACAAAAAGGGAGAAACACACAAAAAACACACAAACAGGAGCACAACACCCATCATTGTGAGTGGTGTTGTGCTCCTTACAGTATGCAGCATCTTTACAGATGGCTGCTTACAGTCTGGCCCCCAAGGGGTTAAGGGAGGATGTATTGCATCCCCCTTAACCCCTTGGGTGCCAGACTGATGTCAGACTGCACCCATCCCAGCAAGGAAGGGGTTAAGTGACCCCCCTTCCTTGCTGGGAGGGGTGCAGTGCTGGGGAGGGGGTGGGGAGAGCTCTATACTCACCCCGATGTTGTCTCTTTGCTGGTCCGCAGCACAATGAAGTCACTGTGCTGCGGACCCGCTAATTATATGTGCGCTCAGCCGATCAGCCAATCAGCTGAGCGAACATATAATTCTAAATGTTTCTTCTAATAATGCTATTGTGATAACATAATTAGAAGAAACATTTGATGTTTTCATTAAAGTAAAGTGATGATTAGTACAGAATGCTCTATTTCCGGCAATATGAATTAACGGCTTACTGGAGCTTCCTGTACTAATTAATATTTAATTAATAAAACACATTTTTGTTGAAATAAAATCAGTTTCGTTGTTCAATAATTTAATTCTAACAAATCCATTATTGTGCAAATAAATATACTGTCAAAAAATAAATATATATAAATATACATTTATTTATATATATATTTATTTTAACAGTATATTTAATTGCACAATGATGGATTCGTTAGAATTAAATTATTGAGCAACGAAAGGGACTTTATTACAAAGAAAATGTGTTTTATTAATTTAATATATTAACTATTAGAGGCATCGGCATTCGGCATCATTGCCGGCTATTTTTGAAGTACTCCGTACGGACCGCCTGTCAATCCACGGCCGCATTTCCAGCCGCAAACAATGGTCTTGTTCATTTTTTACGGGTCCGTTTACGATAGGGCCGTAGATTCATGCATAGTGTGCACTGTGCAGCCGTATATCGTATACTTTCCAGCGTACGCATGAACCGGAAAAATCCGGCCGATGATTTACCGCCCGCAATACAGCCGCACAGATACAGAGTATGAACCTAGCCTTAAGACGGGGCATCCACCTAATGAAGGGGTCCTGTCTAATGGGGTATATACTTATTGGGGGGAAAACTGTCTAATGGACTCATCTACTTAGTTGGTGGTGGTGGAGGGGTCTATCTAATAGGAGCATATACCTAATAAGGGGACCTGTCTAATGGGATACTTACCTAAAGGGGGTGGCATCTAATGGAAGGAATCTTTCTGATGGGACATTTGCCTAATAGGGAGGATCGGTCCAATGATGGCATCAACTTAAATAATGTGCTGATTTATTGATATATGGCTCAGTTGTAAGTACTCTACCTTGTTCAAATTCAGCCATAGACAACATCTGCATGAAGTCTGTATGTTCTCTTCTTGTTTATGTAGGTTTCCTCTGAGTACTCTGGTTTCCACCTACACTTCAAAACATAGGTTGAACCTTAGATTGTGAGCTTCAATAGGAACAGTGAGTGATGTCACCAAGCTTTGTAAAGTGCAGCTGCACATGTTGGTGCTATATTAATAAAGAAATGATTATAAGTATTAGTTAAAGCTTCATTTTTTCCATACAAAGCCCGAGGATTCTACATTTCAGCCCAAGGACATCTACAGGTTATTGTATAGTGTACTTACTGCTTTATCATTCAGTTACTTCTTTCTGCAGGAAATCTTCCATGCTATACTTATTCCAGGAAATTTCTTACCCCTGACCATTAGGGCCCTATATCACGGAGTGATTCAGCAGGCTGATTTAGCATGTTATCGATTTGGGTACTAAAGACAACTATCAGCCAAAGAATGAATTATTGTGCTTTTATGAAAAAAATGTCAGCCAGGTGTGCAATGCTACGGCTGATGCTTATTGTTACCTAAGATTATTCTTAACTGTTCAGGTTTCCTGGTATCCTCCTGCATTGTCCCAGTGTTATACACTCACAGCTGCAACCTCTGGCACTTCCAAACCTATCTTTGAATGACAGGCCGCTCAGTCAATCACTCGCTACTGCATTGTCCTGTCTCGGAAAGTGGCGGGACAATGCCATGGCCACTGATTGGCTCAGTCACCTGTCATATCAGAGACGATCAGAAGTTGCTGAGGCAGCTGCGGTGATTGGGGAACACAGGAACAAGGCTGGAGGCCATGGGGGGAGCCTGGACATGTAGGTACATTTCTTTATTACTTTTACACCAAAGCAAAGTTTGCTTAGACATCCCTTATGATGTCTAAGCACAAGAAAGTTGTGGGAACAGGAAACTTGGTCAAAGTTGAAGGAAAGATGAATGCAGCACGTTATCAGCCAATTCAACACGTGGCTATTACACCTTCTCTCAACAGATATTCCCACCATCATCATGGGCGACTTCAACATCCCCATCAACACATTCAATTCAGCCACCTCAAAACTCCTATCCCTAGCCTCCTCCTTTGGCCTCACACAGTGGACCTCTATGGCCACTCACAAAAAGGGTCACACTGGATCTTCTCTTTTTCCGCCTCTGCCCCATATCTGACCTCACCAGCACACCTCTCAACATATCTGACCACAAGCTCCTAACATTCTCTTCTCTCATCTCTTCATCTGCCCCCCCAGTCGCCCCCCACCCTCGCAGGTACCGTAGAAACCTTAACATTCAAACACTCTCTTACTCCCTTGTGCCACTCTCCACCATATACTCTCTCAATGACACTGACACAGCCGCAACCTTCTACAATTCCACAATTACCTCAGCCCTTGACTCTGTTGCCCCTCTCACAAAAAAGAGAACACAACGCATCAACAGACAGCCCTGGCACACCGACCTAACCAAACAACTAAGGCGAGTGTCCAGAGCTGCTGATCAGCGCTGGAAGAAAACCCACTCAATGGAAGACTTCCAGACATACAAGCGAGCACTCCTCCTTCCTTATCTCACAGCCCAAGGCAACTATTTAACACCTTCAACTCCTTTCCCCCCACTGGCACCCCCCACATCTCTCATCTCTGCTGAGGACTTTGCCACATTCTTCAAGCAGAAAATCGATGACATCAGAGTAAGCTTCACCTTACAGTCCCCTCAGCCCTCCCCCCCATGCCTGTCCAGTGCTCTTCCCCACTAATTCACTGAAAAACGTCTCTCCAAACTACTCTCCACATCACACCTCACCACTAGAGATAAGCGAGGCTCGGGTTTGGGTTTGTATGAACCTGAGCTCTCAGCTTCCGACTGCCGCTGTCTGCCCACTCCGTGGAGAGGGTGGATACAGCCGGAGGACCGCCTGGAAAACTGGGATACAGCCATAGCCATAGGTTGTTTCCCAGTTTTCCAGGCGGTCCTCCGGCTGTTTCCACCCTCTCCACGGAGCGGGCAGACAGCGGCAGTCAGAAGTCGAGAGTTCAGGTTCATACGAACTCGAACCTAGGCAGGTTCGCTCATCTCTATTCACCACCTGCGCGCTTGACCCAATCCCATCCCACCTTATCCCCAACCTCTCCTTAGCACTTGTCCCAGCACTAACCCATCTCTTTAATCTATCACTAACTTCTGGTGTCTTCCCATCTCCATACAAACACACAACCATCACACCCATTCTTAAAAAGCCATCCCTTGACCCTACCTCCTTATCTAGCTTGCGCCCCATCTCGCTTCTCTCCTTTGCCTCAAAACTCCTGGAACAACATGTCTACCATGAACTGTCCTCCCACTTTTCATCCAACTCGGTTTTTGACTCGCTGCAATCTGGCTTCTGCCCCCACCACTCCACAGAAACTGCCTTAACCAAAGTGGCCAATAACCTGCTAACTGCCAGAGCCTTGCGCCAACACTCTGTGCTCCTTCTCCTTTACCTATCTTCTGCCTTTGACACAGTTGACCATTCTCTCCTCTTATAAATTCTTTCATCCCTTGGCGTCACTTGCTCAGCCCTTCCCTGGATCTCCTCTTACCTCTCCAACCGCAATCGTGAGTCTCCCACTCACACATCACCTCCTCGTCCCCTCACTGTTGGTGTTCCCCAAGGCTCTGTACTGGCCTCTTCTCTTTTCCATCTATACCTCTGGCCTTGCGCATATCATAGAATCCCATGACTTTAGGTACCACCTCTACACCGATGACACTCAGATCTACCTCTCTGGTCCAGATGTCACCTCTTTGCTATCCAGGAATCCAGGAGTGTCTATCGGCTATATCTTCCTTCTTCTCCTCCCACTTTCTAAAACTCAACATTGACAAAACAGAACTAATCATCTTTCCCCCATCTCGCTCCACCCTGCCGTCTAATCTGTCAATCACTATCAATGGATGCTCTCTGTCCCCTGCCCCCCAAGTCTGCTGCCTTGGGGTCACCTTTCACTCTGACCTGTCCTTTAAACCACATATTCAGGCCCTGACCACCTCAAAAAAAATTCCAGAATCCGCTCTTTTCTCACCCCTGACTCCACAACTGCTGGTACATGATCTCATCTCTAGCTTGGACTACTGTAAAATCATCCTCTCTGGCCTTCCATCTAACTCCCTTGCTCCCCAACTAATCTACCTTTCCTCTTGCTGCACCTCTGCCTCTCCCCTCTGCCAATCCCTTCCCTGGCTCCCCATTGCCCAATGTATTCACTTTAAAATGCTGACCATGACGTACAAGGCCATCCACAACCTGTCCCCTCCGTACATCTGTGACCTGATATCCCGCCACCATCCCTCTAGCAACCTTCGATCCTCCAGTGACCTCCTTTTGTGCTCCCCCCTTGTTCGTAACTCGCACAACCGCCTCCAAGACTTTGCCTGAGCCTCCCCCATACTCTGGAAATCGCTACCCCGACACATCCGGCTCTCATCCACCATCAAGTCCTTCAAAAGTAACCTGAAAACCCATCTCTTCAAACTAGGCTACAACCTACAATAACTCTGCATCACACTTGACTGGCTGCACTTTACCTCCTGTTTCTCTCCCCGTACCTTATAGATTTTAAGCCCTCACGAGCAGGGTCCTTGTCACAAACTCGCCGGACGTAGGTGGGGAACAGAACAAGACAGTGAGCCCTAACCACTAGAACCCACCTTCTGATCCTACCTACTTGCCTCAACGGCCCTAAACGGCCGTGGACAACCACGGTGTCAGTCCCTGTCCTACACCAAGTGATACACAAAACAAGACAGACGAAACAAACACAATAATGCAAAGTCTACGGTCCGGGTCAGCAACGGCGGTCAGCGAGGTACAAAAACGTAAGGCAGAAGAAGAGTCAGAGACAGACAAGGAGGTCAGGGCAGGCAGCAGACAAAGCAGGTTGGAAGATCAAGCAATAGGTCAGGCAACAGAAGTAACAGAATCAGGAGAGCTGAAGCGCTTAGCTGAGTAACACTCAATAGCCAGCAGGGAAATGAAGAGCCTGCTGCTTTTTTATCTGGAATCAGGGACTGGGTCCAGCACTTGATTGGATCAGCCCTGAACCCAGCACCCAGCTCAGCTGGACAGGTCTATAAGGAGTAACCCCTGCACTGCCAGAGTGTAACAGGCAATGCGGGTGTGGCTGGGAAACTAAGACAGCATTCAGACAGGACTGCAAACAAAAAACAACCAGAGGCTCAGCGCTTCCTCGGTCGCCCAGTACGGACCGAGGAGCGCAAAGTCACATTCCTGACAGTACCCCTCCTCTTATGAGGGGCCTCAGGACCCTTATTTAAAGGACCCGGTTTAGAGGGGTTATGGTCATGAAACTTCCGGATGAGACGTGGGGCATGTATATCCTTACTGGCAACCCACGTATTTTCTTCAGGACCATATCCCTTCCACTGGACAAGATATTGGATGGAATTTTGAATTTGACGAGAGTCCAATATCCTGTCCACTTCAAACTCCAGCTCCCCCTGGATGACCAGAGGAGCAGGGAGGACTGAAGGAAGCACAGGATTAACATATTTTTTGAGAAGAGACTTATGAAATACATTGTGAATTCTCATAGACCCAGGTAATCGTAATCTGAATGAAACAGGATTAATGATCTCTGTGATAACGTACGGACCAATGTACTTGGGTGCTAGTTTACCAGAGGGAACCTTCAATTTCAAGTTTTTAGTTGAGAGCCATACCTTTTCTCCTATACCGTAATCTGGACCAGATATGCGTCTTTTGTTCGCCTGTTTCTTAGCTGTCTCTTGGGCTTTGACCAAGTTCTGAAGAGCTTGGGCCCAAACTGTGCACAGTTTAGAATAAATACCTTCGGCCGAAGGGTTTACGGACTCTGACGCATGTACAGAAGAATATCTGGGATTAAAGCCATAATTACAATAAAATGGCGACATCTTGAGTGACTGATTTTCACGATTATTTAGAGCAAATTCCGCTAAGGATAGAAACTCTCTCCATTTATCTTGGCTCCCTGCAACAAAACACCTCAAAAATTGTTCCAGAGATTGGTTCACCCTTTCTGTCTGGCCATTAGATTGTGGGTGAAAAGCCGACGAAAAGGATAATGAGATGCCCAGCCGACCACAAAATTCTCTCCAAAATCTGGAGACAAATTGTACCCCCCTGTCAGAAACTACATTTTCTGGAACACCATGCAAACGTAAGATATGGTTTATGAACAATGTAGCCAAGGTATGAGCATTAGGGAGCTTACGCAGGGGAATAAGGTGACACATCTTAGAAAATCTGTCAACAACCACCCAAATGACTGTTTTTCCCTTAGAGGGTGGCAAATCGGTAATAAAATCCATAGAAATATGAGTCCAAGGTCTGGTAGGCACCGGAAGGGGATGGAGGAGACCTTCAGGTAGTCTACGCAGAACCTTGGATCTGGCGCAAGTTTCACAGGCGTCGACAAATGATTTGACATCTCTTGCCCATGAAGGCCACCAATAATGCTGTGAGAGTAAGTACTTAGTACCTGCAATTCCCGGGTGACCAGCCAACACAGAATTATGAATCTCCTCCAAAACCTTAAGGCGAAGGTTTGGAGGAACAAACAGTTTAGACTCAGGAGTGTTCCGGGGAGCCAGAGACTGAGATTCCGCAATCCGAGCTGCCATATCGGGTTGCAAAGTGGCCACCACCACCCCGGGTAACAGGATGGTCTCTGGTTGCTCCCTGGGAACCGTGTCGATGTCAAAGCTGCGCGATAAGGCGTCAGCTTTAACATTTTTAGACCCAGGTCGAAAAGAAATTTCAAAATTAAATCGTGTAAAGAACAAAGCCCATCTGGCCTGACGAGGAGTGAGACGTTTGGCTTTATCCAAATATATCAGATTCTTATGATCTGTTAACACCTTAATTCTATGTTTAGCCCCTTCCAGAAAATGTCTCCATTCATCAAAGGCTAATTTAATGGCCAGAAGTTCTCTGTTACCTATGTCATAGTTGCTTTCGGCTTTGGAGAACTTCCTAGAAAAGTAGGCTATGGGTCTGAGGTTGGTGAGGGTCTCTGAACCTTGTGAGAGAACTGCTCCTACCCCAACCTCAGATGCGTCAACTTCAATGACAAAGGGTTGTTCAAAGTCAGGCTGAGTTAACACAGGAGCTTCAGCAAAACACCTCTTAAGCTTGTCAAATGCCAGGATAGCCTCAGGACTCCAATTAACCAGGTCTGCCCCCTTTTTGGTTAGATCAGTTAATGGTTTAGCAATAACAGAAAAACCCTTGATGAACTTTCTATAGTAATTGGCGAATCCCAGGAACCTTTGTAGGGCCTTAAGGCTACTGGGTCGCTCCCAATTTTCAATGGCTGTCACTTTAAGGGGGTCCATACAAAATGAGTTGGAGGTGATCTTATACCCTAAGAATGAGACCTCCTGTATCCCAAACTGGCATTTTGACAGCTTGGCGCAGAGGTGATTTTGCCTTAGCAATTCTAACACAGTACGAACATGCTGAACATGAGAGCACCAATCAGGAGAAAATATCAAAATATCATCTAGATATACCACCAAAAAACGACCCAGATGTTCACGGAACACGTCATTAACAAAATGTTGGAAGACTGCCGGAGCATTACATAATCCAAAGGGCATAACGAGGTATTCGAAATGTCCCTCAGGAGTATTAAAGGCAGTCTTCCACTCGTCTCCCTCCTTTACTCTTATTAGGTTGTATGCTCCCCGCAAATCAATCTTAGAGAACCATTTGGCTCCCACAATTTGGTTAAACAAGTCTGGAATGAGAGGCAGAGGGTGTTGATTTTTCACAGTGATCTTATTCAATTCTCGATAATCAATACAGGGGCGTAGACCACCATCTTTTTTACCCACAAAAAAGAATCCCGCCCCCATGGGAGAAGAGGAGGGACGGATGTGACCTTTACGCAAGCTATCCTTGATATAATCTCGCATAGCCTCTCTTTCTGGACAGGACAAATTAAATATTCTACCCTTAGGGTACTTAGACCCTGGTATCAAGTCAATAGTGCAATCATAGGGACGATGGGGAGGTAATCCATCCACCGATCTCTCATCAAACACATCAGCATAATCAAGCAGAAACTCCGGAATCTCCCCATCATCAGAAGAACATTCAGCAAGCGACAAAGAAATACAATAAGGAGCACACTCTGGTCCCCATCGAACCAGTTCCCTGTTGGGCCAGTCAAACACGGGGTTATGCTGGTCCAACCAGGGTAACCCCAGAATAATATCAGCAGACAAATTTTCCATAAGCAAAAAGTCAAGCTTTTCAAAATGAACTGATCCCACCTTTACCTCAAGATGGGGGGTAATGTAGCGTATATTACCCTGAGCAAAAGGGGCAGAGTCCGCTCCAGTCACATTCAACGGACATTTAAGCTGAAGTGGACATGCCCCCAGACCAGACCAGAAAACAGTATTAATAAAGTTAGCAGAAGCCCCAGAGTCAACCTGGGCATATCCCGAGATAAATTTATCTCCCAAAGTCAAAGAAATAGGCAACAACAACTTCTTTTTCTTGTCGAAGGTTACCTGTGCACCTGAATGACCCCCTCGATAATCATTCAGGCGCTGAAGTTTTCCGGCGGTGAACCAGGTCTAGCGGTACATTGTCGTACTTGATGCCCCGCTTTGCCACAGTAGAGACACAGATGGTTCTGGAGGCGATATGCACGTCTGGCCTTGGCGTCAGTTGACCCGATCTGCATAGGTTCGTCTTGCGGAGGGGACACAGGAGAGGAAGAAGAAGGTTTAGGAGGTAAGGTCAAAGGACATGAACCAGAAGGGAATTTAGAGGTTTCTCTCTCTTTGCGTCTGTCCCGCATACGCCTATCTACCCGTATGGCTAAGGTCATAGTTTCCTCCAGAGTCTCAGGATTAGGATAGGCTACTAACAAGTCCTTCAGTTGGTCAGACAAACCCGCACGAAACTGGAAACGCAGAGCTGGGTCATTCCAAGTAGAGGGTACACACCACTGCCTAAAGTCAGCACAGTATTCTTCCACTGGTCTCTTACCCTGTCTGAGTGTCGTCAATTGGCGCTCTGCCTCTGCTGCTCGGTCTGGGTCATCATACAGAAGGCCCAAGGCTGAAAAAAATCTGTCAACGGTCATTAAATCAGGGGAGTCAGAAGGTAGTGAGAATGCCCATTCTTGGGGTGGGCCCTGCAGGAGGGACATAATAATGCCCACCCTCTGGGTCTCATCTCCGGAGGAGCGGGGACGTAGCCGAAAAAATAATCTGCACCCCTCCCGAAAGGTCCGGAAATTTTTCCTGTCCCCCTTAAATTTCTCAGGGAGCTGCACTGGGGGTTCAGGAGCCTGCGGGGGGGTCAGACACATCTGCCTGGGCAAGGACTCTTGTTCCTGCACACGCTCAGCAAGGGTCTGAACCAACGTATTCAGACCCTGCATCTGGGTCACCAGGGTGTTCATAGGGTCCATGATGCAGGTGACCCAAAAATCTTCTTTCTGGCTGGCTATTCTGTCACAAACTCGCCGGACGTAGGTGGGGAACAGAACAAGACAGTGAGCCCTAACCACTAGAACCCACCTTCTGATCCTACCTACTTGCCTCAACGGCCCTAAACGGCCGTGGACAACCACGGTGTCAGTCCCTGTCCTACACCAAGTGATACACAAAACAAGACAGACGAAACAAACACAATAATGCAAAGTCTACGGTCCGGGTCAGCAACGGCGGTCAGCGAGGTACAAAAACGTAAGGCAGAAGAAGAGTCAGAGACAGACAAGGAGGTCAGGGCAGGCAGCAGACAAAGCAGGTTGGAAGATCAAGCAATAGGTCAGGCAACAGAAGTAACAGAATCAGGAGAGCTGAAGCGCTTAGCTGAGTAACACTCAATAGCCAGCAGGGAAATGAAGAGCCTGCTGCTTTTTTATCTGGAATCAGGGACTGGGTCCAGCACTTGATTGGATCAGCCCTGAACCCAGCACCCAGCTCAGCTGGACAGGTCTATAAGGAGTAACCCCTGCACTGCCAGAGTGTAACAGGCAATGCGGGTGTGGCTGGGAAACTAAGACAGCATTCAGACAGGACTGCAAACAAAAAACAACCAGAGGCTCAGCGCTTCCTCGGTCGCCCAGTACGGACCGAGGAGCGCAAAGTCACATTCCTGACAGTCCTATTCCCCAATGTATCAGTCTGCCATTTGCCTTCATGTAATTTGTTTTTTGATCTTGTATTGTTCCTGTTTGTTACCCCCTATCCCTTGTAGAGTGCTTTGGAATTAAGGGTGCTCTATAAATAAATAATTATAATCATAATCAGCAAATACTGGGGCAAATTTGTATTCATTAGCCCAGAAGCTGCACTTGGTGCGTACTTTGGCGTTCCAACATGACAACTATCCAAAACACAAGGCCAAGTCGACCTGTCATTGGCTACAGCAGAACAAAGTGAAGGTTCTGGAGTGGCCATCTCAGTCTCCTGACCTCAATATCATTGAGACACTCTGGGAATATCTCAAGCGCGCAAGACTCCATTCGACTTCATTTTACATTGACACCATGGGGGAGATTTATCAAGCTGGTGTAAAGTGAAACCTGCTCGGTGGCCCCTAGCAACCAATCAGATTCCACCTTTCATTTTCCAAAGAATGAAAAGTGGAATCTGATTGGTTTCTAGGGATATGTGTATATCCCTTGCTCCTAGGTATAATATGCTCTGTACGTAGCTGCAGACTGCACTTTCGCCCCTCCGCTTAATGCTGCTTTGTCCGCCGTCCTGCTAGTATACAGGCTAGTTATTGTTCTATTTAGCTCCTGACAAAGCTGCAGCATGTGGGGTTTTGTATCCCACTGTTATCTTGAACATGGTGGTCTCAGGTCATATATTTATAATGTTATCACTTTGGCCAGATTTATCAAAGGGTGTAAACTATACACTGGAGTAAACTGCCCAAAACAACCAATCACAGCTCCTCTATCATTTACCAGAGCTGAAAGCTGAGCTGTGATTGGTTGCTGTGGGCAGTTTACACCAGTCTATATTTTACACCCTTTGATAAATTTTCCCCTGTATGTTTATATTCATATGGTTATGCATGTATGTCAATATATAGACAACTTACATGGTTCCCAATACATTTTGAGAGTAAATTGTACTCCATAACTGTTGGGATAAATCCTCTATTGAAGGGATGTTGCAGGTTTTTTTTTAAATTGTTGTCAATGTTTATAATTTTCTAGCCATTCAAATACAGCTACCTTAATGATACTGGAGTGCACAAGTGTATACACTCTCAAGCTTTTCCTCTTCTTATTTTCTGACACATACACCACTGACACAGACACCATTGACATACACACACTGACATATACATATATACACACAGGTACATACATCCACTCACAGACACACACATACATCCACACATACACAAAGCACTTACAGCTCAGTCTTCTCCCTCTTCCTGTCAGGCTGATCTACACATGGTAATATTAAGGACCTGCGGGTCAAGGGATCAGGTCTGCCCCCCCCCCTTCAGAAGAAGGAAGCAGGATCACCGATTGATCATTTGTTGCAGTTACTTGTCATTCTATTTGTTACATAAATTCATAAATACGCCCCATTAACTTTAAAGCTACTGGTATTTTCACAAGATCACATCAGATCTGTGTTCTCAGCATTTAAATATTTTATTCATTAATCAGAAAATTTAGAGAAGACATCATTAATCATACTGAAATTTCATAAGATGACATATTTAAAAAGCTGATATTTGAAGAATGAGAAGGATAAGTAATGAAGAGCGAGGAAAAACCTGGAAAATAAGTGACGAGGGATAAGTGTCAATCATCATGTGACAAATGAGAAGTGATGAGAAGTGAGCAGTGAGGGACAAGTGATGAGCCATGGCAAATATCTGACAAAAGAGACGTGAACAGCAACAACTGATGAGCAGTGTAATCAGGAACGAGAAGTGATAGCAGAAGGTTGATTTCTGATGTGCTCTGCTTTACATTATTACACATCTCAGTTCAATGTTTGAAGTATTAGTAATTAGTGCAGATGAATAACCTTCCAGCACTTTCTTCCAGGCCTCTCGCTTTTAGTGTTCTTGCCTAATCAGCAGTCTGTTAATGCATAGATCCATCTAGAAAATGTCCTACTTTCCACAATTCATTGCTAGATATTTGTAAGTCATCCTCATATTGCTGGTTCTTTGATTTTGACACGCCATGACAGAGTCTGCGTGATAACCTATGTTTTAACATGATAAATGACCATGCGCTCAATGGACATTGTAATCCTCCCATTCTACCTACAGAGGAATGGAGAGAGGTAAGAGCTTGTTCACACTTTGCTTGGCGTCCACTTTTTCCGCCGGTGGCGCCTGCTGGGTCCGTGGGGGCCCTTTAGGGTCTGGTCCTGTGACAATGGGGTTGCAGGGCCATTCCGTGGCCCCCCTTCTCTGCTTGCGCACGTTTTTCGGGGATTGTGGTCACTGACCGGCACAGTGATGTTTTTTGGTTAGGGACTCATGTGTATCAAAAGACCTGCACGTGGTACATGAGGCAATATGGTTTGGCCAAATTATATACTAACTTCTGATGTTGGTTTTAAATGTAGCTGAATAAGCTTTCGTGTCAGCCATGGGTGCGATGTGCAGCCATTTCTGTCTTTTTGGCTTGTGCATGATCATATCAGTGGTTTAGTCTTTTTTCATGATTTTGATATAAATAGCTTCACTGAATTATCAAAATATATCCAGTCAGTAATGACACTGGATTATTGTGTATGCTTCATTACATGTATCCATCAATGCAATCAGTTCTAACAAGTGGTAAGGGGGTCCAATTCGTATATGCTTGTGCTTTGCAGTACCAAATGCAGGGCGCCTATTGATGTTAGTTAACCTGTCCATTGCTTTCAACTTAAAAAATATTTCCTACACAGCCAGAATCTTAACCTGATTAAGTTTTTTGCCTGTGTGTTTTCGCTGTTTCTGAGAACCTACTGCTGACAATTTGAACTGTACATTACCATCTATATTTGTTTCAGTACATCTTTAGTTATTAAATCCGTCAAGGTACTAGTAGAAATGCCCATCTTGATCTTTTATTAAAGGGGGTGTTCTCATCTTCCCATTTTCAGCTCAGCACTGCCACGCCCCACCCCGCTATCACTTCCTGGTTCGGTGCAGGAGAGCGAGGACAGGACGCAGAGGTGCTGAGCTGAATGAGCCTGGCACTGCTGTGTCTCCATCTGACATTACACATACTGTACCTCCAGGGACAATCCAAGCCCTGGAGACATGTGGGATGTCAGAGGGAGACATAGAAAAAGTTAAAACATACTTACCAGCTCCCGACCACCCGAGTCCTGTCACAGCCTTGGTGGTTAGCAATCTTAGGCAATAGATGTTTACATGGCAGTGACAGAAAGGGTCCAAACTAAAAAAAAGGCCTTTATCTAATGCAAAGCATTAGCAGAGTTGAATTTTTTTTATCTTATTTTATTTTTTTTGTGTTTCCCATCACCTTACAAAAGTTTGGGTGAGAGGAATAATCCTTAAAGCATGTGTTGTAGTTTGTAGCCTCAAAATAGCCAATTACATTGCTGACACACACACATATTTAATGAGAATTAATAGGGAGATGATAGATAGTATAAAACCAACATATAGATGATAAATAGATTACTGATGATTTTGTTTTCCTACACTGTACTATTCATGTAATTGTTGATTTGAATGTAATATTGGGCACCAGATGTAAAAAAATATGTGCTACATGAATTCCTTTGTTTTCTAAAGGTTAGAATTTTTGGTGTAAGTCCACCATCTGTTTGAACCACGTTCTCTAACCTATATTCACTAAAATGCTTTATAACATTTCTGTAACATTATATTGCCCTCTAGTGTACAAAACAAGTTGCTGAATTCTCATCTAGTGCAAACCTCAAACCCAATGTAATTCAATGCTACTATATTTTAGGGTAGATTCAACAAATTCTAAATGGCTGAATGGAAGATTCTTGATTATATCTAAAAATATATTGTCAGTAAAAGAAATGTTTTTTTCTGGAAAAAAAAATATGTCTACAATTTTACCTTTCTGCAAATCTTATTAAAGGGGTATCCCCATCTGTGGTAGTTATACCCTATCCAGAGTATGCACAGGATAGAGCATAGCTGAGATATCACAGAGATCTGACTGCTAAGGTCCACTTTGTTCTTCAGAACTTTCTATATGGAGCTACTGAGGAGAGCTGAATGGAGCTTTCAACTCTCTTTGGCAGCGGAATAGAGAATAAATGGAGAGTGGCCCGCAGCTCAATTCTGCTGGGAATTCTGGGTTTCTGTTCTTGTCTTAGTTATTCCCTATTCTTTGCATACTCTGCATAAGGCATAACAACTCTAGAAGGAAATACCCCTTTAAGGATTTTAATTTCTGTCTATACAAGTTTGATACATTATTACAACATACTAGCAAAACCCTTAAAGAGGATGTACCATCAGGTACATCCTCTTTAATCTGACCCATGGATAGATCGGCGCCGTCACGGGGAAGCCGTTCAAAAAACGGACCGTGTCACCGGCTTCCCCGTGATGGCGCCAATCTATCCCTGCGTCAGATTAAAGAGGATGTACCTGATGGTACATCCTCAAATCACATGCACAAGGCACTGGGTGACCAAATATGGACATGTATGGACATACTGTATACATCTTACCACAGAGTATAATTTATTTTATTTTTTTTGTAGGGGGGGGGGTTGCTTATTTTCTTTAAAGCTGCTCATCGCATGTCACTCATATCTTGGGATAGGTTAAATCAAGGGTGAAGGTAAGGAAGGCCACATCTGTAGGTCTGTGATAAATAACAGGAACACCCAGAATTATTTATTTCCAGGATAATATTTTACAATTTTTCAAGTTTTACTAGTTATGAACATAAGACTGAAAACAGATGTCAATGTTTTCACACAAACCTCACTGACTTATTAGTGTTACATTTACAAGCAGTTGGGGTGGTTTCTGTTTTATGAATGGACCCACAAAGAAAACTTTTAGCTATGCAGTAACCTCAGGCATGCCGAGTGTGTCCAGTGACCCCACCAGAGGCATTGCTGGTGGTCCAAACCTGAAGTGAGCATTTTGTCAAGACCAAAACAAGAAGCATATAAAATTAATGTTCTTAATTCTAAAACATACATGATATAATACAATATTACATACAAATACATCTGTGCATATTATATACATAGAATTGTACAGAAAGCAAGCTTTTATTGCACTTAATAGGGTTGTTTTATTTAAATATATACATAGAAGTAGTATGGTTAGTATGGTTCAGCTCACCTCAGGATGACTGACTGCAGCAGACATAAAGAAGGGTGCACAAATTTCATCAAGTGTAAGATTTCAGTAGATTTCATATTTTTTAGGAGGTGTTGTTAAAGGAGGGTTGGACAGCCTGGGGGGTAAAGTACTGCCCCCAGTGCAATAAACAACATAACTGCACATTAAGAAAAATGTATTGTACTGAAAAAAAGCACATTGAGGATAAATAATTATAATTAAAGGAGTTGGACTTTATAGTAAAATAGTCCAGTGTGGAGTATTAGTTAGTAACTGTACTCACAGCACGTACTGACAGCAGCTCCCTGTGTATCTCATAGAGCTAAACTCAGACTCTCTTCCTTCAGTGCTGTGCTGTCCTTCTCTGTGGTGAATCTGTCCATAAGATGGCCGACATGGAGGAACATGTGACAATTCCCCATCCCCATTGTCCACCACTGAAGCTGTATATGCCTAAGGAGGACACAGAGGATGGGACATGGTCACAAGCTTCTCCATATCGGCCATCTTATGGACTGAATCACCACAGCACAGGACGGCATAGCCTGGAGGAGGGGAGTCTGATTTTAGCTCTATGAGGTACACAAGTAGCTATTGTCAGTAAATGCAGAGAGTAAACTTACTAATACTGTACACTGAACTATATTACTATAAATACTCTTTTTTCAAAGAGTCTAAACACAGGAAATCCCATTTTGTTCCATGATAAAACAATTGAAAAAAAGAAATGCAAATTGCAAACTTGCTTTATATCACATCCTCTGCTGATTTACATAAAGTTATAACGACAGTGACACGTTACACCTTCTTGTGTCTGTCACTATCTAAAGCAGCTCTACTGGATCACACTGCACCCCTCCAGTCAAGGTACCTGTCACTCTATTTTAGTCTATATCCATGGGCACAACCCACTGTGGCTTGCATTCTGAGCAGACTCATCATTTTACACAGTCAGGCCATCTACTACCCTACATACCTTTGTGTTCCTTTATTTGGCTCCTTCTTATCACTTTTCTGGCAAAACATTAGTAACCACAGCACTTGCCCACTGTATAGTCAGGTGCTATCACCATCTACACAGGCCCAAAATGTCAAGCCAAACATAACAAGTCAGCAATCAACTTTTAAATAGGAATGCACACAATTTTACATAATGCAGGAATATGTTTGTAAGAGGCAGGGCCGGCCTTAGGGGTGTGCGACCTGTGCAACCGCACAGGGTGTATTGCTCCAGAAAACAGAAGGCGGCCCGTGCCGGCTTTTGCACTGACCCTGTTTATTATAAGCATGTCTGACATGCTTATAATTAAATTGTGCGCCCTGACTGACAGCGGGAAAAGCCATCGGCAATCACTCTTGACATAGCAGACCGGCGCAGCTCGTCTGCTATGAATAACATTATGGTCCCTGGAGATGCAGAGCGGCCTCTTGTGACCACAGGCATCATTTTGCGTGCGGTTACAAGAGGCCGCTCTGCACCTCTAGGGACGGCCGTGTTATTCATAGCAGACGTGTTGCGTGCAGGTGCGTCTGTTATGTCCCCTGTCTGGAGGACGGAAAAAGACCCTGCCGCCGAAAGCTGCTCTATGAATAGCCTTTAGGGACTGGAGCTCAGGGAGAGGAGTGATCTGCTGGGGAGCTTTATGAGAGGTGAGTATGGTTTTATTTTTGTTTCTTATAGGGGATGCTGCATGTGGGGGGTGCTGAATGGGGGGGCTATATAAGGGGGGTGTTTAACATGGGGAAGGTATATAAGGGGGTGCTGCACATGGGGGCCGTATATAAGGGGGGTGCTGCCCATGGTGGGTATATAAGGGGGATGCTGCACATGGTGGAGGTATATAAAGGGGATGCCGAAAACAAATTTCTCACAGGGCACAGTCTACCCTAAGGCCGGACCTGGTAAGAGGAGTCTTACGGAGTATTAGTAGTGATATCTTGAAGATTAAAAGGGTTATCCAGCATTAGAAAAACATGGCTACTTTCTTCCAAAGACAGCACCACTCTTGTCTCCAGTTTAGGTATGGTTTGCAATTAAACTCTATTCACTTCAATGGAACAGTGTTGCAAAATCCCACCCAAACTGGAGACAACAGTGGCGCTGTGTCTGGAAGAAAGTGGTTATGTTATTCTAATGCTGGATAACCCCTTTAACCCTTCATGTGATGAGGATGTTTACAGGCTATTGGTAATCTGGTAAAAGCACCAGTGGTAACCGCCTTGGACAAACTACTTGTTATATTTTTTTCCCTCTAAGATTCTGAAAAATACATGGAACTTTTAACAGAGCTCCCTCAATGGAGCCTAGGCAGAAGTGTGAACCTAGCCTTATATGAAACAACTACATCCAGGAAACCAGCAAAGCCACCCATAACCCAGCCAAATCAAAGGCATTTTTATATGTCTGTTGCATAAAGATAAATCTTCATCATTTTTATGTCTTTATACCTGAGGTTGAAAGAGCATTCTATGTGACCTCCATGCATGCCTGAAAGCCAAAATGATTTCATAAAATGTATCTAGGTCAGGCTGCTAGTAAATGATCATACAATCTGCAACATAAGGAATATTTCCTTATGATGTCTAAGAACAGTGCTATGAAATTAGTGTTAACTAGGTTATATGAGGAGATTGCTAATAGTTAATAGCCTACAAAAAAAAGAAAGATGTGTGTGTTTTATTGGAGTAGGCTTCCAGCCAACTTCCTTTCATCTCTCTTAAGTCCTGATTTAAAAGGAATGCCATGCGTTTCAAAGATTACACATAAATGTGTCCTTGTAGTGTATAGCAAGGCATTGTTATATTAACTACGCAATTTCCAACAACACAATCCTCATTAATACTCAGCAATATATATGCTGTATAGCTTTTCTGAAAATTTTGTGTTAAATATTTCTTGTGCAACCAGCAGTGATAAATTCAGAATTCTGTTTATTAAGACCAAACTTAACGTCAGAAGTTTACATATACTTACATAAGGCTTAAAGGGGTTTCCACTCAGGTAAAAAAATAATTCATTCCATACATGTCATTAACTTTTCAGTCTCCTTCCCCCATTTCTGAGCCTGCTGCTTTCTGCTGAAGACACAAAAAACTGTGTGTGAGCTGCTCTCTCTGTCTCCCCCTCCTTCCCCTTCCCTTTCCGAGACAGCTCATGTAAACAGTGTCCCTGGCAGGGCCGGTTTTAGACTAAATGTGGCCCTGGGCAAAGTTGAAGGTGGGGCCCCATATGCTGAAATATTGTAGCAACAATTTAAGGTCCCCATACATTTTACACTTTTGTTGGTGGTAACTGCTGCTCGTGGTGGGTTCGGCCATCAGTGTAAGGTGTATGGGGCTCTCTGGACAGTCTGACAGATGACATCAGTGGACATAGGGGGTCGGACTTGATGGAAAATCAACACCCAACCTCTTTGTTGTCAGAGAGATAAGCCACCATCAGATCTGTCTGGCTATAGCTTATCCCTCTTATAGAGGACACAGGAACACTCATCTGTGCCGAACATTCCTGTGTATGGGGAGGACGGGGCCGGATGGGAGAGAGAATTGTCAGCTGAAGGATTGTTCAGCCAGCAGCTACTGAAAGTGTACGGACAGTATAAGGGCCGTACTACTCGGCCTGATATTCCGGAGAAGTGAGCGCCAATCTAGTAGAATGGAGCTCGCTTACAGAGCCAACCACATGGCTCAATTATTGTGCAGCAAAGGCTGTATATATATAATCTATCATTAGTGATGTCTGTGCAGCCCTTGCTGTATATAGTAAATAATTAAGATATATATATACTACCTGATCTTGTTCCCTGGTGTCCTCAGGCCTTGTCTGTGGGATCCTCCAGTCACCACAGCTGCAGCTCTCACTTCTAGTCCCCTCTCTGAGGTGACAGGCCGCTCAGGCAATCACTGGCCGTAACAAACAGACAAAGCCTGAGGACACCAGGAACATGATCAGGTAAGCAACAGCTTTATTATTTTATATGCACATCAGCCAATGATTTTTAAACTTGCCAAAAGAAAACGATCAGTTGATGATTGTTGTCTTTATTACACAGAGCGATATCGTCCGGATTCGAACAATTTTCGCTCCTTGTATTAGGGCCCTTATTCACATTGAGTCAGTTCAGAAGGTTACATGCCAGGACTGCCGCTAGTGTACATGCCGGGACTGCCGCTACTGTACATGCCGGGACTGCCGCTACTGTACATGCCAGGACTGCCGCTACTGTACATGCCAGGACTGCCGCTACTGTACATGCCAGGACTGCCGCTAGTGTTGTAAACACAAGAACTATTTATATGAATTGTTTTAAAAAATAAATTTAAAAAAATCACTATATCAGGACCAAATATTACCTCCAAACTGTTATTGAAGAAAACACACTATATACAGGCCAATATTACTACCATAGAGTGACCACAGCGTAATGACTCTATATACAGACCAATATTAGAACCATACCATGACGCCACATAAAGACTCTATATACAGACCAATATTACCACCATAGACTGACCACCACATAATGACTCTATATACACTATATACAGACCAATATTACCGCCATAGACTGACCACCACATAATGACTCTATATACACTATATACAATCCAATATTACCGCCATAGACTGACCACCACATAATGACTCTATATACAGACCAATATTACCACCATAGACTGACCGCCACATAATGACTCTATATACAGACCAATATTAGCACCACACCATAACCGCCACATAATGACACTATACATTCTATATACAGACCAATATTACTGCCATAGACTGAACACCAGATAATGACTCTATATACAGACCAATATTAGCACCACACCATAACCGCCACATAATGACACTATACATTCTATATACAGACCAATATTACTGCCATAGACTGACCACCACATAATATAGTTCTGTATATAATGCATACATAGAGTCATTATGTGGCGGTCACTCTATGGCAGTAATATTGGTCTGTATATAGAGTGTATAGTGTCATTATGTGGCGGTTATGGTGTGGTGCTAATATTGGTCTGTATATACTGTAGAGTCATTATGCAGTGATCAGTCTATGGTGGTAATATTGGTCTGTATATAGAGTCATTATGTGGCAGTCACTCTATGGCAGTAATGACTGTATATAAACACTATATACAGACCAATATTACCCCCATAGACTGATCACTGCATAATGACTCTATATACACTATACAGACCAATATTACCACCATAGACTGACCACTGCATAACGACTCTATATACAGACCAATATTACCGCCATAGACTGACCACCACATAATGACACTATACATTCTATATACAGACCAATATTACTGCCATAGATTGACCGCCACATAATGACTCTATGTATGCATTATATACAGAACTATATTATGTGGTGGTCAGTCTATGGCAGTAATGACTATATATACACTATATTAGGGCTGGGCGATATTGACCTAAATCAATATCGCGGTTTATCGCACATGTAGCCGCGGTAACGATAATTCAACGATAATTATGACACGCCCCTTTTGCAAACCACACCCACTTGCCGTGCCAAACTGACGACATTTTGATTAAAAAAAGTAAAAAAGAACTCACTGAGCAGCAACCCGTGGTTAGTCTATTATCATTATTATTAGTCATTATTAGGGGACCTGGACATGTATATACAGGTATACAGCCTCTACAGGATGTGTATACACAGGGGGTCACATAGGGATTGTTGTGTATGACTATACGGGGGTGGGAGGGGGGGGGTGGCTAGGGGTGTATTACTATACAGGAGGTACATAGGGATGGGGGTACGGATCTATACATGGGAGTGCATATGGATAGAGATGTATGACTATACAGGGGGGGATAGGGGATGTATGACTATACAGGGGGGGCATAGGGATAAGGGTGTATGACTATACAGGGGGGGCACATAGGGATAGGGGTGTATGACTATACAGGGGGGGCATAGGGATAGGGGTGTATGACTATACAGGAGGTACATAGGGATGGGGGTACGGGTCTATACATGGGAGTGCATATGGATAGAGCTGTATGACTATACAGGGGGGGGGATAGGGATAGGGGTGTATGACTATACAGGGGGGGGATAGGGATAGGGGTGTATGACTATACAGGGGGGGCACATAGGGATAGGGGTGTATGACTATACAGGGGGGGACGGATTGGGGTGTATGACTATACAGGGGGGGACGGATTGGGGTGTATGACTATATAGGGGGGACGGATTGGGGTGTATGACTATATAGGGGGGGACGGATTGGGGTGTATGACTATATAGGGGGGGACGGATTGGGGTGTATGACTATATAGGGGTGTATTACTGTACAGGGAGCACAGGGAGGTGTATGCTGGGACCTGTAGTCCCCTCAGTACAGGGCTGTAACATAGGAGGAATAATGGGCTGCAGCAGGCAGGATGCCACACACAGCAATGTCTCCTATAAGTTATCCTGCCTGCTGCAGCCCATTATTCCTCCTATGTTACAGTCCTGTACTGTACTACAGGAAAGCCGCTGCCAAGTGCTGCTGTGACATGGCCGCGTCCCTGCACACACAGGACAACATGTGCAGCGCTCGCCGGCCGGGTGTGTGTGTGTCCCGGACCAGTCCGATCCGATCGCCCCCACACCCGGCCGGCGCGGCCATGTCACAGCAGCACTTGGCGGCGGCTTTCCTGTAGTCACCTCAGTGTGCAGGGACGCCGGGCCGGACGGGTGGTGGGCGCTTTGGCAGGACAGGTGCGGTGGGACGGAGCCTCGGACAAGACGGGTGGTGGGCGCTTTGGCAGGACAGGTGCGGTGGGACGGAGCCTCGGACCGGACGGGTGGTGGGCGCTTTGGCAGGACAGGTGCGGTGGGACGGAGCCTCGGACCGGACGGGTGGTGGGCGCTTTGGCAGGACAGGTGCGGTGGGACGGAGCCTCGGACCGGACGGGTGGGTAGGGCGGACAGGTGCGCGGACCGGACGGGCGGTCGCTTGGGGAGGGGGAAGGGGGGAGCATTCTCACCTGGACCCTGCTGCTGCTCCTCCACCTCCCGCTGATACCAGCGCTAGTGCCGGGCCGCTCGTGTGTGTGCGGGGGGCACTGACAGGACGGGCGCAGGGACACAGAAATACAAAAATACCGCAAATACCGTCCTGGCCAAGTTGAAGTCGGTTAACCGACGCCAGTGACGGTATCGGTATTTTTGCGGTATACCGCCCAGCCCTACACTATATACAGACTAATATTACCCCCATACAGTGACCACCACCTAAGGACTGAATACCACCTTATTTTTTTCTCAATAAAACACACCGTATTGCCTTAGTGACATCATCATACACTATACATAGGAGCTGCAGCCAATCACCGGTCACCTGCAGCAATTACATAGGACGGATGAGGCCGGACAATGACTGCAGCTCCTATATACAGTCTATTCACTTCTACACCTCTGCTGGACAGTGGAGTCAGCAGTGCTAATACACACACACTCACTATACAATATATATATATATATATATATATATATATATATATATATATATATATATATATACACACACACTAACACATCCATGAAAACACATACAAATCAAAACCATACAGTCCATACAGTACACAGACATGTAACACACACTACATTTATACACACTACACACTACATATACAGTATACTTACTACCACTAGCAGCATGCTGGGAGTAGTGGTGCATCCTCTAATGTCCATGCAGCAGCAGGTTGGGATCCTCACACTGCAGCCTGCAGCCCTCTCCTCCATGTCCCGACTGCTGTAATATTACACCATGTGACACAGAGGAAGTCACAAGGTGCAGTGAAGCTGGAGGGAGGGGGAGGGGAGGAAGCACACTCCGGAGAAGAGCGGGTCCTGCAGCCTCTATGTGACCCGATATCAGCCATCAGCTGTAGCCAGGGATCACTGCCAGAGGCTCCAGGACGCTGTCTGTGCACTCCTGCCCCTGACACATACTGTAACTGGGGCAGGGGGCCCCTGGGGGATGGGGGCCCTAGGCATTTGCCCTGTCTGCCCCCCCCTAACGCCGACCCTGGTCCCTGGCCATCTGTTTCTTCATTCTATGAAGCTGGGAGAGGTAATTACAGTAAGATCAAAAGTAACTTGACCTTAGATTAACTATCCTGCATTACACCGTGCAGAAATAGACAGCCAGGGAAATTGTTTACATGAGCTGTCCTGGAAAGGGAAGGGGGTGGAGGAAGAGAAGGCGATAACAGCTCACACACAGTTTTCTATGTCTTCAGCAGAAAGCAGCAGGCTCAGAATGGGGGAAGGAGACAGAAAAGGTAATGACATGTATAGAGTAAAGTGTAAATCTCCAGGAGGGGGAATGATTCAACATGTGTTTTACCTGAGTGTAATACCTCTTTAATGGCCTTTATATTATTGGAACCTGTCGTGTTAAATAAATCTACTGGGGAACGTTAGGCTTTGTTCACACATGGTGCTTCTGTAGCATTCTTGCTCCACTTTTGCAGCAATTTCACTCAATATGCCGCAAATAAAGCAAATGAGATTAGTTGAATTAGGTGAAATTGTGGCTTTAAAATGGGGTTATAAGATTGTGTAATTTGTGGCATAAAAGTAGGAAAATCACAGCTAAAACGCATAAAAAAGCCGTTCAGTTAAAGTTTTCCACCAGTGTTTTTTTCAGAAATATGCAGATAGTCATTTCTGTAACACACATGTACTTGTGTAATGCACAGTACTGCACAATAGTCATTTTGGGGGGGAAAATGGTGGTACGCCGTAAACCAAACTTGTTCCATAATGACACTTTAGGTTTGTGGGATTACCACTAGATGGCAGTGTATTCATTAAAAGTCAGCAACTGTAAAGTTTTGTATAACTTATTCACATGGTTTGTTCAAAGCTTACTCTCAGAACAATGAATTTCTTTGTGTGTGTGTGTGTGTGTGTGTGTGTGTGTACAAACTAATAACTATAGGAGTAATTAAAGATATTTAAAATGACCTATTGGTGAATTAATCCTTTAAATCCTTTAAATGGGTACTGTCACTTTAAATAACAACTGTCAGGCAGAAGATATGACAGCTTAGTGGAAACTGGTTTCACTAACAGTACTCCTCTTAATAGCTTATTCCTCTTACCTCTTCGTTGCTTACCTCTCAGAGCAGGACATAATAGGCCAGCCATTCACAAGATGGGTTTTGCCATCTTCAATAATAAGTATACAGCTATAAAAAGTTAGGCAATGCTAATGCAAAATTGCTACGTCTCTTGGCCTAATCAATTCTGACAAGCTAATAACCTGTGCACTTTGTTAATGGGAACATTTCTCCACTACATGCTTTGTGCATACAGTTCATTTAGAATTTGTTGGAATAGAATTTTCTTTTAAATGTATTAGGTACATATAGCAAAGATTAGATAAAATGTGAGGATGTCCAGAACACTGCAGCCCTACTGAAAGAAACATTTCTCAACATATGCCTCTAAGTGTACACTAATTGTGTCATTCACACTATTATGTAAATAAAAAAATACAATCTGCACAAAATATCAATGTGATCATTTTCATGCTCAGCCTTGTAGAAACACTTTGTATAAGCACACTCCAGCTGAAATACAGGCTGCATTCAAAACTCAGATTTTATTTTTTAATGAACGTTTTCCTGAGATTCTCAGAAAAACCTACAGATGGCCTCACATCCCCAAAAACATATGGTTGCAGATCATATACTCTAAATTTAAGAGAATCATGGGAATTCCACCAATGTTATGTAATGAAATGATGGGTTACAAGGGCCTATTTTGAATCCGAGCTGGGCTTATAGCTTATCACTAAAACTGATTGTGTTAATAACATATTCTTTGTCCTTCCTATATTTGGCAATTATTTAATGAAAATGCTTTATTTTGTAATACTTAGTACCCACTATATATTCTTTAGTACAACCATAGTCAGATATGCTGATTTTGCTGATATGCTGAGGTTGTAGCATTTTATAAATGTCATCATCAAACTCTGTAGTAACACTTACAGTATGCTGATGGGCTAATTTCGGACCCAGCGGTGCTTCTCTTACCTTCTTCTATGTATTGGGACTTATCCTACCACCTGTTACACCTCTCTCTTTAGAATGGCCAGTACAGATTTTTGGTTGCTCAGTGGCTGCTAATATTATAAATCTTAAAAACTGAATTTTTTTTTAAACAGGAGCACCAATCTCTGTAACCCCTGCTGCCCTAGTGAATGGACCACATGAGCCTTCTTACAAATATGAACCTGTCTATATATATTGTATATTACTATTGCAGTGTCCCACTTCAAGGTCCTGTAGGGCATAAGGATTGGTTGTAGGATATCTGTCTTATTATTGATGAGTATTACAGACGTTGCGCTATAATGTGCCATTTACATGAAATGGTTCTATGGTGTACTGATTCTCTGTGACTACACCATACTTTGCATTGACCATGAGAGTGGGAACACAGTAACACATATACAGTATTTGTATTTACAAAAACTTGTCCTAAGGATCATTTTGGAGTGTGGAAAGAGCTTCTATAGCTTAACTTGTTTTCTCTGTCAAGGGGGAGAAGGTCTACTTTGGTAAGAGTAAGGGAATTAGTGGAAGTGTGATAAGCATCATCTTTGCCACTTTTTATTGGATAGGCATAGGCTTCACTACCCAGGCAGTTTGGGTAACAGTCCAATAACACATCCAGGACCTTCAATGTTTTTAGGACAGGTATGACACTGTGGTTACCATGTCACAGATTAACGTAAAGACCTGTACTCCACATAGAGGGCATTGCAGCTGAGTACATTTATTTTGCTTTGTACTGCTAGGAGCAAACAAGTGAATACACCTCAGGACTTGACTATTCAGGAAACCCACAATAACTCCATTATTTATACCCAATGGGTGCCTCCTCATACCAGCCACTGCTTTGTCTGTAAAAGGACAATGTCCAGGGCAACCCCACTTCTCTGTCAATAGCCATTGCATCAGATGTCCCCCAGCAGGACATTATATCAGTATCATCTATTGTGTACCCCCTATTTTGTACCAGACAAGACAACCTACTGTGGTCTATACCCAGCTTCACCTCAACTGTGACCTGCTGTGGCACAATTGTGCCCAGCAGTCCCACTGACTCTGTCCCCTGTTACACTCATTGCAGGCAGGTGTCGCAATGGGGAGTGGGCCCATCTGCTGGTGGGGGCAGGGCCGGCCTTTAGGATAGACCCTGTGCAGAATATTCTGTTGGCGACAGCTGGCTTTTGGCTAGGAGTTGTTGTTGTCCTACCACAGCCACACAGGAGCATACTGGGAGTTTTTGTTGTCTTACCACAGCTACACAGGAGCATGCAGGGAGTTGTTGTTGTCCTACCACAGCCACACAGGAGCATGCTGGGAGTTTTTGTTGTCTTACAACAGCCACACAGGAGCATGCAGGGAGTTGTTGTTGTCCTACCACAGCGACACAGAAGCATGCTAAAAGTTGTTGTTCTACCTCAGCCACACAGAGCACTAACACACACTCCACTAACACACTGACATACACACAGACAGATATATACATATACTCACCCACACAGAAGTAGCAGTGTAGGATGTCTCTGCCCATGAGGAGGAGGTAGAGCGGAGGATCACACTGCTGATCTGTCTTCGTCTGGAGGGGGCAGGGGTTAGGAGCATCTGTGAGCTATGAGACGCTGTGGGGGGTGGGGGATGGGGCCAGACTGCAGTCACATGTCGGGGGGGGGGAGAGAGAGCTTTCTCCTTGCTGTCTCCTAGCAAGGTTGCTGTGCCAAGGCAGGGGCCAGATATATGGTCTCAGGGGGCCGCAGGTGGCACCCCCTTCCTGCTGGGAGTGCACAGCTCGCACACCCGTAAGGCCGGCCTTTGCCACATGCTGTCACTCTGCAGTTCTCCTGAATAGGCTATGACAATGACAAATGGTTCAGAGAACTGCTATGAACAAGCCCACTCTCCCCCATTTATTTTTTTGTCTGTCAAAAAAAAAACCTGGATCCATTTTGATCTTTTTTTTTTTTTTGCAATGGAAGTCAATGGAAAAACGGATCAAAACGGATGCACACAAATGCATCCGTTTGTTGCAAAAAAACGAATGAAAAAAACGGATTGCAAAAACGCAGTGTGAACCTAGCCTTACACAGAATCCAGACCTGGCCAGAAGAGATCAGACCGCTGGAGCAGAGCAGGAGACAGAACAGGTAAGCATTTCCAGCAAGTGCAAATTAATAAAGCATGTGTTTCTCAACCTGTGGCTTTTTAGGTTGCAGAACTACAACCCCACATATCCTGCTAAAAGTTCATGGTGGGAGATGTAATTTTGCAACAGCTGGAGAGCCACGGATTTAGAAACGATTATTAGAGAATGCAATGGCACAATACATTAGAGGAGACAGTGGCACAGTTCATTTGGACATGGTGGCACATCATTAGGGGGCAGTGATATAGAATATTAAGGCATGGTTGCGTTGTACATTAGCTGACAGTGATACAGTTCATTAGGACATGATGACACACTAAGGGGCAGTGGAACAGTTCAGTAAGGTGGCAGTGGCACAATGAAGTGATGTGAGGGGGCACAGTGACACACTTAGTTTCTTCAGCAGCTATCCTCATCTGTTTTATTCCCACCATGTCCAGTGCTCCCACTCTAGCTTTCCATGCCACCTTTGTTTAATTCCCTGCAAAGACTACTGAGGCCAGTGTTTGACTATAGGGTATATGGGAACATCATTTCTTCAAACAAACGCTTATTCAGATCAGGGATTCACACACGTAGCATTGTGTTACAATAATAGGAGAGAGTATAGATAGTTAGGATCCAGAGACATCTGAGCAGCAAACAATTCTTTTGTTGATGTGGAGCTTTTGTTTGCTGTCATGCTGAAAGGTGAAATTCCTCTACTTTTTAACGTTTTAACAGAGGCCTGAAGGTTTTGTGCCAAAACTGACTAATATCTGGAACTGTTTATAATCTCCTCCACCTTGACTAAAGCCCCAGTTCCAGCTAAAGTAAATCAGCCTCAAAGCAAATCTCTACTTCCACCATGCTTCTCTGTGCGTATGGAATTGTTTTCATGGTGCACAGTGTTGGCTTTGCACCAAACATACCTCTTGGAATTTCTAACTTGGTCCCACATGCTTTTGGGAGATTTGTAGGTTTTGACAAAACATAGCCAGGCTTGGACAATTGTTAAGAAATTGCTTCCATCTTGGCACTTACCCCACAACCCAGACAAATGAAGACTACAGGATATTGCTGTCACACACAGTGCTTACACAACTAGTCTACTTCTTATCTTTTCATCAAATTTTGAAGCTTGTGCACTTCTTGGTAATGTCCACTTCTTGATGACCATCTTTACTGCCCTTTATGATATATAAAATACCTTGGAAATGTTTTTGGACCCTTTTCTTAACTGATACATTTAAAAAATGAAATCACTTTGATGTGCTGTAATCTATTTAGAGACTAGGGGGGATTCATCAACCCCTTACACCTGAAATTCAGCAAGAAAAATTTGCCAATTTCTGTGAAAGCTCCTGTTTGCGCAATATTTAGTGATTTTTTTTTGTCAGTTTACAATGGCCCGACAAATCTAAAAAAGTAGGTGGAGCTTGGTGGGAAGGAGGAGTGTCCTAGGCACAGCTGGATTTATTACAATATACGCTAAAGAGCTAAAGGGAAATTTATCAAACTGGTGTAAAGTAGAATTGGCTCAGTTGCCCCTAGCAACCAATCAGATTCCATCATTCATTTTCCAAAGAGTCTGTGAGGAAAGAAAAGTGGAATCTGATTGGTTGCTAGGGGCAACTGAGCCAATTCTACTTTACACCAGTTTGATAAATCTCACCCCTAGCGTATATTGTAACTGAAATGTGCGCCAGCTTGGGAGCTGGTGTTAATTTTAAAGTGGGATGTCTGAGATAGTCGCTGCAGTGGCTGATTCATTAATCTGGATCTTCAGGACTGTGAAGAACCTTATATATGTAGACAGGAGACTGATTTAGACTAGCAAAGCCCTGTTGTTTTTGTTTGTTTATTGGAGAAAGTTGTTAAAGGGTTCGCCACTTTATAGTAAAATTGCTCAGTGTACAGTATTAGTAACTATACTCACAGCACTTACTGACAGCAGCTCCTTGTGTACCTCATAGAGCTAAAATCAGACTCCCCTCCTCCAGGCTGTGCTGCCCTGTTCGGTGGTGTGTCTGTCATAAGATGGCTGACATGGAGGAGCATGTGACCATGCCCCGCCTCCCGTGTCTTCCATAGGTATGTACAGGCTCACTGGTGGACACTGAGGAGCGGGGCATGGTCACATGCTTCTTCATGTCGACCATCTTATGGACAGACTTACCACAGAGAAGGACAGCACAGCCTGGAGGAGGGAGTCTGATTTGAGCTCTGTGGGATACACTGACATCTGCTGTCAGTAAGTGCAGTGAGTACACTTGCTAATATTTTACACTGAACTATTTTACAATAAAGTGGCCAACTACTTTAATAGATCACTCAAAACGTAACCAAAATCTATTAAGTCAATTTTGAGTGCTAGGATATGTCCATGTGCAATTTAATAAAAAAAAAAATACATTTTTTATTTATTAATTAATTCATTTATTTTGTTTTTACCTTATGCAATTTCACCATCCTGTCAGGAACCAGGAAAGATAAAGTATATTACCGGACAAGACACATGTGGTAACAGTTGTAGGATGAAAAATGTATGTGAGCAAATTGTCTTAACAGCCATGAAATAGATGTGTAGCTCACACTGTCACACGCACATTAATAAGGGTAATTTCACTGAGAGACATCTATCCTAGCACTATGTTTATTTTTATTTTTTTTATTTAGTGTGGAAACTGCATTACAAAGGGGAAAGCATACATTTTCCTAGCAGGATTTAATGCTGGAAACTAAGTGATGTAAGGCTGCATTTCTAATAACTCTGTCACCATGCTGTTCACATATAATCATGGAAACTCTTAAAGGGGCATTCCCCCCCAAAAAATTTTTGGGCATTAATACGTTGCCCACCCCTAGCTTTCCATCTTTCCTATATCAATTTATTATGGATTCTGCACAGTTTTGCTGTTATCTAGCTGCATTCACCCCCACGGATTGCATAGAATCATCAAAGCTCAGTCCAACCCGACACGTTCCCTGCTCCTGGCCCTCACCCTCTGAGACGGCATCATGTCTCCTCCATCTCTTCAATGGGCCGGGTTAGCGCTTCTAACTCAGTTCACTGAAGAGAGGGAGAACAGTGAGACACTGACAGCTGCTGCTACTGATCAGTGTCTCCCGACTCCCCCCCCTCCTGAGCTCAACTGTGGCCCCTGACGTTGCCCCCCCCCCACGGGGGAGACAATGCCCATGTGCTGGAGGTGTATAGGACTCACCCACAGCACCACACACACACCCCCGGACTCACCCGCGGCACCCCACCTCATACCCCCCCAGGGCTTACCCACGGCACCCCCGCTGGACTCACCCGCGTCACGCCACACACCCCCGGACTCACCCGCGGCACCCCACACACTCCCGGACTCACCCGCGGCACCCCACACACCCCCCGGACTCACTTAGGAGTGCCGTAGGTGAGTCCAGGGGGGTTAGGTGTGCCGTGGGTGAGTCCGGCAGGGTGTCGTGGGTAAGCCCTGGGGGGGAGGGGGGGGGGTGTCGCGTATGAGGTGGGGTGCCGCGGGTGAGTCTGGGGTGCCGGGGGTGTGTAGGGTGCCGCGGGTGAGTCCCGTACACCTCCAGCACATGGGCATTGTCTCCCCAGGGGGGGCAAGGTCAGGGACCACAGTTGAGCTAGGGGGGGTAGTCGGGAGACACTGATCAGTAGCAGCAGCTGTCAGTGTCCTCCCAGCCCCTGGAACTCACCGGCGGCAGAACGCCCCCCCCTGCGCAGTGAAGGTGTGTGGTGTCCACGGCTGCACACTATGTTTAGTTTCGGTAACACTTGGGCTGGCGGCTGACCTGCACCCCCCCCCCATAACTCCTCTCTGCTATACCACACAATCCACTCTGCTATTCAACTCACTCAACTCTGCTACATCATGGACCAATCAGGCATAAGCAATGCATGATGGGAGATGTAGTTTTCTGGCCGGCGCCATGTTGGATATAGATCAGCTTTTTAAAAAACGTAACTATGGAACGGAAGCAGCTAGAAAGACGGGAGATGGCTCAAAATTCTCAGGGGGGCTTGGTGAGTAAGACCAGCGAGGTTTGGGAGCAAATTTTTTTTTAGGTCTTGGGGGGAATACCCCTTTAAACGTATGTGTAAATAGTGAAGGTGGGTTTTTGCTCTTTGAGATTAAAGACGTGTGAATTTGCCCCTCTTAATAAGTAAGTATGGAAACCTTGAAAGCAGGTAGGGGGAACCTTTGACCCTCAAGCTGTGGCAAAGCTATAATTCCCATCATGCCTGGACAGCCAAAATGAAGCTTTAGCTGTCCAGGCATGATGGGAATTGTAGTTTTACCACAGATGGAGGGCTGAAGTTCCTCATCCTTGCTCTAGAGTATACAGTAGTAGGGGTGTTTCCTAAAATTAGTTTAATACTAGGATCTGTCGAGTAGGCCAGGCATTACTACTAGCGCAACATGCAAATGTACCTTTTATTTATGATTATACTGTTGTACTCCAGTACTTGAGGATTTTTGGTTCTTTTTATCCAATCAGGTAAGTATTGGCTGACCTAAATTCACAAAACATGTGCCTTACAATATTAGGCTGGGTTCACACGCAGTATATTTCACTCAGTTTTTGGTCAGTATTTTGCAACCTCAACCAGGAGTGGATTGAAAACACAGAAAGGCTCTGTTCACACAATGTTGAAATTGAGTGGATGGCCGCCATATAACTGCCATTATTTCAAAATACTGACTGAAATATACTGTGTGTGAACCCAGCCTTATTGTTCATTTCTTTTAAGTAGTTTTATTTCTATACATACACTGAAAATATCAAAAGAGAAGAGACAGGGGAAAAATTAATTGTACTGCATATAACAAATACACCCACTTGAGTATCATGTTATAAATACTTTTTTATTCCATGAAAATAAATTTTTTGTAATTGAAAACAACATTAGCACTGGTATCATTAACTTGACAGTAGGTAAAACTTATTTTGTTGCACATGGGAACAATCTACATTACAGTTTGTCTTGGTCAACATCTGCGCTTTAAGGTTTATTTAGCATATGGGTTTTGAAAACCCTATTTTTAGAGGTTACGTAAAGTTTTGTTAGCATCTGCAGTTTCATAGTTGGTGAGTAGCCGATTACAATTTCTGAGTTCAACTCAACCTTTCTAGGTTTCATAGCTGTATTTTGTTTCAGTTATATTTCAGTTTCCACATGTGATGACATCTAGCGACCAGACAGTGAGCATTCTAGGCTAGTAATAAAAGAAAAATTACCCTTTTTACAGCCTACAGCAGTGTCCGCCCAACCTGTGGCTCTCCAGCTTCTAACCACTAGTTGGCAGTGATATCATACTTCTGTTGCACTGCCTGACGTTTAGGTTCTTAAGAATATGACACACTTCTGCTGACCAAAACATAAGGCTTTTGTTGATAAAATACAAGGAAAGGGAAATAAAGCATGTACAAAAACATTGTTCATTCCATAATTACAAATAATTATTATTATTATTATTATTATTATTATTATTATTATTATTATTATTAATACATTAAATTATTAAATTATTATTAAAGGGGTATTAACATCTAAAAAAATGTATGGAATATCAACAGGCTAGATGTGGTTTCTACCTATTTTATCCTAACCTATAGGCTGGGTTTATGCACTGTACAATAAAGTAAAAAAAAAACATAGAATAGTAACAAAAAGTGGATGATTTTTATCTAATAGTGTGTTTTATTAAATTCTATGGAAAAAGGGTCACCAGTGGATACAAAATATATCTGAAATTCCAACATTTAAAGTGTTTTTTTTTTTGTACAATGTCCCATATTAATCAATCTGTCAGACAAAAATTGGACACATAGACAGATCAGGGCTGCTTCTGCCAGGAGGCAGAATGAGGGAAGCACAATCCTGTCTGACTTACCTGAATGACAGGGCCTTGCCTGCTGAAATCTTAAGTGCCTGCTGGCTCCTCCCTGACCCACAACATATGTCCTTCAGGAGGGGAGTGACACAGACAGGAGCCATGACAGGTCGCCCTCCCTCTGTGTGTATAAGCTGCTGGCAGTTCTCCAACCCACAACAGGAGAGCTGAGTTCCTGGCACTGTAAGTGCTAACCTGAGAAATTGTCCTGGACCCCTGAACAGCTTTGCACATCACTCACATTACTGCATTTTGCACCTGTATGCACAAAATCGAGTTAAATCGAGTTGCCATGATTTTGCACAAATTGCAATAATTTGAGTGATGTACAGAACTGATGAGGCCGTTCAGAAGCAATAGAGATCTCACAAACCTGAAATGACTTTCCTAATGATGTCATCAGGTCCTTGCAGGCAGCATACAGGAGACATGTGTATACAGCATACACAAGACAGCATATGAGTAAGGAGGTAATAGTGAAAGGGTAGGGGGTGGGAAACAAGTATTTATGGGGGCAGGGAGGTATAAAGGGGCCATTATATGTAAAACAAGGGGCCCTAGAGGGCTCTATATTAGTGGGAAATGGGAACTATATATAGTTGTGGGAGCAGTATCTGGGGTGTATAAGGAGCATTATATATGGAGATATTTGTGGGTTGGGAGCAGTATATGGCAGATGGGATATCTGCAGTATATATAAGAGCAGTATATGTCAGAACTGGTCTATGGAACAGTATATATGAGAGCAGGGGTATGGGAGCAGTATAAATGAGAGTGGGGCTATGGGAGCAGTATATATGAGAGCAGGGCAATGGGACCAGTATATATAAGAAAGAGGGGACCATGAGGAGAAGTATATAGGGATGCCAAAGGAAGCGGTATATAGGCAGAGGGGGGTTCTGAGGCCAACAGTGCTATTGGGTCTCTGGGCTGGCACTATTTGGAGATTTCTCTATGACACCACTTCTAATGCTGGTACTAATATATGTGTAGTGTATACAGTTCTATATGCGAAATATTCACTTCTGGTATATAGTTGTGTGTGTGATATATGCAGCACTGCTGTATAGTTGTGCATGCAATATATTTACTGTTGGTATAGTTATGGTTGGGGGGGCATGGTTTTAGTTTCCTCCTCAAGTAGCAGAAAACGTAGAATTGGCCTTGAGACAGATAGATAACTACTAATCACATACCACTTTGAGAAATGACAGCTTACATGTGATTGGCAGATATTTGTCTCAGATAGATACATCTGGTCCAATGGGTGCACTGACTGACATTTTTATATGGACTTTAATAGAACACATTATTAGACTTTTAGATTATTATTTTATTTTAATCGCTGCTTACTATATATCTTTTGGCAGTTTTTTGCTTTGTTTTTACAGTGTGAACCCAGCCTATAGGGTCCTATTATACTCATTCATTGATTAATGGCATGCATCTCTATAAAATGCAAAAAATGCAAACAAAGATAGTTGTGCTTACACATGGTCCTCTCCACTAAAGTCTAAGAAAAGGGACAAGAACCCAGAGGTGTGATCACAACTATCAAGCATCAGTGTTTAAATAGGTATTCTCATTTTAACTAATACAGTTATACTTGTTATACATATAAAAATTTTCAAGTTACATATTTTTGCAAATACATTCATTTAGCAAACCTGCCTCCTTCTCCTGATATGCTGCCCCCTTCCCTCCCATTCTCCCATTGTTGACAGCTTGTTGTCTAAGTTTCAGACCACCACTCTACTTAAAACTAAAAACAGTAATCTGATGTGTTTATTATATAGCTATAATGTAGACATATAGCGAGATGTGTTTATATACTGTATAATATATATATATATATATAAATATGTAAACTATATCTACAGTGTATATGCAGTGTCCCAGAGTGGGTGTGGCCTCTGCTGTGTTTCTTGCCCACCTGTAGTCAGTTACCTTTGTATAGGACACTCTAGGAGGTAAAGGGTATCTGTACTCTGACTGTATTTCTTATTAATACCTGTGTTTTCTATTTCTGCCTGCACTTCCTATTTTATGCCACTAGATGTCACTGTATTGTATGTACTGTATGCACAACTGAGGGACACTGTTCACAAAGGGGTAACTGACCAACTGCCACTGTGGTAATTTTCCCCTGACCAATCAATGAGCTGGGTACCTCAAGTGATCTTACCAATCACAGACCAGAATAAAGGCCTTCCTGTTGGTTTCTGCCCAATCAGGGAGTAGTTTATTCCCTGAGGGGAATCTAGTGAGTTGCTGTGAGAATTTTTGTGAGGAAGCTGCTGCCATGGCTCCCCTGTACAAGACCCCAAACCAAGGATTTTATTATTTCTTTCCAACCATAAAGAGCAAAAAGGTGGCAGATTGATACCCATGGGCGTAGGTACTCTTTCTCAAAGCCCACAGCTGAGCACCTTAGGGTCTCTAGGTAGAGTAGAGGCCCCCCAATAACCCTGTAGTAACCCTCAGGTCACTCCTCTCTCCTCTCCTAAAGCTAGTCTGTCAAGCTACAGTATCCAAAGACTTTTCAATTCAATACAGTTAATACATTATTCCTCCAGCAAGAAGCTGTATTCAAGTCTAAGTGCCCAGCTCAAGGGGTTGGATTTTATGTATTGCACCTCTATTGAAAGAAAGGACTTACTACTCTGTATTGCGTTTAAGGAACTATTGTAATTGGTTTCCTGTTCCAATTCAACCAAGACTCTGTGATTTTCTTCACACCTACACCAATACTAAAATGGGTGCATACCACTCCTGGCCACCGTGACAAGTGCCTCAGGAGCACCACCATCAAGCTCAGCTATACACCATCTAACAACCCCTGGTAAAGAGCAAAGAGCAGCATATCGGGAGTTTGCTAAATGAAAGGATTAGTAAAAATATTTAACTTGATGAGCCCTACAAGTATAACTATGTTAGTTGGGAAGGAAATACTCTTTTAGGCCACGTTCACACTACGTATATTTACAATAACCAACGGCCGCTGTTTATTGATAGTGTGGCTTTACATTAGATTCTATATATATATATTCTATATATATATATTAGATTCTATATATATACTCTGTATACACTATGACCGTTGTTCTATGCGGCTGCACAACAAACTGACATGTCTATTAGCCAAAGAGAACAATGTAAAGTACGGCGGGGAGCTGTACTTTACATTGTGAGAACAGGCTATTTTGTGCAGCCGCTGTTCACTGAATAGCAGCCGCACAAAATAGCCTGTTCTCACAATGTAAAGTATGTCTCCCGGCCGTACTTTAGATTGTTCTCTATGGCTAATTGGAGTGCAGGCACATTCTAATTAATGTGCCCACATTCCAATTAAAATAAAGTGATGCTGTATCGGCTGGGTGAGCATCTGAGACATCGGCCTTTGTTTCACACTGCAAACAACGTCCATGTCAAACAACGGCCAATGTTCAGAATGCGAACATGGCCTGAAGATGGGAATACAAACATCGTAATTATATGTGATAGAGAAAAACTAATCTCCAAAACTTCAATTCACCAGTATAAAATGACAACCAAATTACAGTGACCTGGTATATGAATGGAAATCTGCAGAGTATACATCAACACCAGTACAGTCAATATCATTTTACAGATTGTACAAGTTAAATATAAGTAATAATTTAAGTAATAAGTAATAAGTTATTATGAGGCGTTTTCTGAGATTTTAAAATGGATAACTTATTTTTTAGGACAGGACACAGAGTAAATGTTTTATTGGTGAGATCAGTCAAGTGGCTGTGCCTTAAAGGGCAGTGCGGCGCTAAACAATTATTCACTAAATAACACACATTACAAAGTTATACAACTTGGTACTGTATGTTATGTTAGTGAATGGCCCCCCTTCCCCGTGTTTCCCCCCACCCACGCTAGACCCGGAAGTGTAGTGCTCTATACTCGCCTGATCCGTGTCGACCCCCATCCGCCATCTTGCGACAATGATGTAATCTTCGGGCGGCCGGCCAAACCGATCCGACCGTCCCTCGTGCCGGCCGCCCTCTGTAGAGCATTACACTTCCGGGTCTAGCGTGGGTGGGGGGAAACACGGGGAAGGGGCCATCCACAAATATATCCTATATTACTAAGTTGTATAACTTTGTAATGTGTTATTTAGTGAATAATTGTTTAGCGCCGCACTACCCCTTTAAAAACAATGAAGGGTGTCACAATAGCTGTTCACCATGTCTGGCTCTACTAAATATTTAGTGCAACCTTTCTGAATTCCTCCCTCTCTGTTATTCAGACTACACCCTGCTGAATATTTAAGGACCCCCAGTACCCAACCCCTGAGCAATGGTTTTCAGTAAAATAGATTGTTGTCTGTGCACTCAAGGTCCTTGCCGTATCTTTGACCATGCTTTTGATGCTTGTCTGGATCATCTGCTGGTTTACTGTATTGAACAAACCTTGTCTGTTCTGATCTCTGCTTGTATGACTTTATCTACTGTTTACTCCCTCTTTTCTGGGCCTAGAATATGTTAGCGATGCTATTGTAGAGTACTTTTACAGTAACCTATATGCTTGGCAGGCCTGGTTTTGCCATGCCATCTTCCCTTGTATTTTAATGTTTAGATTGCCGACAGCAGGGCTTGCCAGGTCTTTATTGTGCCTGGTTTTAGGTTATACCAAAAGCTATTTATGGGTCAAGCTACTAGCCTTAGTTGATGATTATATAGATATTATTTGCGCTCTCCTTCCATGTGCTATCTCTGTCCAGTCTGTCTATATACTGCTGATTATTCTCGCTTTTCTACCCTACCATAAGTCCCACCAATATCTAAGTACTGGAAGCCATTGTCAGGACACAGGAATGGTAAACCTACAAGTGAAGCCTGGTTCTGCAGTTTAGCGACGCATCATTTGTCATTACTACTACAACTAGGTAGGCCTTGTGACAATGGGTATGCAGTGTACCAGGTGGTGGGATCTCACCAATAAACAACTGATGGCCCATCCAGAGAGGGGTAATAAATATCCCAGAGAACACCTTAAAATACATATTTTTTGTACCACACAATATGAGACATTTGCTATGAATAATTACAGTGCAGTATACTCACATAGTGCAAAAGTATTTCTTGTTGAACATTTAAAAATATCAAAATGTATTATTTTAATAATTAAGCACCATATTCAATATTTAGAACTAAATACTGCCTATTGTTACAGAAATTTAATTCACCAAATTTTAAAAAACAAAACTAATTTTGGGGGAAAAATATTTATTCCACCCCAATAATGTATAAATTACATGGAAAACAGCAAAATAGCATCTAGGCACTGCCTCTCCATATAGATCGTGGGTTAATCACTGTTGCGGCATATAAACATTTCTGAGGATGTGTCGTAAGTACTCGCACTCTTGGTGGTGCCAAGCCTGGCAGAAAGTTCATGAAGATATCAAAGAATAATGAGGATGCGGTCACTCACTATTCAAGTGCTGTGTTTATTCAGATAGTGCCAACATAGGTTCACAGGCAAATTAGCAGAGTGCGTCCCATTGAGGCTACGGACATTTTGCGTTTGCACGCTTCTAGGTACTACGAGGCCAGTAGAAGTGTGCAAACAAGAAACGGCCATAGTCTCACTGGGACGCACTCTGCTAATTTGCCTGTGAACCTATGTTGGCACTATCTGAATAAACATAGCACTTGATTGGTGAGTGACCCCCTTCTCGTTATTCTTTGCTATCTTAATGTATAAATTACATTTACTTTGAAATTTAATAAAAAATGGGAAAGCAAATTCAGCTGGCTGTTGTGACTTTTAAGCAATTTTGTCACATATACACAGTGGCCCAGTTGTACTAATGTGCATGCGCCAGAATTTTGTGCATTCTGTCCAGTTCTGTTCATATTAAATATTGTATTTAGACACTTAAGAAAATGCCGTACTTTCCGGCGTATAAGACGACTGGGCCTATAGGATGACCCCAAACTTTTTCAGTTAAAATATAGAGTTTGGATATACTCGCCATATAAGACTACCCCGCTTCCACACTTCCCATCGGTAGCTTGCTTGCAACTTTTTGATCACTTTTTAGTACAATTTTTCCTGTTTTCCTGTGACCAAAATAATTTAATAGTTAGGGTGATTCCTTATGTGGCCATATGACATTTTTTTATTATTTATTTTTAAAATGGGAAAACGGGGTGATTTACACTTTTAATATGGGATGGGATTTTTTTTATTATTATTAAAAAGATATTTTTTTTCAACTGTAATTACCTCCTACAGCTCATTGAGGGTTAACTTTCTGGCACTACTGCTCCCAGAACAAACTGATACAGAGGGCCATTGGTATCAAAATGCAAACTTGTAGCTTGGTGGGGGTGGCCAGGGAGGTAGGATTTCACAGACATAAGTAGCTACGCCCTAAAGCAACAGTCGATGATGACAGCTCTCTGCAGCGGCTGCAGGAGTTAGTGAGTGGATGTTCTGCAGTTGCTGCCGACAGATCTCCGCAGCACAACAATATATATATATATATATATATATATATATATATATATATATATATATATATTTCTCTTTCTAAGAATAATATTAACTAAAATGGACGGTGGTTTTTATGTTCTCTCCTACAAGATAATGCAGATTATAGGGCTTTATTAAGTTAGAGCTGCCTTTGTGATCATTTTTTGTAATATATAAAAGGCCATTTAACACAATATAAATTAATACATATTTTATTAAAATATACCCTTAACCAAGGTTTTTTTTTCTAACATTTAAGAAATATTAGAAATAGACTCTTATATCTAACATGTAATTCAATACCTGAGAATATGCCCTGATTATTTCAAGTGCATTGCACCATTTACATTTTCCTATTTCAAATACAATTTTAGAAGCCAACCAGCCTAACATGCATATAGTGCCTTTTATAATTCCAAGTAATGTATTTGAATAAATATATATATTTTCATATCATATCTGCATGCAGGATTGACTTGAAATCCAAGGCTTGCTAGGACAAATCCTGACATTTACTATAGAATGGATAAGTATATACATTGGATGCATATAGTAGATCAGGAATACATTATATATAATACATTATATACAATATATAAGGAGAATATATTTTAGTAAGATAAGGGTGTTTCACGGTGTTTAGGCCCTTTTATCTAGTAATCTACAGGTCGTCCAGTCTATTAAAAGAGAAAACTGACCTATAAGTAGAGCACCAACTGAACGGTATCTGCTGTCTATACCAGGAAAGCTTTAGCTTTGGCTGCCCAAGCATGGTGGAATTGTAGTTTTGCAACAGCTGGAGGGACGAAGGTTCTCTATCCCTGGTCTATACAATATAATCTTTGATGACATATAAAAAAAACATAATATTTCTTAATTTTGTCAGACAAGATTTTTTTTTAATGTCTTAACATTTGATATACTGTAAGTTTCTATCGACAGAAGATAGATAATGTTTGCGTTTCTGAAATCTCTGGGCAAAATTGTAAGGTAGAGATGTAACAGACCTACAGTATCCTGTAGTGCTATGTAGTAAAACCTTATGATATATGCTGACCATGTAATTTATGGACAGGTTGGGTCCTCCAGAGTAAGAGTTGCTTTTTTGCTAGTAGCTCTCCACTTTGGCTAAGAGAGGTGGGTGGAAAACAGGGGATCCCACCATATCAAATCCTTATGCCTGAATAGGAAGAAAAGAGAATGTAATTGTGAAAATATAGAAATTATATTTACAGCTTAATAGAAATAAGCAGGAATATATTGTCTAGCTTCAATACAAATAAATCTAGTACATTTAGTTTTATTGCAAATTTGGCTCATAATCTTACTTAAAAGGGTTATCAAGCGCTACAGAGACAGCAGGGTTTTGCAACAAGTTCCATTGAAGAGAATGGAGCCTAATTGCCAAGCACACCTGAACTAAAGACAAGAATCAGGTTGTCTCTAGAAAAAATGGCCATGTTTTCCTAACACTGAGAACCCCTTTAGGGTCCTTTTACACACACAGATAGTGTCAGGATCAGCGGACGTGAGCCAACTGTGTTACATGCCCGTCTACCCCTAAGGGCGTTGTCTAAGCGTATCCTCTGTTCTTCACAAGATACTCCTGAGGGTGGAGCTAGACTTTCCCAGAGGATACGCCAGGTCGATAACTTTTGAGACAGACAAAGCATGTAACAGCTGGTTCAGGCAGACCAGATGGCAAGGGTGGAACAACCCATGTTGCCAAACTGACAGTACAGAGGGAATATGCTCACACAGGACACATCGGGTAAGAGTAATGGATGCTAAGGACGAAGACACAAGCGCAGTTCACTTGGTGCAGTTCACACGAAGCGGGTAACCAGATGCAGGAACGGTAGCAGGAGAAAAACACGGCTTTGGACAGGTTCACACTGTGGACAGGAACACACAGGTATATTGGAAGCCTCAGGGGAGTGCAGGATCAAACAGTAGGAATACCAGGGAATGAGGACACAACAGCAGGAACACAGTAACAGGAACCAGGGCAGGGGATACAGCAACGCTTATGCAGAGCAAATGCACAACCACCTTTGCAAAACCAAAGGACCTTGACGCTCAGGCAGAGCACATGTGCAGGAAGCTTCCTTAAATGGCTAAGCCACAGGTGAAGACTAATTAAGGCACTGAGCAGTGTGTACGCCCCCTCTAGTGGCTAGATCTATACTACATGCAGAGGAACCTGCAGCTAGACCCGAAGATCTGAAGGACTAAAGGCAGTGAATGAACGCACGGTGACTGGAACACCCAGCCGCCGTTACATATAGCTGGTAGATTAGCTGACAGATTTCTGAAGCCAGGAATAAATTTGAAAAGAAGAAATCTCAGTATTTCCTTTATGACCTGATCCTGATGCTAATAGTCTGTTTCTGGCTTTGGCTTCACAAATTTGTGCAAATGTGCAAATGTTTGGGGGGGGGGAGCACACATCCTTCTAAACTATCAAAGTGGTAAAAGTGAACACAAACTGTGCAATCAAACAACAATCAACGAAAAGTGAGATAAGTGCAGAACTTAAAACTTTTACAATGTGAAATATGAACTGAAAACTATGAACCCATCAGTAGTGACATCCCTAGTTAACTAATGTTACAAGTCACAATTCTAAGTGCTAACTGGTTTAAGTGCTAACAAACAAGCATGAGCAAACTAGATAGATTTCTCTCTCATACTGTGCAAACTTACAATATGTATATATCCCAACAAATTAAACTGAAGGGTAACCATCATTTCCAAATTTCTGACATGTCACCAAACTTGTTAGGGTCCAAGTGCTGACCCTAACCCTACTTGCTTAAAGAAAGGGGCAGAGGGCCCTCAGCAGAGTGCGGCATCTGTTCCTTCCTGATCATCACTTCCAGGATAGACAAACAGAAACAAAAAGGTGACGACCTGACCACCTCTGCCCTATTTTGGCAACTGTTGGGGGTAAGGAGGCTGACATGTCAATATGAAAGTTATAGTCAATCGTTCTATGAAGTGATAGTTACCCTCCCCTTTAAGGCACAAACAGCATTAACAAACTCACTGTCTGACAACCGGGTCTAATCATCATTATCAGACATCTCTTCCAACCCCGCTTGCAAGTCCCCACTCTCATTACCCACTGACTGCGTGACCTGCATAGTTTGGGCATCAGGACAGATCGACTGCTCCAGTTGCTCTGACTTATGGAAGGGTCCAGAAAAGAGTTCCTGGGAGCATGGTGGTGGATCTGATTCCCTTCTTTCCCTGGAGGGGCCAGGCTGTGGGGAAGGAGGCTGAGCTAATGGAGCAAGGGTTCCACTCCCTTGGGTAGTGTGGGTGGACTGCGTGGAAGACTGGGTGATGGATAAGTTACTGGACACATTATCCGCTATCCACGTGATCACCTGTTCACACTGCTGTGGTTTCAATATCGGTCTACATTGAGACCGCGTAAGTTGGGCAAAGAAGCTAGGGAGTGAACGTCTGCGGTGTGCCACTGCTACCTCCTCAACAGGTGCTGCTGTGTCACCCTGCCCTGAACCACGGCCTACTGGGGTTCACCATTTTATGGACACTGCTCAGTATGGAACTTAGATAGGCCTTGCGTATGAAATACAGAAATCAGGAAAAATACTTGTGGTCCCACAAGTTTGGGGGGGGGGCTGTAAGGTACAATCTAGTAGTGGGTGGACCTAGATACATGCTGTGATACCCCTGTCCAATGAGCAGTGAAGTTTTATAAAGGTGTACTACAAATCCCAGCAATGCAGTGTAGTACCCCCTAGTGTAGGGGGGGGCTGTATGGTACAATCTGGTAGTGGCTGGACCTAGATACATGCTGTGATACCCCTGTCCAATGAGCAGTGAAGTTTTATAAAGGTGTACTACAAATCCCAGCAATGCAGTGTAGTACCCCCTAGTTTAGGGGGGGCTGTACGGTACAATCTGGCAGTGGCTGGCCCTAGATACACGCTGTGATACCCCCTTACAATGAGCAGTGAAGTTTTATAAAGGTGTACTACAAATCCCAGCAATACAGTGTAGTACCCACTAGTTTAGGGAGGGCTGTACGGTACAATCTGGTAGTGGCTGGACCTAGATACACGCTGTGATAACCCCGTCCAATGAGCAGTGAAGTTCTATGCAGGTGTACTACAAATCACAGCAATCCAATGTAGTACAGCAGCACCACCAGCCCCAAAATCAAAAAAGAGTACACTGAGCACTTCTTAGGGGTCTGTATGTAACACCTAATGTCCCCTTTCTGCCAGCAGCCGGTCACCACAGTGTGCTGCTGAAATCGTGGTAGCAGCACTGCAAGTCCCAGCCAGCAGTCTGTAGTAATACTATTAAAAAACGCTTTTAAGCCCTGAAAAGGGCTGTTTGTTTGTATTGCTAGTATTCCCTGCCTACTGGAACGCTATATCCTACACTGACGCTCTCCCTGAGAAGCAGCAGCTCTGTCCCTGATCTCTCACAGCATGCGTCTGAAGCAAGTACTGCCGGCTGCGTGTTTTATATGGCAGGGTCATCTGATCTGGCCAACCAATTGCTGCTATCGACATGTATGGGTCCCACGTAATCGCACAATTTACCAAAGAGTCTCCAGCATGTTTATTGGCTGAGAAATAGCACCCAAACTTACAGGAAACCGATGATGAGATGTTCTCGAGTATTGCGAGATGCTCGTCCGAGTAACGAGTACCATCGAGTACCCTAATACTCGATCGAGTACCAAGCTCAGACAAGCATGCTCGCTCATCACTAATCATAAGACCTTTTTGCTTGCATCAAAACATATATCAGTGATGTAGTTCACTTAATAAATGTGAACATAGCTTAACAAAATAGTTTTCATTTACCTTTTTTCATGGAAGTAAGAAGTCTATTAACGATCTTGCACTTGAACCTGGAGACCAACCACTGAATGGGGAACACATTTTCCACAATAACCTCCACATCTTCCGTATATTTTAGTCCCATCCTAAAGGAAATACATGATCAACAAACATATGTAAATGACAGCACAATTTTACCCTATAGGCAGTATAGGTTAACATGGATTTACCATATTATAAAATGATGGTATATTTGCAAGAATATGCCATCACTTTTCATATCAGGGGGTATTGACCTTTAGGCCCCCACTGATCATGAGAATAAAGGGAGTACAGCACTAGTAAGGAAATGCATTCCCTTTTTAGTCTTTACCTTTACTTGAATGGGAAATTACTTCAGTTCCATGCACAGCCAGGTGGCAGCTGGGAAACTAAAAGGAGACACAGCACTTCAGTCTCATTGTCAGTGGGTGTCCTATGGGTCAAACACCCAGGAATCAGTCTAGCAATGTTCCATCATTTTATCAGATGGGGGTGCCAATTAAAGTAGCTTTTTTTCATACTGTAGCAGTTCTAATGTAACATTTGCTATTACTGAACAGAACTGATAAATGATTTGTAAAATAGACACACAACAGTCATTTTAAATTGTTGGACTACAACTGTAAAAATGATGAATCCTGGATTACAGAATCGTTGCAAATTTTCCTTTTTTTTTTTTTCTGGCAGCTACGGTCCGGCTTCAGGGTAGGGAGGGTTAGGGTGGGATTGGGGGGGGGGTTCTTTTTCTTAGGAAGGATATATTGCCGGACATAGAGCTCTTTTCTAGGCAAGGAGGGCTCTATATGTAGTTCCCATGATTTAGAATAGTGGATATCCTTTTGGATATGTCGGGTATGTTTATTGTATAACTTAAATGTATATTCAGGTGATATGCCCATTTCTATTTAAACAGTGTTATATTGTTCTTAATTTTTATCTTCTTTTTTTTTATCATTGTTTCATATATCTTGTTATTTGTTATTGGTGAATATTTTCTAAATAAAAATTATTGGAAGTTTAAAAAAAAAAAAAAAAAAAGAATTGTAGAAATAGTATGCATGGTGTAGGAAAATGTGTAAATTGTTCCATTCATGTCCAAGATATTTGTTTGGATACTAAGAAGGAGGTATTCTAAGATGTATCTTGATTTTTATGGACTGAATTTCGTTTACTAGTAACTATAAAAGGTCTCTCAAAGGTTTAGTAGACTATGTTTGGTCTAGTAAGTGAATTGACCTACTATAGATGATTATTATGTTGATATATTATGTTGATATAAACCTTGGCCACATCCCCCAAAAATTATGTTAATAGCACCTTTACACTCTTTCAGCCTTCATTGGGCTAGTGTAACTCTATGTTTCATTTAGCATGTACATTGGAAGCTTTCCTGGCATACATGCTAAACATACATCACAGGCATAAAATGACATAACATATGATAACTACATGGCAAAAAAGTTCACATGCAGAGCTCAGCTTCATATGGTAGGGTATTTGATGACAGTGGCACAGGTTGGCATCCTGGGATGTGTTTTGCCTTACCTGTGCTCTCCCCTTAGCTACACTTCTAGTTCTACGGATTCTCTTCAGAAGAAATCTGGTTACTGGGGAAGAACCAAGTACAGGTACCAGGTACAGGAGAAGTATGAAATGTATATTTAAGCCTAGGTCATCATAGTTTGCTGACATACAATCTAAAAAGCTGATTTCTTATTTAAATTGGCCTTTACAAAGATTAACATCACTTTTGCATTTATGCTACCCTGGCATAGAGCCAGCTTGTGGTTAATAGAAATAGAATAATTGCTGTATGAAATGTGAGCTAAACACAAATTACTGTATTGTTTTAGTATTGTTAAAGAAGTGGATGATGCTTGAACTTTGTATACTGGGAAAAAAATATGAACCCAAAAGCAAGTTTGTAGTCTAAAATGATATCATATTAGGAAATATACTATTTAGTGTGTGTGCTTCAATTACATAAATCATAGTTACTGTATCCACCAACCCATACCCCCAAACTGCTGGTGAAAGTAAGTCCTTCCCAGTTGTGTCTTCTAAAATGTGCACCATGCCTTGGTTCAGATAAAAAATGATCTTTTACTCTGCAGCAGCTGAGTCAATGTGTCTGGCTCTAGGTCTGCGACGCCTCTCATTTCTTCTTCCACCCCTCCTCGTCATTAGGAACGCCCTCGGGATTTCTATTCATTGCATGTCTAAACAGTGCCACACGTCACTGACTTGGCTGCTGCAGATTAAAAGATACTTTTTTACTATAACCAAATCACCAGAAACATTTAAAAAGACACAAATGGGAAGGACTTACTCTCATCAGATGAATGGTATCAGTGAGTTGGGTGTGTTGGTGGATACAGTATCGCTACTTATCAATCACAACATTCTGCTATTATATATTTTGTCATGCCATAAAATATGACATTGATATTGGCAGGAGTGTCATCAGACAAATTTTACGTTCTTCGTTATTTTTGTTATTACACACAGTCAAATAGTATACAGCACCTGTGATCTGTGAATATTGACACTCGCATAATTCCCTTGAGCAATCCATTTGGTAGTATCTGATACTCGAAAACCAGTTCCTGAAAGATTGATACTGAACTGCCCCTATGAGAGAAAATAGCATTTTGCCATTTGACTTGTGCCAACATTGCCACGATGATTGCTGTAAATCATCTACACGACATAGCCACATATTTACCTGTGGACACTTGGCAGCACTGTAACAGTCACCTGCTGTAGCAAATGGAACTGCTCTTCCAAGCAGCGTCCGGGCATAAAGAAGATCTGTAGCTAAAAATGTAAGCCATTATGATTACTACATCATTCACCAGCTCTATATCTATATGCTCAAGCACATTCATTCCTATATGAGGTTATAACTTTTATAACGTTTATATACGGTAAATAAATTTGTAGAAGCTTACTTTTGACTTGCATTGAGATGATGTCGAGTCTTATTTTGTTGAAGACAGTTACTCCAGCTGCCAAATAGTCATTTTTGCACGCACAGTCTTGCCTTCTGCTCCCATTAAATGGGCACTCGTATGGATTTCTCAATCTACACATATATAGAATAGGTGTAATAAAGATAGTCAACCATTACAAAAACTTTTCATTCGTCCATGTCTGACATGGTTTATATAAATACACTTTTAGGTCACGTTCCCACAATGTATATTGTGAATTAATCACGGTCATTGTTGCGATTTGCAACAACGGCCATGATTAATTTAAAATATACATTGTGCTAAAATCAATGGAATCCTGGATGGAGTGTGTACACATAGGGGGACATTTAGGGTACGTTCACACTTACCGGATCCGCAGGTGATTTTCTACTGCAGATCCGCAGCAGAATTCATTTAATTAACTGAACACAGCATCAAATCTGCACCATCAAATCTGCTGTGGATCTACTGCGGATCCTGTAGGTGTGAACGCACCCTTACATTTACATTTGCAGATTTGCCCCTTCTCCCTGGCATACGCCTGCCATATGCCCCGTTCACCCAATGGGCGGGCAGGGGGAGCTTGGGGGGCGTGACAAGGTGGGGAGGAGGCATGGCCTCCTCCTGCGCCACATTTATCACGATTTACGCCTGCTCGCAGGCGTAAATCATAATCCAAATCTACACCTGCTGGAAGCACCCACATCCCAATTCAACATAAATGAAGTTCATCTGGCTGGTACTGCAGTATTGGCCAGTGTGATCTTCACTGACACTGGCCGTTCTGTGACACGACCGGGTCACAGAACGGCCGGAGTCATACACTTTGTGAATCCGGCCTTATTTGGTATGTGTACTATATTGATAGTACTAATCCTGAAGTAAAAATGCATGACTAATCGCTTCATACCAATAATATTTGCAATGCATTCAAGTTTTCTAGATGTGGAATGCCATTAGCCAACAGGTTTTATCCCATAAAGAGTTATTCTCCTCTATGATCTGTGGGGATCTGACCTCAGGGATACTCAACTGTCCCTTAAAGGGGCTGTCTCACTCACTAAGATTTAGTGCTGCATGGACTTTAGAGTTTCTCTCAGCACAGTGCTGCTGAAAATTCTGCCCTGTTCATGTGAATTTGATATACCATCATTTTACAAGATAGGAGTAACCCTTTAAATGTTTAAAGAGTTTGTCCATTGCAGCTGCCACTTTCCATATGCTCTACAGAGAACCAGTGCAGAAAGCCAACAGAAAAAGCATTGAAAAAGCTTAAATACCTATAGCCAAACACTTCTGAAAAGTTATCCCCTTCACCTTTAACCAGTGTTATGTATTCTTTTGGGTCATCTGACTGCATTCCTGAGCAGTAAATCTAAAAGAAACAAGACTATAAGGCAAAATAGTACATATATTCATAAATATTTTTTGTGATTAAACATTAAACCTACCTTTACTTTTCTGTTGGTAATTTTTAATGAATATTCACCATCAACTTGAGTGTTATTTAGCAAGCGTAGTTCTTTGCAGCTCTTATAGTCACCTATGAATATTACCATGACAGGGAGATTCATTTGTCTTTCAGCTTGCAATTTATACTTTACCACAGGGAATACAATGTAATATAGCTAAATAGTTTTATATGTTTTACAGTATACACAGTTTTAGCAAATCCCTCTTTCTTTAGCACATATTTCCTGTATTTTGACTTACTCTGCACACACATATCCAAGATTAACCCCTTGCCTCCGCAGCCTGTTTTGGCCTTAATGACCAGGGCCTATTTTTCAAATCTGACCTGTTTCTCTTTTTGTAGTGATAACTCTGCGATGCTTTTAACTATTGCGGTTACTCTGAGATTGTTTTTTCGTGACATACTCCTCTTTATGTTTGTGGTATACTTTTGTTGATACACTCAGTAGTTTTTTGTAAAAAGCACATTTGCGCAAAAATTTGAAAAATTTACGTTTCTTTCTATTCAAAATTCTCTTGTTCTAAGAAAGATCGTCATATCACATAAAATAATTATTACTGCAACATCTACAACATGTCTACTTTATGGTGCCGTCATTTGGTGAAAGTCCTTTTACTTGTTAGGATGTTAGAGGACTTTGAAATATTGCAGCGATCTTTCAAATTTTCAGGAAAATTTCAAATTCTGATTTTATTAGGGACCAGTTCAGTTCTGAAGTGGATTTGTGGGGCCTGTATGTTAGTTACCCTCATAAATCTCTCCACTGTAAAGACTGAACCCCTCAAAGTATTCAAAGTAACATTTCATAAGTTTATTAACCCTTTAGGTTTTTCACAGAAATTTAAGCAAGTTGGAGGGGAAATTTAAAATTTTCATTTTTTGGGCAGATATTCCATTTTAATCCATTTTTTCCTCTAACACAGCAAATACTAACTGAGAAATGGAACTCCATATTTATTCTGCTTGTTCCAATGTTTCTAGAAATCCGCCATATGTGGCCGCAGTCTGTCACCTGACTCAACCACAGGCTGCAGACATGACAGAGACCTGGGGAATTTTGTGGCCTTTTTTTATTTCAGGTTTTTTTTAGCCAGTATATCATGTCACAGAGGCCTTGCGGTGCCAAAATATTTGTGTAAGACAAGTTGACGTTTCCATTGGTACAATTCTGGGGGACATGTGACACCCTGATCATTTTTTGATGAATTTTTTATGAGGTGGTACGAATTAAAAACACAATTTAGCAGCTTTTTTTCACCATTTTTTTGTTTGCCGCTTACTATACGTCACATAAGACATGTTATCTTTATTCGTCAGGTCGGTACGATTACAGTGATATCCATGTTATATAGCTTTAGTCATAGTTTATGCCATTGATACTATATACACTGTTTGTGTCTTGCATATTGTAAGGGCAGTAATATTTAAATTTTTTCGCCAAGGGACTTATGTGAGGGATTTTTCTTTTGCGGCATAAGCTAGCGGATAAGTTTTTAGTGGTACACCTTTTGGGTACATATGATGTTTTGATTGCTGTTTTCTTTATTTTTTTGATTAGTTTTTCATTTTTTTGTTATGGCGTTAATCAAGCGGGTTAAATAATGTAACCGGTTAATAGACGGCGTCATTACGGACGCGATGATACCAAACATATGTATCTTATTTATAGGGGATCATTTATAAAGGGGGATGGGGAATGTGTATATTTATATATTTTATTTATTTTTATTAATTATTTATTTAATTTATGTATGTATGTATGTATTTGTGTGTGTGTGTTTTTTTTACTTTTACTTTTGCAGGTATATATATAATGCAGTACAGCACCTGATCTGTGCTGTACTGCATTATATACTGAATGAGTGGTCAGTGTAACACACTGACCACTCATTCAAACGATCAGGTCCCTGCAGTGCAGGGTCCTGATCGTTACTATCCATAGTAACCCAGACGCACAGGGTAGCGGCCGGGTTACTATGGTAACCCCCGGGAGGTGCTGGAAGCTCCGGACGGGGGCCACCTCTGGGGGGGAGCCTGGAAGCTCCGGGCGTGGGGGCGGCGGAGGCGGATGGCGCTGGAAGCTCCCGGCGGGGGGGGGGCTTCTCCGGGGGGTTGCTGAAAGCTTCAGGCGGGTTGCTGGCTCCGGGGGAAATGGTGGGCTGCAAGCTCCGGGCGTGCGCCGGGGGGCTGTAAGCTCTGGGCGCGGGTAGGGGGCATGGTGCTGTAAGCTCCGGGCGGCGGGGGAGGGGGGGCACTGGAAGCACGGGGAGGACACGGGGGGGGGGCCTCTGGAGGATATCGGCAGTGGCAGCAGGAAGAGGCAATGTGCCACAGCCTCCTCCTGCTGCCCGATGGACGAGGGAGCCTGCGGATCTCTCCATAGACGCTGCAGTCGCAACGACCACGGCGTCTATAGGGTTAACTGCCCGGGGGGAGCGCGGCTCCCCTCCGGGCAGGGGCTGCAGGGGGAGGCTGTGTGACACAGCCTCCTCCTGCTGCCAGATCTCATATAGGGACAGTAGGGGGAGGCAGAGAAGGCATGACGTCCAGGGACGTCATGATGCAGAATGGCAATGCTTTTCATGACGTCCCTGGACGTCATATTGGGGGAAGGGGTTAAAACACAGCTACGTTCATGCAAAAACTGTGCCACCCCTGTCCTCAGGTTGTGTGTGGTATTACAATTAAGCCTCATTTATAAACAAATAACAAAGAAAAAGACAGAGACTGTTTAGAGGGTCTCCAATCCACTGATGGCATGCTATGGGGCAGTTGGCATTTGCCTCATGAGAGTGTTTGCCTTCCTCTAAATCAACACAGTAGGGTTATTGGTTGAACTTAATTGACTTAACCTTTTTTTTAATCTTAGGTCATTTGAAGAGGCCATCATACCCTATTGCAATACCACAAAAACATAGAAGATTGTTTCAGGTGGCTGAAAAAAAAGACGTCCACTCACCTCCCCGGATTCCAGCGGCGGGTCCCGTGTCTCAGGTCCAGCGGCGGGTCCAGCGTCTCAGGTCCGCTCAGCCACTCAGTTAAGGAGGCGGGATCCCTTCACTGAGTGGCTGAGAGGACCTGAGACGTCACGTCTCGGGTCCGCATCAGAGACCAGGAAGCGGCCGGGAACCGGGCACCGGAGCGCCGCGATGCGGGACCCGCCGCTGGAATCGGGGAGGTGAGTGAACGTCTTTTTTTTCAGCCACCTCCTCCCCAGCCACATCTAAAAATAACCCCCACACTGGAGTACCCCTTTAAATTCATGCATGGATAAGTTCAGTTACTGTAGATTAAGCAACCACATCTGCTGGAAGCTTGTTCCAAATATCTACTACTCTTTCAGTAAATGTACTATACTTTTAGTAGTAGATGACACCTAATTAAAAATATCAGTACATTATAATGGATATATTCAATGTATTAGCAATAATAACAATAGTACTCACAGTATTTTGACACACACGATTTCCTATCTCGGGGCTTCACATGTGATGGGCACAGATTACTTGAAACATAGTTTTCAGTCATGCATACAACTTTTCTTTCCATGAAGCCAATACCACATGTTGCAGAACACTGTATGAAGAATGTATAAAGTAGCATTAATTGTATATTCAAGTAGCATTCCCAGCATTATTATATGAATTTCTGTTCAGTTTCATACTAGTATTGTGGACTATATCCTTGTAAATGAAAAAAAAGCATAAGATAACGTAAAGAAGCTAAAGTAATACCTGCTCTTAGATTCTCAGTGTGTACAAGATCTAATATAATGTCTGGCTATTCTCTACTACATAAATTATTGATCATCAAATGTCAGGGCTGAATTTTGCAACTCTGACACCCAGCATTCTATAGAATTTTTCTTCAACCTGGAGCTCCACTTCAATCAGTGCAGATCAAGCATTCACCCTTCAAGACCAGGCTTAGTTTAGCATTAAAGGGGTTTATCTGAAAGCAGTTGACTCCATACTATATCAAGTAGGGGGCTGGGATACTGTAGCCTTAGCTTCTAGTCACTGCAGTTGGAGCTGAGGCTGCAGCACCCTGGTACTACCCCTCTTCTGGCAGCGCCAGTCAACTATTGATAGCCTATCCTGTGCATGAATATTTTTTTTCCTACAAAAAACCCTTTAAAGCATACAGAAATGTATGTAGTTTTTGTTTGTCTACTTCTATTGAACCATATCTTTTAACATTATATTAATGTTTGTTTTTTGCAGGATAAGTTGTATTTTTAATGAAACTAACTAATTAGGTATATTTTGTATTTTTAAAGGGACTCTGTCAACTTCAACCCAAAGAAATCCCATATCCAAGTTTGCAGACCTAGTGCCATAATACCTAAGAAAATTGTAGTCTAACAAAAGGTGCTTTAGCAGTGGGAGGGGAGGGGGATGTTTGGGGGGATAAGCTTAAGGCTATGTTCACACTGCGTACGAGTCCGGATGCATTTCGTATGCCGCCGTACATGTGCGGCTGAAACTATGGGTGTGGGAAAAATAGACATGCGGCCAGATGCATACGAACCGCGAACATACGCCCGTAGTACAGTTATGCTTCCCTAGCTTGTTTCAAAGTGATCTGAAACAGGTCTTTACTTGGAAATCTTCGCCCAGCCCCGTAAACCACACAGAACCTTTTGGATCGAAAAATCAAGTTCAATTTGGCTGAAATAAGTACTTCGCAAGGGAGCGCATGGAAATCCACGGCCGTGAGTTTCAACATTTCCGTCCTCAAACAATGGTCCTGTTTACTTATTACGGCGCCGTATACGATCCGGCCGTAAGCTCATACATAGTGTGCATTGTGCGGGCATATATAGTATACTTTCAAGCGAACGCATCAACCTCCAAACTACGTGCATATATTCGTGGTTTGCACTACGGCCGGTAACATACGCAGTGTGAACACAGCCTTAGGCTAGGTTCACACTATGTAACTGTGCGGCTGTATTTGCGGCTGTAATTGTGCAGCGGTATTTTTGGTGGTTCATGCGTACGCTGAAAAGTATAAGATATACGGCTGCACAGTGCACACTATGTATGAATCTACGGCCCTATCGTAAACGGACCCGTAAAAAATGAACAAGACCATTGTTTGCGGCTGGAAATGCGGCCGTGGATTGACAGACGGTCCGTACGGAGTACTTCAAAAATAGCCGGCAATGATGCCGAATGCCGATGCCTCTAATAGTTAATATATTAAATTAATAAAACACATTTTCTTTGTAATAAAGTCCCTTTCGTTGTTCAATAATTTAATTCTAACGAATCCATCATTTTGCAATTAAATATACTGTTAAAATATATATATATATATATATAAATAAATGTATATTTATATATATATTTATTTTTTGACAGTATATTTAATTGCACAATAATGGATTTGTTAGAATTAAATTATTGAACAACGAAACTGATTTTATTTCAACGAAAATGTGTTTTATTAATTAAATATTAATTAGTACAGGAAGCTCCAGTAAGCCGTTAATTCATGTTGCCGGCAATAGAGCTTTCTGTACTAATCATCACTTTACTTTAATTAAAACATCAAATGTTTCTTCTAATTATGTTATCACAATAGCATTATTAGAAGAAACATTTAGAATTATATGTGCGCTCAGCTGATTGGCTGATCGGCTGAGCGCACATATAAAGAGCCGGTCCGCAGCACAGTGACTTCATTGTGCTGCGGACCAGCGAAGAGACAACATCGGGGTGAGTATAGAGCTCTCCCCACCCCCTCCCCGGCACTGCACCCCTCCCAGCAAGGAAGGGGGGGTCACTTAACCCCTTCCTTGCTGGGATGGGTGCAGTCTGACATCAGTCTGGCCCCCAAGGGGTTAAGGGGGATACAATACCTCCTCCCTTAACCCCTTGGGGGCCAGACTGTAAGCAGCGATCTATAAAGATGCTGCATACTGTAAGGTGCACAACACCGCTCACAATGATGGGTGTTGTGCTCCTGTTTGTGTGTTTTTTGTGTGTTTCTCCCTTTTTGTTTTTCAGATATCGGTATCCTGGGGATTACGTCGGATTCCGTGGACTACGTCGATGACCAGCGGTTGTTTGTTGTTTTTTTTTTATAAAATGGTCAATGAGGGGTGTGGGGGTGTTTTTATTTGAATAAAAAATTTTTTAACTTGTGTCTTGTCTTTATTTCTTTACTTTATAGACTTAGTAGTGGAAGCCGTCTAATAGACGGAATCCATTACTAAGTTGGGGCCTAGTGTTAGCCGGTATAAAGTGGCTAAAACTAACCCCCTATTATTACCCCAGTACCCAATGCCACCAGGGGTACTGGGAAGAGCCGGGTGCCAGTGGTCCCGGAGCGTCAAAATTGGCGCTCCTGGACCGGGCGGCAGCAGGCTGGTAAGATTTAGGCTGGGGAGGGCCTAAAACAATGGCTCTTCCCACCCTGGTGTTACCAGGCTGCTGTCGTTTGGTTTTTAACCCGGCTGGTTATAAAAATAGGGGGGACCCTATGCGTTTTTTTTTATTATTTATTTATTTAAAAAAAAACCCGCATAGGGTCCCCCCTATTTTTATAATAAAATCAGTTTCGTTGTTCAATAATTTAATTTAAACGAATCCATCATTGTGCAATTAAATATACTGTCAAAAAATAAATATATATATAAATATACTTTTATTTATATATATATTTATTTTAACAGTATATTTAATTGCAAAATGATGGAATCGTTTAATTTAATTATTGAACAATGAAAGGGACTTTATTACAACGAAAATGTGTTTTATTAATTCAATATATTAAACATGAGAGGCATCGGCATCGGCATTACTGCAGAGGATCGCAAACCCTGGTAATAGCGATTCATGTAAACTGTTTCCCTGCTTTCCCAGATGCATCCAGAGGTGTTTGCCTCACTTTCTTAAGATTTTATTTGTTATTTTTAGTTGAACCAGATTTCCAAGTAAATGACCGTATGTTTTCAGCCGCATGTCTATTTTTTCCCACGGCCGTAGTTTCATCCGCACATTTACAGCCGCATAAAAAAACACAGCCGCACACATACATAGTGTGAACCCAGCCTTAAAGTGTAATTTTTTGGTGTAAAATTGGCTGTTGTGAATAAATTTATTTGCAGACGCCTGTTTTGCACATAAAATTTTTGCATCAGCCCAGTTTACGTCGGTTGTACTAGGGTGGCGGGGAGGGGTGGAGAGGGGATGTAATGGAAGGCGTGGACTCTGGGTCCGCTGAATTCATAATTTTTCCATTGTAAAAATGACAAGAAAACATACGCCGGTTCTGGGCTGGCGTAGGTTTCCCTCCGTGTGCACACTGGTGCGCACAGGATTTATGTAGAGACAGTGCACCTCTACATAAATCTGTGTACCGTCGGAACTGCGGGAACATTTTTAAGCCAGGCGTAAAAAAAGCCGGTGTCCTAAGTACAGCTAAGAGAAAAGGGTTTGAATTATTATGTCAATGTAGTATTTTAGTTTTTTCTAAATTATCGAAGACTTCCAACATTCTGTTTTTGCTTTGTCATTATGGGATATAGAGTGCAGAATGATGGGGGAAAACTTGATTTAAAATAAATAAATAAAAATTTAGCCAAAGGCCACTAACAAAATATGGAAAAAGGAAGAGGGTATGAAGGCATTCTGAATGCAAAAATAATGGAATGTCATGAGGCTGGATTAACACTGTGTTAATGCAATGCTCCCCACATATATGTCAAAAACAGAGATGCACCGCAGCGTTTTCTAGTCACTTCAAAAATCGTCCGCTTTTCCTATTTAAAAGGACGTCCATTATTGCTGCAATTTAACTGACTGCAATACAATGCATTGAAATCAATAGGATGACAGACGTCCAATGTACATAGTGTATAAAATGATGGAAGTTATCTGCGCGGGTGTCAAAATAATGGTAATGTCAATTATTTTCAGACGTCTTTTGCACAGTGGACGTTAGTTTTTAGTGCACGTTAGTTTTTAGTTGTTCACACACACACACACACACACAGTTCTTCTTTTTTCACAGTCCTTTGTCTGTTTTACCATTAAATTCAATGGACTTTCAATGAAATACACACCCAAAGGCCAATTAGTCCACCTAAACTAGAATAATGTACCAGCATCTGTTATACGGGCAGCCAATCCTAAAAATAACTTATGTCATTTCGGACTTAAAATGACTGACGTCATTTAAAAAATTATAAACGGACACGAAATAACGCTGTGGGAACATAGCCTAAAGGCCCTATTCCACAGAACGATTATCGTTCGTATTCGGCCATTATCGGCCGCTATGGACGATAATCGTCCGGTGGAATAGAGTGCAACGATCAGCCGACATTGTTCATGTCGGCTGATCGTTGCAGTCGCTTGTTTTTCAACATGTTGAAAAACAAGCGACTGATATAGCAGCGATCTGCTGCCGTCGCTCCATTGAATAGGAGCGTCGGCAGCAGACGCTGCTATATCCTATGGGCTGCCCCGGGCAGCCCCCCCGCAGCTCTCCGCCGCCCCCTCCCGCACTCACCCGCTCGCTGCAGCCGCGCTGTATAGCGGCGGCAGCGAGCGGGGAACAAGGAGCAAACGAGCGCTGAGAGCGCTCGTTTGCGCCTCTAAACGACCTGTGGAAAAGGGGCATAAGACTTAAAATAACTTCTGTATAGCCTGGAGGTAAGAAGAAAGAAGGGATTGATTGAAACCTGTTAAAATTAAAAACAATACAGTTAAGAGAAGAAGGTTAGTTATGGGCAATCAGAAACAGTGGCAGTAAATATTATTTTACAGAATTGCAGGACTACAATTGTGTCAATTTTTACTATAAAATAAATCCATTATTTGTGCTGCATGGCTTATTCTACCCCACAGAAACTAGAAATAAAAAGTAACAAAAAATCTATATTTACTCCAAAATGGTACAAATGAAAACTACAGTAAGGCTTTCGAAATGTAAGCTTCCATTAAGTTGTATTGATAGTAAGGAAAAAAAGAAGATCCTGCTTATGAGGGGTCATATTGCACATAGGAAGAAGAAAGACAGCTGGTGATGGCAGGTAGTGGTAGTTTTGTAGGCTTTTTTCATATAACAGTTTTCAGGTTGCCTCTGCAAGGTGATAGTGAAGAAGAATCTAATGTACTAGAGTGGCAACTTTTCGAGTATAGGTATGTATGGAAGACATGGGGACAATTGTGTGAGAAATAGACAATAAGAAATAGAAACAGACACAAGGCTTGTGAGGACTGGAGATTTTTTGAGGTGCAGGCAATAGGAGGTGGTAAGGGCTTGGATGTAATGTTTAAAAGACAGGGTAAAATGAAAGGTCTTTAAGATGCAATAGACACATAAGACTGGGAAAGTGCAGAGCTATTAACTTGTCTACCTAACATACAAATTATACATACAATTGTATATACATATAATTTCAAATATGATCTGAAATGTTATACTGAACCTTGCTCCATTTTCCAACTTTCCAAAATAGGGTCTGAAGACAACTGTGTTCATTGCACTTCCAGTGGAATGAATATTGCCGCACAGGACAGCTTTTGTAAGTGACAGTTCGTAAGCCATCTCTATATTGATTAGACTTTGAATGCACTTTTCTGCAAATTGTTAGTCTTGGTTTAAAGCCAAACCAACAACTTCTAGGACACTACAGGAGGAGACAGAAATAAAATATGTTAACGTTTATGTGTATTGCTATTTATCGGTATTCCTAACACTAATGCTGCTGCTACCAAAATATACATTTTATTTAAAAAGTAATGCATAAAGGCCAAGGCATCAATTACATAAATAGGGGGGGGGGGGTGACATCATTTGTAAAAGGACAGATATTTGTGGATTCGCTCATTTCCTGGTGGTAATAAAAATAGTTTTAAATGACATTCTAGTCTAGTATGTCCCCATTAAATCTATAAGACAATTTGCTGAAGCTTTTTTGTTAAATTTTAGGCAAAATATCTGCCAAGTTGTTCAATGTAAGAAGGCCAATACCTGAGAGGAATCTTCAGTTACAATAATATGCTTGCAGGCAGTATTTAGACACTTCTTAGTGGCAGTAGGCTTTGAAGCTGGGTCACAATAGGACTCATTCACAGATCTTCCATGAATGTCCATACATTTTATTATCCTCCTGGTTTCTTCTTGAGTACAGTCTGCAGAACACTAATACATACAGTGTTGTTATGAGCACATAGTTGGCACAAACAACTAATATCAAAACTAAAGTTTTATGTAACATTTTTAGATATTTCCAGAGCTTCGATTTCTCTTTCAGGAAATCCAAAATACTAAATTTGTTTTTTCTTAATCATCATCATCATCAATACTCACAGTTGGCCATTCATCTGCAATCCAAAGGTACTGGATGCAGTCAGGTAAAGTGCAATATTTGTAACTGTCTGGGCGAGTGGTAGGACTACAAAATTTTGCATTAATTTGGCTTTGTCCTTTTAGCCTACAGTACACTTGTCTATACTGGACTCCTGCTCCACAGGTTGCAGAACACTAAAGAAGATGAAAAGAAATGCAAAAGGACATACATAATAGTTAATAAAAATTCATTTGTGCAATAAGGCCTCATTCACACATTTTAAGACAGCGTCCGTTCTGTGACACAGCCGTATCACTGACGACCGCTGTCTGTGAAGTTCACCCTGGCCAGTACTGAGTACCAGCCAGAAGAACATCCCTTCTTGGCAATTTGAATGTGGACACATTCGGGTGTGCCCGCACTTCAATTAACCATAGGAGGCAATGTAAAGTACGCCCGGAGCTGCACTTTACATTGCCTGCACAGTCAATTTTGTGCGGCCACTATTTAATGAATAGCGGCCACACAAAATTGACAAGTCAGTTTTTTGTGCAACCACATTGAATCCTGGCTGGAGTGGATACAGTGTGTATACACTCCGTCCGGGATTCCATAGTAATGAAAACGATCATCCGTTGTCATTAAATAACGGCCGTTGTTGCAAAAACTAGCAACAACTGTCGTTGTTTAATGAATATATACGTTGTGTGAACTTAGCCTTAATATGTAAAAAAAAAAAAAAACTGTACTAATACATTCTTTACCTCTTTCCATTGCTCACTTTTCCATGAAGGGCACCTGCCAGCCCTACATCTCTTCTGCACGCGAGGCTTCCTCAAGTGTTTACAATCCAAATCATCCACGCGTTGGCCATTTGACATACAGTGAACATTTCGATGCTTTGTCCCCTTTCCACAAGTTACCGAGCACTAAAAATATTATATTTATATAATATGTATTAAGGCATAGAAATCAAAATACTATTTAATTTTAATATTAATATAATCAATAAAGACTGTAGGCCTAATAATTAAGCAAAGAATGTTGAATCAATAAACCAACTAAGCCCCTCCTTTTTTAGTCTTGTGTAAATACATCTTAATAACTGTATGATATTATTGGCACACATGACAGTTTTTTTAAGAGTGGATTTCAAAGGAATGGGAAGTATAAAGGAAAGACTTCTATTTACTGCTAAATCCACGTCTATCCCTGGCTCAAAAACTGCAGTGGCAGTACTCCCCCAAAAAGCTGCTGGGTTGACTGCAGCCTCACTGTGTAGTACTATGAAGCAGGTTTATGGAAACTTTGTAAGGGCTTCTACACATTAGAGGAAATTTATCAAACTTATACCTAGCGTACTTAGGCGAAATAGGCGCACCGAGCCAATTGCGAAATAAATCTGCTCCTTTTCCCAAATGTATGTGCCTGATTTCTCATGATTAACTCCTGCTAGCAGGCCTAAATCCTGCCAAAATGTACACCAGCTCCAGAGCTATCTGCGACTGTCTGGCAGCTTCACATTTGCAGAGATGCACCTCTCACCATATCTGACATGGGGCATGAGTATAGGGCTTTATGATATACAGGCTTATGTACTGTAGGTCTTGATGAATTACCCCATGGTGATTTCTCTGGCATTTTCAAATGCATTAAAAGTGCATTTAATGTGACAGGGTTTTTTTCTTTTTACATGTAACATGTTGCCATTTTTTGTGGATATTTTGGACATACCAAAAATTATCACTTAAATGCTATGTATTAATATACTGTAGGGGATGTTTAAGAAAATGTTCTGAAGGCTTCTATACAATGTGTTTTTCTGCCTAAAAAATGCATTTTAAAATGCATTAACATTTTTTTATGTAACTGGCATTTTTTTATGACCCAACCAAAAGTCACAAATAGGAATCAACTAATTTAAATTACTAGCAAAACGCTAGGCTCAGTCATCAGCTTGTCAGCATGCTGCCTTTGAACTATGTTTTGAACTATGTGCCTGGAAAAGCTGGATCCAGTCCTGGGAAACTAGGAGAAGTTTCCCAGGACTGGATCCAGGTTTTCAAGGCACCTAGAGATAAGCGGCCCTGAGTTCAAAGGCAGCATGCTGACAGGCCAAAGACCGAGCCTAACAAAGCCCTTCGCTTCGCTAGTATTGCAAAGTTGCGCAGCTCTAGTCACAAATCAAAACACCATAAATGTACGTACTGTATTTACATCTTTTTTAATTTTACTACAGACAGTAACATATGGCTGCAAAACATAGTCACATCTGACCTGATAATGCTCTAGACATTGCTGTGCTACAACTATTAACATTATCCTATAGGTATGTGTAGGTGTAATATATCTGGTTATATCTAAGTAGATATTTGTCAAGTATATCATAGATACATTGGGGGAGATTTATCAAAGGGTGTAAAATGTACACTGGTGTAAACTGCCCATGGCAGCCAGCCATAGCTCAGCTTCCAGCTCTGGTAAAATGAAAGCTGAGCTGTGATGGTTGCTATGGGCAGTTTACACCAGTCTATATTGTACACCCTTTGACAAATCTGCCCCATTATCTATATGGACAAAAATATTGTGACATGCCTTTTAATCAGTGAATTCAGGTTTTATTTAAAATTATTATTTCGGTAAAATGATGACATTTCATTAGTTATTATTTTTGTTAATGCGACCACATATATAACAAGCTCATGGTGTCATACTGAATTCTACCAAATTATCCTTTTATATACTACTATGTAATATACAATGGACTTTGTTTTTTTCTGTTTTTAAAACTTTATTGCATTTTTTGTCCAAAAACCCTGCAGCTGTACTTTAGCTGGGAATCATACATTACTCACATACCCACTTACTCACATTCATACCCACTATACTCACATTGATTTCCACATACCCACATTTATACCCCACATACTCACATTCATATCCCTCATACCCACATGACAATTTTATTTTTGGCGTCCTTTAGCTCAGTGATTTAGCTAACTTTTTCAGAATAATTCCCTGCTCTAGCTATGACATTTTCCCTATAGGCTATAGGGTGCAAAATGCCAGAAACACACATTGATAAAATATTGTAATATGATCAAGATACCTGGTGGAGTAAAGAGAAGTACAGTACAGGCTCTCTTATGGCTACAGGCTACAGGTCCTGAGGAGCCTTAAAGGTGATGATGGATCATCACTAGAGATGAGCGAACCGGGTTCGGGTTCGAGTCGATCCGAACCTGAACGTTCGGCATTTGATTAGCGGGGGCTGCTGAACTTGGATGTCTGGAAAACATGGATACAGCCAATGAGTATATCTATGTTTTCCACATAGCCTTAGGGCTTTATCCAAGTTCAGCAGCCACCGCTAATCAAATGCCGAAAGTTCGGGTTCGGATCGACTCAAGCATGCTCGAGGTTCGCTCTAATCATCACGTGACCTGGGAACTAGTAATGAGCTACAGGGGAACTAATCAGGAGTCCAGTTAAATCACATGTAAATTACTGAGCTCGGTAGTGAAACAAATCACTCCCTCTCTCACACACACAGATGTGTATAGTGTAGTTTCATTGTTTTTATTTTTCTAATTTGTATTTTCTGGGATGTGCTGTGTTTTATTACTTAGATTTTCCAGCATGGGGGACTGAAAAGCAAATGGCAGTGTGACAGTAATAGAGCAGGAGCTGCTGGGCTGGAACCCCCCAGCTGTAGTTCATTTGGAACTAATCATTGCCAGGAAAGTGAACTAAATCATTTAGGTCACTTTAAGGGTGCCTTCACACATACCGTATCGCTGCCTATTTATCGCATGAAACTCGCACGAAAGTAGCTGCGTTTTTTGTGGTGTTTAACTCACCTGTGAAAATCATGTGAAAATCAAAACTCGCATTTAAAAATCGCACCAAACACGCAGTGAGAATACACATACATTGACTTTATAGCAATCAGTATCACTGTGGATTTATGTGCGAGAAACTCGCAGCGATAAATACGTAGCGATACGGTATGTGTGAAGGCACCCTAAAGATTAGTTCATTTTAAACTGATCATTCATGAAGTACCAATCACTACCACTATAAAAAGTTAGGGGAATTCACACATCTGCAAATTTGTGACTTTGTCACTACAGTGCCGCGGCGGTTCAAAGAGTTCCTCACTGCCAGCATGATATTGACACATAACGCCAGGTGGGGAACGAATCCATTACATGCCTCCCCCGTCTGCAACGAACATGAAAATGCCCCCTTTGTTTTCAAAATTTCTTCCCTCCAATATATTCACTGATCAATTGTGAGTGGTATTATTGAACACTGGCGTATGCCTGCTGTATCCCCTGCTTGCCTGATGGACGGGCGGGGGGGGGGGGGGGGAGCGCAGCAAGGTAAGGATGAAGCATGGCTCCTCCCATGCCTTATTTACCATGAATTACTGCTCCTGAACAGGTGTAGATTTGTGCGGCTGCCATATGGCAGGCACAGGTTAGGCTGGATTCCCTAAGAGGCGTGCGCCTCTTAGTAAATCAGTTGGGGGCATTACCTAATTTAACACCGGCGTACAAATATGGAAGTGTTCATAAATGTCGTCATCAAAGTTTTTAGGGACCACAACAACTCAGCCACAAAGTGGAAGACTGTGTAAAGGTAAAGAACAGGTTTACCAAGTGCTGAGAAGCATAGTGCATAAAAGTTGCCAACGTTCTGCTGACTTAATATTGCCTCATCTGGCATTAAAATTAGAAACAAAAACTGTGAGCTGTGAGCTTTTTAGTATGGGCGAACAGCTGCATGCTAGCCTTACATCACCTAGCACAGTGACCAGCGCTGGACGGAGTTGTGGAAACTGTGACTCTGGAGCACTAGAAATGTGTTCTGTGAGGGATGAATCATGTTTCTCTTTCTTGTAGTCTGATGAAAGCATCTGGGTTTGGCAAATGTCCGGTGAATGTTACCAGTTTTGCTGCTTTGTGCCAATTGTACAGTTTGGTGGATAATGCTATGGGGTTGTTTTTCAGACTTTGGCCTAGGGCAGGGATGGGGAAACTTCGGCCCTCCAGCTGTTGCAAAACTACAATTCCCATCATGCCTGGACAAAGCTAAAGCTACGGCTGTCCAGGCATGATGGGAATTGTAGTTTTGCAACAGCCGAAGGTTCCCCATCCCTGGCCTAGGGCTTCTTAGAGAGATCTTCAAGCATACCTTCATAGTTTTATGAACAACTGTGCACAATAGTAATATTTCAAAATGACATCTATTTTAAATTTTGTGCCTGAGTGCCCATTCTCCCAGCCCCATATCATTGTGCTTTAGGAGATGGAGTTCTCAGTCCATCTGCATAGCACCTGTGTCTAGCATGAGACCCAGTGCCGTAGAATTACATGATGCTCCCCTCACTTCTTAATCCCACTCCGCCTTTTCCTCTCTTTACTATATACTTTCTTTCTCCCTCCTTTACATCTCCTTTTTTATCTACATTGCGTATTTACATTGAGGCGCATTATATTTGAACTCTATACATGTCTGATAAACAACTATTCATATTGTTGAGAATATGTCTTCTAGGGCTATGTTAACACAATGTTGTTGTGCAGCAGTTTTTTTGAACGTCTGTCATTTTGACACCAAAAGATGACTGTCTTTTATAATTACGGCTGCAAATAATGATCAATTGTTATGATTAATTTTGTAAATAACAAAAGACAGCCGTCCAAAAAGACAGCTGCAAAAGAACATTGTGTGCACATAGCCTTAGAAGAGATATTCTCAACAACATATTCTCAGCCTACTGATGTTTTTTTTATTTTTCTATTTGCTAAAAATATTAAAATCTTACAATGAGTTTTGGATGACTGATTGCAAAGTACATGTTCTACGTCTCACAGCCACTCTCATTTACCCATGTCAATGTCTTGTTCACTGTTTGCTCTTTGTTCTAACATATTCAATAAAAGAAAGTTGATGAAAAATGAATTGCTTTACATAGGGTCTCATGCTGAAAATAAGACCCTGAGACTGAGCGGGAACTCTGTCTCTTAATACACAGTAATATATTGTGGCAAATGGGAAGAAGCTTGGTAAGCTCGGTAATTCAAAATAGAAGTAGTTTAGAAAAATGACTATAATGCACAGTGCTGCTGGAGGTACAATTCAATATTTTAGCACAATTTTATTCTTCCATTTTTGTGGAAATAGTTGGGTTCAGTCCTTTTCTGTTCCAGCATGTCTGTGTTCCAGTGAACAAAGCAAGGCCCATAAAGGCATGGTTTGGTTAGGAGTTTGGTGTGGAAGAACCTGACTGACCTGAACTCAAACTCATCAAACACCTTTGGGGTGAACTAGAATGGAATTGCGAGTCAGGCCATTAAACATTAATTAACCTGTTCATTCTTTGGACAGACAGCGGGAATCCGCCGATGCATCGAACAGAATGGCACAAGCGGAGACGTGCGTGGCTGCGAGCTGTGGAATCCGCAATGGATTTTCCATTGGAATTCCGTAGTGTGCACATACCCTTAGTGGGTACCACACTAAAGGACCTTTTACACAGGCTGATTATCAGTATTGCAAGAAACGCTCCTATGGCCGACAATCGGCCTGTGTAAGGGTGCTTTTACACGTACAGATAAATCACTTAAGTGCTCACTTAGCGAGTGACAAGCAATGATTTTATTTTAAATGACAGACGTTTAGATGAGAAGATAAATTGCTGCGAAAAGTCATTAATGTGAACGTAATTGCATTTGTTAATACACTGTGAATGATCGGATTTGCGTTCAGATTTATATGCTGTGAATAATGAGTGTTCACACTAAAAGACTTGAGGTCAGCTCAAAAGATGTGATCAATGACATATCAACGAATTTTCACCATTTACACCTGAAGATTATTGCTTATATTTGAATGATTTAATGTTTTTTGCACACTTATTGGCCCATGTAAAAGGCCCTTAAAAGTGACAGTGATCAGCTGAGGGCCCGGAAAACGCCCAACCCTCAGCTGATTGTGTTTTAGAACATGCTTCAAAATTTTTCTTTTTCGGCTGCACATCTCCCTGTGTAAACAGGGTTATGTGCGGCCAATAACAATAAAGGGAAACTGACAGTACGGATGTACAAATATCTCTGCTGTCAGTTTCCAGATCACACAGCAGTACATACTTACCTAGTGTGCTGCTACTGTAATCTGGCATCCTGTCTTTCCAGCTCTCCTGTCCAAATGTTGTGTCTTCAGGCTCCGGCTCCTCCTCCAGAATGATTGACAGCCACAGCAAATGACCCCCCCCCCCCCTTCAACAAATATGATTTTTATTCAACTTAGTTTCCCAAAAATCTCAATTCTTGCTCAAATTGATGGTGTTAAATATAGACAGGGACAACCTACAGAGGTTGTTCAAGAGCAAATTAGTATTTTTTCTTTTATTTTCAAATATAAAAATGTGAAAAAATATTATCATTAGTAGTAGTACACTAGTAAATAACACTAATGTAAGTGAGCTGGTATATGACTATGCCTAAAGTGTCTAGAAGTCTAAAAGAGTTTTTGAACATTGTGGGAGATTGGAATTGGATGGGTTCCAAGGAGTAAATTCTTGGCACATAATATCTAAAGCTATGTGAAGATTCAGCAGGACATGTCTGTGATACTGCCTGAGAAGAAACATTCCCTAGGCATACCAAATGTAAACTATTACGCATAAGCATAGATAAATCATAGTGGTAAATGGACTACATATCTGTGAGGCTTTACTTCACTAATATACCTCTTGCTTGACAATAACACATAGCTTAGATTTAATAATCTGTAGCAGAAATGCCATAAGGCCTGTTAACACTGTTTTATTTCTGCAAAGTCTTTTAGAACCACTTTCCATGTCATTTGTAATGTTTATAAGACTTATTTATACTAATAAAACCCGTTTTTTTTTCCTTTCAGTTTTTTTTTACCTCAAACATTGTAATGTTTTTTAAGAACCCTTAAAGTGACACTGTCACCTCCTTTGTGCATTCTGACATCTCTATACTGGTGTAAAGGGTAAATTTAGCGGTTTTCATACCTTATTTTATATCATATGTCATGGTGCTTGTTCAAGTAAAAAGTCATCTCTTATCAACTGCAGATTGAGTTAAGTGGCCTCGCGGCATTAGTGCTACTTAGCCCCGCCCACAACACCACAGTTGGCCCACCCCCTCGCCGGCCATTGGAACAGGCTAGCCGAAAGGTCTAGACCCCACCCCCTTTACGTCGGCCAATAAATGGGTGTCAAGGGGGCGGGACCAACGGTGCAGTTGTGGGCAGGGTTAAGGGACGCTAATGCCGCGAGGCCACGCCCACTTAACACAATCTGCAGTTGATAAAAGATGACTTTTTACTTGAACAAGCACCATGACGTATGATATGAAATAAGGTATGAAAAACGCTAAATTTACCCTTTACACCTGTGTAGAGATGTCAGAATGCACAAAGGGGGTGACAATGTCACTTTAATGATTATCTTCACAGCAGAGGCATAGCTATGGGCTCAGCCTGGGGGTAGGAGGGTTGTGGGTGAGTCTGAGTGGGTCCAACCCCGACCCAGAGGTAACATCAGCAGATGACAAACATTCCTGGCTTAGGGCCCTATTACACAGGATGACTATCAATGGTAAACTACATTCACACCATTACAATCCCAGTAGGTCATGGTATATGTCATTATACCTCTTTGAAAGAAGGATGGTATATACTGTACCTAAGATACAAAGGGTTAACACAGTGTGAACCCAGTTTAAAGCCGGGATTACATGGCGATTCTTGGTCACACAACCAGGAACCACTGTGTGTAATAAATGTTATTTATCAATAAGTTCCCTACTTGGTGTGATGGGTGCCCACAATGTAGCATGTTGCAGAAAATTGTTTCCACATTGATGATGATGATGATGGTATTAATATTAGTAATAATAAAAATAATAATAATAATACCACATCAAATATATCAATTGCCAAATACGGGTAAGTGCTAAAAAAGTTTTGACCATGTGAAACTACAGCTCCCTGTATGACATAAGTGGTAAGGATATGCTGGGAGCTGTTGTTACACCCGTCATCACAGCAGAACATATAAGTGACTACAGCATTAATGGGATAACCCCTTTAATAAATATACTGTGCCCCTGTATATGAAATATCTACATATACTGTGCCCATATAATGACCTATATATACTGTTCCCCCATATATGATTTATCTATTGATCTTGATGGATCATGTTAACAATGGCTACATCTGTGTGTGTGTGTGTGTGTGTTATACACTGTGCCCCAAATAAGAATACATTTTCTGTGCCCCATTAATTGATCTCCCTGACCGGATTACTGTGTCATTTAGGTATCATAATACAATGGCTACATCTGTATGTATGTATATATACTGTATATACACTGTGCTCAAAATATGAATTATTTTCTGTGCTTCCATACAGTACATTAAATAATTTCCTGTGCCCCATTTAAAAAATTTCTGTGCCCCCCATGTAACCCCTGCTGTGTACCTAGATGGAGATGGAGGCAGCATAATAAAACTACCTAGTGAATGGTGGTGTCTGGAGCCTGTGCATTGCTCCAGAAGACCCCCACCACCACTACTAATCAAAGCAAAAGGGTACAGGCCGATTTCATTTGGTTTACACAGGTTAATCCATATCTGATAAAATTAAAAAAGAACGCTGACTGTCATAGTAGAGTATACTACACAGTAAGAAAAAGAATAAATAATCCATCAGGAATGGACTTTTGTGTAATATGTGCAATTAAGTACTGGGGGCAGCTGAGGACTTTGCAGACAAGCCTATGTAATGTAAACCATATGGAAACATCAAACGTTATCATACTACAAAGTCATGAGACCAAGCTGGAAACAATACTGTTCAAAGCTATACTGTTTCTATGGAAACATTTTATGGCCAATAAATGTATTCTATTCTCATTTATGTCATTTGGCTATAGAAAAAGAAACTAACTAGTTTCCTGTTTGTTTTCTCCTTGAGCATTTTAAAACTAGCTGCAAAATGTATTTAGGCCATCCAACTATTCTAAAATGTACTTCCACTTTTGTGAAAAATGACAGTGCAGCACTGTGCACAATAGTAATTTCTCTAATGTAAACCTATCTTAAATTTGGTAAGAATAGGGTTCTAAGTACCATGAAACTATAACTTATAAGAAAAGCCTGCCAACTGCATCCCCATACCTCCTGTCTACAGTGTGAGGCCCAGCGCAGACTGATATTACCTATTGGATTTCACTTTCTAGACAATAAATATGGCAACGCGGCAGTAAGCTCCAACTCATAAGGTATAGTTATATGCGGCGGGGAGAAGTAGCACTTTGAAACCTTTTCCAAGTGCCAAATTCAAAAAACATTTTTACATTGATTTACATGCAAATATCTTTAAGTGACTTTTATTTTAACCCCTTAACGACCAAGGGCCTAAATATACTGCAGCCCGGGACCATGGCAATTAGCAGGCATGGTCTGATCGCTGTGCCCACTAATTAGCCCACTCATTTTTTACACCACTAATTTTACTTTGCAGTGGCACACAAAATTTTTGCACAAAAAACACTGCAAAACCAGAATAAAATTAGATGTGTTTGTCTTTGTTTTTACGCCCTTCATCCTATGGGGCTATGTGAGGTGTCATTTTTTGTACCATCTGTTCTTTCTATCGGTACCTTGGTTGCGTATATGCGACTTTTTGATCGCATTTTATTGCAATTTTTCTGGATTTAATGCAACCAAAAATGCACAATTTTGCACTTTGGAAGGTTTTTGCGCTTACACCATTTACCATGCGAGATCTAAAATGGGAAAATTTAATAGTTCAGGCGATTACGCACGCAGCGATACCAAATATGTATATTTATTTTATTTACTTTTATTTATAAAATGGGAAAAGGGGGGTGATTCAGACTTTTATTAGGGGAGGGTTTTTTTTATTAATAGAAAAACCTTTTTTTTAACTTGGTCATTAATTAGAGGTCCCCCAGGGGAACTTCTAATAAAGCTACACTGATCCCCCCATAGGGATCAGTGTAGTATGCTTTATACAGCACCAATCAATTAGATCGGTGCTCTATTGGTCTGGTCTGCTGCAGACCAGATCATTAGAATACCGAGCCGGGATCAGCGTCATTCCAACGCTGAATCCCAGGGCAGTAAGATGAAGTGATCTCCCCTCCACAATCGTATCACGACGGATGTATGTCATCCGTCGTTAAGGGGTTAAAAGCTTATTTTCACCCATACTTGGTGGTTTCGTGGGGGGATGCAGTATATCTATACTGCATAGATCTTAATAAGAGATCAGAGTAGTAATACTAAAAGTCCCCTAGGGGGGACTAGTTAGTGTGTAAAAAAAAAAAAAATGAAAAAATGTTTTTTATTAATAAAAAATCCCCTCCCTAATAAAAGTCTGAATCACCCCCCCTCCCCATTTTATAAATAAAAATAAATAAATAAATAAACATTTTTGGTATAGCCACATGCGTAATCTCCAGAACTATTAATTTATTTCATTCCTGATTTTGCACGGTAAAAGGAGTAATCGCTAAAAAATTCCAAAAAGAAAAGTTTTGTATTTTTGGAAAATATTTTAGTAAAAAGTGATAATATAGGCAAACAAGTTAGCGATAGAAAGTACAGATTATGGCACAAAAAATGACACCTCACAAAGCCCCATAGACCAAAAGGATAAAAAGCCTTATAAGCATGGTAATAGAGCACTTTTAATAACCATTTTTTTTTTTAAGTTTTAAAAGCCATCAAATTAAATAAAAGTTACACATCGTTGTAATCGTACTAACTTGAGGAACATATATAAGTCATTTTTACCCTAGGGTGTACAGCATAAACACGAAACCTCCCCAAATAGAAAAAAATGCTTTTTTTTTTTTTCCATTTCACCACACATATACTTTCTTTACTGGTTTCACTGCATACTTTATGCAAAAATTAAGCCTGTTATTGCAAAATAAAATTAGCGGTGCAAAATTAGTTGCGCAAAAATAATGTGGATCTCTAGGTTAAAAAATGAAGTGATATGGCCTTTTAAGCACAAGGAGGAAAAAACGAAAGCGCAAAGATGGAAATTGGCTCTGTCATTGAGGGGTTAATAGCAGCAAAATATCCATGTTCTCTACATCTTTATCAAACTAAATAAAATATTTATTAGCTGAAATAACAGAAAAATTGTCCCGAAGTCCCCATGAGGTTTTACGCTACTGTCAAAGACTTTATTATGATCCTTTGGAACACCAGAACCTACATATTTAGGGGGAGGGGCAGATTCAAAGTTAATCTATACTTAATCCTTGTTTAATAATTTATATACTACTTGACTAACTTGTATACTTGTATAACTTGTATTATTGCTGACATTCTTTTTTTTATTGGGGAGAATTTACAGTACCAGCTCAGCAAAGTGATTGGCTAGGCTCGACGGTTGACTTGTCAGCCAGCTACCTTTGAACTTCATGCCACTCCCTGCAGCTCCACTCTGGGTGCCTGGGAAAGCTGGATCCAGTCCTGGGAAGCATACCCAAGTTTCCCAGGACTGGATCCAGCTTTTATAGACACCGGAAGTGGAGTGCGATGGAGTGGTACAGAGTTCAAATGCAGGTGGCTGACAAGCCAACCACCGAGCCTAGCTAATCGCTTTACTAGCACTGTAAATTTGCTTATCCCTACTTTTTATTTCTAGTCGTGTGTGGCTTAGAAGCAGCTGAGCGAGCACTTAGGGCCTTATTACTTGGAAAGAGTATTGTGCAAAAAATCATATCATTCAAACTTAACCCCTTAACGACGCATGACGGGTATACCCGTCATGCGGTCGTTAAGGGGAAGCAGAGGGAGCTCCCGGTGTGAGCCCTCTCTGCAGCCCGTGGTCCCCGGTTGCTACGTGCAGCCATGGACTGCGGGTATTAGCCGCTGCCGCGGCCGGCTACTTAACTGTTCAAATGCAGCTGTCAAAGCTGACAGCTGCATTTGAATACTGTATGTGGCCCCTGTCCCTGGTGTCTAGTGGGGGATCTCCCCCCCGCGATGCGATCGCGGAGGGGAGATACGTTTAAATGAGACGGCCGGCGCTCAGCGTCGGAATGACGCTGATCCCGGCTCGGCAATCTATTTAGATGGTCTGCAGCAGACCATTATAATAGAGCACCGATCTGACAATGGGAGATCAGTGCTGTGTATATAAAAGTCCCCCAGGGGGCTTCATATTACTGTATGTAAAAAAAAGAATAAAGTGTTTTTATTAATAAATAAGCCCCTTCCCTAATAAAAGTCCAAATCACCCCCTTTTCCCATTTAATAAATAAAAATAAATAAATAAATAAACAAACATGTTTGGTATTGCTGCGTGCGTAATCGCCCGAAATATTAATTTATTTAATTCATGATCCCTCACGGTAAATGGCGTAAGTCGCATATGCGCAATCAAGGTACCGATAGAAAGTACAGATCACATCACATAGCCCCATAGACCAAAGGATAAAAGCGCTATAAGCCTGGGAATAGAGCGATTTTAAGGAACGTTTATTTTCTGTAAAAGGTTTTAATTTTTTACAAGCCATCAATTAATATAAAAATTATACAAGTTGCATATCGTTTTAATCGTACTGACTTGAGAAACATATATAACATGTCAGTTTTTCCATAGGACACAAAGCCCTCCCAAAGAAAAAGAATTTTTTTTTTCAATTTCACCGCGTATATAATTTTTTTCTGGTTTCGCTGCATATTTTATGCAAAAATTCAGCCTGGAATTGCAAAGTACAATTAGTGACACAAAAAATATGGGTTCATGTGGGTACGTAGGTTTAAAAATGCAACTGCTATGGCCTTATATACACAGGGAGGTAAAAAACGAAAATGCAAAAACGAAAATTAGCCCGGTCCTTAAGGGGTTAAAGGGAACCAATTACTTAAAAAATGCCTGTTTTGCTATGGGAATGTGCTGCAGCTTACTTTATAAACTTGGTGGTCAGGTCTGGTATGGCAGTGTTATCCAGTCACTGTATGGTGGTATTGGTCAAGTCTGGTGTGGCGGTGTTATCCAGTCACAGTAGGGTGGTATTGGCCAGGTCTGGTGTGGCGGTGTTATCAAGTCACAGTATGGTGGGTATTGGTCAGGTCTGGTGTGGCGGTGTTATCCAGTCACAGTATGGTGGTATTGGTCAGGTCTGGTATTGCAGTGTTATTGTGATATTGCAGTGGTGGGAGCGGAAAACGGATTTCAGGGAGTCAAAAAGCGAGTTGGATGAAAAATGTGAGGAAAGTTCATGGTAGACATGTTCCAGGAGTTTTGAGGCAAAGGGGAGAAGCGAGATGGGGCGGTAGCTGGATAAGGAGGTAGGGTCAAGGGATGGCTTTTTGAGGATGGGTGTGATGGTTGCATGTTTGTATGGAGATGGGAAGATGCCAGAAGTTAGTGATAGATTGAAGAGATGGGTTAGTGCTGGGACAAGTGCTGAGGAGAGGTTGGGGATAAGGTGGGATGGAATAGGGTCAAGTGCGCTGGTGGTGAGGTGCGATGTGGAGAGTAGTTTGGAGAGATGTTCTTCTGTGATGGTGGAGAGGTGAGTTAGTGGGGACGGGCAGTAGACAGGCATGAGGGGGGGCTAAGGGGACTGTGAGTTGAAGCTTCCTCTGATGTCATCGATTTTCTGCTTGAAGAATGTGGCAAAGTCCTCAGCAGAGATGAGAGATGTGGGGGGTGGCAGTGGGGGGCGGAGAAGAGAGTTGAAGGTGTTAAACAGTTGCCTAGGGTTATGAGATAAGGAAGATATGAGGAAAGAAAAGTAGTCCTGTTTAGCAGAGGTGAGGGCAGATTTGAACTCAAGGAGTGCTCTCCTGTATGTTTGGAAGTGTTCCTTAGAGTCAGTCTTCTTCCAGCGCCGTTCAGCAGCTCTGGACACTCGCCTTAGTTGTTTGGTTAGGTCGGTGTGCCAGGGCTGTCTGTTCGTGCTTCGTGTTTTCTTTTTCGTGAGAGGGGCAACAGAGTCGAGGGCTGAGGTTATTGTGGAATTGTAGAAGGTTGCGGCTGTGTCAGTGTTGTTCAGAGAGTGTATGGTGGAGAGAGGCAGAAGGGAGTCAGAGACTGTTTGAGTGTTGAGGTTTCTGAATGAAGCAATAATTGTTCAGTTGAATAGCAGTTAACGATTAAACGACGAATGAGAAATCGTTGATCGCTTAATGAGACCTGGACCTATTTTTATCGCTGCTCGTTCGCAAATCGTTCACATGGAATAAGACGTCCTTCGGTCGTTCGCAGCAGGGACGACAAGATGACTGCAAGAACGATCTTTAGTAATGATCATTGTTATTAGGTGAACGATTTCAGGCCGTTCGCAATAGCGGTCGTTTGAGATCGTTTACTGTTAACGATTATCCGAATGATAATTGTCCCGTGGAATAGGGCCCTAAGGAGGTCTGGCCTTTTGTACGCAGGGAAAGCTGGATAACAGCCTGCTAAGGGCTGTGATTGAGGACATAATGTATTTGGAAATAATGCATTCGGAATATATATATACATATACATAATGTATTCGGATATAATGCATTCGGCAGGCCATTATAATTTGACATATTTTTTTTTACATTTTGTTAAGTCAAGACCTTGTGCCAAAATAAAAAGTCCAACAAAACACAACAATCACTGAACTCAGGGAGAAGAGCGAAAAAATCCAATAGAGTACTCATTTACAAGTCTCCACTGGTTGTCCCCTACAAAATTTGAATATGCAAAGGGGTCCGTGGACTTACAGGGGCCAACCTGGTGTTTCCCTATTTAGGTCCCAAAGCTCGCAACAGAGTGAGGACCTGAGGGACTACGTATCAGGGTGGTTTGGTGCTCTCCCCACTAGGAGGCACCCCTTGGCAATGGGCTTCCTTCTCTGGAGAGAGGGATATCTGGCTATTCCCGTGTTTTGAGACTCGTAACTGAGGCTCCACGGACCCCTTCTTTGCATATCCAAAATAAATAGTCACTCATCAGTCTATCCTCAATGCTCCGAAATAAAAAAGTAAAAACACAATTTTAGATGTTTTTATAAACTTATTAAAACGGGAAATAACCCTAATAAACACACAGCCAAGACAACATAGGAGTGATTTAGGAACGCTGTAAATGACTGAGTAACCTAAGGCTGTATTAAACAGCCTTATTTCTCGAGTAAGTGAGTGTCTATCTGCTAGGTCAACACTCACTTCCAGAGCCTATTACATGGCTTCACTATTGTGCAGCTAATCAATGACTGAGACAGGACAGTGCTGCGGCCAGTGATTGGCTGTGGGTCCTGTCACTTCAGAGATAGGTGTAGGAGCTTCACAGTGGTTCTGGTGAGTTGGGAAATGGAAGGAGGACATCGGGGAGTGTGGGCAGGTATAAATGTTATAAATTATTATTATATACTTTTATCTCACTGACCGCACACCTCCTACTACACAGAGCGATGTTCAGTCAGTGGACAATGATTTTTCAACATGTTGGAAGACAAAACTGTTAATTGACTCATTGTCTTTATTACATGGGGCAAATCTGCCCGAATGTAACTGCTCTGTGTGGTAGGGCCTTTAGCCTGAGCCCTGACCTACTCCCAATCAAAAATGTCTGTAGAGACCTGAAAATGGCTGTCTACCAATGGTCTCAACCAACCTGACAAAGCTTGAGAGGATCTGCAGAGAATGGCAGGTATGCAATCATGCCATCATACCAAAGAAGACTGCAGGCTGGAATTTCTAATTAAGGCACTGGTAAATGGTTAGAATATTTATGTCAATGCAATATTTACATTTTCCTTTTTAATTCAATATATTTCTAATAAAGTTGATTAAACACAAAAATGTATGTTTCAATGCTTGACTCGAGTAATGAGCCCAATTGAAAACAATGGGAGATTCAAGTTTTGAACTAGGTGCCCCCTGCTTGGCAGAGCGGAGAGTAGCTGGTTAACCTGAAAGAGGGAAAATTATACATACCGCTCCGGCCGCTATCTTCAATATCACTTCTCTTCCAATCAGCAGCTGAGGCAGGACACTGCTGAAGCTGCTAAAAAACTAATTTCAACACCACATGCCATATACCAATGAAATTCAATGGACCATGTTGATTTATTATAGTCTTTTAGGCTTCCATAAAGGTGTCTGTGTTTTATTAAACAAAATAATGTAGCATGCTGTGCCATCTTTTCTGTGAATCTGCAATAGCAGCCCCTAATAAAATCTTTCATGCAGATATGAGTGGTAGTAAGATTGTAGCTAGCCACAGGAAAAGAAAAATGCACACAATTGTAATTGCATGTGTATGTTGCACAAATCTGCCTCTGCCTCTAAAGGCTACGTTCACACACAGTAAAAAAAAAAAAAAAAATATATATATATATATATATATATATAAAAGTGAAATAGACATAAAACGCAGTCACATTTTGAATAATGTGCTAAATTAAAATTGATGGAAAAATGTCAGTCTGTGCACAAATTGTATAAATATAATTTTTCATATGTGTGCACAGACAAAATATAATTAGATTCAAAATATGGTTGTGTTTTATACCTATTTTCCTGTTGTATTTTGCTTTTGATTTTACTGTGTGTGAACTTAGCCTGAGGCTAGGTTCGTCCATGATAAAATTAAAGCTAAATTCGACCATTATTTTCACAGAAAATAAAACAATGTATGTTCACACAACGTAACTTTGCAGTAAAGAAAGGACGCTGATTGCAATGGTATCAAGTGTCCGTTCTTTACTGCAGAGGCGGCATTGCATTGAAATCAATACAATGACACGCGCTGTGTTCACATATTGTTATGTAAACACCCGTTCTTTAGAGCAGGTGTTAAAATAATGTACCTGCCAATTATTTCCGGACGCTGTTCATTGAGCATTGTCCAAAAATAATAGCTGTTCACATAATGTTAAGTGCAGCACATTAAATTGAAGTGAATGGCTAATTGATTTGCAATGAGAAAGAGAGAGACAGGGGGCGCTTCCTCGTGTAATAAAGGATGACCAGGTAAATGGTAGCAGGGTCTTACAGGAATCCACTCACCTGGATAGGTTGTGCAAAATTTAGGCACAACTCTATATGCAGCATAAAGGGGTGTACTCCGCAGCTGTACTGGGGGACGTCACCACCGACGGTGGGAGAAGCAAATGCAGATGTGTAATCAACTGATTACAGGACCAAGAGTTGAATCCACACCAGGTATAATAAGCACAGGAGTATTCAGATTTGCACACAACGGTGCAACCAGGGATCATCCAGAGGTAGATGGCATAGTAAACATATACTCTTTATTGCAACGCGTTTCAGCCCTATATTGTCTAACATGGGCCTTTATCAAGCAGGATAAAGGCCCATGTTAGACAATATAGGACCGAAACGTGTTGCAATAAAGAGTATATGTTTACTATGCCATCTACCTCTGGATGATCCCTGGTTGCACCGTTGTGTGCAAATCTGAATACTCCTGCGCTTATTATACCTGGTGTGGATTCGACTCTTGGTCCTGTAATCGGTTGATTACACATCTGTAATTAATTTGCAGACACACCCAACAGTGCCCACAAATCAGTAGTAAAAAAAGAACATACCTGTAGCGGATATAGAGGTCTGTAAAAATCCTAAATGCAGCCCGGTGGTCCGTGCATAGCAATGGACGCTGATAAACCAAGTGTGAACATAGCCTATGAATAGATTAGAATGGGTTCCGGCCCAATCTTCACATCGGGTGCACAGTCCACACTGGGCTGTAAAGTTGTCGAGGCAACCATATGATTCAAAGTGAAAATTACTTTATTTTTTAGCTCTCTTCTGCACTACTATCTGCAGTGGCAATTCCACATAATTTTGTATAGGTTTTTTGATGCTGATAACTGGATAAACTGTGGATTATCCAATGTGTAAAATCTGCAGCTTTCGTTTGGCTATACCCTAAGTACGTTCACACGCCAATATTTTCCGCAATTGTGAACAGACTAGGGTTATTTCTATGGTCCCATTTACACACCCATAGGTGTTACGGGTCAGTGTTGGGGCCATGATCCATGTAGCGGTACTGATCCTCATTCACCTATGAATGGTTCTATGCAATTGCAGACAGCTACAGAAGTAGATCCAGTTGCCTGATGTTGAATTATACACAAAATTCAAGATATTAAAGATCTGAAAACTAATTGTCTTTAGTTCTTGCCATAGATCTTTATGTACTAGAGATCTGTGTAAACACACAATAAACACAAGCAATGTAGTTAGTATATATTATTCTTACACATGGCTCATTAGAAAAACATATCTGATCCAGAAGTAATAACAGAAGCAGCATGTTTTATTTTATTATATATTTCCTTTAACAGCCACAATACACAGTCAAAAACAGTATTGTCAGTTTGTTATTTATTCACATTATCAGGTTATTTTAACAATAAAGGCAAATGTTAGAATACGCACAACAAATGAACACACAATAAAATGTACAAAACAATGACATTTTAAAACGCATCTTGAATGTTAACTATGTTTTAAACATGCAACACAATAACTTTGTGAGAACTTAAAAGGCGGTATTTACTGGAACAGACACTACTATTACGTGACATGAATGTTTAAATATCATATACAAAACAAAAATACATTTTATATACTAATAGTTTAATAAATATGAGGATTGCCTAAAATCCAATATAGACTGTATAAAAAGTTTCCCTACAGCACCTTGTAATAGTAACAGTAAGCTGGATAGCAGTCATTGGTGTTTTTCCTTTGGCAGTATTTGCATAGTCTACCGGTAAACACAATACTGTTTTTCTTAACAAGCTTTATGAATAGACTATATTATTATTATTATTATTATTATTATTATTAAGAAATCTACTTGAAATGGCTGTCAACTAATATTTACTTTAACTCTTGGTTATTAGGACTCCCTATATACTTCTGGATTTGTGCCATCTCTCCAAGCACAACTATGTATGGTGCCACTTGCTTTCTTGACTTAGGATTTCCCCTACAGCTCCCAACTACGTAAGAATGAAGAGTACAGTTTCCATTAGCACTGTGCAAATTTCATCTAACTAGAACTAGAACGGGAGTCGCTGCGTCCTGAGTCACCAAGCAGTTAAGACAAGAAAAATTAGAATACATCTTCCATAATTCACCTGGAGTTATAGCCCCAAAGTATGAGTTTGCTCTGGTGGAAGAGTCTTATGGCATTTCCAGTTCTGACTTTTTAACTTTGTGATGGCTCTAATCAAACTCCAGTGTGCCTTTCCTATCTGAAGGACGCATGTTGCCATAAAACTATAATCATAAATCATAGATAATTTACACAGAAAGAATGCACAATCCGAAGATCCCAAAATCCAGGCCAATTTCAATTGCAATGAAAGGTAACAATGAATTACATAAATAGCATAATTTCAAAGCAATGCAGCAGCCAAAACAGGATACAGTATATCCTGTACAAAGTAATGAACTGTTTTGCCTTGAGACAACATGTAGTAAATTAAAATTATACGGATTTAGCTGCAGTACTGATATTGAAAATTCAATATAAAACTCTTAAGTCTTAGGACCATCTGAGTTTAGCTTAGTTACAGCTTACAGCTCAGGAACAGCTCTAACAATGGCGACCATGTTATGGTCATTCTGAACTGACCTTTTGGTGATTTATCTGATTGGCATAAGTTGATATAACATATATATATATATATATATATATATATATATATATATATATATATATACACTAAAGTGCTTCCTGCATTGGAGAAGGTCCTAGCTCATATGCATGAGGCGGCATCATCAGAGGCCTAGGAAAGCAGTGCACTGAGAGCACTACTAATACACCTATATACATACACATATACAAGCACACACACACATATACATACATACTTTTTTTATTCATTTTTATGTTACACAAAAAAGAGCCAGCAGCATGGTCTAAAAATAAATTGGAATACTTTAAGGCCTTAAATAAGCTGCTAGCCAATATGATTTGCAAAAGGGAAAATTTTAAGTTAATATATCATCTAGATTTTTTTTTATTAAAGCCAAGTACTGAAACATGTTTTACAGCATTTATAGATATGCTTTACAGCAGATACAGGGAGGGGAGCTCTAAGCAACTGCTATTGAGAATGGTGTAATCCTGACTGTTATTATAAAATTTACCATTCTGGAAGGTGATCTCTACTGAAGTGCCAACTTAGTTTTAGGCCTCGTGGTCAGAACTTTTTTTTTTTTTTTTTACCTTTTGAGCTTTTTTACGTTAATATTTGCATATGTTTTAATAAAGCTTTAATTTAGTTGGCATCTGTCATATAATTTAACATCAAGGGTATTTATGTTTGTTAGAGATAAGTGAACCTCAAGCACACTCGAGTTTGTCTGAACCCGATCATGCAGGGCCATTAACAGGGCCATATTTTCGCCTACTGCAGTATTTTGCAAAAACAGGTCAGATGAGCATGCTCTTTACTGTGGTGTGCACCAATGGTCAATTCAATATAGCACATTATTGAATTGAATTGAAAATATGGCGATATTTCTTACTCACAATTATGGCCATATTTTTAATTTTACTGTGTTTGAACATAGCCTAAAGGCCGTATTACATAAGCCGATAATCAGGGGTAAGCGAACGCCGACCTGTCAGCTCAGTGCTCGCTTCCCCCTCTGCTCACTGCGTTACTAGACACACAGACAGCGACGAGCAAGGAGCGGCAGGAGGAGCCATCTGATTCTTAGATTGTTGGAGCTGCCCATTGGAGTCATTGGTGGTCTGCTGCCGCTGCTTCTATTTGACAGAGTGGCCAATAGTCGTTTAGTGTAATAGAACCTTTAAAGTAAATGTCCATATTATGCTAATTTATTTCCTAATATTCACAAAAAATAACTTGAAAGTCATTAGAGCTTTATTTATCAGATACAGCTCTCTAAATCTACCTACTCTAGATGTAAAACATAAAAACCTGGCTTCCTGATGTATCCACTACAGGGAGCTAGGGAGCTTATACTATTCTGTTTAATTATGGAGTTCAGTGTACAAACAATATGTAAACCTATTAAGATTAATATAAACAAACTGCATTTATAACATTTTCTACATTAATATTTGCATAAGTTTTAATAAAGCTTTATGTAGTTGGCATCTGTCATACCATTTAATGTTAAGGGTATTTCTGTTTGTTAGAGATAAGTGAACTGTAAGCACTCAAGTTCGTCTGAACGCGATTGTGCAGCATTTAACAGGGACATATTTTCGCCTCAAAAAACGGTGTGTGAACATACTCTTAATCCAGTTTAAAATAATCATTGGAAAAAACTGTGTTTATAGCACCATAATGTACTTAGCTTCATTAAACACACGTACCTAGACAGCATTATTAGCTTTATATTACTGTATATGAAGATGAATAGTTTAAGGTAAAATCTAAAAATGGTAAGTAGAAGTACATTGACATATTCAATTGTTCTTTCAAAATCATCATAAAAACCATAAACGGTATACAATATATGTTCCATTTTATTTTGCTCTGCTGCATTAGTTGTTTTCTCTAAAATTATACTTTTTATTTTGGCAACTCCAGTTCTTAGAAACTTTACATAACTAAAACCAATCGCAATTGTAATATATTTGAAGGGTATACTTTTTTATTGTTCTGAACTGTCATAACCACAGCTTAAAGGAAATCAATCAGCCCGATTGTGCTGATATGGTTCCCAGCTGCACAGTATAGATTTACTGTGCAGCTCCCCGAGCATACCAGACGCGTCTGTGGCGGTAGCTATACATGGGGGGAAAAAGTAGGTTTAATCTGACGCATGAGGCTGGGAGAGTGGAAGCAAGTACTCATCTAGACAGGAAAATGCCTGTGACTAGTCATGGCTCTTTGCCTGTCAGCACGCTCTTGTGGGGATGATTCACAGGCAGTGAGGCCACTAACGGGTCTTTATTGCCACAGTAACGGCTGGCAGCCCTGGGGAGCTGCAGAGTAGATCTATCATTTAGAAGTGACAGGAAACAGACATATTAAATGTCACTTTCAAATTAGCATCCCAGAAATGAACAAAAAAACTGTTGTCTAACCAATACTAAAGCTACTTCTTTAATCCCTTTCAGCCATGTAATATACTATCATGGTAAGTGGGTTGTTTCCTGAACCTGTCAAGATTATTTGTCAATGTTTCAGGTATGTAAAGACTTTTTCAAGCAACACTTAAATTTCACCTAATAAACTTCACTTAATCTTTGCAGTGCTGTCTCCAAGTATTATTCTTTGGATTAAAAAAAAACCTGGGTCCGGTTTGGTGAGGTGTGCACGGTTTTTGAACAGTAATGGCATGGGCACAGAAGCTGTGCCCATGCTAGTACTTGCAGGTGGAAGCTGTATTGTACAGCTGACTAAACACTCTAATGGCGTGGATCAGAGATAACTATGATCCTGGCCATTCAAGCCTTTAGATGCCACACCAAAGGCTGACTATGGCATTTTAGTTGTTTGAGGGAAGGTGCTTCTATAACCTTATGGGTGCATCCACTTGGCTGCTTCTGTGTTTCTTTTTTTTTTTTGTTTGTTTGTTTATTTTCACAGTAAAGGTAAAAACAGTAAAAAAAAAAAAAAACTACACATAAAGAAAAAGTGATCAAAATGTGTTATGTACCACATTATGGCACAAAACAAAAACAAGCTGTCTATATAGAAAAACAAAAATGTTACAGCAGAGATGAATAAACTAGAAAAGTAATGTGTCCTTTTTTTTTTTAAGACCATTCACTTTTAGGCTATGTTCACACAATGTTTTTTGTTGTAAAAATGCTGCCGTATTTTGATAAAACGTATTTTGATAAATAAGGGCATAATCATTATTTATGGCTGTGATTATCAAAATACAGCCGTATTTACACCTACAAAAAAAGCAACGTGCGAACGTAGGCTCAAGTATACCTGTCATTAGAAAAATGTTTGATAAGACAGCAACATATCAGAAGTTTTTATTGATCGGGATCTGAGTGTTCAGACACTGACCAACAAGGAGAATGAACCAATAGAAGTACAGTACTTTTTTAGCGCATTCTCGACAGGTTCTGTGTCAAGTGACCTTGATAAACTTAAAATGTAAATCTATGGAGCTGTTCAGGTCTCATAGACATAGAGTGGGCAAAAGAGAATACAGCAGTGCACTGCTCTCTCAGCTCATACTACTGACTAGGCTGGGTCTGAACACACTGTATCTCTAACAACCAGACTATCAGACATACCTCAACTTATCCACACAGCTAAGTAAAAAAAATAGCTTGGAAGTGTGCCATTAATTATCTCAGCTGGACCGCTATACAGACTTTTCACACATTAAGGGTACGTTCACAAGCAAAACAAGCAGAAATTCTGATCGGAATCCGCACCGCAGACTCCGCTTGGAATCCTTCCTGCCTCTCTGCCTTAATGTGGTGTCTCACGCGGGGGCACGAGACAGGCGGAATTCCGAGCAGAGTCCGCATCGTGGGTTCCGCTTAGAATTTTTACCTGTTTAGCTCAATGTGAATGGGCCCTAAGGCTAGATTCACATGTCTTTGATATAAAGTCTGTAAGCTGGCTGCATATCCCAGATGGGACTGCACCCGTACATACTTTCTTATGATACAGTGAGCTTCAGAACAGTTCAACATTATGCTATAGAACTGACACAGCCATGTAAGTTCAGCAGTGTACTGCTATAGCCCTCGCTGTATCATAATAGGTTATGATGCATGGAGTAAAGTAGAGTCCAGTCTGTGATATACAATGAGCTTACAGACTGTATATCACAGATGTGTGAATCTGGCCTAACCTATGTGGAGTAATGCACAATTGTCAAAACTCTATTTCAACTAAGTGTTTTTGAACATAGATCAGACTGTATAAAAGTTTTCTCTACAGTATTAAATATTTGCATATCTCTTAAATTACGCTAATAACCAATAAAATTTACAAGTGCTAAAAGTTTGTAAAACAATTCTGTGTGGCAGTATATACATATATTTTTACACAAAGGAATGCCCCCAATATATTATTCAAAATTAAATAAACTTGCTTAAATAATGGGATACAACAGTTATCTCATTGAAAGCTGTGCATTAAGTGTTTGATAAAAGTAACATAAATATGCTATCGTACCGAATTCCATGGTCCTGGATGCCATGAAGCATCGGCAGGGCATATGTGTGTGTTACACTGGGCTACATTTGATGGCTTATCAAGGATTTCACAATTTTGATCATCAAGAACTTGACCACTTGTCAGCTGGCATATTACCAATCGTGTTCTCACTCCTCCTCCACATGTTAGGGTACACTGAAATTTAAAGGAAGAAAGTAATATTTTAAAAAGGAATATAACTTAAAAAAAAAAAAATAAAACACCAGGCATATCAAAATGTTTAAAACAAGAGCTGAATAGAAAACACAGTATATGTAAGTTATATAATAAAATGACCAATCCAATCTGATCAAATCTTTGCAAAGAAAAGCCTTTTAAAGTTAAATAAACTAAGATTAAGATTTGCCACTGTTAAAAGTTTTTAATGTGTTCTAACAGAATTTTGCAAGTTCCAACTAGTATGTCTAACATGGATATTCCCTCCCAACATATGACATAAGGCAGATCGAAATCTGTAATGCATATTTGAGGTTTCATTATTATGTCTACAGTATGGCAATAGCGACGCACATTTCCCTTTCTTACCTCACCCCAGCTTCCATAATTCCAACGAGGACAAGGCCCAGAATCACAGTGTCTTGAATCAGCAGGTTTTGTTGCCTCATCACAAAAATGACTAATCCTTCCTTCTCTGTCTTGACAAACCACAACGCGACGTTCAAAACCGCCTGCACATGTGCTTGAACACTAGTTAAAACATCACACACAGGTAAGTAAACACAAAGGAGGAGTAATTGTCAGACAAAACGAAAGACCCATTTACACTGCTTTAATGACTTTCTATATTGGTAACCAAACATCTAAGGTTGTATGCCCATGTCCTGTAACTAGTGGCATACATAGGAAAGAGAAAGCCCCATAGCACAGGGAGAAACAGATCCAGTATTATGTTTTCTAATTTTGCTCCCCAGGACATAAAGATCTGATTTTATTACCCTATGCTTTCCATGACCCATTGGTCAATTCCCTCATCCAATAATCTATTGATAATGCAGATAACTAGAAAGAATGGTTATGCATTTTTTTTATAAAAAAAAGGAAAGGGGCCATATTAATTGTGGAGTACAGACCCCAAATCACTGCACAAGCAGAAAGGTAACTGTAGTCCACCACATGAAGCCAACAAATCACAGCAGAAAAAACGGTAGGACTGTAAAAGACAATTTTTACTATCATTTGTTAAAATCAATTAAAGCAAGAGATGAGCGAACCTGGAGCATGCTCGAGTCGATCCGAACCCGAACTTTCGGCATTTGATTAGCGGTGGCTGCTGAACTTGGATAAAGCCCTAGGGCTATGTGGAAAACATGGATATAAGTCATTGGCTGTATCCATGTTTTCCAGACAACCTCAGAGCTTTATCCAAGTTCAGCAGCCCCCGCTAATCAAATGCCGATCGTTCGGATCGACTCTAACCCGAACCCGGTTCGCCCATCTCTAATTAAAGCCCTCCAAGCTAAAATCAATATTACTCCATACATCTAAAAAAAAAATCAAAGATGATATTTGATATCTTCTGTATGTATTGAGTAATATCGATTACTGATTTTAACACTGACTAGTAAACGTTATTTTTTTACAGTCCTACCGGTTTTTTAGCTGTGATTTGACAGTACACAACCCATTGTATTTTAGGGGCCAATGCACATTACCAGACGTGTCATCATAAAAAAAATGTCCAGACATATTATCATATGGTTTGGATTTTTGCTACAGGCTCCTAAACTCTATTTGGCCTCAAGATTCATGATTGCAGGTGGCTCGATGAGCAAAAGAAAAGTAGTGTAATTTTTTTTTTATTATTTAGTCTTGACTGCTGATATGACATCCATATGAGAACTACCATTTACTATAAATTACACCACATGTTTCATACTTTTTAAAGTGTACTTCTGGTTACTCCCAACCCCCCGGTTACACATCACCCATCAAATACTTCTTCCAATGTCATGGAAAGTGGAGAGAAGAAAAGGAGATATTGTACAAAATACAAGAAACTGCTAATACATCCTGGTAATTGTATTAGTACATTTAAAAGTAAAACAAACTCAGATATAAACAAATGTAGGATGTTATATAACAAGGCAAGTACAGTAATTTTTGTTTTTCAAAATAAAATATAATCTTACTCCGCCCCAAGGTCCAGTCCTCCATTGGTATCCATGGCTAGCAGGTGTGTTTTGCTGATTGTCTTTGCTACTGGTATCATGTTCTCTAAATCTATGTGGACTTTCAGGATTCTGAAATCTCATTGGATGGTCATGATTACCAGGAAAGTGGCTGAATGTTTGGCATGGTGCCAAATTGCACTCTTGCTCTCTTATAGGTTTGGTATCTGGATCACAGTTTTCATCATCAATTCTTCCATGGTAACTGGTACACACAACCTGTCTTATAACTGTTCCTCTCCCACAAGTCACTGGACACTAAAAGCAATTATGCACAGAAATATACAAGTCACTGGAAAAGGTAAAGGAACATTAAGAAGTTATTCAATGAATTTTGCTTACAGGAGACCAATCTCCAGACTTCCATTCTCCACAGGATGTGAAACAGCTTAAGACTTCAGGTGGACGGGGTAAATAGGTGCAAAGGTTCTCATCAGCCACACCACCAAGCACATCTCTACAGCTCACATAGCGAGCACGATTACCTCTTCCACATGAAGCGGAACACTGAAATTTTCAAAAACACGTTTTATAATCATTAGGAAGATGACCACTATGTAGATGAACTATACATTTACCGTATTTTTCGCTTTATAAGATGCACTTTTTTTCCTCCCAAAATGGGAGGAAAAACTAAAACTAAGTGTGTCTTATAAAGCGAAGACAATGCTGGCTGGCTGCAGGAAAGCTGTCCCGCCCAGTCCGCCCCCTAGTCACGTGATCATGATTTCTCCCGAGCACGTGACCAGTCACATGACCCTGACATCATCAAAGGTCCTGCATCCACCAGCTTCCCATCGCTGCTCTGTATGTTGTAGTGTGAGTGACATGGAGGTGCGGGCAGCCTGAGGATCCGCTGTGTGCGGCTGTCAGCAGTCAGCAGGCCTCCCTGTACCGTGTGTGAGTAATGGCTTCTCCTCACTTTGGCCGCCTCCTCCGCTGCTCCAGTGTATGCTGCACACAGGTTGGGGCCACACTCACTCATAGAAACCGCTGTCGTGTGTACACGGGCTAATGGAACGACACATACTATACACTTATCTATAGACTCACGTTCATGCTGACAGGTACAACTGCAGCTATACAAGATATACACGCTGATATATACATGTTCAAAAAAATATATTTTTTTCTATTTCTAAAATCAGGGCTGCGTCTTATCAAAAGGTGCGTCTTATAAAGCGAAAAATACGGTACTTCTGTTATAAAACAAGACATTTTGTAATGAGTAAATGAATAAATAATTAAAAGTCAAGATCCTTCATGGCATATTGTTGTGACATACAACAAGAATAAACCCTGCTGATAAATCTGGTTAAAGCCGCCTCTGATTGGCCGAGCGGCCTGTCACTTCTGAGATGGGCTTAAAAGCTTCACTCTCGAGACGGGACAGCCCTGCAGCCAGTGATTAGCTGAGTGGCACTTCAGAGATGAGTGAAGAAGTGTCCGTGGCAGCCCCAGTCAGTTAGGAACAGGCAGGAGGCACCAGGGAGTGTTGACGGGTAAGTATACAGCTTTATTAATTTCTATATATTTTTTATCAGCCAATAATCTCATACCTCCTATTAAACGGAGCAATGCACGGTCAGTGGCTGATAATTTTTCAACATGCTAAAGACAATGATCAGCCTATGATCGCCTCCTTGGCTGATCTTTGTCTTTATTACAAGCGGCGACTCTGCCTGATTGGGCAGATAATTGGCCCATTTACTAGGACGCTTAGATCTAGAATAAAAACTGCAGAGGTTTATTTTATAATATAAATAGTAAAATGGAAAATTAGAAAAGACACCACAAATTCTTTTAAAAAAAGTTTAGCATAAAAACTTTATTTAAACAATAGGTCAAAGCCAGGAACAGACTATAAACAGAGAACAGGACATATAGGAAGATTTCTCCTCTTTTCACATCAAATTCCTGGCTTTGACATTAAAAATCTGTCAGATAAATCTGTTTGTGTAATATGGCCTTTATTATTCATTTTATGTACATGTTATCAGTATGACCAGACCAGTATAATTTTAAAGGTAAACAAACATGTCTGTGAAATGTTTATTGTAGACTAAATACAGACAGCATGGCACTTACTGGTGTCCATGAACCGTATCGCCATTGTACATTCTTCTGTATTTGATCTATGGGTGAGATAGTGGCATATACACGGGAGTGTGTTGGACAAGGAAGCCTTTCACAGTCCTATAGGTAAAAAACTAACATAAATAACCATAATCATAATATAGTTAAAAGAGAACTTTGCATAGATTACAGTCCTGTATAACAAAGATCTACAACCTCAGGGTGAACAGAGCAGCATTTAATATTAACCCCTTGCCTCCACAGCCTGTTTTGGCCTTAAAGTGACACTGTACCCACAATCTGACCCCCCCCCCCCCCCAAACCACTTGTACTTTCAGATAGCTGCTTTCAATCCAAGATCTGTCCTGGGGTCTGTTCGGCAGGTGATGCAGTTATTGTCCTAAAAACAACTTTTAAACTTGCATGCCATGCCAAACGGCCGTGGCCTAGATTGTGTATGCATTAGGCTGGCACAACCGCTCTGTCCCTCTTCCCCACCCTCCTCATCATTGGGAATGCTGCAGGCAGATTGTCTCCTATTCCTCATCTGAGGGCTGGATTGTTAAGTCACCTGTGCAGTTTTCGCTGCAGAGGAATAGGAAAAATGGTGAAGGGGGGGAGGGGGAGGGAGGGATGGAGGGGTGGTGCAAAGTTAGGGCACACAATCTAGGCCACGCCAATTTGACACAGGACTGCAAGTTTAAAAGTTGTTTTTTAGGACAATAACTGCATCACCTGCCGAACGGACCCCAGGACAGATCTTGGATTAAAAGCAGCTATCTGAAGGTACAAGTGGTTTGGGGAGAACAGATTGTGGGTACAGAGTCGCATTAATGCCCAGGGCCTATTTTTCAAATCTGACCTGTCTCTCTTTATGTAGTAATAACTCTGTGGTGCTTTGTGGTATAGTTTGGTTGATACATTCAGTAGTTTTTTGTAAACAAGACATTTGCGCAAAAATTTGAAAAATTTATGTTTCTTTATATTCAAAGAAACATACTCATGTCACATGAACTTATTATTACTCCTTTTACTTTTTAGGATGTTAGCGGGCTTCGAAATTTTGCTGTGATTTTTCAAATTTTCAGGAAAATTTCAAATTCTGATTTTATTAGGGACCAGTTCAGTTCTGAAGTTGATTTGTTGGGCCTGTATTCTAGTTACCCCCATACATCTCTCCACTGTAAAAACTGCATCCCTCAAAGTATTCAAAGTAGCGTTTCATAAGTTTAATAACCCTTTATTTTTTTTATTTTTTTGACAGATTGAACACAGCAAATACCAACTGAGAAATGGAACTCAATATTTATTCCACTTATTAAAAAAAAAAAAAAAACGTATGTGGCTGCAGTGCGTACTTGACTAAACCACAGGCCTTAGACATGACAGAGAACTGGTGAATTTTGGGGCCTTTTTTTTTTGCAGTTTTTTTTTTGCCATTATACCATGTCACAGAGGCCTTGCGGTGCCAAAATATTTGTGTTTCCATCTGTACCATTCTGAGGGACATGGTGACACCCTGATAATTTTTTATTTAATTTTTTATGAGGTGATAAGAATATTTTTCACCATTTTTTTTGTACGCCATTTACTATACGCTACATATGACATGTTACCATTATTCGTCAGGTCAGTACGATTACAGTGATATCCATTTTATATTGCTGTTGTTATAGTGAATGGCATTTATACTGTAAAAACTGTATGCGTCTTGCATTGGGCAGCGTCTGGGTTGCTATAGTAACCCCCCCAAAGCCGCACAAGCGATTGCACGGCTCCAAATGAAGGGGGGTCGGAGGAAGCGGATCTCCCTCCGGGCAGGGGCAGCTGGAGGTAAGATAGCCTCCTCCTGCTACCTGATCACCGCCAGGGACAGTGAGGGGAGGCAGGGACAACATGACGTCCCTTGAACGTCTTTTTGCGGCAAGGGGTTAATGTTTTAAATAAACAAAATCAAAAATATTAAACATTTAGGGGGACATTTATGAATTTATGAAACGTCCGCCCGAGGCATATGCCAGGGAGAAGGTACAGATTTGCCCCTTCTCCCTGGCTTACGCCTGCCGTATGCCCTGTTCGCCCGATAGGTGGGCTGGGGGAGCTTAGGGGCATGACAAGGTGGTGAGGAGGCGTGGCCTCCTCCCGCACCTCATTTATAATAATTTACGCTTGCTCACAGGTGTAACTCATGATCTAAATCTACACCTGCTGGAAGCATTTATATGTAATTACTAAAAATACAAACATAACATTTGGTAGTTGCTATTGCGTGTGCAACAAGATTTTTAGAATGCAGACTGTATTGTGCACAAAACTGCATTGTGTTGCCAGAGTTTTTCACAGCTGCAGTGGTTTTTCCTCCATTTTGTAATTTTTTGTATAAGAATAAAAATTATTTAGATTTTTAAAAAAATATAAATAAGGCAAAAAAGTGCACAAGAGTATCGGCACCAAAAAATACCATGGGGCCACAGAAGTATATGGCTCTACGAAGTATAAATAAGAATTTTTAAAAAGCTAAACAAATTTTTACATAATGTTTAAACTAACAATAACACTACATAATACAAAACATGTATTTGCCTGACTGTCTGTAGGTCGAGAAGCTGCATTGCATTCACGTTCATCCAAAGAAGTCCCATAGGTTTCTGTACTACATTTTACTGTGCGGAGTTGATAGCCATTTCCACAAGTAACCGAACACTGGAAAAGGACATTTTCATAATTAGCAAAGTCATCATATAAATAACATTAATGCTCGCCCAGCCCTATGCTGAGTTTTACAAAGCAAGGAGAGAAGAAGTTCCCGCTATGTTCCCACTACGTACAGACAAGCGCTAACAGCATCCATTGTTGTAAATCAACAGCCGGAATTAACAACCATGAGCATTGTTTGTGATCTTTATTACATTGTGGGAACATAGCCTAGAAGTGATACTTAAAGCTATAGATTCTATGATTTGTCTCCCTCCCTGTCCTATTTTCTGCATTGCTGTAGAAAGATTTTTGATTTGGAAACTAAAAATAATTGCACATTTTCTCTGCATGGGCTGCATTTACCACAATTTCCACCAAAGACCGTGAATTAAATCTACACCAGATTTCACTCACAATTTTTGGCAGAAATGGTGGCAAATGTGGCTGTGAGCTGGCATAAATTTCACTGCATGTCCACAGGAAGGCTTCAGTGCACTTGGGATTTATGCACAGCATGTGCCTTAATATAAATTCTGTGAGCCTATGCAGGGGAATTTTTAATACTGTTAATAGTCTCAATTAACAGTATTATTTCTACACATTTACATTATAGCTATATATACACAACCAGACCACTGCTTTTAGAGCACTGCATTGGTCGGTAAAAGACAATGAACAGTCATTAATGGGAGGAAAAGAGCGGCATATCAGGGGAAAGAGGCAAGCTTGCTAAATTAATGTATTTGCAAATTTGCAAAGTGCTACAGAAGTGATGCTGATCCGCAGCATGCATACCTCTTCCCTCACCTCTCCCAGCCTTGGCTAATTGATATAAAGGGCCGTAGGCTCAGTCCTGTATTTCAGTTAGTCAAGACAGGGAGAGGTGAGGGAGTAGGTGCCCATACTGTGCCTCAGCATTAGAGATGATTGAACAGCGCTGATGTTCAGGTTCGTACGAACTCGAACCATCGGTATTTGACTCACGCAGTCTTCCCATTCCGTGGGGAAAGTGGAGACAGCCCGAGTCCTGCCTGGAAAACAGGAATACAGCCTGGGCCATAGGTTGCATTCCTGTTTTCCAGGCGGGACTCGGGCTGTCTACACCTTCCCCACAGAATAGGAAGACTGCGGGAGTCAAATACCCATGGTTCGAGTTCGTACGAACCTGAACATCAGCACTGTTCGATCATACTCAGCATCACTTCTGTGGCACTTCAGCTTCCAAGGAAAAATACAATTTTTAACTCTGCAAATGTCCATAAGCAAAGAATAAGCATCATGTGTTTTATCATCCTATCACCTATATCCTTGTGTCTGCAACTCTGTACCTGGTATGGACCTGATAGATTCCCTTTTACTATGTTAGTTGAGATGGGAACACCCCTTACAATACTGTACTGGTTTGCATAAAATATGCTATTTCCATTTTTAAAACTACACATTTCTCTTATTTTTACTTACTTGTCCCCAAGATCCAACGTGCCAATAAGCACATTCCTGAAGCTCACAAGGCATAACATGCTCTGGTCTGATGTCCGAGTTACAATAATCATCTTTCATATGTTCGTCATTTAATACGCATGCTACATGACGGCGCCTTAAGCCTTTTCCACATGTCACAAGACACTAATAAAAAAAGGACAATGAAAAAAGTTTATCAGTTGCTACATTTAAGGGTAGAGAGACAGTGAGGCACTTTAAGTATCAGCAAAGTGGACTACAAACGACAATCAGCATGCCAGAAAGATTGATTAAAACTGTCTTAAAGAAAATCTGTCACTGTTGTCCATAGAAACCATTTACAAGGTAGCCTTTATTTTACCAAAGAAGAATAAGAAATTAAGCCGAGCTCTGCATTGATAGCGTTAAAAGCACACATTTTTGCACAAGCCTCATTTTGCTCAAAAATATGTCACTTTTATTTGATTTAGACACTTACACACCTTGCCTGGAAAAGGGGTAAAAAGGGGTGTGGTTTAATTGCAGTGAGATGTTAAACATATTTATTTTTTATGTTTTAAAAAGCTTTACAAAATTAAACAAAATGCACAACCTCATCATGCATCACGTGACAATTTTAAGCATAAAGGCATGCTTGAAAAAGGTGTGAAAAAAATTACAAAATGATAATTCCCCCCCTTTATGCCTATACAGAATCATACAGGAGAAAGTAGACTGCCACAGAACTGCATGGTTTCCCAATATTGCCCAAATGTATAAAAAAGTGTATTTTCCAAGATTTTCAACTGGTTGCCTCTCATCATGGTGGTCCATCCTCTGGGACTATCACAAATGAAAAGAACAAAGATTTCCAATTGGGGCAACATACTTTTGTTCTGCTGTTTGGATAAGGTCCCAATGAAGAAAGTGGTGTTTCTTACCCCGCCAGATTAGGGAGAAGACACCTCGCATTCAGTTTGTGCGGAAATTTCACCCACTTAATTTCAAGATTGACGCCACTATTAGGAAATGCTGGCATATCCTGAGTGATTCTAATCCACATATACCTGAATTCAGATCCTTCTCACTGTTATGTACCAAAAAGGAACCTAGTTTACATAATAAACTTGTTAGAGCTGATCTAGGTAGTGACAAAATGACTTTAAGACAATGAGATGAATCAAAGAAATGGTATATTTCCGTTTGAACTGCCAGTCCTGCAGTAAAATTATTCGTGGTGATAAATTTTTATCACTCCCATACAGGCAATAGTGATTCTATTGAGAGTGGATTTATTTTTTTGCTTTATTGTCTCTTTGTTTTCTTGTGACAGAGTGCACCAAGGGTTAATGTTCAGCTGTTTGGCTATCACTTCCCATGATACCTCTGATGTCATCTCTGTTTGCCGTGTTACTTTAACCCTTTAAGGACCGTGCTAACTTTCGTTTTTGCGTTTTCGTTTTTTCCTCCATGTGCTTAACCCCTTAAGGTCAAAGCCAATTTTCGTTTTTGCGCTTTTGCTTATTCCATTTTAAGTTTAAAAGTCAACAGCGCTTGCATTTTTTCACCTAGAGACGTATATGAGCGCTTATTTTTTGCGAAACCAATTGTACTTTGTAATGACAGGCATTATTTTTCCATAACATATGCTGCGAAACCGGAAAAAAATCATTTGCGCTGTCAAATTGAAAAAAAAACTAATTTGTTTTGATTTCGGGGAGTTTTGCATTTACGCCGTTCGTCCCATGGTAAAACTGACTTGTTATGCATGTTCCTCAAGTCGTTACGATTACTATGATATATAACATGTATAACTTTTATTGTATCTGATGGCCTGTAAAAAATTCAAACCGTTGTTAACCAATATACGTTCCTTAAAATCGCTCCATTCCCAGGCTTATAGCGCTTTTATCCTTTGGTCTATGGGGCTGTGTCAGGTGTCATTTTTGTAATTTCATTCCGACGCTGAGCCCCGGCCGGCTCATTAGAATGGATCTCCCTTCCGCGATCGCATCGCGGGGGGGAGATCCCCCACTGGACACCAGGGAGAGGGGGCACAGCTGCTATTCAAATGCAGCTGTCAGCTTTGACAGCGGCATTTGAATAGTTAATTAGCAGGCCGCGCCGGCTAATATACGCGGTCCCTGCCTGCACTTAGCAACCGGGGACCGCGCGCTGCAGAGAGGGCTCATGCCAGGAGCCCTCTCTGTTTACTCTTAACGGCCGCATAACGGGTATACCCGTCATGCGTCGTTAAGAGGTTAAATTGCTGCTTCATGCATTCTGTTGATAAAGACCTCACGGTTGGAACGTGTGCAGCGATCCACATGTGTGAATAAAACACAGCTTTCTTCATAGCAAAACGTGAGTGCCAGGATTTCTTGTTCGGATTGCTTTACTTTTCCCAGGGCTTCTCGGCTACTGCTGTGTCGATCATAGGCTTCTACTTGGATGAGGTCCCAGTCATACAATAATGCCAATCGAATCAATTAATACATAATCCTATCAATTGCTTTTAAATTTTGGGGTAGGTTCAAACACAGTAAAATAAAAGCAAAATACGGCCATAAAATAGGTATTAAACATGGTTGCATTTTCAATTTAGTAAGAAGAGTCAGAGAGACTTTCCTAAATTCCTGATCTCCTGAAGGCTATAATGCCTCCACCCCTCCCATCCTGCTTATACTTAGCTTGCAGATGACTGTCAATTAAGCAGGTTCAGGTACGGGAGAGAGAAGTGAAGAAGTGAAGTGGTGTTATGTGCTGACTCCCTCACTTGGTGGTGTTGTGCAAGCGTAAGGCACAACTCTCCACCCTCATTAAAGGACTAGGACCACAGCCTTCCTGTGAACCCACACCAGGGTAAGCAAGCAATACAGTCCTTCAATCCACAAAGATCAATCACAGCTTTTTCAGACGCAGATCATCCACAAAGTGCAAGGTGCAATGACTAGAGAAACATTTTATTAAATCACCAATGTATATAAAAACAGACAATGGCACATTGTGTTTCAAGGCCAGACCGGACCCTTCCTCAGGTGAATAACATATATAAGCAGCAACACATTATCTATCTATCTATCTATCTATCTATCTATCTAGAATGGGACAAATAGGGGGAATTCCATCTTGCAGTAGATCAGGAGCTTGGGAAAGCCTTACTGACATTTTTTACTGGATAACTGAAGCATTTTCTATATTCTGGAAGCACAGATGGATATCAGGTACCAGGTGTCTCTTTGACGTAACAGTAATCTCAGTGTCAGCAGTGTGGAACCTGAATTACATCTGTCAGATTCCCTTTAATGTAGCACAATATAAGATTAAAAAAAATCTGGCTATGTTTTATAGCTATTTTACTGCCAAATTTTGCTTTTATTTTATTGTGTATGAACATTGTCTCATAAGCATGTCATTATGTAGACAAATGGGGACATTTATTGAGACCTGTATGCCATTCTTAACTTTGGCCAAGCCCCTGTTCATGCCCATAGGCGAGTGGGGTTATTCAAGAAAACATATTTTCCCTGGAAACATTGAGGAACATTGAGGTCTTGAAATAGTTAATTGTACAGCTACTCATTACCTCACTCCACTCACTGGTAGTCCAAACAGGGCAGGAGTGTTCATTACAGCTCTGGGTCACCACTTTCTGTTCTTCACTACATTCTCTATCAGCCAAACGATGACCGAAATTATTCATACAATAAGTCTCTCTTGTCTGCACTCCCCTTCCACAGCTCTGAGTGCACTGCCATTTAGAATAAAAAAAGTATAAATATATATTTATAACAAAATACTGCAACAACATAATCAGGACAATAAACTACCCCTCCAGCATCTAAACAAACATGCACAACCACCCACCGTAAGATGACTACAATTGACAGTCACCCTCTAACATTGATGGCTGGGATTGGCGGAAACTACTATCATGGTCAAGCCTCTAGCTAGTAGTAATACAATCAAGTTATTTGTCTAACATGGTAAACTGTTTATCCATTCTGCCAATATATTACATTTACTTAAAATAAACAAGAACTTACTGTGCATGCAGTCTACGCTAAAAACTGACAAGTCATGCAAAAAGAAAAAAAAATCCTTGCACAGATATGTAGATAAATAGAGAAGTTTGGTCTGGTAAGAAATAAAAATATGAAAATTCCAGTGGTCCTTAACAAATTTGTCTGTGTCCTTAAATTGTCCCTGTCATTTAAAATATACTTTTGAAGTGTGCTAGAGACATGTCAAAATTTTCATCAGTATGGATTTTGGTGTTCACACAACCACTAATCGTAGACTTGGGAGAAGCACTTCAACTGACTGCTGAACTTTCAGGCTCGCTGTGTTCTCTGACTCTCTGTAGGAGAAGGGCTCCATGCACTTACATAGTAAGAGTGCTATAATTCATTATATTCTACTTTTTTGCATACGACCTAAATTATAATTTACATCAACAAATAAATCCTTACCTGGGACCATTCTGAATATCGCCAGCTGGCTGAAAGACAGTTTCCATGGCAAGATTCACGGACTGGAGGCTTAGGTTGGTTGATACAAAATTTATCTTCCACAGGTGTGGTCAGACCTCTTAGAGATGAATACTTTATACAGCGTACATCCAGCAACCGGTGTCCAGGTCCACACTGTGATGAACATTCACCTTTACCAGTAATATACCACCTTTAGGCAGGAAAACATTAGGCAGAACAGACACGTTATTTTACTTTATTTTTAATTGAGGCCAAACAATGGCTATTATTTCATAATGATGATCGTCATCATACCCTCTTTCTCTGCCTCTCAACACTGCCAGTCTTTTTTACTCACAACCTATTGCCCAGCGAAATCATTTAACATTATAAACAATGACATACTAAGTAGTCTACAACCTGTCCCCTTTATAAATATCTGTGCTAATCTCACAATACCTCCTTTCACATAATCTGTGTTCCTCACAAGACCTCCACCTATAGCTTTCCTCCTGTGCTTCTCTTGCAGTTATCTCCAAGATTTGAGTCATGTATCCCCCATATTCTGGAACTCATTATCACAACTAATCAGACCTCCACCTGCCTCCAAAAAAAACCCTGAAAACTCATCTTTTTAGAAAAGCCCATAAACTACAATAAGGCTATGTTCACACAACGTCAAAAATGGAGAAAAAACGCCTAATTTCGTTATTTAAAAAAACGTCAGTTTTTGCCGCAATTTAACTGACTGCAATGCCATTGCATTGTAGTCAATGGGAAGATGGACGTCCAATGCACACAATGCATTGAAAAACGGACGTTTTTGCCGCGGGAGTCAAAATAATGAACATGAACATTATTTTCGGATGTTTTTTGCAAATGGCGGACGTTTTGTATTAGTTGTTCACACACAGTTCTTCTTTTGTCACCGTTCTTTCTCCGTTTTTACTATTAAATTCAATGGATTTTTCAATTAAGCCACAACCAAAGGGCAATTAGTAATCCCAAACTAAAATAATGTGCAAACACCGTCATTGCACTAAGGGGAGGCCAGACTTCTAGAAACGTCCGTTATTTTAGACTCAAAATAAAAGACGTCATTTTAAACAGAGCTGAAAATACGTTGTGTGAACATAGCCTAACCCTGCTAACAATCCCATATAAACATCATTTACCCTCAAAATCTACCTTCCTTTGTACAGAAGCTTGTAAGCCCTTGTTGAATTGTACTTTTTTTTTAAAATGAATTTGTCAGCTGCAATTCATGTTTCAAACTACTGTTAGATATTTGTTAGGTTAACCCCTTCAGGACCAGGCTAATTTTCATTTTTTCCTCCTTGTGCTTAAAAGGCCATGGCACTTGCATTTTTACACCTACAGACCCACATGAGCCCTTATTTTTTGCGTCACTAATTGTACTTTGCAATGACAGGCTGAACTTTTGCATAAAATATGCTGCGAAACCAGAAAAAAATTATATGCGCAGTGAAATTGAAAAAAAACACAATTCTTTTTCTTTGGGGGGCTTCGTTTTTACACCATGTGTTCTATGGAAAAACTGAAATGTTATATATGTTCCTCAAGTCGTTACCATTACAACAATATGTAACATGTATAACTTTTATATTATGTAATGGCTTGTAAAAAAATTCAAACCATTGTTACTGAATATATGTTCCTTAAAATCGCTCCATTCCCATGCTTATAGCACTTTTATCCTTTGGTCGATGGGGCTGTTTGAGGTGTTTTCTGCGCCATGATGTGTTCTTTCTATCGGTACCTTGATTGCGCATATACGAATTTTCGATCTCTTTTTATTACAATTTTTCTGGATTTGATGCGCAATTTTGCATTTTGGGATTTTCTGCGCTTACGACGTTTACCGTGTGAGATCAGCAATGTGATTAATTAATAGTTTGGGCGATTACGCACGCAGCGATAGCAAACATGTTTATTTATTTATTTATTATTTATAACATGGGAAAAGGGGGGTGATTCTGACTTTTATTAGGGGAGGGGGCTTTTTATTAATAACATCACTTTTTTTTCAACTTTTACACTTATACTAGAAGCCCCCCTGGGGGACTTCTAGTATAAGTGCACTGATCACTCATTGATCTATGCTGTATATACTTATGCTGTAAGCACTCGTTTGCTTTCGGCTGCTTTCCCACATGCGGGAAAGGGTTAAGAAGACACATGATACCTTTCATATAGCTATCTGTGCTTCTAGAACATAGAAGAATGTTCTCTGGTTGCAATTAAGTTCCATTCAATTCAATAGAACCCCACCTAAACTAGAGACAAGAGTGGTGCTGTCTCTGGAAGAAAGTGGCCATGTTTCTGTAGCGCTGGATAACCCTTTAAAGTTACATTTACCTTAACTGGCAATCTGTGTTACATGACTCAGTAATGGACTCTGGCCGAGACAAATATTCACATCTTTGATCAGAGACAACAGCCTGGTCACTTTTACGTTGGCAGGTAACTTTTCTTTTCCGAACACCTGTAACACCCCAAACAAATACATTTCAAATCTTTGTTTTATAATTCCAATTGATTTCAGAGACTCAGATTTTGTCTCAGTTCAGCTCAGTTCACGTCTGCTCACATTTTCTTTCCATTATTTTAACAAAAAAATTTAAACTTCCATTCACAATTTTCCATTTATGTTTATGGTGATAGATGTAAAAAGAAGCTGTTTTATTTGCATCCTTGTATTATCCGTTTTATTAGGATCCATTCAAAACCGGTGACACTCTACAGATGTGAAGCCAGCCTAACAGAGTTTGCATTTTCACACAATAATTAAAATAGATCAATGTTTAAAAAAAGCATTGTGACCTGGAAAATCATTTATGAACCACCCGCATAGCAGAATGCACATGAACTGTTGATCTGCATTACGGTGTGGCACTTGTGCTGTCTTACAGGAACAGGCCTCTTTTCCCTATATTTTGATGGAACCTGTGCAATGACGATGTAAGGAAAAGAACAGGAATTTAAAGCAGAGATGTGTTGCAGTCCTAGGGCACAACAGACCCTGGGTCATGCCCCTTTCCCTTAAATGTTACATAATAGTGCTTTTTCCCAATGAAATAAAGAATCAGACACATTATTCAAGCATATTATATGTATCCCTTTTTTGCATTCTACATGACTATGCTGGTAGTTCATAGGTGATTTTCTAAATGACACAGTCACTTTAAGTTTCCCCATTAAAATATACATAAACATTTACCTTGGCATATCTTATTGCACGCCTGCCATGGCCCATACTTGCCCCAGGTAAATTGGTTAAATTTATCCTCAATAGGAATACTGAATGTATATCGAACATCAGGATTGTATAAATTTCCAACACATAAGATCTGAAACCAGATTGATAAAAATTACAAAAGAAAACATTGGATGTTATTATTTACTTATAAAAAATAAAACTATACCACCTATTCATCTAAATATTACATCAATGTAGATAATAAAACAACTACGGTATGTAATACTGAAATTGTCAGCGAATTTTAGTGTATTAGAAATACTGACATTAAGATATGTCTGCCTTGACAAATCTAGTCAAAACATGTGACGCATAGCATAACACACTGAACACTTTTTCTTAGTATGAAAGCACTCACAAGCTTAAGGGCTCTATTGGATTTGGAAAGAGTCCTTTTCTCCCTTTTCCCTCTTCATTATAGCACCAGTCTCCATCACCTGTAATCCAGAAAGAGGGAAGATGAAGATTGGACCAGTTCCATAGGAGGTAGAAATATACAAAAGAAAGGAAAGGATGACCCTTTCCAAATCCCTCCAGGTGCTAAATGTCTCCAGCAGAACCCTTAATTTCCTGAATGGCAATTTTTAACCAAAATGTTTTCATAGATTTTAATATCATGCTATGTTTCAACAGGCAGAAAATATCTGTTTGACAAATACCACTGTAGTTTTCTAGAGAACTGCTAATGCAACTGCTTAATCACATACTAAATGGGTATACTCAATGGCCCACAATTATTAAATTTACAAAAAGTAACATTTCAAATTCTGCATAATTATACTCTACAATTTGCAAAATTTGCAAATGATGGGTGTTCCCACTACCAAATTTTTTTTATAGTTACATAGTTAAGGTTGAAAAAAGAAAAAAGTCCATCAAGTTCAATCTACAGTATAAGGCTATGTTCACACAATGTCAAAAATAGACAAAAGGCGCACGCAATTGCAATTTTTGCAATTTAAAAAAATGTCCGTTATTGCTGCAATTTAACTGACTGCAATGCAATGCACTGCAGTCAATGGGAAGACGACTGTCCAATGCACACAATGTATTGAATAATAGACGTTATTGCCGCGGACATTAAAATAATGATCATGACAATTATTTTCAGACGTCTTTTGCAGACAGCGGATGCTTTTTATTAGTTGTTCACACAGTTTTTCTTTTGTCACCGTTCTTTCTCCATAGCCTAACCATAGTGTTTTGATCCAAAAAAAAGGCAAAAACCATCATGAGGCAGAAGCCAATTGCCCCATAGCAGGGAGAAAAATAATTTTATGACTCTAAAAGGGTAATTGGAATAAATCCCTGGATGAATGTCCTAGTATAAGTAATCTGGTACCCATAACTTATGATTGTGGAAACACGACCTCTGGACTGCAGCTCTGCCATTAAAAATTGCCATAAACATTCAACAGCAACACATGTGTTCTTTGTGGAGAGAGGGGTAACTAATATATTTTAAGGGAATGTCAGGAGGCAACTTTAGACAGTTGGCTTGTCCTGCTGAAGTTGGGGGTTTGACAGACTTTTAACAAATGTATATGGTGACCTTTTCTCTCCAAATATATAGGGACATGCTGTAAAAGAGAAAAATTTGAGGGGACATGGTGGTAAAGATTTGTTAAAGCCTTAAATTGGTTTAGAGGGGTGTGACTTTGGTTCCAAATAGTTCCATTTACAAACCAATTTACCTGCAGAATTAAATCTTCTTCTAGGCGATCCGTACAATTTATTCTTTCTATTACATTGTCTGAACCACTATATTCCAAAACAGCACCTCGTGTAGTTATTTCCCTTTTAAACCTGCTTACTACAAAATTTCCATTGAGGACAAAATTCCCTTGACCATCTGACAGAGCTGAAACAAAAAATAATACATTAAATATTGCAACATTTCTGTGGAAACCATGTTTACTAACCATATATTAGCATCATGTTGAACACAGGACATTTTAGAAGAAATTTTATCAACTTTTAAAAGAACTGCAACTTTTGCTATAGAGGTACATTCTGATAAATGGTGTAAGTTAAATATTTTAATAAAAGAGTAGCAGGTCCCTGAAACAAACTTCCAGTAGATGTGGTTGGTAAATCTACAATAAGTGAACATAAATCTAGATAATATATATCTAGCCTAAGATGAAAATAAAGCAGATAATATAAGGGCAGACTAGATGGACCAGATGACCTTTTACTGCAAACAATCGACATGTCCTGCTGCGGGTGAGTAGGTTCAGAGAGGGGACCTCTGCAGCCCGGGACCGTGGCCAATAGTGGGTGCGGCCGGTCACCGCACAAGCTAATAAGGACAAGTAAATGCAGCTGTCAAACATGACAGCTGCATTTAAATGTCATTTACAGCCCCTCCGTGGGGGTCTAGTGGCTGGATCCCCCGTGGACGATGCGATCATGGAGGGGGGATCCCTTCCTCTTATCGGCCCGGGACTCAGTATTGGAATGACGCTGATCCTAGCTTGATAATCTATTGATCTGGTCTGCAGCAGACTAGAGTAATACAACACTGATCTCGTCGATCAGTGCTATATAATGTATACTATGAGGGATTAGTGAAGTTATATTGGAAGTCACCCAGGGGGACTTCTAATTAATGTATAAGCTTAAAAAAAAGTGTTTTTTTTTTAGTAAAACATTCCCTCCTCTAATACAAGTTTGAAACAACCTCCTTTTCCCATTTTATAAATAAAAATTAAATAAAGATATTCGGTATCGCCTGCATAATCGCCTGAACTATTAAATTATCACATTTCAGATCTCGCAATGTAAACGGTGTAAGGGCAAATAAAAACCAATTTGCAAAATTGCACATTGTTGGTCGCATCAAATCCAGAAAAAAATGTGCAGATAGAAAGTACAGATCATGGCGCAAAAAATGACACTTCACACAGCCCCATAGACCAAAAATAAAAGCGTTATAATGATGATGATAATACAACAATTTTAAGGAACACTTAGTTTTTTTTAAAGGCTTTAATTTTTTAAAAGCTGTCAAATAAAATAAATGTTATGCAAATTGTATATCATTTTAATTGTACCAACGAATATAGCTAACAAGTCAGTTTTGCCATAGGGTGAACGGCCTAAACACAAAAATCCCCCAAATTAAAAATATTGTGTTTTATTTAAAATTTCACCACGCATGTAATTTTCTTCTAGTTTCGCAGTATAGTTTAGTCTGTCATTGCAAAGTACAATTAGTGGTGGACAAAATAAAGGTTAGTGTGGGTCTGTAGGTGAAAAAATGCAAGCGCTAAGGCCTTTTAAACACGAGGAGGAAAAAACACAAAAACAAATATTAGCCCAAGAGGGAAGGAGTTAAAAAAAACAGTGCCAGCTATATGAATGATTACAAATGTTTTCATACACTTACCCAGGTAGTTGTCATCATCAGAACGGCCAGAATAGCTGTGCTGATGAACATCAACGTTTGTTGCTCCAGCAGGAATCTTCACAATAATATTATATCCTAGAAAATGGAAGTGTGGATTATATCATAGCAATAACACTGAAACAATACAACTAAAATAGAAAGGAGCACAGCACATTACTGCGCAGTGGTAAAAATAGGGTAGGCTTCATGATATTAAGCTCACCTGTTAAGGTTGCACTATACTTACACATAACTTTGTTAGGCTGTGTTTGGAATGCATTCTGAATGCTATGTAAACTATGTCCCCCACTGTATCCCAATAACCGAGCAATGTTGCAGGGATTATCAGCAACATCATGCAGCTATAGTTTATATTAGATTGTTTATATTAGATAGTGAATAAAGTATACTAACATAAAACCAAAGCATTCCTCCAAATCTACAGGCCCACACACACATTAGAAAAAAAAGTTGTCTGAACCAGGTGTTTTGGATAAAATCAGGCATGCTAAATAGCTGCCTGATTGGTCTGACAAACAGGAGCCGGGCTGTGATTTGGCCAAAAGTAGGCCTAATCTTTTCCTGCTTAACAAGAAGCTAGACTAGAGAATGTGCTTACTGGTTGAGAGATATCATGTGACCCCTTTTATACATGTAACTGGGTGTGGTAAAGGCACAGAACCAATGTTAACCCTTGCACTGACAATATATTTCAGTATAAGCAGTGTGTAGCAGTGTTAAGGAAAGTAGCAGTATACAAATAATACACAATAACCAAACACAATTTAGAGTGCAAAGCAAAGTATTCTTCAGCCAAATCACAATCTTTCATGTAAAGCAGCTGGGAAACAGGTATCAGGACACTTTATACATACAATCTAGGAATTGTACGTATACTGGAGCAAAATCTTTTGATTACAGAATTACAGCAATTGTCAAAACTATTCTCCAATTAAAAATAAACAAAAAAAAACCCACAATTGTTAGTAGATGGTAAAATGTATTTCAGTACTCTTGAAATGTTATAAAAGTATAAAACATATCTTTTCATAAAAAGTGGTAGAAGTAAAAAAAAACAAAAAACAATGTAGTAGAGATTGTCGTAGTATTTAAAAAAAATAGAATATGTTAACAAAAAGAACTACAGTATATGTATTACAGAAAATTATCAATTTTAAGGATCTACATTACCATACTGAGCTTTAGTAAAGGTTCCTGCAACAGTTTTGCAGGAAGAATTATCACCCCCGCATACACCACATTTATCTTTTCTTGCTTTGGAATTTAAAACATGGTCACAGCCAGCTTGCTGAAAGAAAAAATAAATCTTATTTGATGCAGATAATCACATAAATATACCTCAGATATATGGTGCAACTTTAAATCACATCATTATAATACTTAATATAGCTGTAAAGCACAATGGGAAAGAAAATACAGCTTTCACTCATTTATTTTAAACTAATATTTAGTTAGGCTGTAAAATTTATCACATTTCTTAGACAAGGCTAACTTTTCTTCTAAATGATAGGATGTGCAGATGTGTCTGTAATTAACTCATCTTAAAGGGGTGCTCCAGCGTGGGGGCACTTTTTTGGGGGGACCGGGAGGAGGTGGCTGAAATAAAAGACGTCCACTTACCACCCCGGTTCCAGCGGCGAGTCCCGCATCACTGCGCTCCAGTGCCCGGTTCCCGGCTGCTTCTGGGTGTCTGACGCAGGCCCGAGACGTGACGTCTGAGGTCCGCTCAGCCACTCAGTGAAGGAGGCGGGATCCGTCTGAAGGCCGCTCGGATCCCGCCTCCTTCACTGAGTGGCTGAGCGGCCCTGAGATGTAGCGTCTCGGGCGGCGTCAGGCACCCGGAAGAGGCCGGGAACCGGAGCGCCGTGATGCGGGACCCGCCGCTGGAACCGGGAGGTAAGTGGACGTCTTTTATTTCAGCCACCTCCTCCCCGGTCCCCCCAAAAAGTGCCCCTACGCTGGAGCACCCCTTTAAAGCAACTCTGTTCCCACAATCTCCACCCCCCCCCCCCAAAACGCTTGTACCTTCCGACGCTTTTAATCTAAGATCTGTCCTGGGGTCCGTTCAGCAGGTGATGCAGTTATTGTTCTAGAACACAACTTTTAAACTTGCAGCCCTGTGTCAAATTGGCGTCGCCTAGAGTGTCTGTGCCCTAGGCTTGCACGGCCTCTTCATCCCTTCTCCCCACCCTCTTCACCATTAGGAATGCCCCTGGGCAGCATTTCTCCTATTCATCACTTGCCTGAAAACTGCACAGGTAATTTAACAATCCAGCTCATGTGCAGTGTTCACACAGGTGATGAATAGGAGAAATGCTGCCCAGGGGCATTCCTAAATGTTAAATGCAATTTGCATTTAAAACAACGGCCATTATTTATACGTTGTGTGAACATAGCCTAAAGACAAAATAAAGAGTAGATATCTGTATTTTATTTTGTGAAAATCTATTAAATTGTTTAATTTGAATTTCATACCCTGCATAATCCTTGAACACAAATGTCATCGGTTTCAGGACCACATGGCGTGCCATCTACAACTCTGTCCTTTAGCTGGTAATAGGATGACGTCCCAGAAACACGACAAAACAGCTTGCACCGATCTTTCATCAGGACTGTACAAATAATAATTTATTCTCTGTTACTGTGAAGTTTCTGCTTTAGTTACCTTCATATGAAAAAGAAGGAACACAATTTATACTTACTGCCACTGTATTTTGGGATCCACCTTACACTGGTGGTAAGACCATTGATATTAAAATGTTTGCCATCAAACTGAGAACACTGCACATCTCTAAAATCTTTCTTTCCTTTGGGACAAGAATCAGTATTACAAGATCGGAATTTCATCCTTCTTCCGACACAATATTTTCCTCCATTTTTTGGCCTGCAAAATATTTTTAGTATTAAAATGAATATCATGGTTACCGCATACTTAACCCCTTTGTGCTGCAGCTAGTTTGGGCCTTAATGACCAGGCTAATTTTTCAAAATCTGACCTGTCTCACTTTATGCTCTCATAGCTCAGTGATGCTTTAACGTATGCTAGCGATTCTGAGATTGTTTTTTCGTGACATATGGCACTTTATGTTAGTGGCAAAATTTGGTCACTACTTTGTGTGTTTTTTATGAAAAACATCAAAATATCATGAAAAATTTAAAAAATTTGCATTTTATGAACTTTGAAATTCTCTGCTTCTAAAAAAAGAAAGTCGTAGCACATAAATTAGTTACTAAGTCACATTACCAATATGTCTTCTTTATTCTGGCATAATTTGGTAAACATATTTTACTTTTTTAGGGTGTTATGGGGCTTAGAAATTTATCAGCAAATTATCACATTTTCGTGAAACTGATTTTTTTAGGGACCAGTTCTTTTTTTAAATGGATTTAGAAGTCTGGTATCCTGAAAACCCCCATAAGTGACCCCATTTTGGAAACTACACACCTTAAAGAATTAATCTAGGGGTATAATGAGCATTTTAACCCTACAGGGGCTGGAGGAAAGTATTCACAATTAGGCAGTAAAAAAATTGAAAATTTAAATTTTCCAATAATATATACGTTTAGATTAAAGTTTCTCATTTTCAAAAGGAATATGAGACAAAAAGCACCCCAAAATTTGTAATGCAGGTTCTCTTGAGTACAACGGTACCCCATATGTGGGCGTAAACCACTGTATGGGCACACAGCAGGGCTCAGAAGGAAGGGAGCGCCAATTAGCTTTTCCAATGCAGATTTTGCTGAAGAAGTTTCTGAGCGCCAGGTGCGTTTGCAGAGCCCCTGTAGTGTCAGCAGAGAGAAAACCCCCCATAAGTCACCCCATTTTGGAAAGTACACCCCTCAAAGAATTCATCTTGGTGTGTGGTGACCATTTTGACCCCACAGGTATTACAGGAAAGTATTCAAAAGAAGACAGTAAAAATGAAAAACTTGAATTCTTCCAATAATATGTTCGTTTAGTTTGAAATTTCTCAATTTCACGAGGAACAAGAGGAAAAAAGTACCCCAAAATTTGTAACGCAGGTTCTCCTGAGTACAATGGTACCCCATATGTGGGCATAAACCACTGCATGGGCACACAGGAGGGCTCAGAAGGGAAGGAGCGCCAATTAGCTTTTTCAATGCAGATTTTGCTGCAGAAGTTTCCGAGCGCCAGGTGCGTTTGCAGAGCCCCTGTAATGTCTGCAGAATAGAACCCCCCTAAAAGTCACTCCATTTTGGAAAGTGCACCCCTCAAAGTATTCATCTTGGTGTGTGGTGACCATTTTGACCCCACAGGTATTAGAGGAAAGTATTCAAAAGTAGACAGTAAAAATGAAAAACTCAAATTTTTCCAATATTATGTTCTTTTAGTTTGAAATTTCTCAATTTCACGAGGAACAAGAGGAAAAAAGTACCACAAAATTTGTAACGCAGGTTCTCCTGAGTACAATGGTACCCCATATGTGGGCGTAAACCACTGCATGGGCACACAGGAGGGCTCAAAATGGAAGGAGCGCCAATTAGCTTTTTCAATGCAGATTTTGCTGAAGAAGTTTCTGAGCGCCAGGTGCGTTTGCAGCGCCCCTGTAGTGCTAGCGGAGTAAAATCTCGCCATAAGTCACTCCATTTTGGAAAGTGCACCCCTCATAGAATTTATTTTGGGGTGTGGTGAGCATTTTGACCCCACAGGTATTTGAGGAAAGTATTCAAAAGTAGACAGTAAAAATGAAAAACTCGAATTTTTCCAATAATATGTTCCTTTAGTTTGAAATTTCTCAATTTCACGAGGAACAGGAGAGAAATGTCACCCCAATATATGTAACACAGGTTCTCCTGAGTAGAACGGTACCCCATATGTGGGCATAAACCACTGCATGGGCACACAGCCGGGCTCAGAAGGGAAGGAGCGCCAATTAGCATTTTCAGTGCAGATTTTTCTGAAGAAGTTTCTGAGCGCCAGGTGCGTTTGCTGAGCCCCTGTAGTGTCAGCAGAATAGATTCCCCCCAAAAGTCACCACATCTTGGAAAGAGCACCCCTCAAAGAATTCATCTTGGGGTGTGGTGACCATTTTTACCCCACAGGTATTAGAGGAAAGTATTCAAAATTGGCCAGTAAAAATGAAAAACTCGAATTTTTCCAATAATATGTTGGTTTAGTTTGAAATTTCTCAATTTGACGAGGAACAGGAGAGAAAACGTACCCCAAAATCTGTAACGCAGGTTCTCCTGAGTACAACGGTACCCCATATGTGGGCATAAACCACTGTATGGGCACACAACAGGGCTCAGAAGGGAAGGAGCGCCGATTTACAGGAGCAAAACCGCAGCTAGTAATGGTTATTAGAATAGCGCAGTTACTAAAATAAGATAAAAAAAATTAGATTACAGGTAATGTGGGGTGGTTACGGGCAACCAGGGGTGGTTATGGGCAACCTGAGGTGGTTACAGGTAATCTGGGGTGGTTACGGACAACATGGGGTGGTCACGGGCAACCTGCTGTGGTTACGGCAACCTGGGGTGGTTACAGGCAACGTGGGGTGGTTACAGGCAACGCGGGGTGGTTACGGGCAATGTGTGGTGGTTATGGGCAACGTGTGGTGGTCACGGGCAACGTGGGGTGGTTACAGGCAACCTGCTGTGATTACGGCAACCTGCTGTGGTTACGGCAACGTGGGGTGGTTACAGGCAACGTGGGGTGGTTACAGGCAACGTGGGCTGGTTACAGGCAACGTGGGCTGGTTACAGGCAACGTGGGCTGGTAACGGGCAACGTGGGCTGGTTACGGGCAACCTGCTGTGCTTACAGACAATCTGGGATGGTTACGGGAAACGTGGGGTGGTTACGGGCAACCTGCAGTGCTTACAGACAATCTGGGGTGGATACGGGCAACGTGGGGTGGTTACGGGCAACCTGCAATGCTTACAGACAATCTGGGGTGGTTACAGGCAACGTTGGCTGGTTACGGGCAACCTGCAGTGCTTACAGACAATCTGAGGTGGATACGGGCAACGTGGGGTGGTTACGCGCAACCTGCAGTGCTTACTGACAATCTGGGGTGGTTACGGGCAACGTGGGGTGGTTACAGGCAATGTGGGGTGGTTACGGATAAACTGAAGTTCTTATAGGCAATCTGGGGTGGGTACCTGTAATCTGACATGGGCTCCGCAATCTGGAGGGGGTCATTGGCAATTTGGGGTGGTCAGAGGCAAGGTGCGGTGGTCAGAGGCGACGTGCGGTGGTCAGAGGCGACGTGCGGTGGTCAGAGGCATTGTGGCGTGGTCAGAGGCATCGTGGCGTGGTCAGAGGCATCGTGGCGTGGGCAGAGGCAACGCGCGGTGGTTACGTGCAATCTGGGGGGGTTACATGTAATCTGGCATGATTACGGGGAACCTGGGGGGGTTATGTGCAACCTGGAAGGGTTACAGACAATCTGGGATTGTTACTGATAAACTGAAGTGCTTATAGGTAATCTGGGGTGGGTACATGTAATTTGGGGTGGTTACGGGCAATCTGGAGGGGGTCACTGGCAATTTGCGGTGGTTACGGGCAACGTGCGGTGGTTACGGGCAACGTGCGGTGGTTACGGGCAACGTGCGGTGGTTACGGACAACGTGCGGTGGTTACGGGCAACGTGCGGTGGTTACGGACAACGTGCGGTGGTTACGGACAACGTGCGGTGGTTACGGGCAACGTGCGGTGGTTACGGGCAACGTGCGGTGGTTACGGGTAATCTGGGGAGGGGTTAGGGGTAATTTGGGAGTAAACTGCAATTATTACTATAATAAAAAGTGTGTGTTTTATTTTTTTGTATGTTTGTCACTTTTTGTACTTTACATATTCATTTTCACTGTATTACTATGATTACTGTGATATTTTCTATCACAGTAATCATAGTTCAGTGACAGAGACCAAATTGGTCTCTGTCACTTTAAATTTTCAGAGTTGGCTGGTTGTGAAGCGCATGCGCACTTCATAACCAGCCAGGACGTCGAGGAGGAAGGAGCTCCGTCGATCCGGTGAGTATATGGGGAAGGGGGGGGTGACTGGGGGACGGGGGTGACAGGGGGGGTGGGGGGGCGACTTGGGGGGTGGGGGGACATCACTTTTTATCCCCTGTCACCAATCATTCATGGTGACAGGGGATAAAAAGTGCCGGGAGCACATGGCACAAGCGATCAGCGGTATATAGTATATACCGCTGATCGCTTGTACCGGGACCCCACAGGGGGGTCCCCGATGACTGCCCCATGCTCTCCGCTACCTCCGGTGGCGGAGAGCATGGGGCTTTCATTCATTTTAACCTTTTAATCGCTGTGAACCGACGTTAGTCGGTTCACAGCGATAGCGGCGGCCATCTTGGAAATGATGGCCGCCGGGGGAGGGGGGTTAGTTATCGGGGCACTAGGGGGGGCTGATCTGAGGTCTGGGGGATACTTATTTCATCTCCCCCCGCCGTAGATTCACGGCGGGGGGAGATGAAAGGTGGCGGCGGCACCGGTACTCTCATTTACCGACGGTCGCCGCTATAACGTTAATAGCGGCGATCGTCGGTAAGGGGGGGGGGCCGGGACGGACCTCACACACTGCCCCAACCCCTCAGCTACCTCCGGTAGCCGGGGGGATGGGGTGGGGGCCGTCCCGGCCCCGCAGCCTTATTCTCTGCCATCGCCGTAAAAAAGCTGATGGCAGCAGAATAAGGCCCATTAGTGACCGCCGTAGAAAGCCGTATCGGCGGTCACTAAGGGGTTAAAGTGTCACTGTCGTTAAAAATTTTTTTTTTTGCAGAAATCAATAGTCCAGGCGATTTTAAGAAACTTTGTAATTGGGTTTATTAGCCAAATCTGCCATTATCTGCATGTAAAAAGCCTTTTCCCAGGTCCCCCCCTCCTCTCCTTTCTGCCATCCACTCCACAGATTCAGCAAATCTCGACTGTTTTTTCATCTCTTTCATCAGTCGGATCCTGTCTGGTCTATGAAGAGGGGAGGGGGGAGGGGAAAGGAGCGAGATTAGCAGGCAGTTGAGAGCCAAGAACAAAGGATTGCTCAGGGGAGCTATTCAGAGACCTAATTAGAGGTCAGATAGCTCCATGGTGCCTGTCAGAAGAATGAGCCTGAGATGTGAATGTAAATTAACTCTTTGTTTTCCTGTTTTTGCTGCCTTTACTTTCTCTCTCCATAGGAAAACCATGAAGACAGGGGGGAGAGCTTCAAACTGCTTTTTCATGATAAAAAAGCATTTTTCGGCTAATAAACCCAATTACAAAGTTTCTTAAAATTGCCTGGACTATTGATTTCTGCAATAAAAATTTTAACGACAGTGACACTTTAAAATGAACCTGTTACAAACAGTATACAAACAGTATGCTACAAAACAGGCCGTGCTGAACAAAATAACATAGTTTTGTGGAGAAAGAAACACAGTAAGTAAAAACTGATGGCCTTTACTGCATGACTTTGCATAGGGAAATTGCTGTCGATCAAGGTAAGACCGCGCATTGAATTCTTAACCCCTTGCCTCGGCAGCCTATTTTGGCCTTAAGGACCAGGCCATTTTTATTTTTCTCAAAACCTATATTAGGGTCTCTGACCAATAATTACCAAATAGGGTTAACTCCATGTAACCAAAACCAAAGAAAAAACCCTAAATCACATGCAAATCATATGCCAAAGCTATTTTCCAAAATGTCAATACTTTATTATTTTATAAATCCCAAACCTATCCCATAAAATTTCCATATACACATTAGACACTTAAAAACATGGTGCAGGGGACCATACAGATATCAAACATATTACAATACAACAACAAAAAAAAGGGGAAAGAAAATATAATGGTTTAACAAATAATGGGGATTCCAAATGGCTAGAATCTAATATTTAAAGTGCAATGTGCAACCCATATACATCCGACCTAGTACTGAGTATGGAAAAAAGTATATCTATACATCACATGGCTGAAATTGCCACCAATGAATTGGTTAAACCTCAGACCACTGCCAAACACATGGAATCCCAATCCCCTTATGATGCGGCCTCTGCACCTCACCCTCCAACGCGTTTCGTAGACCTTTCTCAAGGAGTGGTCATTTTTATTTTTCTACCTACAGGGCTGGTTGTGGTGTCATTTTTGCGTCACAATCTGTAGTTTAATTTTTAAAAATATTTAATTTTATTTTTTTTCTGATAGATAATGTAACAAAAAAAATGCAATCCTAGCGCTTTTTTCCTCTTTTTGTTTGCGCCATTCACTGTAAGGGAATAGTATTATTATATTGCCCACGCTACAATATATAATATCTTTATCTTTACATGTTTTATTTGGAAATAGGTAAAGGGGGTTAATTTTAACTTTTATTGGGGTAGGGGCTGCCATTTAAAAAAAAATTATTTTATTTTATTTATTTATTTTACACATTTTATGTCCTTCTAGGGGACTATTTCATGCAATTATTAGATTTCTTACACTGGTCGATGCTAATAATAACAATATTTATTTGTATAGCACCAACAGATTCTGCAGCGCTGCATAGCTTTGATTAGTGTTGTGTGCAATCTTCTCATAGAGTTTGACTGAGACAGACTCTATGAGAAAATCACCAAACTTACTGCACAGAGGTAAGTATTAGACCTCCGACACACAGGAAAAACTATTGGGTCCCCACAGTTACACTGTGGAACGCTTGGGTTTATTGGAACCTGAACAGTCTTCATTTGATTACTAGTGGATGGAAAAGTTGTATGCAGAAAACATGGATATACAGTCTATGGCTGTTTTGCAGGCAGCATTAGGGCTGTATCCAATTTCTTCAACCACTGATAATCAAATGCGGAACATTTGGGTTTGGAAGAACCCTTGGGGGCTTGAGATTCACTTATCTCTAGTCATAAGTTATTACAAATGACAGCAATACTTTATTGAGGCATAACAATAACATTCAGTTAAATGATAAATATGACAAAAAAACACATTCCTATTTTTCCTTTCTGCTGTCTTTGGAGCAAAGCTTTTAATAGCTCTTATTAACTCATTTGCATTAAAGTGGTAGATTAGCAAAAAAAAAAAAAAAAAAACTCTTTCAAATCAGTTGCCAGGTGCCAGAAATTTGTAATTTACTTTTATTTTAAAAAAAAATCTCAAGTCTTCCATTACTTATCAGCTACTGTATGTCCTTCAGGAAGTGGCATCCTTTCCAGTCTAAAGAGAGCAGGAGAGGTTTTTTGGGGGGATTTGCTACTTCTCTGGAAGCTCCTGTCACGAACAGAGATGTCAGCAGACAGCACTGTGTCGGAGTGGAAAGAATACATGACTTCCTGTGGGACATATAGTAGCTGATAAGTACTGGAAAACTTGAGATTTTTTTTTTAATAAAAGTAAATTACAAATCTCTGGCACTTTCTGGAACCAATTGATTTGAAAGATTTTTTTTTTTTTTTTTTTTGCTAAACTACCCCTTTAATTTATAAACAGAAGCAATACAGTTTACATGAATATATAGAGAATATATCAGTTCAACAGCTTACTCAGGTTGATTACAATATCTAGCAGATGTTTTGATTCCACCACCACAGCTTCTTGAACATAAACTGTAAGGCTCCCAAGGACCCCATTTACCATCCACAGGACGGGTATTTGATACTTTGTCTACGCATAGGCCGCGATGGCAATGCTATTCAACAGAAAAAAATAAAATACATTTATTTTAATAAAAAAAGGAGAAAATGCAAAACAATGTAAACTGCCAAAGGCTGTTTACTAAGCCATTACTGTACAATGGTACTGTATCTGTCAATCAGACCCACTTTAAAAGCTTTTAAAATACGTTTAATTGGTAACTGTATTTGTTTTTTCTCTTGGTAGAATTTCCATTTAACAATGCATAAGCAATATAAGCTTATACATTGGGACATGCAGCAGCCTTCTGTCAGAAGTATAGGAAAACCTCCTGACATACAGTATACCCTCATTTTAGGCTCTTAAAATGATGTGAACAGAGCCTACAATTAAAGGGGTTAATGGATGCTTTCTTCCAAAAATAGAATGACTCTTGTTGTGACTCCTATAAAGATCTGTACTTGTTTAAGATGTGCAAAAGTGTGTTAGCATTTACTGACAGTACATTGAGATCTACAAAAAACAGTAAGAAAATAAAGACTGGCATATTCTGGCAGAATTTGCACCAAAAAAATGGCAGAATTCTAGAAGAAGGTTCTGGTACTTTAGTTTAGCTAACTAATCAATGGTTTAAACTTAGAGGAGACAGTCCAAGAAGAAGACCCCAACACACTTTCATAAATTAGTCCCCTTCTAAGACATTCTTTATTTAAAGCGACTCTGTAGCCACTGTGTAACCCCCCCCCCCCCCCTTAGCTTATGAGAAGTCCTTTCTGCTGGTATCATTATAAATACTGGTTGGGCTTGGGGCTTGGACTTTAGATGAGGTGTAGCCGTGTCAAAGAGGCATGGCCTAGAGTGTTCGTGCCCTAGGCAAGCGCTGCCTGTGTGGTGGTGGTCTCTGTCTCTCCCTGCCTCCCGTTCCGCCCCCTGCCCGCCCGCACAGTGTCAGAAACAAGCTGCCTGACATCTTACACTGTAAGGGCGAACAGGGAGCGGAAAGGGAAGCAGGGGGAGACAGAGACCACCACCATCACATAGGAGCCGCTTGCATAGGGCATGAACGCTCTAGACCACGCCTCTTTGACGCGGCTACTCCTCAACTAAAGTTTGTTTTTCGGCCTCAGGAAAGCCCAACCAGCATTCAAAATGACACCAGCGGTAAGGACTTCTCATAATCTACAAAAAGGTATAAGTAGTTGGGGGGGGGGGGAAGTTTTGCACAGTGAGCACAGAGTTGCTTTAAGGGGCTCCTCCTATTACTGAGGATGAGGGTTCCATGCCCTGACCAGGGAGGAGTTGTGGTATATAACAGTCACAAGTACAAAAAAAGTAGCTATTTTTGGACTAATCCTTTATGACATTTCTCCATTTGACTTGAACTCTGTTTTCTGTTAAATAAAAGTGTATGGTGCATACCTTTCCTGGGCCACAGTCACTTCCATCAGCTAAAGGCATATGCTGAGTTAAACATCCTTTATGCATTCCTTCTGTACTTGTGCACCATAAGCGCTTACACTGTTTCTGTTTAGAAACAAAATAAATAATATGTATTATATTACCTTATATTTCTGTACTAGTTAGGGTAGCCACTGTTTGCTGTACAGTTACATTACATCCAAATTTTTGATTCTTATGGAATTTTTCCTGAATTCTGAAGCATTTCAAAATTCTTTAAATGATATACTTTAAATGACATCATCTGAAAAGCACATTGCCACATGTTGATTCAGCAACATATCCGACCCATTTTGAGCTTATATTAATGTTATGCCAGGTTTAAAAGACACCTTTTAAAGTAAGATAAGGTTACTTTTATAAAGGTTGGCATGGACTACACCTAATGATGTTACCTAAGTGTAGACAAAATTATAATACATCCAAATAGATCCATCTATGAAGAAGTTAGATTGCATGGAAGCTATTCATATGCATAGTGTCTCTGTACTCTGGTTTATTCCACACCACAATGTAGATATGCATTAAGGGCCATGAACTGCCATCCTGTTTTTACAGCGAACCACCTAAAGCAACCTACTTGCCTGAGACTGTCTCCTTTAAAATCTGGGTGCCTTTTGGCATCTTTTTTGATTTTGGTGGTGAAACATGGACTTTCTCCTTGCTAAGTAGGGGTATGGAGCCCCCAGCCTCCTTACTCCCAGATGGCCTCTGACTACAGTGTGTGGAGACTTCACCTGTTACGGCCAGAGTTCCCTGCAAGCAGCATGGTCTCTGGCTGGTCTCCACTTGATTCCTATCGCCTACAGCAGCTGTGCTGACAGATCACAATGGACGCTGGAACACATTACCTCTCTACTTCAGCTGAGCTCCTCTGTATCTCTTCCTGCAGTTGCTCATCCAGACCTTCCACTTGGTGACGGGGCTCTCCTTACTCTAAAGCCCAGGGGAGCCCAGGCATCACCCGCCGCTATAAGGCAGTGCTACGACACTATGCCACCCTGCACAGTGGTTCCACTGTGAAAGCGCCAGCAAGGTTCCACTGTCAGCACTTCTCCACTTCTGGTATTAACCAATTTATTACCATCTGTCTGTTTAAACTGACTACTTAACTACAGGGTCTTGACTTGGCATTTTACTGTCTCTTGGCTTCCTCCCCCATTCATACACAGCCATAGTAGCCTCCCTTTGGCTTATATTTTACATTACTGTACCCAAATTACAGCTCCAGCTGCCGATGCCTTGAATCAAGCTTTTTCTTAACCAGTACTTCAATCTTTAAAGAGTATTATCTACATAGGTATGCCCCTTGGGGATCATGGACACGCTGGTATTTGGATCCTATAAAAGACTCTTTCTCCATATTCTGCTTTTCTGTGCTAGTAAAATCGTAATTAAGGCCTAGAAATCAACAGATACTCTTTCACTCTAGAAATGGAAGAGTCAACAGTTACAGTATATCCCTCTCTACAAAACCCTGTAACTCATAAGAACTGCCCCCCCCCCCCCAACTCATAAACTTTGCCTGGTATTTTTTATGCAAGTGTTATTTTGTTATGTATAAAACCAAAAATAAACCTTAAAAAATGGACAAATTGTGAGTAGCCAACATTTATATAAAATGTTTACAGACTTTATAATAACATTGCATTACTTATCCACATATTCTGTTTTACAACATGTATTAGAGCTGCAGAATCCAGTGTTTGTCCCAGTAATCCCTTGTCCTATACTAGGGTAGCATATTATAAAGACAGATCTACTGCAATTCTCTAACTGCAAGTAAAAAAAGAAAAACTTACCATGTATGGACAAACTTGTGACCCTTTTCCGAACATCAGCTCACACTGTTTGTTAGCATCATATACCACACCAGGTAACTGATTTGAAAAATCATACACAGTTCCACTAGGCTTATCCAGAAGACATTCCCCATAGCCAGTACTATAAAAATGTAAAATCAAAATTCAGAAATGTGTGAATTCAGTATTAGCTATGTTCACACTACATGGCCAGGTCACGGAACGGCCGGACTCTGCCAAGATTATCCCGCCGGTACTGCAGTACCGGCTGAATGATCTTTCCGGCCGCAGGGTTCTGATGCGGGCGCATCAAAACCCCTCACAGCACACAATGAAGTAAGCAGCCGGAGCCGCTCGCTTAATTGTGTGAACTGACATGGGTTTCTGCGGCCGCAATTCACTGAATGTCACTGACATGTCAGTTATTTGCGGGTCCGCATGGGATCCCAGCTGAAGCGAATACAATGTGTATAGGCTCTGGCCGGGATCCCATAGAGATGTAGGCAGTGTTCACTTTTACGTAGTGTGAACATAGCCTAAGGCTGGGCTCACACACAGTATATTTCAGTCAGTATTGTCAGCCAGTCAGTATTGCAACCTCAACCAGGAGTGGATTGAAAACACAGAACAGCTCTGTTCACACAATGTTGAAATTGAGTGGATGGCCGCCATATAATGGTAAATAACAGCCATTATTTAAATACAACAGCCGTTGTTTTAAAATAACAGCAAATATTTCCCAATAAATTATGGCCATCCACTGAATTTCAACATTGTGTGAACATAGCCTTTCTGTGTTTTTAATCCACTCCTGGTTTTGGTTGCAATATGAGGACCAAAATACTGACTGAAGTATACTGTGTTTGAACCCAGTCTAAGGGTTCATGCCCATAGGTTTGGTGCATCAGGCTCTGCTAACAAAAAGCAACAGTAATTTTCAAACATAGCTAAAATGTGGCAAAGGCAAATACTTACTCTAGGAACTCTGAGATGTATTTCAGACTGCATTTAGACCAGGTCCACGGGCTTGTATCATAACCTAAAACTGCTGACATCACATGAAATTCATTTTTAATTCCTATGTCTTTGCACTTTGAACTGTCATCATGAGGCATGTTAAATCTGGAAAGCAAGTTAACAGGCATACATATTATGGAATATGATCACCAATAAAGAGGATGCAGGCAATGGTACCAGACTTTTGACAAAGCTGTATGTGGTGCTTAAAAACTACATTGAGCGTCTGCTATGAAAAGACAGTAGTTTTTATACATGCATGTCATTGCACTCCAGTCTGTACCGCTTCTACCTCTAGTTCCCCTCTAGTTCTACCCCTGGTTCCCTTTAAATAGCTGGCATCAGAGATCTCTCTATATCGATTGTGACTGTTAGCTGCTGGGATTTATGGTAGTAGCGATATCCATGCATAAGACACAACATAATAGTAAATTAGAAGAGGTATATTTGCAGGTAACATACAGAAAACGAGGAAATACTTACACATGCCCCAGTTCATGTGCTATGGTGAATGCAGCACCTAAACCATTTTCCTCACTGATAGAGCAACTCCGTTGAGGCTCACACATTGTACCTAGTTCTGCTAAGCCTGTAAATTAAAACGCAAACTTATATAAATTACAATACTAACAAACCCACTTCATTTTATCTCATGCTTATATATCTTCCAAAAGTAAAGAAAAGTGTATACAAAGAAGGTGGCAGAAGTATGTAATATTTTAAGGCTAGATTTACACAGGACGGATCCCAAACTGTCATATTCAATGAGATAACATTCTCTCAGCGGGATTATAATCCCGCTGTAATTATGTAAATTCCCGCCTCCTTAACCAGCTGCTGCCCGAAGCATACTTTACCTTGTCCACACTCCGGCTGCATCTGAGGCTCCCAGCTCAACCTGCCGAGGTTCGGGTTTGTATGAACCCGGTATCTCGGCAATGATTTCCGCTGTCTTAAACCTTCGTGCAGAGGGTGGATACAGCGGGAGGACCGCCTGGAAAACCGCGATACAGCCACAGCCATAGGCTGTATCCCAGTTTTCCAGGCGGTCTTCCCGCTTTATCCACCCTCTCCACGGAGCGGGCAGACAGCGGGAATCATTGCCAAGAGTCCGGGTTCGTACGAACCCGAACCTCGGCAGGTTCGGACCATCCCTACTGGACACATTATTCCAGATGTGGCTTTACTAGACCTCTATACAGTGGGATCACAATGTCATTGTCCCTACTGGTTATACCTCTTGCCATGTAAACATACCTCTAGCTATTTGTTTTGGAAATTTCTTCTTGAGGGCCTTTTACACGGGCTGATTATTGGCCAGAAGTTTTGCAAGAAACGCTCCTATAGCCAATAATCGGCCCATGTAAAAGTGACAGTGATCAGCTGAGGACTGGGCAAAGACCCAGATCCTCGGCTTATCAGGTCTTTAGAACATGCTTCAAAAATTTTCGTTATTGTTTTATCGGCTGCACATCTTGAGGCCGATAATGATAAAGGCAGGCTGACAGCACAGATAGGCATTCATATCCATGCTGTCAGTTTCCAGATCACACATCAGTGCATACTTACCTGTGATCCAGCATCCTCTTCTCTGGCTCTTCTGAACAGCCTTCAAGCCCCATCTCCTCCAGAATGATTGACAGCCAGAAGGGGTGGGCCTGAACCTAAAGACACAGCGGCTGGGCGGGAGAGTCAGAGAAGAGGATGCCACTAGGTAGCAGGGCACTAGGTTTCGATGCACTGTATGTGTGATCTGGAAACTGACAGCATGAATATAAATGCCTATTCGTGCTTTCAGTTTCCATGATTGCACGAACAGTAGCCTAATGTATAGTGTACTTTAGCAAATTTACCATCCTTCTTTTTCAGGTGCTTTCACAGCTCATTAAACTCAATAGAAAAGTCATCAACATACAATGCAGAGTACGTTGGTAAAATTCCACACACTAAATAATAGCTTACAAAAATAACAACTTACCTAAAGTATCACATTTATTATTGGCTCTGCATATATCTTCTCTACAGAAGGAGTAATAAAAAAAAAAAAAAGATTTAATATAAAAAAAGTCAAAAGTATGTATAATATGCATGATGAAATGTACAGTCAACATCATGTAACTTCATCCTTGTTTTTCAGAGATAGTTTTTTTATGTAAATTATTACTTCATGTAGCAAATATAACCACCTCTGGATAAACTAGCAAATATCTAGTCTTTGTAGCCCAGCAGAGCTATAAATGTCTCGGGGAGGCTAGAGCATGGAAGACAGACAAGGTATAGATATTGCTGTCAACAAGACATCACAACTCGCAGCACCACACTTGGTCCTGCCAAACCTGAACAGGTGAGCTACTTGGTGGAGTATAAAACCACTGGGTATCTGTTAGCAAGGAGATGAAACACTATCATAGAAAAATGCAATAATATCCATAAGCAAGAAACAGGAGTGGCACTTACTGGATCATTGTGTATGTAGTATATTTTATTGTGAATATTAGTACAGAAAGGGAGAGCACAAATAAGACACATTCCTGGCACAAATTGGCTGTTATCAGGAGCGCCTCTGCTTTGTCCCTCTCTGTACTGGTACTCTGCAATGAAATTAACTTCTGACACAGCACTCCAATTCCGCTTCAGTCACCCCCCGTGCCAGTCACTACATTGGCTCCCTGTTTAACACAGGATACAATACAAACGCTTCCTGCTCACCTACAAAGCCCTCCACAGTGGGTTACCACCCTACATCTCCTTTCTCATTTCTATCTACAGTCCTACCCATGCCTTACACTCCAATAATGACCTACGCCTAACATCCTCCTCAATCCCCTTCTCTCACTCCCGTCTCCATAAATTTACTCGAGCTGCACCATTACTATGGAAGGCATTACGCAACACTGTCAAAACACATATTTTCAAACCCCCAAACACACACACACCAATCATTTAACCTATTAACGATGCAGGACGAGTATACTCGGGTAGTTAAGGGTAAACAGAGAGGGCTCCTGGCGCAAATCCTCTCTGCAGCGCACGATCCCCGGTTGCTATGTGCAGCCGGGGACTGGATGTATTAGGCGACCTGGCCGATCGGCGCTCCAGACTAATTAACTATTTAAATGCAGCTGTCAATCTTCTGATTACGATTGTAATCATACCGACTTGAGGAACATATATAACATGTCAGTTTTACCAGAGGGCGAACGGTATTAACACCCCCAACCACCCACCCCCTAAATTTTAAAAAATTGCTTATTTTCAATTTCACCACGGATATATATTTTTTTCTGGATTTTCAGCATATTTTATGTCAAAATTAAGTCTGTCATTGCAAAGTACAATTAGTGATGCAAAAAATAAGGGCTCATGTGGGTTTCTAGGTAAAAAAAATACAACTGCTATGGCCTTTTAAACACAAGGAGGGAAAAATGAAAGCGCAAAAATGAAAATTGGCCCAGTCCTTAAGCGATTAAATGTAAAATTATTTGCTGATGCCTGGCTACTCTTACTATGCATAACTGGATTTGTTTAGTAAAGAAAGTCTGCAGGATGAATATATTTGTTAAAATTTGTTTACCACAGCAAATTGATGGCAGAAAAAAATGAAGTTAAAGGGGTATTTCAGTCAAAGTAAACTTTTAATATGTTGGCGTCCTTGGGGAGAACATAATCAATAGGCTATTCTTACCTTCTATGCTCCCTCGGTGTCCTCTAATGTCATCTTCGGGTCACAGCTGAACAATACCGCGTCCACTTCCAGGCTGGGTTCACACTACATATATTTCAGTCAGTATTGTGGTCCTCATATTGCAACCAAAACCAGGAGTGGATTGAAAACACAGAAAGGCTCTGTTCACACAATGTTAAAATTGAGTGGATGGCCGCCATATAACAGTAAATAACTGCCATTATTTCAATACAACAGCCGTTGTTCTAAAATAATAGCAAATATTTGCCATTAAATGGTGGCCATCCACTCAATTTCAACATTGTGTGAACAGATCCTTTCTGTGTTTTTAATCCACTCCTGGTTTTGGTTGCAATATAAGGACCACAATACTGACTGAAATATACGTAGTGTGAACCAGTCCCAAGAAGAGATTGTCTCAGCAGTGACAGTCTGCTCAGCCAATTACTGGCCACAGTGTTGTTCCGTCTTAGTCAGTGATTGGCTGTGCAGGCTGTCCCTGCGGAAACAATTCTGTCTCAGAAGTGGAGAAGGGACTGTTGAGCCGGAATTTCAAAAATGACTTTGGGGGACACTGGGGGAGCATGGAAGGTAAGAATAGCCTGTTTATTATGTTCTCCCCAAGGGCAGTAACATATTAAAAGTTTTAATGAAATACCCCTTTAAAGTTAAACTTCTATAACATCTTTAGTTAGAACAATGTAAAATTGTAAGACCATATACCCACGTATACAATTTGTGAAAAATAAATACCTGGTAAGGAGAACTGCTGTATCATAGTGGGAAGGATGAGAGTCATCAGGAATATTTTGTGTTCTTTGCCAAACACAAAAATTGTGAAGTGTTGTAGCTGCATTAAAGCTGATTACTGGTCCATCCTGTATAAAAATAAAAAATTAAAAATAAATGACTACATACAGTACCTTAGATTTAAAAAAACTATATATTACACTGGACAAAAAGAAAAACACCTAACAAAATAGTAAATCAAAATTTTAAAGCCTTTTACGTGTACGGCTAGGTTCACACTGTGTTTCTGCTTAATGTTTTGCTTAATGCGTATATTTCAAGGGAAAAAAAACAAATGCAAAAATGGATCTTTTTTTTAATTTACAGAATCTGTGAAACAGAAAATGCAGTGTGAACCCAGCCTAACACAGATGCATTATTGTTTTTTCTGATACACTTTGCAGCCAAACCTGCAACCACTTCTGACAAGGCAGGAGTGAAAGGTTTTGATTTACATTTAGAGATGAGCAAAACGAATCAGGCGAATCAAAATTTGCTGCGAATTGGGCCATCAATTTGCTTCATTCTGTGAAGCAAATTCCTGCTAATTCGTTAAGGAAATTAGCAAAGAAACAAAATGGCGGCTGCTCATACAGTCTGGGTCACTGGGTAGGAAAAAGGGATTAACCATAATTTCTAGTGCCCGTCCAATCAGCTGCAGGCCCCTCTGTAATGTCAGCACCTCACCCTCTATAAAAGGTGGTTCATTTAAGAAGGTGTGGAGGTGTGTGTGAAGGAGAGGGCAGCATTCAGTTAGCGCAGAGCAGGGAGAGACTAACAGAACGATATAGGGACAGAGAGGAGAGGAAAGGAGGGCTGATTGTGGGTGATTTTTTGTTGTAGCTGCCAACCAAGTGTCCAGTTTACCAATTAAGTGGGTGCCTATAGGAATTCACTGGGACCAGTGAAGACACAGTCCATATTATTCACTCACGGTACACTGTAAACTCTTATTAAGTTATACAAAGTTACTGGGATCAGTGAAGACACAGTCCATATTATTCACTCACTGGGCACTGTTTACTCCTGTAAACTCCTATTGAGTAATAACAATTTACTGGGATAAGTGAAATGAGCATGTGCCTTACATAATCAGTGGTCGCACGCCACTTCTACTGTGTTCCAAAAATTTGTTTTCATTACTAAACTAAGTGTGCACTTTACATAATCAGTGCTTGCATGCCACTCCTACTGTGTTATACAAGGTGGGTTTCATTAGATTGGATGACTGAATGGCTGATCGACATTTTTTTTTATTGTGATTTTTCAATTTTTGACACTTTTACAAGAACATGCATTAACAAATTATTCTGTAAATGTCCCAGTACTGTAGCTACGATAGTTTGGCTGTTCTACTGAAATTTGTTAAGATTGTATTCGCAAACATTAAAAGAAAGAATTTCCAGCTGCTTCACTCCTCTCTATTTATAATGCAGCATCTGATTTGTAAACCTGATAATCGAGGGGTAACATGGTAAACTCAAACCTGCACAGTACACATTCTCTGCAAAATCACAGCAACAGTAACATGTGAAATGACAACATTTACAGGTTTGTACCATTATTCTGCCCTACAAAGGGTGGGATGACAAGCAGCTGTGGGCCTCACTGGCCCAGATGAATTGGTTTGTTTACATAAACCAAACCAGCGAGAAAAGTTTTTTATTTTCTCGATGCGGGCCTATGCTTTGTACATCTTTGAAAAAAATAATAAATTCTAAATATCCCCACTATGCTTCCCTGGTCTAAAGTATACAGTCCAAAATAAGTGCAATAAAGTGAAGAGTACTTTACCTGTTCATTTTGAATAACAATTAGCTTTACAATCAAGATATTTATGAGATTCCCAATGCTTGGATCTTTATAGATAGCAGCAACCTAATATTTAAAAAAGTAACATGGATTAGATAAATTAACAGTTATCTGACTATACTGGTCACATTCCAAAAAGCATTCCATTAGTCGTAACTGTTGCTTTGATTTATGCACAGTGGTCATAATTCAAAGACCACTGACATTATTGAACATATAAGGAACAGGTAGAAAATACCATTAGGGTGCTTTCACACACACCGGATCTGCAGCAGATCTGATGGTGCAGATTTGATGCTGTGTTCAGTTATTTAGACCAAATCAGTTGTGGATCTGCTGCGGATCCGCAGAACAAAATCCACTGCGATATGGTGTGTGTGAAGCTACCCTTAGAGTAAGCTTAAAAACTTTAACTGTAATCTAAAAAAAAAAAAAGGTTCACACACAGTAAATTAAATGTGAGAGTTATATCAAGTAAAAATAAAACAATGTTTTATATATTGCAAATGAGGCAACAAAAAATGATAAGCACGTTCACTACATGGATTGTAATCAATTATGGCCATTATTCTATATGGTGTGTGCACTGCTGGCAGATTTCTCATTGACTTAAATGTACTGTAGCACATTAAGCCCCTATTACATGGGGCGACGTAGAGGAGCAAACCAGCTCGGTCAGAGCTTGTTTGCTCCTCGCTTGCTTACGATCACACGTGGCGGCAGCAAGCGGGTGAGTACAGTGGAGGCCGCGGGGAGGTGCGGCGGGGCTGCCTGAGTGATTGCTAGATCGTCCGGGCAGACCATAGAGGAGAGCAGGCATCAATCGGAGAACAGGCAACAATCAGCCAATATCGTTCATGTCGGCTGATCATTGCCTTCTATTACACTGGACGATTATCGGCTGTAACGCCTGATATCAGCCGAATATGGCCGATAATCGTTCCGTGTAATAGGGCCTTTAGGCTATGTCCCACTCTGTATGACAGTGGCTGTTTATACTACATTTGCACATACTTACAGAAAAAACAAAAAGTGGTGGACAAAACACTAGATTATGCAGTGTAATGCAGAATTTTATTTGGTATATACATGTGTCTCATATATACAGTGAATATATACAGTGAATATTGTCACTCCATGGAGCAACCAAGAACATTCATGTTGGTGGCAAAAAATGCAAGAGCATATAATTGATGTATAGATGTGTGTCCACAGTCGTGACGGCTATTAAACCCTGCTTTTCTCTAGGGTCCCGCTGGGGCTGAGCCAACTCAGTGCCTTGGCGGGTGTTGTCCCTAGTGCTGGATAGGCAGTCTGTCTCGAAGTGATAAGGTTGTCACCTCAAGTGGTTTGATAACGGTCTACTGTCTGTATATTATTTGTTCATACAAGGCTGTGCAATCAATGTTCAAGACAAGCATGGGTTATGGTAGAGATCGAAGATTCTAACGGCAATAATATCCACGAGTCATCCGATGCGTTTCCCCCTTGTAGCTGATAACAGTAGCTGGGTTCATCAGGGATGTTCTAGTATGTGGATTATTCAGCCATATAGTTAGTCTAGTAAAAGTAAGTGCAGACAGTATATCAATGCCATGATGTATTGTAAATAAGAAAATTGAATGTTCAATCAATGATGTGTACATGATAATACCTCTCAACCCCGTCAAGATGATGTAGTTGTCATAGCACAGAAATTCAAGAGTATAATGACAGATGCTGTTATTAGTGGTTTGTTAGAGATGATGCCGTAGGTCACCATTAGTAGATATCGTTGTTAGGGTAGCAAGATAAAGCCAAACATGCAGAGAATGGTCATCCCTATAAACAATATATATATAAGGTCAAGATCAGCATTGTTATATGTGTGCTATAATAGGCATCGGGGTACATGAAGGCGCCTACCTGAGATGCAGGTGGACTATGCGCTATTCCATGATGAGGATGCAGTGTGTGGACCCGGCGGAAGAATAAGTCCCCCCTAGAATTATAGCAATATGGGTATAGTCAAACCAGATGTGAACACATAGAGGGTATGTCCTGACATGAGTGGCCCGGATGATAGTCTAGCAGACTAGCACTTACGTTTAGATGTGGAGGATGGTTCACGTGGTGGTACAGGCGGCTGGTGTGCATCTGCAAGGACTGCTGGCGGCGCGTCCTTTAAACCGCGTGGTTGAGACGGCAGCGCAGAGACGTGATGACGTCAGTGCGTCGCCGCATAGGTACGCGCATGCGCGGTATTAAGGTTGGAACTTATTGCCCACACTAGGGATTCCCTTAATGTGCAATTGTAAAATCTCACTGGGAGGCACAGTGTATTGCCTAATCTTCTAATATTATAGAATAGAGTAGATAAGCCAGTGTTAGTCGGCTATACAAAAGTTGCTGTTTGTCTATGCTACACTGACAGGTGTTAGTAGAAAATGAATGATAAGAGAGGAGAGGGGAGAGGCTCTCCCCTCTCCTCTCTTATCATTCATTTTCTACTTATTCTTCCGCCGGGGCCACACGCCGTATCCTCATCATGGAATAGCGCATAGTCCACCTGCATCTCAGGTAGGCGCCTTCATGTACCCCGATGCCTATTATAGCACACATATAAGAATGCTGATCTTGACCTTATATATATATTGTTTATAGGGATGACCATTCTCTGCATGTTTGGCTTTATCTTGCTACGCTAACAACGATATCTACTAATGGTGACCTACGGCATCATCTCTAACAAACCACTAATAACAGCATCTGTCATTATACTCTTGAATTTCTGTGCTATGACAACTACATCATCTTGACGGGGTTGAGAGGTATTATCATGTACACATCATTGATTGAACATTCAATTTTCTTATTTACAATACATCATGGCATTGATATACTGTCTGCACTTACTTTTACTAGACTAACTATATGGCTGAATAATCCACATACTAGAACATCCCTGATGAACCCAGCTACTGTTATCAGCTGCAAGGGGGAAACGCGTCGGATGACTCGTGGATATTATTGCCGTTAGAATCTCCGATCTCTACCATAACCCATGCTTGTCTTGAACATTGATTGCACAGCCTTGTATGAACAAATAATATACAGACAGTAGACTGTTATCAAACCACTTGAGGTGACAACCTTATCACTTCGAGACAGACTGCCTATCCAGCACTAGGGACAACACCCGGCAAGGCACTGAGTTGGCTCAGCCCCAGCGGGACCCTAGAGAAAGGCAGGGTTTAATAGCCGTCACGACTGTGGACACACATCTATACATCAATTATATGCTCTTGCATTTTTTGCCACCAACATGAATGTTCTTGGTTGCTCCATGGAGTGACAATATTCACTGTGTATATTCACTGTATATATGAGACACATGTATACGAGACACCAAATAAAATTCTGCATTACACTGCATAATCTAGTGTTTTGTTCACCACTTTTTGTTTTTTCTGTAAGTATTTTTCTCTCTCTGACATACATAAGTGGGGACACCATCATCGGACACGATTTACCTGTAGGGATCACATACTTCCCTTCTGTACTCTTACATTTGAACATAGTCTTATATTGAAGATACATATTTTTACCTGAGATGGAAAGGACTGACACTTGCTAAAAGGTTAAGAGAGTATCTTGTGGGATATCCTTTGGAATGACCTGGTCGGCTCAGATACAAGACCTGGCTGCCTAACATTTGACTTACTATGCTTGTAATGGCATTTCTATTTGCCAGAACTTAACTGCCTGTTTAAAATAAATAATAAATTAAAGCAGGCAGTGTGGATAAGTGTATGAACATGGAGGGGGGGGGGGGGTGATCACTCAATAACAGGGATCCCAAAGCTCCTGTTGAAATAGAGCAGTAATCACACTACATTCAGTTTCTATGAGACTGCACCTAAGCCAATTCTGCGTGAGGATACCTTAAGCCAATTCTGTAGGAAGATACTGTGTATACAATGATAATAAGGAATCTTTTTGGGTGGAAATAAGGGGAGGGACGAAGAATAATAAAATTCTTATAGGATTGTTTGTTATAAAAATCCAAGTATAGTGGAAGAAGAAGAAAATTTCCCAATAAGACAAATATATGATGCAGCAAGTCAGAGAGAAGACAGAAGACAGATTTCTGGAAATAAAAAGAAACAATTACCTTTCCCAACTAGTACAGGAACCAACAAGGGGAAGAATGGGGGCATTTCTGGACCTGATTTTAACCAAAAGGCCAGATAGAATATCAAAAGAAGAGATGGGGGATCACCTAGATAATAGTGACCATAACATAGTAAGTTTTCATTTATACTTTAATAAAATGCCTAGTGTGTGTGTGTGCGTGGTGGTGGTGGGGGGAGACTACAGAAACATTAAACTTCGGGAAGGCTAATTTCCAAAAGCTAAAAGAGGACCTTGGGGACATAAACTAGGATTACACCCTGAGAAGTAAAAGTACACAAGAGGAATCTGTCATTTTTAAGAACATCCTAGGTAGATCTCGTGAACAGCACATACCCTTTGGGAAGAAACATAGTAGAAATAGGAGAAAACCAATGTAGTTAACTACAGCTGTTATGGATGCAATAAATGATTAAAAAAACAGGTGTTCAGACTACTAAAAAAGAAGGGAGTGGGGAAGCACTGTGCAATTGCAGGAAGAAAAATAAATAGTGAGAAAAAAAATGTTCTTCACCTATATAATAATAAAAATGAAAATGTTGGTACCCTCAAAAATAATCCGGGTGTAACAGTGAAGGGGAATAAACAAAAGGCCAACCTACTAAACACATTTTTCTCTATTGTATTCACAGAGGAGAATCCTATGACAAATGACATGGCTAAGGATCATGTAAATTCTCCCTTATGGTGCGTTCACACCTACAGGATCTGCAGCTGATTTTCTGCAGCAGATTTCATTTAAATAACTGAACACAGCATCAAATCTGCTGCAGATCTGCTGCAGATCCTGTAGGTGTGAACGCACCCTTAACCCTTTAAGGACATGGCCCATTTTCGTTTTTACGTTTTCGGTTTTTCCTCCTTGTGTTTAAAAGGTCATAGCACTTGCATTTTTTCACCTAGAAACCCACATGACCCCTTATTTCTTGCGTCACTAATTGTACTTTGCAATTACAGGCTGAATTTTTGCATAAAGTACACTGCGAAACCAGAAAAAAATTCAAAGTGTGGTGAAATTGAAAAAAAAAACGCATTTCTTTTATTTGGGGGAAATGTGTTTTTACGCCATTCGCCCTGGGGTAAAACTGACTTGTTATGCATGTTCCTCAAGTCGTTACGATTAAAACGATATATAACATGTATAACTTATATTGTATCTGATGGCCTGTAAAAAATTCAAACCGTTGTTAACCAATATACATTCCTTAAAATCGCTCCATTCCCAGGCTTATAGCGCTTTTATCCTTTGGTCTATGGGGCTGTGCGAGGTGTCATTTTTTGCGCCATGATGTGATCTTTCTATCGGTACCTTGATTGCGCATATACGACTTTTTGATCGCTTTTTATTACATTTTTTCTGGATTTGATGCGACCAAAAATGCGCAATTTTGCACTTTGGGATTTTTTTGCGCTGACGCCGTTTACCGTACGAGATCAGGAATGTGATTAATTAATAGTTCGGGCGATTACGCACGCGGCGATACCAAACATGTTTATTTATTTATTTATTTGTTTACTTTTATTTAAAACCTGGGAAAAGGGGGGTGATTCAGACTTTTATTAGGGGAGGGGGATTTTTACTATTAACAACACTTTTTTTTTTTTTTTTTACACATATACTAGAAGCCCCCCTGGGGGACTTCTAGTATATACACTTGGATCTCTCATTGAGATCTCTGCAGCATAGATATGCTGCAGAGATCAATGAGATAGGCACTCGTTTGCTTTCGGCTGCTGCAGCCGGAAGTAAACGAGTGCCGAGCCGAGGACGGCGCCATCTTGGACGCGTCCCCGGCCGGCATCAGTAACGGAGATCGCTCCTCCGGGACAAGGTCCCGGAGGAGCGATCTCCCCCACTAGACACCAGGGAAACGTTGCCTCCGGTAATCGGAGGCAGCTGTCAACTTTGACAGCTGCCTCCGATTAGCTAATTAGCGGGCACGGCGATCGGACCGTGCCCGCTAATAGCGGCGGTCCCGGGCTACACGCGGCACCCGGGATCGCGGCACTTCAAAGCGGGGCCGCCGCGCGGCCCCGCTTTGAAGTGCTAATGAGGACATAGGACGTACCGGTACGTCCTATGTCCTTAAGAGGTTAAAGTGTCACTGTCATGAATTTTTTTTTTTGCAGAAATCAATAGTCCAGGCGATTTTAAGAAACTTTGTAATTAGGTTTATTAGCCAAAAAAATGCATTTTTATCATGAAAAAGCAGTTTGAAGCTCTCCCCCCTGTCTTCATTGTTCTCTTATGGAGAGAGCTAAAGAAAAGACCAAAACAGGTCAACAAAGAGTTAATCTACAAATCCCTCACCCGTTATCTCCTGGGACAGTCACCACTGACCTGTCTGAGCTCAGATTACAGCTGTCACCCAGCTCTGTGCCTGTAATCCTCTGTTATCTGCTTTCTGCTGCTGGCTAACTCCCTCCTTCCTCCTCCCCCCTCCCCTCTCCCTAGAGCAGACAAGGTACATCTCATGCAACAAGTCACAATTTTCAGATTTTTTGCAGTGGATGGAAAAGAGGAAGGAGGGGGGACCTGGGAAAAGGCTTTTTACATGCAGATAATGGCAGATTTGGCTAATAAACCCAATTACAAAGTTTCTTAAAATCGCCTGGACTATTGATTTCTGCAAAAAAAAAAAAAAAAAAAATACGACAGTGACTCTTTAAATCTCACCTACCTAATTATAAGAAGTGAGGAGAGTTTTGCAAGAATTAAGTACTGTGTTAGACAGAACCTTATTCCTAATATAGATTCTATAATAACAGGGATTGTTCCTCAAGACTGGTGCATAACTAATGTGGTACCAATATTCAAGAAGGGGTCAAAAAATAATCCTGGAAACTAAGGGGGGCATTTATTAAGTCCGGCGTTTTTTTACGCCGGACTTAAAAATGCCCCCGCAGCTCCGGCGCTACAGAGATTTATGTAGAGGCGGACTGCCTCTACATAAATCCCGTGCGCGCCGGTGCGCACCGCCGAAAACCTACGCCAGCTGAGGACTGGAGTAGGTTTTCGGCGTATATTTGGGCGGAATGGATGGTAAATCGCGCGGACTCTGAGTCCGCACCCTCCGTTCCGCCCACTACACGACCCCTTTCCGCCCCCCGGCGTACTCGGCGGAAAGTGACGATTTGCGAATATTTTATTCGCAGATCGGCCATTTGCGTATAAAAAAATACGCAAATCGGCACTTTCCGCCGAAAATCATCCGTTCGCAGGATGATACATGTGGCCCTAAGTGTTACAGTCTAAGGCTATGCTCACACACTGTGAACATCCGGCCGTTCCGTGACCCCAGCCGGGTCACAGAACGGCCAGTCTCAGCCCGGATCATCCCGGCCAGTACTTAAGTACTGGCCAGGTGATCTTTCCGGCCGCGGAGCTCTGATGCGGACGCAAAAGCGCTCCCGCATCAGAGCTTCCCATAGCCCATAGCCCATAGCCCATAGCCCATGAACTGACAGGTCTTTCTGCGGCCGGAATTCACTGAATTCGGGCCGCATGGGATCCCGTCCGGAGCGTATAGGATGTGTGTACGCTCCGGCCGGGATCCCATTGCAAATAAGGCATTGTTCAACTCCTCAAAACTATGGCCGTAGTTCTGTAGCAAGAACTATGGCCGTAGTTTTACGTAGTGTGAACATAGCCTAACATCTAAAGTGAGTAAAGTATTTGAGGGTTTGTAAGAGATGCTATATTGGATATAATATATAATATTATAACACAGCATCAGCATGGGTTTATGAGGGATCGATCCTGCCAGTCTAATCTGATCAGCTTTTATGAAGAGGTCAGTTATAGACTGGACCTGGGGAAGGCTGTGGATGTTGTGTATCTGGACTTTTCAAAGACATTTGATACTGTGCGGCATAAAAGGTTGGTCTACAAAATGAGGATGTTGTGACTAGGGAAAAACAGTTTCTAGGTAAGTAACCGGCTCAGTAACTGGAAACAGAGTGTGGCCATCAATGGGGCATACTCTGATTGGGTCACAGTTACTAGTGGGGGTAACACAGGGGTCCGTGTTGGGTCAACTTCTTTTTAATATATAGAATCTCCATTTTTGCAGATGACAATAAATTGGGTAAAGTAATCACCAAAGAGAAGGCTAATGAAATATTACAGACACATTTGGAGAAGCTGGAGGCCTGGGTAGAGACATGGCAAATGAAGTTTAATGTGGATAATTGTAAGGTTATGCCCTTGGGCCATAGAAATAATATAAGTTATGTGCTAAAAAATAAAACACAGGGTAACACTGCTTCCGAAAAGGACCTGGGGGTTTTGGTGGACAGTAATTTCAACTTTAGTGATCAGTGCCAGGCAGAGGCTGTCAAGGCTAATGACATCATGGAATGAATTAAAAGAGGCATAGATGCTAAAGATTAGAACATAGTTTTGGCTCCTTTATAAATCACTGGTCAGACGACACATGGAATACTGTGTACAGTTTTGGGCACCAGTTTATAAGAAGGACATGGCTGAACTGGAGAGGTTCAGAGGAGGGCAACCAAGGTCATTGAGAGAATGGATGGGTTAGAGTACCAAGACAGGTTATCAAGCCTAGGGCTTTTAAGTTTAGGAAAAAAAAAACGCTTTAGGGCGATGTACATGCCACATGATTCTATTATGGCTGATTCATTAAATAAATTTAAAGGGGTTGTCCGGCGCTAAAAAATTATTCACAGAATAACACACATTACAAAGTTATACAACTTTGTAATGTATGTTATGTCTGTGAATGGCCCCCTTCCCCGTGTCCCACCACCCCCACCCGTGTACCCGGAAGTGTGGTGCGCTATACATACCTGTCACGTGCCGACCACGGTCTCCGATCCTCAGCAGTGACGTCTTCTTCGGGCGGACGGCGGATCTTCCCGAGTGCCGGCCGCCCTCTGCAGAGTCATCCGAAGCTCAGCCGCGATTGGCTGAGCATAACTGTGCTCAGCCAATCGCGGCTGAGCGGCTGATGACGCGGCCACGTCATCAGCTGCTCAGCTGCGATTGGCTGAGCACAGTTATGCTCAGCCAATCGCGGCTGAGCTTCGGATGACGCTGCAGAGGGCGGCCGGCACTCGGGAAGATCCGCCGGCCGCCCGAAGAAGACGTCACTGCTGAGGATCGGAGACCGTGGTCGGCACGTGACATGTGAGTATAGCGCACCACACTTCCGGGTACACGGGTGGGGGTGGTGGGACACGGGGAAGGGGGCCATTCACAGACATAACACACATTACAAAGTTGTATAACTTTGTAATGTGTGTTATTCTGTGAATAATTTTTTAGCGCCGGACAACCCCTTTAAGGGAGGCCTGAATGCTTTTCTTGAAAAATATAATATTACTAGTTATGGGTGCTAGATTACATGTGATAGTACAGTGATCCAGGGATTTATTCTGATTGCCATAGTGGAGTCGGGAAGGAATTTTCTCCCTGTGATGGGGCAATTGGCATCTGCCTCATAAGGATTTTTGCCTTCCTCTGGATCAACATAGTAGGGTTTCTGTAGGCTAAACTTGAAGGACTTTAGTCTTTTTAACCTTATTAACTATGTTACTATGTTGTATCCTCTATACATATGTGTTAATGATGAAGCACATGTAGTTCTGTAAAATCAACACTGAAAGTAAGCCATATGACCTACTAAGGGTGGATAAACCTCTTCTTTTCTATAACAGAGCTTCAAATTCCCACACCTATATTACCTGTTTAGACATATAATTAAGAGGAACCAACCAGCTCTCCAATGTGGTGTCTGCCAGACTCAGGCAGGGCTTGAAATCTCAAAATATAACTCTTTAATCTTTTGTCACTAGGGGTGGTAACTTCCATCACCAACCGAACCCCCCCACTTCCCCATCAGAAAAGAATAAAATCTGCGCTTTTTCCGTGGCTTAGAGCTGTGTAGATGTCAAAGTGCACATAAGGTCAGACGTATTTGCCAGATTTATTAAGGGGCCCCTCAGACTAAGCTGATACCAGCAGGCTTGTCCTTAAGACCAGTGTGTGCAAACGTCATTCTTTAGCTTTAGAAGCAAAAATAAATCATATCTATTTAAATTACAATTGAAACATTTAAATAATGCACTAAGCAAAGGAGATTTACAAATAAATAAAAATGGCAGGGTAAAGAGGCTTGTTTATGAGTGATTATTGGAAGATAGAATCTTTATTTGTAAAGAGAGAACAGATTTACATTAGATTTTTTTAGTCTCTCTCAATCAAGGGCGCAGGCTGTTAACACAAGTGATGATATCAAATATCATACAACATTCCTCTGGGCACACAACATAGCATCCATATATAGAAACCATTTACTCCCACTAGTATCAGAAATAAACTGTGGCATTCTTTTTTAAATGCAGTGCACTTCCACATGGAGAAACAACTAGGCCTACAATAAGGTTTAATAAACTGACCCACTGGTCAGGATGAAACCTTAACGCATTTTTCTCGGGTTAGTATCGTGGTGTGTGCACTGTAAAGTGGATATGAATAAATTTCATTTCATTGTTCATTTATTCAAGTTAATCTAAGGTCAAGTTATTTGTGACGTTACTGTTTTTAACCCTCTCGGCCTCATAGACTGCAGAAACAGCTGGCCAGGGTCACTGTTTACATGAGCCATCTTGTAAGGGAGGGAGGAGGGGGAGATGGAGAGAGCAGCTCACACACAGTTTTCTGTGTCTTTAGCAGAAAGCAGCAAACTCAGAACTGGGGAAATTCCTAGTAAAATTACTGTTGAACAAAGCATTGAACATAGTAATACACCATGTTTATGAAAGACAGTGACGGCAGGTTTATCATTACTTACAATCGACATTAGAGTTAAAACATAGTGCTGTAGATTTCTGCCATGATGGCGCACCATTTTTGCATCTGCTGTAACCATGAGTTCTACATATCTTGGATATGAAATGAAGCGCTTTCGTCTGACATGTGACGTGTTTCCTTCATCTTTTGTCTCGTATGGCAAATTTTCAGATAGTGCAGAGTTTGTAAACATAATAACATCTTCCTCAAAGCTGCTTGAAGCATGTAAAAATGTTAACTTTTCCTTCATTTTAGATTCTGTACAAAAATAAAAGCAAAAAAATTGTTAGCAATGTTAAAAAAAATTACTTCCTTATATTTTAGAGTAAGTGCCAACACATTACAAAAGACGTTTAAGACCACATATGTGTGTCAGCACTCCGCTAATCCGGTATTGATGGCCTATCCTGTGGAAAGGCCATCAATGTTTTTCCCCAGAAAACCCTCTAAAATATAACCACATTTATTCTTTCCAAGATGCACAAAAGTATAATCCATTTTGGAGTTGGACAGGCTCCTTTAAATACAAAAACACCATGTAGGCCAACCACCACCTACATTCATATATACAAACCACACACACACACAAAAAGGCTAAAGAGTTGCCCAGTCTCTTTTGCAATTCTTCACATGTAGGAATATAGATGTTGATTATCCTACATGGAGGAAAGTCTCTGTCCAAGTACAAAATGCATTCTACTTGTATGCACCTTGGAACAAGTAAAAGTGGTTCTATGATAACTGCAAAGGTTTGTTCATGAAGGAGCAGCACAGACACAAATCTCAATTTTTTTTACACTAATAAAAATATTAGGGATCGTATGGAAAAAAAAACTGTGCCATGTTACCATTACCATTACATTACAGTGCCATTACATGGTGGTTTGGTGTGGAAATAAAATTTATTTCTGTGTAAACCTCAGTACTTCTGCGCTGATCCTGCCTTGTGGGGACTCTTCATGATCCGGTAATCTGGTGCGATTACCCCTTCTTGCAATTTTATTTGTACATCAATCCACCTTGATCCATTAAAATGAACATATCATTTGTCACAAACCTTTGTCAAGTTAAATTTCTTTGTATACCCCCATTTCCTAAATAGTGATATCATTGACCCATGCCAGTTTTTTGCGGGGCCGCTAGCGATCCTGGCCGGAGTGTATATTATGTGTATACACTCATGCTGGGATTCCCTCAGCCTGCAGCACAATGTAAGATCTTGTACAACAATGGCCGCGATTAATACAGAACTTACGCTGAGTGAACATAGCCTGATGGTTAGTTTACACAGACAGATTTATCTGACAGATTTTTTAAGCCAAAGCAAGGAATGGATTTGAGAAGAGGAGAAATCTCAGTCTTTCCTTTATGACCTGTTCCCTGTATATAGTCTGTTCCTGGCTTTGGCTTTAAAGATCTGTCAGATAAATCTGTCTGTGTAAACGCACCATAAAACTTGGTGATAAAACCCGTAGCCAATGTTGGGTGTGCTCGCAATCCAATTAAGCATTGCACACAATGTAAAGTTGTACTTTACATTGTGTACACAGCTATTTTCTTGATTGATTTAATTACCAATGGCCATTTTTATTAGTGAAAAGAACGGCCGTCGTTAACAAAATTAATACATTGTGTGAACATGGCCTAATAATGAGGCTAGAAAAGAGAGACTCAAAGTATTCGCCTATGCTATTAGTGATGCAATTTCACTGAACGCTTTCTAGGGAGCTCGGTAAAACAGGCTTATCTTAGTAAGTAGAGCTGGCACATTTCAAATAATCTGGAATACTTCTGTTTTAACTGGCATATATGAATCCCTGGAGTGCACACACAGCTGTAGCCTTTGCCACGGCGTTGTTTTTAGAGCATTAGATCATATGTGTTGTATAGAATACAGTTAAGCCATAAATGTCTGGCATAGAACCAGCTGTCAGTTATAAACAAAGCCATACATTTTCATCAATTGGAGAGAAACAGTGGAAAAGCATTCCTTTCAGATAAAAATTACTTATGGTATGTGCTATAATACATTACAGTTTAGAATCCACAGTAATTTTTTTTTTTTAATTGCTATTTTTTTCAATCAAGATTGTTAAAAGGAACACTCCATTTTGCAATTACAACATAGACATTTTGCTGCATAAACTTTTAAATGCAATGTTAACTTCACTGTAGCAATCAACAAGAGCTTTTAATCAGGATTAAAAAGTTTTATAACCCTTATAGCCTTGTCTCTTGGTTACACATATACAGTAGCTGTTAAGTTACAGATTGAAAAAGACAAATGTGTCGTTCACATGCTGGCATGAAGACCAGAGTTTTCGGCTTCTTGCCAGTTGCAAAGCATACCATAACAGGACACGTGCAGGCAAGGCATGCTGTCTGAGGATTTAGGAATAGTTCACACTATGACTGAGCAAGGGACAACTGAGAGCCTTGGTGTCCTGCATGTCACAAGCAGAATCCTTTCAGTTGTGCATAAATCGTAGTAGCAGCTGCTAGACAGCTTACCCTATTACCACGGTAACAGATGATGACAGGAATTCAGAATACTGTAGTCACTCTTTGCATATAGAGCATGCTTGTCATCTACTGTATATTGGATTTAAACATGGGAGGCTCCCCGCAGAGTAGCCATATGTTTTATATTGCTCCCATTGACTTTCTGTGGGAACTATATAAATATGTAGACAGTGAGCTTTCCCTTGTGGTAGCTGCAGGAGGACCAGAGATTTATTAATTTAATGGCTTTTTAAAGGGGTTGTGTGGCGCTAAACATTTATTCACAAAATAACACACATTAGAAAGTTATACAACTTTGTAATGTGTGCTATGTATGTGAATGGCCCCCTTCCCCGTGTTCTATTAGCCAGCATGGGTCCCATTGCTGCGCCGGCTAATTAAGCCTCTAAATGCAGCTGTCAAACCTGACAGCTGCATTTAGAGACTTTGCTTGCACGTCCCTGGTGTCTAGTGGGGCAGATCTTCCCCCCATGCAATGCGATCGCGGGGGGGAGATCCGTGCTTCTGGCCAGGCCGGGACTCAGCGTCGCAATGACGCTGATCCCGGCTCGGCAATAGCTGCAGTAGGCCAGTGCAATGTATCACCGATCTGATGGATCTTTGCTGTGTATATACACAGCATTGTGTATATACAAGTCTCCCAGGGGGACTTCTAGTTAATGTAAAAATAAAAGTAAAAATGTTTTTTTATTAATAAAAAAAATGCCCTCTCCTAATAAAAGTCCAAATCACCCCCCTTTTCCCATTTTATAAATATAAACAAATTAATAAACATATTTAATATTAAATTATCACATTCCTAATCTCGCACGGTAAACGGCGTAAGCGCCAAAAAAATCCAAAGTGCAAAATTGTGCATTTTTGGTTGCATCAAATCCAGAAAAAAATGTCATAAAAATCGATCAAAAAGTTGTATATGCCCAATCAAGGTACCGATGGAAAGTACATGTCATAGCGCAAAAAATGACGCCTCACACAGCCCCATAGACCAAAGGATAAAAGCGTTATAAGCCTGGGAATAGAGCAATTTTAATATAATTGTAATCATAACGACTTGAGGAACATGCATAACAAGTCAGTTTTACCCCAGGGTGAACGGCGTAAACATGAAACTCCCTGAAATAAAAACAAATTCCTTTTTTTTTCAATTTGACAGCGCAAATGATTTTTTTTCCCGTTTCGCAGCATATTTTATGATAAAATAATGCCTGTCATTGCAAAGTATAATTGGTGTCACAAAAAATAAGGGCTCATGTGGGTCTCTAGGTGAAAAAATGCAAGCGTTATGGCCTTTTAAACATAAAGTGAAAAAAGCTAAAGTGCAAAAACGAAAATTGGCTTTGACCTTAAGGGGTTAAAGAAGATAGGGGATTTGGAGCTCTGATTGCCAAAAAATGTAGCTTCAACAACTATACAGACATGAACTGACCATATTCTTTAGTCTATGCTGTTATACACTGTGTAGCAGTGTGACAAGTAAAGTAGCAGTACATACAAAGAATTTTATGTTAACACAGTAAGAAAATCAGAATAAACCTTCTTTTCAAATCTATACTAATATGTGCCAGTGACGAGCCCTGCCCAATCTCTTTATAGCTGATACTATGACAGCAACACCTGTTCAAATTGTAAAAATGATAGGACTGAACTTGGATGAAAACTATCTGGTCAGCAAATGTCAAAACCAAGTTCAGTTTCAAAGCGCATGAATAGTTATCATCATTCAAGCCCAGAGGAAGGAAGATGTAGTGTAATAGTATGCAAGGTCTACTGAATGAATATACTGCATGGCACTCTTGAGAATACCCATGGTTTTATTTCCAGATAAGTCTAAAGTTATATGTAAAAAAAAAAAAAACAAGTTTTGTTTCAAGGCTTTTAATTAAAGGAAAGCAATAAGTTAAAGGGGTTGTCCAGCGAAAATCTTTTTCTTTAAAATCAACTAAATATATTCGCCCCTCCAGTTGCGGACGGGGGTTACAAATACAATATACTCCCAATCCCTGAGGCTAAACGCATGTGGACAAACTCCCCCTTTAATTTGACAAAACTAAAATCTAACTTTTAATCTTACATACGAATAAAAACTGTGTATTAACTGGTAAAGAAAATGTTAAAAACACAACAGTCGAACTGCTACCAAATCAGCCATATGCAGTACAACCAAATCAGGTCTATTTCACTGATTATGTTTGAGCAGTGTGCTGTTGCTATTAAAAATCTGCCTATAGCCCCTTCAACATGTTTTGCAGCATCCGCAGTGTCCTCAGGAAGAATTGCTATCAAGCCCCCTATGGTCGCCTCCTCCTTATATATGGCCTGATCTAATCAGGAGGTCCTCAGTCCCACCAAAAACAAATGGTCACCTGTCCAATAGGATGTCAAAGAAATAGCACTTAGCAATAAAAGTGGCTCTAATTCTTAGTATAGACAGATGATTCCACAAATAGCCACCCATTCCAAACATGTGGGAGGCTCTACACTAGCAAATTATATCCAAACACATCACACCTGTACGTTGTGGCTAACATCAATACACAGCGCTGGAGGATCCCACCTCCGTCACTGACTGGCTGAGTGGACTTGAAAGGTCATGTCTCAAGCCCGTGTCAGACACCAGGAACCGGCCAGGCAGCGGGGACCGGAGCACCGCGATACGGGACCCGCCGCTGGAACCAGAGAGGTGAATGGACGTCATTGCCCTCAGCCACCTCCTCCCAGGCCATATAAAAAAGAAAGCCCCCAGGCCGGAGTACCCCTTTAATAGTAATTCTTCCTGAGGATGCTGCGGGTGCTGCAAAACATGTTGAAGGGGCTATAGGCAGATTTTTTAATAACAACAGTACACTGCTCCACCATATTTTTTTTCCTTTTCAATTCATACACCAACATTTTGAAAAAAAATATTAAACTAAGCAATTAAGCATCTAAAATACCATTATACTCAAAGAGAGATGATATCCTCAACCACCCACACAAAATAAACTAGAATTCATCCCTGCAGTCTTTCCTATACAATATATAGTTCTTTACATCTCGATAACTCCTCCCTGTGTGGTAAAACTTGCAGGGCGCCCTACCTAGTCATCCAATATATAAACCACACATCTTTAAGTCCAAACCCAAAACGTCTTTCTTAATTCCACTATCCTTAAATAAGTCCCTCAACAACCGGATGGCGGCACAGCCCCGCCCAAGACGCGGGGGAACGAAGCAGGACCAGGAGCAAACCCACACCCCAAAGCTATATATTCTTCCCAGAAAATACAATACAATAACAAGTTAGTCTACACGAGGGCAGATGACAACAACTCTCAACCAACTTCCCCTCCATAGCAGACACACCCAACTAAGTGCCCCCCTGACAGGAAGAAAGTTCATTCTACTCATATCAATGACCAGGATGTTACCTCTCAACACCCCTGCTCACCAACCCAGCCTTGACCGAAGACCTCCGCTGCCCATATATCATGGACAGCCGGGTACTCTAGCCAGACCGGTAACATCCTTAACATACATCCTTTATCACCATGATGAAAATTTATCAACTTAGACACATTCTCTGTTGTCCACCTTTTAGCTGTATACTTATCTAATGGCTATACATAGGGTGTAGGTTAACAAACTGCCAACCCCCCCCCCCCCCCCCCCTCCGTACGGCCAGGACCCGACCGCGCCGCCACCCCAAACAAACAACATTCATACCATATAATTATATCTCTACAGGCGTCCCACAAGTACCTCACAGGTTGCATCTTCTTATCGACCAAACTTTTGATAATTACATTATACTGCAGGGAATCAGCATTTTAATTATTCCAAACTTGTAAGGGTGTAAGGGTGAACTGGAGTATAAAAGAAGCAGAAAGCATAACACAAATAATGGGGACACCAATAAAAACTAAAGGTAAAGTCACTAAGATGTATAAAGTCCTGGGTGAAAAATATAATAATAATGATAAATTTACTTCAGAATAGAAATGGGGAAACACAATAGGAGATAAGGAACAAGTGTTTTGGTACAAAGTGTACACAAATGCACGGAAATAAATCACGGATAAAAAGCACACAATGATTCAGTTTTTCTGTAATCACAGATTGTACTATTCAGTAAAAGATATTAATAAATGGAGAAGGGGGGATTCGGTTGTATGTTGTAAATGTGGGGTTGAAGATGTTACATTAGAACACCACTGGTGGACATGTGAAGGTGTGAATACGTTTTGGATAGACATTTTTTAGTTATGACACGACTATTTGAGTTGATATTAAAAGATGAATATATACAGTATGTGCAATATTGGGAGTCTTTGAAGGAGAACATTTGGTGGGAAATACTAAAAAAGTGATATATCAGTTATTTTTAGCTGCACGGGTGATTATATTGCGAAATTGGATGTCGCCCAAAGCACCTACGATTAAGGAATGGAGAGAATTAAAGGGGTTATCCAGCGCTACAAAAACATGGCCACTTTCCCCTTACTGTTGTCTCCAGCTTGGACGGGGTTTTGAAACTCAGTTCCATTGAAGTAAATGGAGCTTAATTGCAAACCGCACCTGAACTAGAGACAACAGTAGGGGGAAAAGTGGCCATGGTTTTGTAGCGCTGGATAACCCCTTTAAGTTCTACAATACTAAAGAATGAACTCTGGCATAATACCTATATTAAGAAGAGGAAGGATAAGAAATTAATTGAACGTGTTGCCCATTGGGATAAGTATTGAAGTGTTAATCTTAATTAAGATAAATGTGCAAAGGTGGGGTTTTTTTGCCTGCCAGCAGAGTGGGGGGGGGGAGGGGGGTTTGAGACTGGGAGAAGTTAAGGAGTAGAGACAAGTTCGGAATAATTAAAATGCTGATTCACTGCTCCATGGATCGGCAGCAGCTTCCCCCGGATCCCGGAACTCGGCAGAGACCGGGACCCGGGGGTTTACTGCTCGCTTTACCGGTATCAGTGGATCGTTACCGATCCACTGATGCCGGTGATTGGCTGTGCTGGACACCTTCAAAGGGTCCAGGGGCAGCTACACTAAACTGTCAGCTATCAGCTGACAGTTTAGTTTCGGCTTTCGGTCACTGTTTGTGTAAACAGTGAGCACCGGGAGCCGGGAAGTTATAGTACGTCCTGGTGCGGAAAGTAACCTCCTGCCAGGACGTACTATAACGTCCTAGTGCGTCTGTGGGTTAATGTAGTTATTGTGTTCGGTAAGGCCGTTTGGGTGCTCTGGGGGGTGGGGCAGTGCTTCAAACAGCCTTACTGGACACAGGACTACATTTAAACTGCACAAACTGACAAACCTTCATCCTTCGTGCCCCATCCGCAATAGGGAGCTATACAGCATGTTACATTTGTCTAAGCACACTTTTAGTTCCCCTAAAAGTAAGCATATTATTATTTCAGGAAAAAGTTTTAATATTTTTTAAAGGCGTAAAATAAAACAATATTGGGTATTGTTGTAATTGTACAGAATACAATTTTTTCCAGTTTTTCTGTACATTTTATGGTAAAAGGTGTCATTATAAAGTGTACTTGGTCCCACATAAAACAAGCGCTCACATGGCTCTTGGGAGGAGCTGCCCAGACAATCCTTAGATTGTCCAGACTGCCCATTGAAGAAAGCAACGGTCTAAAGGTTGTTCCTGCCTGAAATTGAATTATTAAGTATCTATGAGAAGGTAAGTATGCCAAGTACAGTGTGCCTGTAAAGACCTGCAATTCAAAGACAAAATCCATGCCATGCCATGTATGATTGACATTTGTGAAGGATCCAAAGTGGGCGAGAGCTTGGCGTGACTTTTTACTTTAAATTTGATAGAAGATAATTTAATTTTGTTTTGAAATGCAATTTTTATTTAAGTTTATTTAAGTTAAGTTTCGCAAATTTAAGTAAAATTTCAATTTTTTTGACAAAGTTTATTTAAATTTAATATATAGTGTAAGTTTTAAAATGGAACCTATTAAATATGTAGCGTAGAAGGAAACTGAAAAAGCCCTTTGGAGGGAATAACATTGAAGCCCCTTTAACCTCTTCCTGCTGTGGGTGGGAGGTTCAGAGAGGGGTCACGCAGTCAGGGACCGCGGCAGTTAGCCGATGCAGCTAATTAACCATTTAGATGCAGCTGTCAAAGCTGACAACTGCATTTAAATGGCTGTAAATAGCCATCCCTGGTGTCTAGTGAGGGGGAACGACCCTCCGCGCATGTGCGATGTGATCGCGGCGGGGTGATCCCTTTATTTTACCCCATGGGGCCTCTGCATCGCAATGACGCTGCTCCCAGCTCAGTGAAGGATTGCTTTGGGCTGTAGTAGGCCAAAGTAATCCAGCACTGATCTAAACAATCTATGAGAGATCAGTGCAGTAATAATTAAAGTCCCCCAGGGGGACTAAAAGTTAAAGTACGGGAGAGGGATGTTAAACCTATACAACACAGTGGGGGCCAATTTAAAATACAGTGAGGAAAAAAAAGTATTTAGTCAGGCACCAATAGTGCAAGTTCCACCACTTAAAAAGATGAGAGAGGCCTGTGATTGACACCATATGTAGACCTCAACTATGGGAGACAAAATGAGAAAACAAATCCAGAAAATTTTCTGATTTTGTAAGAATTTATTTGCAAATGATGGTGGAAAATAAGTATTTGGTCAGTAACAAAATTTCATCTCAATACTTTGTTATATATCCTTTGTTGGCAATGACAGAGGTCAAAAGTTTTCTGTAAGTTTTCACAAGGTTGGCACACACTGTTGTTGGTATGTTGGCCCATTCTTCCATGCAGATCTCCTCTACAGCAGTGATGTTTTGGGGCTGTCGCTTGGCAACACGGACTTTCAACTCCCTCCAAAAGTTTTCTATAGGGTTGAGATCTGGAGACTGGCTAGGCCACTCCAGGACCTTGAAATGCTTCTTACGAAGCCACTCCTTCGTTGCCCTGGCGGTGTGCTTTGGATCATTGTCATGTTGAAAGACCCAGCCACATTTCATCTTCAATGCCCTTGCTGATGGAAGGAAGTTTGCACTCAAAATTTCACGATACATGGCCCCATTCATTCTTTCATGTACCCGGATCAGTCGTCCTGGCCCCTTTGCAGAGAAACAGCCCCAAAGCATGATGTTTCCACCCCCATGCTTTACAGTAGGTATGGTGTTTGATGGATGCAACTCGGTATTCTTTTTTCTCCAAACACGACAAGTTGTGTTTCTACCAAACAGTTCCACTTTGGTTTCATCAGACCATAGGACATTCTCCCAATACTCTTCTGGATCATCCAAATGCTCTCTAGCAAACTTCAGACGGGCCCGGACATGTACTGGCTTAAGCAGTGGGACACGTCTGGCACTGCAGGATCTGAGTCCCTGGCGGCGTAGTGTGTTACTGATGGTAGGCTTTGTTACATTGGCCCCAGCTCTCTGCAGTTCATTGACTAGGTCCCCCCGCGTGGTTCTGGGATTTTTTCTCACCGTTCTTGTGATCATTTTGACCCCACAGGGTGAGATTTTGAGACCCAGATCGAGGGAGATTATCAGTGGTCTTGTATGTCTTCCATTTTCTAACTATTGCTCCCACAGTTGATTTCTTCACTCCAAGCTGGTTGCCTTTTGCAGATTCAGTCTTCCTAGCCTGGTGCAGGGCTGCAATTTTGTTTGTGGTGTCCTTTGACAGCTCTTTGGTCTTCACCATAGTGGAGTTTGGAGTCTGACTGTTTGAGGGTGTGCACAGGTGTCTTTTTATACTGATAACAAGTTTAAACAGGTGCCATTACTACAGGTAATGAGTGGAGGAAAGAGGAGACTCTTAAAGAAGAAGTTACAGGTCTGTGAGAGCCAGAAATCTTGATTGTTTGTAGGTGACCAAATACTTTTTTTCCACCATAATTTGCAAATAAATTCTTACAAAATCAGACAATGTGATTTTCGAGATTTGTTTTCTCATTTTGTCTCTCATAGTTGAGGTCTACCTATGATGTAAATTACAGACGCCTCTCATCTTTTTAAGTGGGAGAACTTGCACTATTGGTGACTGACTAAATACTTTTTTTCCCCACTGTAGGTCTACCTCCCCCTTTCATTGATCATGCAACTCCTGACTATTTTCCATGCCTTTAGAATGACCTCTTGTATCTGGGCATCACCAGTCCACCACACCCATGTGGGGAAGAGGGCCTTAGGGTCTATTTTAAGGAACATAATGCGAAAGGCATAATAAAGATCAGAAACCGTTGCTTTGCGCGACGTCTCACCTATAATGCCGTCTAATGTGACTCCACTGTCAGGTTCCGTAGTCTAGTAGAACAGAAAGAGTGCAATTGGTTGATGGAAGGGGGAGGTTAAATTTTAGTGAAATTTCCAGTGGAGACAGCAGGTTTACGTACCTCTCTTTTCAACTACAATTTATTCTGGCAAGCTGTTTGAGAACTGAGCAGTTTTTCTTAAGTAGTAATGTAAATGTGTTTAATTTGACCTTTAAAAAAAAAGCTGTGCTGAAAAAAATGACCACAAACCTCAATGAAAAGCAGCATTGCAAAGAGTAGTAGGCACTACACATGTGAGAGACTGATGAAGCCTTCATGTTATTGCAGCTAAATGTGGTTAATGATTCATGGGGTTTACTTTGTTTCTCACATATGGCATTTCCACTTCATTTTCATTAATAATGACATGCAGTTTGCCATATTATTACCTTATATAAGGACATTTAAAGGGCTAGAAAAATGTATCTCCTAGCTGTTTTGTACCTAGACAGACCGACACACACACACACACACACACACAGTAATGGCAATACAATATTTTTTTTGCACCAATTCATTACACTTACACAAGGTATTTAACCATATAATTTTGTGAAAAACAGATGATTAGAATTAACTACATGTACAAGGAGATAACCAGATTCCAGCAGAGAAGTGACCTTGATAAAAAGTCTTACATGTTTGATTTTAAGCTTAACATTTCTCCCACATCTTATCATGTTTCTTTCTTTGAGGGTATAAAAGGAAAAAAGAACTAGGTCAGCCTGTTCTTTCTCAGACATAACAACAGACAAAAAAGTGAACTAGCTGTGTTGTGCATAGCAATGCAACTAAAAATATGTTCCCATAAGCTGTTCAGAATTATATTATATACGCTTGAGAAAGGGGAAGGTCTCCCCGAAACGTCGCGTGTGTTACTACGCCACCATCTGGCCTCCTTACCATCATGGAGGTCTCTGCCTACTAAAGGATACAAGGACTCCAACAGCAACCAGAAGCAACGACGGCGTCCATTTGAGTATCCGATGCACTTGGGTGTGATTATGCATTGAATGATCTTACTATTGTAACTGCAAAAATATTGAATATAAAAAGAAAAAGAAGAGAATTGCAACAGTTGTGTCAGTACATTTTTTCTGGAAGTTTCATGGTATAGGGGATTTGAGGCGTTCCCTGAAAGTCTGACACACCACACCCCGACATAAGTTGGTGCACATTTTGAGTTTGGATTGACAGAATTATATAACAATACTGTCAAAGTTAGAACAGATGCAAAATGTAAGTAGACAGGGATGAATGAACTGCGCCACATCAGCGTAGAAGGATGGACTCTTTTATGCACGATACGGTTATGCACTTTCTTAATGTCGTCAATCAGGGGTTTGAGGACACCGCTGCAGCCACTGATTGGCTGAACGCCAGTGACATCACATCCCTGAACCTAGGGGTGCTTTAATCTATACTTAATCTTTCTGTTCATTTTCTTTGAGAACACAATAGTTTATTTTTTTCCACCTGCAACTACTGTCTAGTCTAAGTTCAGAACAATTTTTCACTGACTTAGGCTATGTTCACATGACTTTATATTTTATAAAAAGGACACAATTGAAAATAACAGCCATTCTTTTCATAGTGAAATGTGTTGCATTAACCCCTTCCCACATCTGAACGTAACTATACGTCCTGATGCGGGAGGGCCAGTTCTGAGGGAGGCCGCACGGCCGCCCCTATCTGAACCGCCACATTTAAATGTATTATCTCCCCCCTTTCCCTGATGTCTACTGAGCCAGCCAGGACGCTGATCCCAGCTCGGCAATCTGTAGATCTGGTCTGCTGCAGACCAGACTAATACAGCAATGATCTGATCTAATACAGCAATGATCTAAACAATCGCCCCAACTAGTAAATTATCCCAATACTAATCTTGCACGGTAAACGTCGTAAGCACGCAAAAAATGCAAATTGCACATTTTTTTGTAATACCGAATCCAGAAAAATTGTAATAAAAAGTGATCAAAAAGTCGCATATACACAAGCAAGGTACTGTTAGAAAGAACCGATCATGGCACAAAAAAAGACACCTCACACAGCCCCAGAGACCATAACATAAAAGAGTTATAAGGCTGGGAGTAGAGCAATTTTAAACACATTTAGTTTTTTTTTTAAAGGTTTTAATTTTTTAAAAGCAGTCAGATAAAATAAAAGTCATATAAATTACATATCGTTGTAATTGTACCGACTTGAGGAACATACATAACATGTCAGTTTTAACATAGGGCGAATGGCAAAAACAGGAAACCCCCCAAAAAATTTTACAGTGCATATATTTTTTTCTGGTTTCACAGCATACGTTATGGAAAAATTAAGTCTTTCATTATAAAGTACAATTAAAGGAGCAAAAAATAAGGGCTCATGTGGGTCTGTAGGTTAAAAACTGCTATGGCTTTTTAAACACATGGAGGAAAAAACTAAAATTAGCCCAGTCCTGAAGGAGTTAAAGTCAATGGAAACCATGGCCATTGTTCATAGTAACATAAAACTCTATAACAAGAGGACACAGTGATAGGTTAGCTGTGGGAAAAATCAGAAGCAACATGAGAAAATATTACTTTACTGAAAGAGTAGTAGATGCTTGGAACAAACTTTCAGCAAATGTGGTAGGTAAATGTACAATAACACAATTTAAACATGCCTGGGATAAAGTATACAGTATATATATCCTATGATAATAAGAAAGGGCAGACTAGATGAACTGAGTGGCCTTTTTCTGCCAACAATCTTTTGTATTTCTATGTTCCTATTATGTGTACCTTTCAGACCATGACCATCACTATCTTCATCTAATGTAGTAAGTTTATTAGTTTATTAGTAAAAGTATAGGGAAAAAAACATGCATTCAGCTGCACAGTGCCACATGGAGTCCCCTGCTTCCGAGCAGTATGATCTGGTAATGTGTCTTTGGGTTAACATAGATAAGTCGAAGGCATACAGAAGTACAGTAAGACCCTATACATTTATGCACAACACAAAGATGTTAAACAGCTATGTGCAATCATGCCTCTGTTTACCAGATGCCTCGGTTTATTACAGTTTTTAGGGGAATCAACTATGTACTTTGCTGACCAAAATTGGTTTTTCACACAGTGATTGGTGTAGTTTGGTGTAAAATGGCAAAATGTAAAAAGTCAAACATGAAAAAACAGCCAAATACATTAAGAGCAGTCTGCTGACATATACAGTAATATCTCTAGCAGGATGAGAAACTAAAACCTCAAAAGGTTTAATTTTGAAAACCTGACAATCTTAGTAAATCTGTGCATGACTCAACTTCTGTGGGCATTGTGGTCATTACTTAAATCAGGGAATGCTCCACAATAAGCTAATACACAAATACATTACATTCTTGTATAACTTATTATTTCAGTGCCCTTTTACAAAAAAAAAAAAAAAGTCTTATAATATGGTTTCTTTCATTTAAACCTATGATGTTGAAAAACATGATACTTTTGTGTCCACTTTAGGGACACATTAGTCAGTCCCAAACTGCATTTACAAATAAAATTATTGCACTGGTAAACAATGGTGATGTAAAATATTAATAAATAATTGTACCATATGCACCTCGGTTCTCAAACTGCTTGGAACTCAAACTGTATTTTCAAGGAAAGTTTGCTTTGGTTCTCAAACACTTTTCGGGCACCCAGTCTTGAAGTACTTAGTATCTGAAGGTTTTTGTGAGCGTGGATGGTGGGTTGTACCTGGTGAGTTTAGCACTGGTGAGGCTTCACATACAGTACAGTACTGTATAAGACTGGTGGAGTGCATGTACAGTCCAGTACAGGGCCATTTCTAGTGGCTGGCAGGCGGGTCGGGCAACTGCCCTGGGTACCTACAGCTAGGGGGGCATTGCTGACCCCTCTGCTTGAAAACGCAGCGCCCCTGCACACTGAACAGGACACCCCCGCGCACAGCATGGCACAGCACACCCCACAACGACATTTGACCCCAGCACTACACGGCACTGTCCCTTCTTTCTCCTCCACCCCCCGCAGCTCTGCGCTGCGCCGACACCGCTGCCCTCGCACCTAGCTGAGTACAAGTCCCCCGTGGCCTCTCCCTCCAGTAGGCGCACTGACATGACGTCATCGTGCCTGCTGGAAGGTCTGTTCCCGCGGCAGACAGGCTGTAGGAAGAAGTTTGAGGGACCTGCTCCATGCTGCCAGGATTAGGTGAGTATAATTATTTTTTTGTTTTGTTTTTTGGAGCAATACAGGGGTACATTATAACTACAGGGGCACACCAGGACAGGGGGCAGTTACTTTAGGGGCTAAGCAGGGCAGGGGGCAGTCTTTACTAGGGCTCAGCAGGACAGGGTGTAGTTACTTTAGGGGCAAAACATGACAGTGGGCAGTTACTATGGGGAAACAGCAAGACAGGGGACAGTTACTATGGGTGAACAGCAGGGAAGGGGGCAGTTACTATGGGGGCACAGGAGGACAGGGGGCAGCTACTATGGGGGCTCAGCAGGATGGGGCAGTTACTATAGGGGATCAGCAGGGCAGGAAGCAGTTACTATGGAGGCACAGCATGACAGTGGGCAGTTACTGTGGGTGAACAACAAAGCAGGGAACATTTACTATGGGGGTACAGCAGGACAGGGGGCAGTCACTATGGGTGAACAGAAGGACAGGGGGCAGTTACTATGGGTGAACAGCAGGGCAGGGGCAGTTACTATGGGGGCACAACTGGACAGTGGGCGGTTACTATGGGGGTACAGCAGGATGGAGGCAGGGCAGGGGGCAATAACTGTAAAGGCACTGCAGTGAAGGAGGCATAATTACTATGGGTGCACAGCAGAGCAGGGAGCATTTCACTATATTTGGGGGCACAGCAGAGCAGGGAACATTATTACTATATGGGGCACAGGGGACATTATAACTATAAGGAGACACAGCAGGGGACATTATTACTATATGGTGGCACAGCAGGAGACATTATTACTATATGGGGGGCAGCAGGAGACATTATTACTATATGGTGGGCTAACAGGAGACATTATTACTATATGGGGGCACAGCAGGAGACATTATTTCTATATGGGGAGACAGCAGGAGACATTATTACTATTTGGGGCATAGCAGGGAGCAGTATTATTATATGGGGGCACAGCAGAAGGGTATTAATGCTATGTAGAGGGCACAGCAGGGAAATTATTACTATATGGAGGGAACAGCAGGGGGCAATATTCCTATAAAGAAGGCATAGCAGAAGGCATTATTACTATATGGGGGCACAGCAGGAGACATTATAACTATATGGGGGGCACAGCAGGAGATCCTACACACTGGGGGCAACCCACATACCTACTCACTTTGCAGTGCATGATCCTAAAAAGCATAATTACTACTGTTTGCAAGCCTATGGGAGAGAATAAGGTAAGGAAGATGCTGGATAAGTGCAGAGCCTAAGATGTTTGTCTGGCAGGTTCTGAAGAGATGAATTGTAGCTGCAAGAAATCATCATGGTGGCCTGGGCCATATGGAGAGGAAAAGGAAAGTGCCCCTCAGATCAAAGAAGACGTCACCTGTGGGTCACTGAATGTCTTTTTTTTGTATCTTCTATGGGTTAAAAAGGCTTGGTAACACTACTCTACACACACTGCTTCTTACTAGCAAACCCCGGCTCCCCCCCCTGAAATCCTTGGGGGGGGGGCGCTTTTATCAAGGTTCGCCCTGTTGTCAAAATGCCCTACAAACAGCCCTGGTACAGTAAGTGCACGACTATTTCCCATCCTGTACTGTATAAGACTGCTGGATTGCATACTGTATACAGTACAATAGTAGTACAGTCAGTACACCACCATCTCCCATCCTGTACAGTACTGCATAATACTGCTGGAGTGCAAATACAGTACAGTAGTAGTACAGTCAGTGCACCACCATCTCCCATCCTGCACTGTATAAGACTGCTGGAGTGCATATACAGTACAGTACCGTAGTAGTACAGTCAGTGCACCACCATCTCCCATCCGTTACAGTGCTGTGGTGGGGGTGAGGGTGCTCTATACAGTAAAGCATAAATAAGGAGTTAGTGACTACTGGACTATAATTGCTGGTTTTGTTGAATGTTTCTTGTGTATAATTTCCTGTACAGTATAGTGCTGTTCTGGTCTGTACTGTAGTGATTAAACTGGGCACTTTTCAATTATATGGGTACTTTAGGTAATTATTGGTGGGTGCTGGAACCATTTAAACACATTTACATTATTTCCTATGGAAGACACTGCTTGGCTCCCAAACTGCCCTCCGGAACCAATTAAGTTCGAAACCCGAAGTACCACTGTATTTAAAACAGCTGTATCATCACCCACTGTATAGTAATTCTCCAATGAGACTGTACCTGATATATCACAATTTGGATTTGCTTTTCCAGATGAATCCCCCGTTTTTTGATGTTTTTTGTAGAGAAGATGTGGCTTGCTGTGCTCATCACCTTGTTCTTCATCATCATATTTGATCAGTGGTTCTAAAAAATATTCCCCATCATGTGCTTTAAAAGTGCCAATCTATGCAAAAAAAAGAAGTTTCTTTTATTAGAATCAAACTGACAATACAATTTCAGTTATGCTTAAACACCAAATATTTCTTATGCGACAAAAGTTTGAATGATGAACAAAGTTGAGCAAATTGCCAAATATTTGATGGATTCTGTCTGAATACATCTGGTCCGGATTGAAAGTGCCCTGATTGCCCTGAAAAGTCATGCATGATCCCTTTCAAGCTGTTAATAGTCAGCATTAGTAATGTCAAGGTGATAGCAGCATGCAAAGCTATGGATAAACAAGTGATGGCCAGTTTAAAAACAATGTTGGATTTTTTATGGTTTTTAAAATAAAAAAATGGTCCAAAAAGTATAGAACATGATAAATGATATAGGAGATGTGAAACTGTAAAGGGATCGAAGTAACAGTAGCAGTCTGGTTCAAGATTTGAAATGTGCTTAGATGGTGTGACATAGAATGTCGACAGCCAAACAAGAAAAATCCTTTTAGGAGTTGCAATTTGCTGTTGTGACAGGACTGTGAAACTTTTAGAATAAATTTGATAAATGTGCTTTGCATAGAAACTGAACAGCATGCCTTGCAAAAAGTCCCGGCTGCCTGAAAACTTCAAAAGGCATAGTGAACAGGATTCCAACCATGTATGAATGTAGTCCTGGAACAGGTATGCACAAAGCAGCCAGCTCACCTCTGCCTCCTATGTGTGCCCAGACCCACATTCATCCATATGCAATCAACAAAAGTTTAAGATTCAGTTAGACACCATTCAGACTCCACTAGCTACACCTCTGCACATTTCAGGGCGCCTCAAACCTTCGGAGTAAAGTTCTCAAGTTTTATTGAATGCTGCATCCATTGCTTTTTTTCCCTAGTTCTGGAACAGGCATGTCAAACTCTGGCCTGCGGACCAAGGATGCAAAGGTGCAAAGATTTTTGGCTCGCCAAGGTAATCAATAGTTTTCCTTGAACTGTCCAGCAGGAAGTTTCAGTGGATTAGAATATGGGTGGCCCTAACTGCCACTTGGGCCACCCATGTTAGAATCTTCTAGGTCGCAGACAGTTTTAAGCCTGCGGCCTAGAAGTGAATGAGTCGCACTCAGAGTGGGCTGGCTGGCTGGATCGGTGGAACGGTGCACTGGGGGCTGTGGCTTCACCACCAGTGCACCAATATGCATAATTAGCATAGGGGTTAAAAGAAACTTACCTTCATCCTCAGTATTTCATGCGCAATAGGGGCATAGAAAAATCTAACCTGCTGATAGTTTCACTTTAAAGGAATGTCTTATGACACAGATAGCGGAGGATGTGTCAAACATAGTCTATCAGCAGGATGGTGCACCTAACATCAGCTGCGCTCGAAACAACAATACAACAACAAAACAGAAACAAAAAAATTTGAAATCCTGCAGTTTTTCACTATTACCACTGTGCCTCATAAAAAACTGACATTTTCTGTGGTCATCTTAATTAGGGATGAGCGAACCGGCCGAGGTTCGGGTTCGTATGAACCTGAACACTCGGCTTCTGATTCTCGCTGTCTGCCCGTTCCGTGGAGAGGGTGGAAACAGCCTGAGGACCGCCTGGAAAACTGGGATACAGCCTATGGCTATGGCTGTATCCCATTTTTCCAGGCGGTCCTCAGGGTGTATCCACCCTCTACATGGAGCGGGCAGACAGCGGGAATCAGAAGCCAAGAGTTCAGGTTCATACGAACCCGAACATAGTCCGGTTCGCTCATCTTTAATCTTAATATTATCACAGGCAGGTAAGAGACAATTTTTGGCTTACAAAGCTAGGCAGTCTAAACGACTGATGATAAAAATGCCTATGTTCATGGTCAAGCTGAAATAAGATTCATCCCCAGACGACCCTGGGCGTACCAGTATGTCCTTTGCTATGATGCGTGCTCCGAAGCAGAGTGCACTTCATAGGAGGTGGGGGCCGGCTGCAGTGAGCAGCCCGGCCCTCACGTTAATAGCAGGCTGCAGCGATCGCGCTACGTGTCATTAACCCCCTAAACGCCAACTGTGTGACTGCGGGTGTCCCGATTGCTGTATCGGACCACCGGAGGTCTCTTACCTTCCTCCGTGCGGTCCAATCGGCTTTCTGCTCATTGAGTCTGCCACAGGCGTGAACGAAAAGAGGGAAAAAAGCGCCAGGATTACCGATTTTTAGTTACATTATATTTTAAAAAAAAGTATTAAAAAGTGATCAAGATGTCCGAGATACACAAATATTGTATTAATAAAAACTAGAGATCATGGCGCAAAAAATAATGCCCCATACATCCCTATAGGTGAAAAACTAACACCGTTATAAGCGTCACAATAGGGCCCCTTTATTAATAATTAATTGCAAAAAAAAGATTTAATAAAAAAATTTATATAACATTAGAAAATCTGTGTAAACCTGCCTATGGTTGTGTTCGGGCTGACCTGTAGAATAATGAAATCACATCACTTTTACCTTATAGTGCATTATGTAGACACAGGTACCCCCCAAAAGTTACCATATAGTCCATTACATAGACACAGAAACCCCCCAAAAGTTACCATATTGCATTCTTTTTTACGATTTCACCGATTTATATCTTCATAAATTATATTTTTGGGGTTCCATACATGTTATGGTAGAATGAAAGATGCCATTACAAAGTACAACTACTCCTGTAGAAAACAAGCCCCCACATAGCCCTGTAGATAGAAAAATTAAAGTGCTAGACCTCTTAGAAGGGGAGGAGGAAAAAACAAAACACAAAAATGAAAATTTGCACGGTCTACTGGGGCTTGGTCCTCAAAGGGTTAAAAACAGGATTATAATGAAACTTAAAAGGGCACATCTAGTTTATACATCTGGAAGGAGAGAACATAACACAGCATAAGACAATTAACCCCTTGCCTCCGCAGCCTGTTTTGTCCTTAATGACCAGGCTCATTTTTCAAAATCTGACCTGTCTCATTTATGCGCTTATAGCTCAGTGATGCTTTAATGTATGCTAGCGATTCTGAGATTGTGTTTTCATCACATATGGCACTTTATATTAGTGGCAAAATTTGGTCACTACTTTGTGTGTTTTTTGTGAAAAACATTAAAATATCATGAAAAATTTGGAAATTTTGCATTTTATGAACTTCTGAAATTCTCTGCTTCTAAAAAAGGAAGTCATAGCACATAAATTAGTTACTAAATCACATTACCAATATGTCCTCTTTATTCTGGCATAATTTGGGAAACATATTTTATTTTTTTAGGGTGTTATGGGGCTTAGGAATTTATTAGCAAATTATCACATTTTGTGAAAGTTTCCAGAACTGATTTTTTTAGGGACCAGTTCTTTTTTTAAATGGATTTAGAAGTCTGGTATCCTGAAAACCCCCATAAGTGACCCCTTTTAGGAAAATAGACACCTTAAAGAATTGGTAAAAAGTGGAAGTCCACAGCTCCAAGTAAAATGTAAAGTCTTTATTTAGAGTCTTTACCCTATTAAATCCTTTCTCAATTGCAATTCTACCTTTGTGATCTATCTGGCGAAATGTAGACAACGTCGATTGCAATATGTGGGTTCCACAAAACGTAAGCTAAAAACCAGATTTGCTGAACATCTTTCTGATGCGGTTTCTGTACGTACTCGCACATCCAGCAAGTCTATGTCTGGTTTGTCCAAGCATTTTCCTGAAGTGCATGGGGGCGTGTGCAGTAGTCTGTCCATGTGTGCTATCGAGCAAGTCCGTCCACCCTTGAGAGGTGGGGACCTTGTTCACACACTGAGAAAGCGAGAGGTGTTTTGGATTTTGCGGTTATGTACACGCATTCCCCAGGGTCTTAATTACAGAAATGATCTCTCCTTCATTTATTAGACCACTTTTTTTTTTTTGCATTTGTAAATTTTTTTTTTTGCATTTGTAATTTACTCTTGTATATATTTATATTGTATATAAGTTGTATAAATGTGTTTAATTCAACTATTAGCACACACCTGTTAGCATCATGTGATGTTTTTCTCCTCCCTTTTGGGGGGCGTGTTTTTTATTGTTATGTTTGGATTTTAAGAGGATTTCTAAATAAAGACTTTACATTTTACTTGGAGCTGTGGACTTCCACTTTTTACCTATTGCCACCGGAAAATGGCCCGGATCTCTGTTTCCTTCCACCTGCTCCAGACGTAATTGAGGACCAGCACCACTGACTATTGCACACATGGTGAGCTGATTTGCCTTTCTACATTCACCTTAAAGAATTAATCTAGGGTTATAATGAGCATTTTAACCCTACAGGGGCTGGAGGAAAGTATTCACAATTAGGCCGTAAAAAAAAATCGAAAATGAAAATTTTCAAATAATATATACGTTTAGATTAAAGTTTCTCATTTTCAAAAGGAACATGAGAAAAAAGCATGCCAAAATCTGTAACGCAGGTTCTCCTGAATACAATGGTACCCCATATGTGGGCGTAAACCACTGTATGGGCACAGAGCCGGACTCAGAAGGGAAGGAGCGCCAATTAGCTTTTTTAATGCTGATTTTGCTGAAGAAATTTCTGAGCGCCAGGTGCGTTTGCAGAGCCCCTGTAGTGTCCGCAGAACAGAATCCTTCCAAAATTTACCCCATTTTCGAAAGTACACCCCTCAAAGAATTCATCTTTGGGTAGGATGAGCATTTTGACCCCACAGGTATTAGAGTAAGTATTCAAAATTAGACAGTAAAAATGAAAAACACAAATTTTTCCAATAATATGTTCGTTTAGTTTGAAATTTCTCAATTTCACGAGGAACAAGAGAAAAAAAGTACTGCAAAATTTGTAACGCAGGTTCTCCTGAATACAACGGTACCCCATATGTGGGCATAAACCACTGTATGGGCACACAGCGGGGCTCAGAAGAAAAGGAGCGCCAATTAGCTTTTTTAATGCAGATTTTGCTGAAGAAGTTTCTGAGCGCCAGGTGCGTTTGCAGCGCCCCTGTAGTGTCCGCAGAAGAGAACCCCCCCAAAAGTCACCCCATTTTGGAAAGTGCTCCCCTCAAAGAATTCATCTTGGGGTGTGGTGACCATTTTGACCCCACAGGTATTAGAGGAAAGTATTTAAAATTAGACAGTAAAAATGAAAAACTCAAATTTTTCCAATAATATGTTCGTTTAGTTTGAAATTTCTCAATTTCACAAGGAACATGAGAGAATCCGCACCCCAAAATTTGTAATGCAGGTTCTCCTGAGTACAATGGTACCCCATATGTGGGCATAAACCACTGTATGGGCACACAGCCGGGCTCAGAAGGAAGGGAGCGCTAATTAGCATTGTCAGTTCAGATTTTGCTGAAGTAGTTTCTGAGCGCCAGGTGCATTTGCAGAGCCCCTGTAGTGTCCGCAGAATAGAACCCCCCCTAAAGTCAGCCCATTTTGGAAAGTACACCCCTCAAAGAATTCATCTTGGAGTGTGGTGACCATTTTGACCCCACAGGTATTAGAGGAAAGTATTCAAAATAAGACAGTAAAATTGAAAAACTCTAATTTTTCCAATAATATGTTCGTTTAGTTTGAAATTTCTCAATTTCACTAGGAACAGGGGAGAAGCTGCATACCAAAATCTGTAACGCAGGTTCTCCTGAGTAGATTGGTACCCCATATGTGGGCATAAACCACTGTATGGGCACACAGCGGGGCTCAAAAGGGAAGGAGCGCCAATTAGCATTTTCAGTGCAGATTTTTCCGAAGAAGTTTCTGAGCGCCAGGTGCGTTTGCAGCGCCCCTGTAGTGTCAGCAGAATAGAACCCCCACAAAAGTCACCCCATTTAGGAAAGTACACCCCTCAAAGAACTCATCTTGGGGTGCAGTGAGCGGTTTGACCCCACAGGTATTAGAGGAAAGTATTCAAAATAAGACAGTAAAAATGAAAAACTTGAATTTTTCCAATAATATGTTCGTTTAGTTTAAAATTTCTCAATTTCACGAGGAATGGGAGAAAAAACGTACCCCAAAATCTGTAACGCAGCTTCTTCTGAGTAAAACGGTACCCAATACGTGGGCATAAACCACTGTATGGGCACACAGCAGGGCTCAGAAGGAAGGGAGCGCCAATTTGCTGGAGCAAAACCGCAGCTAGTAATAGTTATTAGAATAGCGCAGTTACTAAAATACAATAAAAAAAATGAGATTACAGGTAATGTGGGGTGGTCACGGGCAACCTGGGGTGGTCACGGGCAACCTGGGGTGGTTACAGGCAACCTGAGGTGGTTACGGGCACCCTGGGGTGGTTACGACCATCTGGGGTGGTTACGGGCAACGTGGGGTGGTAACGGGCCACGTGGGGTGGTTACGGATAAACTGAAGTGCTTATAGGTAATCTGGGATGGGTACCTGTAATTTGGGGTGGTTACAGGCAATCTGGCATGGTTACGGGCAATCTGAAGAGGGTCACTGGCAATTTGGGGTGGTCGGAGGCAACGTGCGGTGGTTGGGGGCAACCTGTGGTGGTCGGGGGCAACGTGCGGTGGTCAGAGGCAATCTGGGGGGAATTACGTGTGATTAGGGGCAACCTGGGGGGGTTACAGACAATCTGCGGTGGTTACGGGCAACATGGGGTGGTTACAGACAATCTGGTGTGGTTACGGGCAACATGGGGTGGTTACAGACAATCTGGTGTGGTTACGGGCAACATGGGGTGGTTACAGACAATCTGGGGTGGTTACGGATAAACTGAAGTGCTTATAGGTAATCAGGGGTGGGTACATGTAATTTTGGGTGGTAACGGCAATCTGGTGTGGTTATGGGCAATCTGGAGGGGGTCACTGGCAACGTGTGTGAGTTAGAGGCAACATGCGGTGGTTAGAGGCAACGTGCGGTGGTTAGAGGCAACGTGCGGTGGTTAGAGGCAACGTGTGGTGGTCACATGCAATCTGGGGGGTTACGGGCAATCGGGGCTGATTACAGACCATCTGGAGGGGGGGGTCACTGGCAATTCGGGGTGGTTACGGTCAACATGTGGTGGTTACAGGCAACGTGCGGTGGTTACGGGCAATGTGCGGTGGTTATAGGCAACGTGCGGTGGTCATGGGCAACGTGCGGTGGTTATGGGCAACGTGCGGTGGTTATGGGCAACGTGCGGTGGTTATGGGCAACGTGCGGTGGTTATGGGCAACGTGCGGTGGTTATGGGCAACGTGCGGTAGTTATGGGCAACGTGCGATGGTTATGGGCAACGTGCGGTGGTTATAGGCAACGTGCGGTGGTTATGGGCAACGTGCGGTGGTTATGGGCAACGTGCGGTGGTTATGGGCAAAGTGCGGTGGTTATGGGCAAAGTGCGGTGGTTATGGGCAACTTGCGGTGGTTATGGGCAACTTGCAGTGGTTATGGGCAATGTGCGGTGGTTATGGGCAATGTGCGGTGGTTATGGGCAGCGTGCGGTGGTTATAGGCAACGTGCAGTGGTTATGGGCAACGTGCGGTGATTACGTGCGATCTGGCGTGATTACGGGTAACCTGGGGCGGATATGGGCAACTTGCGGTGGTTACGGGCAACCTGGGGGGGTTAGGGGTAATTTGGGAGTAAACTGCAATTATTACTATAATAAAAAGTGTGTGTTTTATTTTTTTGTATGTTTTTCACTTTTTGTACTTTATACATTCATTTTCACTATATTACTATGATTACTGTGATATTTTCTATCACAGTAATCATAGTTCAGTGACAGAGACCAAATTGGTCTCTGTCACTTTAAATTTTCCGAGATAACTGATTCTGGAGCGCATGCGCACTTCAGAATCAGCCTGGACGCCGAGGAAGACAGAGCTCCAGGATCAGGTAACGTATATGGGGAAGGGGGGGGGGTGACTGGGGGACGGGGGTGACAGGGGGGGTGGCGGGCGACACTGTATCACTTTTTATCCCCTGTCACCAATGATTTATGGTGACAGGGGATAAAAAGTGCTTTTTTGCACTGGGAACAGGCGATCAGCGGTATATAGTATATGGATTTGAAAAGAGGAGAAATCTCAGGTTATTCCTTTATTACCTGTTTCCTGTTTATAGTTTGTTCCTGGCTTTGGCTAAAAAAAAAAATCTGTCAGATGATCTGTTGGTGTAATAAAGCCCTAAATCCTGATGCCTGTTGAACTATAGGGGTAAGAGATTTAACACCTGAAAGGCTATAGAGAGCTGGCCCCCTTCGGAGCATGCATCATAATGAGAAGGCCTGAACTGGTACAGCTAATAAATCCCTATATATCTTAAGGAACAATATTCCACACTCCTCACACACGTCTTTTAAAAAGTCCAGCTATTTTCACGTTTAAAATACATAATGGCTTAATTTCGATTCTGTGAAATGGTTTGCAAGACCTTACACTACTACTGAACAAGCATGAATGGGATCAATGCAGAGTCTACAAGTGTTACCCCACAGACATTGACAAATTTAGATAAAGGAAAAAACAACAATCAACTTGTGACCCGTTCCCAGCAGCCGCGCATCTCCTGTCCTGTTCCCAATGCAGGCAGTGTGACGCACACTGCCTGCGCCGGAGGTCCCCGGGAGAAGCTCGGAGACGCTCGGCTGCCGGAAGAGCTTTGGGAGAAGCCTCTGCCATTCGGGACTAGAGACGCGTGGCTGTCGGGAACAGGTCACAGGTGAGTAGAATTGTTTGTTTTTTATAGTGGTTGCCCCATACGGTGGGGATGCGGACATTTTTTAGATCCCCCACCGTATGCAGTGACCATACTCGGTATATAAGAATTCTAAGAAGATTTTTCGGTGTTAAAAAGTCGTCTTATACGCCGTAAAATACGTGTATTCCCTAATTTTGCCATAGGAATCTTTCTCCTCACTCTTATGTCAACATCCTGTCCTATTTCTGACAAAAAAAAGAGTCAAAGGGGTTAGGTATATTTAGACAGTCAGAATGTAATTTCAGCTAGTCATTTATAAGAGGAATGTAGACATATCCATGGCTATGTTCCACAGGTTTAGAATGCACAAAAAAGCCTCATGACTGAACAAAAAGAGAAAGGCCGAGAAGTATGTAAAATAGAAACTTGTGTAACCTGCTCATAGCAATCCAATAACCAATCACAGCTCAGTTTTCAGCTCTGGTAAAATGAAAGCGGAGCTGTTATTGGTTGCTGTGAACACTTCATATTTACACGGTTTAATCAGAGACAATAATCTTTTCCAGCAAAGTAAAATAAAGACAAGCAGATATATTTTCATAAACTTACCATGCCGCCACAAAGACTTAAGATAGCTGCATGTGTCTCCAGACCATTGACATGCCCACTGTAGAAACAATGTTTGAGGTCTGAGAAGTCGAGTTGAGTATGGCTTTGGTTTCCAATATGGATAACATTGTAAGAATCCGCAATAAAGCTTGCATCATTGGTAAGGTTAAAATGGAAGAGCTGGCCATAGGCAGCAATGTGATAATAATAGGTCCTGTTTACAACAGGGTGTAATATTTGAGGCTCTAGGCTCCTTTTCTTTCTTCTGAAGTGTTGATTGGGAGGGAGCACTTGTCCAAAACTGTCTACTCGAGATGGTACGACAATCTCATATGATGAAAGAGTTTTCACAAAACTTGCTGCAAAACAACAGAGTGAATTTGAAATGACCTCATACAGTGATGTGTACAAACATTCAGAAAACGCAGCTGTGTTACACTGTTTAACTGCAACATTAGTGTTACGCAAACTTTTTAAACCTTCGGGCTTGGCCAAACCAGCATTTGAATCCCACTGCCTGGAAAAATTGGATGCAGCCCTAGGGCTACCAGGAATACAAGGATATAGCATATGGCTGTATGCAGGTTTTCCACAACTCCCTAGGGCTGTATGTTTTCTGTTTTTGTGCCTGTTGGTTTCATATAAATGGTAAAAACTTGCCTTTCTTCAGGGAGAAATATTTCTAATTGTTTGTCATAAAGGGTATTACTTTATTTGATACACTATGATAATGTGCATTATTTAACGCATGGTGCTTTTGATTTTATATGTTATTTGCTGTTATCCATGCACATCAGCATACATTGTTGTATATACTGTAGGTGGAGGTAGTACCCACAAACTGATACACCTTTATTGACACAGTTGTCATCACAATGTAATATAAACCTGAAGCTGTGGATAAATCAACTGTGACATTAGGTTGGACATTCTCCATTTCTCCAACCTAGTTGGCATAATATGGTTGACATTATGATTAATGATACTTCACTTGCTCCAAATATTCTTGTTATGATGGAATTGATACACAGTCTTCCTTCTTGAAAGTAATTTCAGGACTTTACAACCCCATACATCAGATATGGACTTAAACTGTGCTCACTCAGATCTAATACGGTGCTGTACAGACACATCATAGGCCACCTACAACTCCAAAGTATGCTGCACATGATTCCTAGTGCCATTGCATTTCTTTTATTTACAATTGCAGTACTGTTAAACCAACCATGCACTATTTTATTATAAATCTTTTCTCATATAGTTCTCATATATTCTATCACATTAGTATTTAAAACCTTCACCACTATATGTATGAAATAAATGCTGAGGTCATGTCAGTATTTTCCACTGTTCAGATGTGGTATTAGCAAAGGTGTCAGCAACAGACACCAAGCACTGAGCACCTTCCAGAGGAAGTTCAGCAGAGGTCATAATACGGTGTTCTGAAAAGTGATCTGACAAATAAAAAAGGTTCTCTTATTCCTAATATGTCCAGGAAGTTATGTGAAGAGTTCATTACAGTATTTGCAAAAGAGTTATTTAATAATGACCCTATTTGACCCTATTCCCTTACACCTCCTCCAGCTCCTCTATCCCGCTGTCCCAACTCATCTCACTAAAATATTCAATTTCTCCCTCTCCTCTGGGATCTTTCCTTCCTCCTTCAAACATTCTGTAATAACCCTGTTACTGTAAAATCCTTCTCTAGACCCATCCTGTCCAGCCAACTATCGACCTGTCTCCAATCTCTCCTTCATCTCTAAACTCCTAGAACGTCTATTTTCGCCTAACTCGCTATCTCGCCGATAACTCTCTTTTTGACCCACTACAGTATGGTTTTCGATCCCCTCACTCAACTGAAACTGCTCTCACCAAGGATCAAACTGGTCTCCTGATCCCACTGGATCTTTCAGCAGCGTTTGACACTGTTGACTACCAGCTCCTCCTCCACATGCTCTGCTCCCTTAGCCTCAAGGACTCCATTCTCTCTTGGTTCTCTTCCTACCTCTCTGACCACTCCTTCATCGTAACCTTCTCTGGCTCTACTTCTTCTCCCTTATCTCTTACTGTTGGAGTTCCCCAGGGATCAGTCCTGGGTCCCCTCCTCTTCTCCCTCTATACAGCCCCTATTGTGACATCACCCCTGCCTTCCTGCTAAATACTAGAGACTGTCTATCCACTCTCTCTAACACTATGATCTCTCTAGTTCTCAAACTCAACCTTTCTAAAACTGAACTTCTTGTATTCCCTCCCTCTAACCAACCCAAACTCGACATCACACTATCAGTCTGTAGTACTAGCATAACTCCTGAGTAGAGATGAGCGAACCGGGTTAGGGATCGAGTCCATCTGAACCCGATCGTTCGGCATTTGATTAGCGGGAGCTGCTTAAGTTGGATAAAGCTCTAAGGTTGTCTGGAAAACATGAATACAGCCAATGACTATATACATGTTTTCCACATAGCCTTAGGGCTTTATCCAAGTTCAGCAGCCACCGCTAATAAAATGCCGAAAGTTCGGGTTCGGATGGACTCGAGCATGCTCAAGGTTCGCTCATCTCTACTCCTAAGCATCAAGCTCGATGTTTGGGGGTTATGCTAGACTCAGATCTATCTTTTACTCCCTATATCCAAGCTCTTGCACGCTCCTGTCACCAACACTTTAAACATCTCCAGAATCCGACCATTTCTCACCACTGACACAGCTCAGACTTTTAGGGTGTTATTACACGGGCCGATGAAGGCCCGATAATAACTGTAAACTGGGCCTATTATACGGCCCGATTATCGTTTAACAAGGGCTGCAGGGACATCATTACCGATGCCCTTGCAGCCCTTGTTTAACTTTATACATTAACTGTCCAGGCTGCAGGGCTCCTCTTGCGGTCTTCTCCCCGAGTCTCGCGCACTCCAGCTTCAGAGCGGCCTGTCTCAGCTGACAGGCCACTCAGCCCATCACCGGCTGCGGCGGTCCCAGCCAGTGATTGGCTGAGCGGCCTGTCAGCTCAGACAGGCCACTCTAAAGTTGGAGCGCGCGTGACCCAGGGAGAAGACCGCAAGAGGAGCCCTGCTGCCTGGATAGGTAATGTATATCGTCAGCCACAGGCCGCGCACCGCTATTACACGTAGCGACACGCGGTCGGCGCCCAACAATTATAGATTCAAACCTATATCAACGATCAGGCGATTATCGTTCCGTGTAATAGTACCCTTACTGTCGCCCTAATCTTGACTACTGTAACTCCCTACTAATTGGTCTTCCTTTCTCTAAGCTCTCCAGTCTCTCCAGCCAGGCTCATCTTCCTCTGCAGCCATTACACTGAAGTCTCCCCCCTGAGTCAGTCACTGCACAGGTTACCTATTAAAGGAGAAGTCTGGGAAAAAATTTTACTAAAGTATTGCATTGCCCCCCAAAATTTCCCAATACAATACAAATTCCCAATATACACTTATTACGGGAAATTCTTATAAAGTGCCTTTTTCCCTGCACTTACTAATACATCAAGGCTTCACTTCCTGGATAAAATGGTAATGTCACGACCCGACTCCCAGAGCTGTGCGGGCTGTGGCTGCTGGAGAAGATGATGGCAGAGGGATGCTCAGTGTCCCTCCAGTGCCCTGTGTCCCCAGTGTCCCTCTGCCGTCATCCTCTCCAGCAGCCACAGCCCGCACAGCTCTGGGAGTCGGGTCATGACATTACCATTTTATCCAGGAAGTGAAGCCTAGATGAAGAAGAAAGTGCAGGGAAAAAAAGCACTTTAGGTGCATTTCCCATAATAAGTGTATATTGGTAATCTGTATAAATTTGGAGGGGAGGGGGGCAATACAATACTTTAATAAAAATTTTCGCCTGACTTCTCCTTTAAGTCTAGAATTCAGGTAAAACTCCTTACCCTCACACATAAAGCTCTCCATAACTCTGCATCTCCATACATCTCCTCCCTCATCTCCACCTATCATCCTTCTCTACGCTCTTCTAATGATCTCACACTTACATCTTCCATAATGACAACCTCCCACTCCCACCTCCAAGAATTCTCTTGTGCTGCACCAGTTCTCTGGAATGCCCTAGCAAAAGACCTCAGACTTATTTCTAGCACCCACAGTTTCAAGCATGCTCTGAAGACTCATCTCTTCAGGCGCACTTATGACATTCCCTAATCTTGTTCCCCCTTTTGTTGTCTCCTCACTTTCTACTATATCTTCGACAGTTCCATGAACTTTATATGTTTTACCTTTAACAAGACATTGGCGTGAAACTGGCTTATCGAGCTCCTTCTATGTACAATGGCTGGACCAGGGGCAAATAAAGCACTTGTGTCTCTGTCACCCTCAGTTCGTAGTCTGTGCGCTCTTGCGAGCAGGTCTCCTATTTATGATATATTTTTATTTATTCTAATTTAATTTTATCATATGTAATTGTAACCTCTTTACTGTGTATAAAAAAAGCACTGCGGAATTTGTTGGTGCTATACAAATAAATATTATTATTATAAATATTATTATTATAATTAAAAAATAAGGACATTGGGCAGATTTACTGATGTAAATGTGTCAGAATTAAGGCTTAAATGTTGCAAGCAACTGTATTAGATATTTTGTCCACCCTATTAGACTCCAGTGGTCCAAGTCCCCATGCAGGTTTTACCAGACATGCTGTTCTACCATCCAGGGGCGTAACTAGAAATGGCTGGGCCCCATAGTGAACTTTCCAAGGCCCCCCCCCCCCACACACACACACACACACACTTCCCGGCTACTAGGGAAGAAATGGGCGTGTGGTTTCGGCCACATACATTAGCTGAATCTTTCTTTTTCTGCATGGTTTTTAAATGCTTAAAATACATAAACAAGTTTGCACATTAAATGATCTGCATATTGTCTGTAGCGATTCTCGCCATAGGATTGGTAGGTAAAAGCTTCAGACAATGCACATTTAACATATACAGCCATACCAGACCTAATGAACAATTCCGCCATACTGTGACTGTATAATACCACCATACCAGACCTGAACAATACCGCCATACTGTGACTGTAGAACACATCCATACCAGACCTGACCAATACCACCATAATGTGACTGGATAACACTGCCACACCAGACCTGACCAATACCATCATACAGTGACTGGATAACACCACCATACCAGACCTGACCAATACCACCATACTGTGACTGGATAACACTGCCATACCAGACCTGACCAATACCACCATACAGTGACTGGATAACACCGCCATATCAGACCTGAACAATACCGCCATACTGTGACTGTATAACACATCCATACCAGACCTGACCAGTACCGCCATACTGTGACTGGATAACACCGCCACAACAGACCTGACCAATACCACCATACAGTGACTGGATAACACCACCATACCAGACCTGACCAATACCACCATACGGTGACTGGATAACACTGCCATACCAGACCTCACCAATACCACCATACTGTGACTGTATAACACATCCATACCAGACCTGACCAATACCACCATACTGTGACTGGATAACACCGCCATACCAGACCTGATACCACCACACTGTGACTGGATAATACCACCATACTGTGACTGGATAACACCGCCACACCAGACCTGACCAATACCACCATACTGTGACTGGATAATAACACCATACCAGACCTAAACAATACAGCCATACTGTGACTAGATAATACCACCATACCAGACCTGAACAATAGCGCCATACTGTGAATGGATAACAGCCTGGTACTGCACTATATATCCTGTCTGGCACTGCACATGTGTGTATATGTAGATAGATAGATCCAGCCCGGTACTGCATGTACAGTATATATCCTGTCTGGCACTTCACATGTATACTGGTACTGCACGTGTATATATATATCTATATCCCGCCTGGTACTGCATGTATATATCCTGTCTGGCACTGCACGTGTGTGTGTGTGTGTTTGTGTATATATATATATATATATATATATATATATATATATATATATATATAGTACTGCATGTATATATCCTGTCTGGCACTGCAAGGAAAAATGGGACAATTCAAATTATTCTATGATTGTATGTAGGGTGACTATAATGCAGTCCTACAGGAGCATAGACATGTTCATTCAGGAATGAAACATTCAAAAGTTTGGACAGTCACACATGCGGTAATACCAAATATGTTTTTTTTTTATTCATTATCGAAAAAGTCCTATTCTACTATTCTACAGAATTAAAACTGCTATATGTATTTTTCACAAGCAAAGAAATGCAAGCATTTAGGAAAGTTATGATGGGTACGTAACAAATAACATTTTTCAATACTACTATGAGATATTCCAAATCATTCCTTACATGTTGGGCAGATTTATCGAATTGGTCTAATAATAAACCAGTTTTGTTACCCCTTGTATCCAATCAAAGCAAATCTGCCAAAGCGGCTTTACAAATAAAGGCTTTGCTGTGATTGATTAGGGACAGCAAAGACAGTTTTAGGCTATGCCCACACAACGTATAACACCGTCCGTTGCATAGCGCGTTTCTGCAACCGATATTGCTGTATTGGCTGCAGGAACATTATTTTTTTACAACTGAATTGCAGGCACTGTTGGGTGGGCCCGCAAATCAATTAACCATTGACTACAATGTAAAGTACAGCCGCGGCCACCAATACAATTAGCTTTACATTATATAGCTATAACTGCGGCTGTCGTAGGAAGTCTCCTATAAAATTGTTAAAGGGGTATCACCATCTCAAATAATCAACTTATACTTGTAGGGCTGAGGTGAGGTCTCCTGCACTGCAAGAAATTCGAGATCCAGTGGGGCGTGCAAAGAAAATCATATATTTTAAAGGCTGAAAAGAGAGTTAGCAATCCTCTCAGTGTAAACACACCATTAGGGAAACCATGAATTTAGAAGAAGCTACTCAAGAACAATCCATGGCAGATGAAAAGTTTGGTGGCTTGACAGCAAAAAATTATACGGGAAAATTTTTATCAATTTACATTTATCTTTTGACATAGAACTTTTCTAAAGTTTAAACCTCTCAAGTCTGTCCTCAGAATAGTTCTATTGGTATGTACATTTTCAGTGCCTTGTCTAATTTAACAAATGCGACTTCTTTTTTTTTTTTTTTAAATGATTTAAAAGTCACTCCACAATTACATATTTATGGTGGGTTCACACGTAATGGAATTGCAGCTGATTTCACGCTGTGAGTATGTAAGTGGCATCCCGCTTAACCCCCCACAGCCCGGTGCACACATTACAGGGTTTAAGCTCCGGCTTGCTTCAGGGGCACAAGGTGTCTGGACGTCCCGCTCAAGCAATCAGTGGCTGCGGTGGGGCAGCACACCGTTTGGCTGAGCAGGATGTCCAGATGCCGGGAGCCAAGCAGGAACGCAAACCCAGTAATGTGTGCACCAGGCCGCGGGGGGTTAAGGGGGATGCCACTTATATACTCACAGCAGGATGACCTTCCCTCAGTAATGGTACTTTTACACGGATCATAATTCGCCCGATCGCACGATTAACGATTTTGAATGAACGATTTTTTTTTATAATGATCAGCGTTTAGTCGTTTTCCGATCGTTTAAGCCTATCTCACACATAGGTGAAATCGTTGAAAGACTGTTTACACTGAACGATCTGCGAATTTTTTGCGAACGATCAACGATGATTTGTGAACATGTTGAAAGATCAAAATGAACGATTAATCGCTTGTCGTTTGATCGTTCGCTGCGTTTACACGTACGATTATCGTTCGAATTTGATCGTTATCGTGCAAATTTGAACAATAAATCGTTCCCTGTAAAAGGACCATAAGAGAATTCAATTGGTCTTCCAGAATGAGAATGAACTGGAACACACAGCCAGGGCAACTAAGGAGTGGCTCTATAAGAAGCATTTCAAGGTCCTGTAGTGGCTTAAACAGTCTCCAGACCCGAACCCAATAGAAAACCTTTGGAGGGAGAGGCTGAAACTCAATGTTGCCCAGCAACAGCCCCAAAACCTGAAACATCATCTGAAGAAGATCTGTATGAAGGAGTGGGACAAAATCCCTGAAAACTCTTCTCCTCACAGTGTGGACTGAAATAAAACAGTAACGCTCTTGTAGCAGTTTGAAACTTGAGCAGGTTCAGGTTAAGATTTTACTTAGGAATAGTAATTTGTAGGGTTAGGTATAGGTGTGCCTCGCAAGAACAGATGTAGGAGATGTTACTCTGGCTGAAGCCAGACCTAGACAGTTTGGTAATATAGCCAGCAGGAGCAGAGCTGGGAGATGCACACATGTTGCTGACTTGGGCACATTCTGTGCACAGTCCATATATAAAGACAGTTTACAATGGGAATGGATTATTGGGACTCCCAGCACCATGTACCATTATGATGCCAAAACAGTTTAAGGCTATGTTCACACAACGTGAACATCCGGACGTTCCGTGACCCGGCCTCTGCCCGGATCATCGTGGCCGGTACTTAAGTACCGGCTGGATGATCTGTCCGGCCGCAGAGCTGATGCGGGCGCATCAGTGCGTGCCCGCATCAAAGCTTCCCCCTGCACACTATGGAGCGAGTGGCCCGAGCCGCTCGCTTCATAGTGTGAACTGACAGGGTTTCCTACGGCCGCAATTCATTGAATTGTGGCCGAAGAAAACTGACATGTCAGTTATTTGCGGCCCCGTACAGGATCCCGGCCGGAGCGCATACGATGTGTGTACGCTCCGGCCAGGATCCCATTGAAAGTAAGGCATTGTTCCACCGAGCCAAAAGTACGGCCATTGCTGCCATCGGCAACAAAGGCCGTACTTTTACGTAGTGTGAACATAGCCTAAATCTTTAGGGTACTGTATTGAAACAGACAAGTGGCTGTGTGATGCTGAGAGTTCCGATTATCAATTCTATTGAACACTGCCTGTAAATAAACGGATTGTGGGAATCAGGCCTAACAATGTCTAGTTTAGGTCCACCCCTTTTGGGCTAATGGGGGTTAGATTAGGGACTCCTTCCACAGTACCTAACACGTTTCTATGAGAAACAATGTAGGCAAGTCTTGTTACCAAGGCATCATTAACCTGTTGCACAGAATATGCAAACATTAAAGGGGTACTCCAGCAAAACCTGTTTTCTTTCTAATGAACTAGTATGAGAAAGTTATACTGATTTGAAATTTACTTTTATTTAAAAACTGGAGTATTTCAGTACTTTTCAGCTGCTGTATGTCCTGCAGAAAGGGCTGTCTGTCCAGTCTGAGACAGTACTCTCTGCTGACACCTCTATCCCTGACAGGAACTATATAAAGCAGTAGCAAATCTCCATAGAAAACTTCTCCTGCTTTGGACAGTTCCTGATACGGACAGAGGTGGCAGCAAAGAGCACTGTGTCAGATTGGAAAGAATACACCTTTTCCTGCAGGACATACAACAGTTGATTTGAAAGAAAATTATTATCACCAGAGTATCCCCTTTAACCCTTACCCTACTGTTTCCTGTGTGCGTTGAATGCAATAAAATATAAAAGGAAAATTTTACAGGTAGACTTACAGTATCCCATAGGGCTACCAAGGATGGTCTATAGTCTTATAAAAACTTGTTGATGAATAGCAGCTGGAAAACAGGTACTGAGACACAACAGGGGTAGTAGTACACTGGTGACCGAAACAGGAGTAATTGTGCAGTAAGGTGATTGAAAGGAGTAGTAGTACAATGGTGACTGGCAGAGGAGTTGTAGTACAGTGAAGTGACTGACATGGCAGAGCAATAAAACAGTGAGAAGGCACTACAGCCAAGGGCTAATGGCTCGAGATACAGTGAGACTCTATAGATATCACACAATATCTCTAGTAACACACAACTCTACTGCACTGATGGTAGCTCTAAGCTCTGCTTTCCTCTCATACCCTACGCCACTGAACTCTGTCTTGCCATGAAAACTGATTGTATGCAGCAACTACAAAAAAACTATACAGAGGACATTTCCTGTACATTCCCTGGAGACTTATTTCCAACATTTCTTTATTTCTCAGCCTCATGTAAAGGTGGCAGAGCCAAGCGGCTTAAAGGGAACCTGTCACCCCCCGTGCCGGGGTGACAGGCTCCCGACCCCCCGTTAGAGCCCCCTATACTCACCTGATCCCACCGGGTCCCGCTTCTGGAGATGGTCGGGTCACGGAGATCTCAGCCGCTGCAGCCCGGCGCGTGCGCTCCTCAGATGAGTCCAACGCTCATAGAGACTGACGGAGCGCTGGACTCTCCTGTCATTCTCTATGAGTGTTGGACTCATCTGAGGAGCGCGCGCGCCGGGCTTCAGGCGCCGATATCTCCGTGACCCGACCATCTCCAGAAGCGGGACCCGGCGGGATCACGTGAGTATAGGGGGCTCTAACGGGGGGTCAGGAGCCTGTCACCCCGTCACCGGGGATGACAGGTCCTCTTTAAGTGCCACAATCTGGCACACATCCTAAATATGTGTACTTTTTTTTTCCACATTTATTACTGTATTGGGGGTTATGGGGATTTTCAGTGTTTTGTATTTATTTTTTTATTTGTGTGTTTTATATTTACTATTGTACTTTATTTTACTGTCCCACTAAGGGGACATCACTATTTATTTGCCCGATTACAGACACATTACATTGCAATGTAGATCTGTAGATCGCTTCCGAAAAGCCCCGAGGGGAAAAGAGGGAAGATTCTCCCCTTTTTTTTGCTCTATAGGTGCTGTGATCAGGCTGATCACAGCACCTACCCTATTTCCCCGAAAATAAGACATACTCTGAAAATAAGGCATAATAGAGGATTCACACGATAGCCTAAAATAAGGCACCCACCTGAAAATAAGGCATCCCCTCAACGTAAGACCCCCGCCGCCACCGGGGTTATGTCTGGTTATGCTGGTTTGTGATGACAACTACTGTACAGTATACAGTATAATAAATGTTAATATTTTTTTGTTTCTTTTTGTGAATTCTTTATGGAAAAATAAGACATCCCCTGAAAATAAGACAAAGCGCATCTTTGGGAGCAAAAATTAATATGACACTGTATTATTTATGGGGAAACACAGTATAGGGTTAACAGTTGCAATTTGCGTTCGGCATGGGTCGAGGCAGATGCGGTGGGTGCCCGCCTATCGCTGACAGCCAGGACCTGCCGCAGATAGCGTACAGCACAGATCGGACCCGCTGTTCTGCAAATGTGCGGTGAGAAAGTAGTCGCGCCGACGTGTGGAACGGGGCGCGCCTTCGTGAATCATGCTCAGGGTGGCATGATTACAGCCGAGGAACGCCCAGGGGACGCAGAGGACCACCCAAGGGACCGTGACTACTGGATAGCGGCTCAAGCCCAGATGACTACCTGGAGCTGATTTAAATCAGGGCTGTGGAGTCGGAGTCAAAGTTGTGGAGTCGTAGTTGGAGCTAGTTTTGGCTGGAGTCAGAGTTGGAGTCGGAGCTAGTTTTGGCTGGAGTCGGAGTTGTACCGACTCCGACTCCAGCTTTAAAAAAATCTTTAGAAAATGTAACATTGAATTGTGATATGAATTTTACAAGTTTTGCTCATGAATATATATTATGAGCAACATTCTAATAGGACTCTGGCCCTATTAGATAAGGGTGGTCGGGGGAAAGTTGTCGGTCACTATGTGGTAGTTTGTTTCTGAGCTGAAAGAGTCCATTGTGTGGCGGGAGATCTGTGCTGTTCTCTTCCTGGATGCTGGATGACTGTATATGAGCAGCAGTGTAATATGAAGATATCCAGTGTAATATAGAGGAGGAGGAGAAGACATAAGTAGTGTAGCAGTAACTTCTGTCCTCAATGTGGTGTTTTTCTTCAGTGTTCTATGGCTGCAGCTGTGTGTGTGTGTGCTATGGCTGCAGTAGGCTGTGTGTGTGTGCTATGACTTCAGCAGGCTGTGTGTGTGTGCTATGGCCACAGCAGGATGTGTGTTTGTGTGTGTGTGTGTGCTATGGCTGCAGCAGGCTGTGTGTATGTGTGCTATGGCTGCAGCAAGCTGTGTGTGTGTGTGTGCACTATGGCTGCAGCAGGCTGTGTGTATGTGTGCTATGGCTGCAGCAGTCTATGTGGGTGTGTGTGTATGCTATGGCTGCAGCAGGCTGTGTGTGTGCTATGGCTGCAGCAGATACAAATGTGAACAGCGCTCCATAGTGTGATTCCCACAAAACCAATTGGTAAGAGAGGAGAAAAAGGAGACTCTCACCTGTGGAGGTTGTGCAAATGCAAGGCACAACACTCAGCAGAAGCATGTAGATAGATGGACCGCAGCCACTCCCAAGAACCAAACTGGTTACCAGGGTCGGACTGGGCCACCGGGGGACCGGGGAAACCCCTGGTGGGCCCCGAGCAGGAGTAGGCCCCACCCCCCCCCCAGTCAGGGAAAACGCAGAGGGGGCCCCCAGGCCCCCCGTGCTCCTGGGGGGCCCACTCAGCCTCCGATTGCCGGCCCGCACCTTCCCTTTTAACTGCAAGCGATCGCAACGATCGCTTCGTTAAATCAAGCAGTGTTCCCATTGACAGGGCGAGAAGCCATAGGCTTTCCGCCCTGTCAATCACGCTTGTGACCGCAAGCAGCGTCTTGCTTGCGATCACAAGCGTGACGGTGCCGCCGCCACCCGGACAGATGAGCAGCTGCTTTTCCCGGCAGCGTCTTCCCCACTGAGCTCTGTGCGCGGTCCGGCAGCTGGGACTTCCGGTTCACGTAGCGCATACCGGAAGTTCCAGCCGCTGCGGCGCGTGCGAGCTCAGTGTTGATGGTGCTGCCCGGGACCAGGAGCTGCTCATCTGTCTGGGAAGAGAGGAGAAGAGACGCGCGACCGGCGGGGGAGCGTGGTGACAGGTGAGTTGGGTTTTGTTTTGTTTTTTTATCATAGGGGGGAGATGGACAACATGGGGGGGCTGGCTATGGGGGAGATGGACAACATGGGGGGGGCTGGCTATGGGGGAGATGGACAACATGGGGGGGCTGGCTATGGGGGAGATGGACAACATGGGGGGGGGCTGGCTATGGGGGGAGATGGACAACATGGGGGGGCTGGCTATGGGGGGAGATGGACAACATGGGGGGGGCTGGCTATGGGGGAGATGGACAACATGGGGGGGCTGGCTATGGGGGTGATGGACAACATGGGGGGGCTGGCTATGGGGGAGATTGACAACATGGGGGGGCTGGCTATGGGGGAGATGGACAACATGAGGGGGGCTATGGGGGGAGATGGACAACATAAGGGGGATATCTATATTGAAGGACAACATGAGGGGGCTATATATATGGGGGATGGAAAATATGGGGTGCCATTTATAAGGGGGACAACACAGGGGAGGCCATCTATAATGGGGACAACACAGAGGGGACCATATACTGTAAGGTATATATATATATATATATATATATATATGTATATTTACATACATACTAGAGATGAGTGAACCTTTGAGCATGCTGGAGTCCATCCGAACCCGAACGTTCAGCATTTGATTAGCGGTGGCTGCTGAACTTGGATAAAGCCCTAAGGCTATGTGGAAAACATGGATATAGTCATTTGCTGTATCCATGTTTTCCAGACAACCTTACAGCTTTATCCAAGTTCAGCAGCCCCAGCTAATCAAATGCCGAGAGTTTGGGTTCGGATGGACTCGAACCCGAACCCGGTTCACTCATCTCTAATACATACATAGTGTCAGGGCTGCCTACTAAAGAGGGTGTAAAGGGGCCAATACAGATGTGCAGTGTGTATAGAGATGAGGATGGTGCCAGAGTGAGGAGCCTAATATGTCTGTCTGGCAGATTCTGTGGCTTCGTGGCTCGGAGAAGTTCTCATAATGGCCCAGGGCAGATGGAGAAGAAGATGAAAATGGAAGAACTCTGATCAGAGAAGACGTCCCCTGTGAGTTACCTGATATATTTGCACTGTAATGTATATGGAGTACAGAACCTGTGTACAGCTGCATCCACCTCTATATGACTGGATGAGATGATGGTGATCTGTGTACAGTGAATCTTATTCAGTAGCAGTGTTAGTGTGTTAGTCAGTATGTGGTGGTGTTAGTCAGTATGTGGTGGTAATATTTGTTGCTTGTATTCCGGTACTGTGTTTTATTGGTCTTAGTATACTGGATTTGGTCAGTAACAATATAGTGATGGTATTGGTTGTGGTGTGGCGGTAATATTTCCCCCTTGTATACTGGTATTATTGGTAATATTGGTATACAGGATTTGGTCAGTAACAGTATGGCGGTAATATGTATGTGATAATATTTCCCCCTTGTATACTGGTATTATTGGTAATATCACTCTCAGTATACAGGATTTGGTCAGTAACAGTATGGCGGTAATTGTGGCGGTAATATGTATGATGATAATATTTCCCTCCTATATACTGGTATTATTGGTAAAATCAGTCTCAGTATACAGGATCTGGTCAGTAATAGTATGGCGGTAATATGTGTGGGGATATTTCCTGCCCTGCTGATTAGCAATCATTTGCAACACTACACTGCCCCATATCACACCGTGTTAATGTACCCTTATTAATGTTACCATAGATAAGTGCGGTGGCTGAAGGGTGGGCCCCAAGAATGATTTCCCCTGGTGGGCCCAAGGCACTCCAGTCCGACACTGCTGGTTACTATAGCAGAAAATACCTCCACTCCAAACCTTGGGTAACTTCGGGCGCAGGTCCAAGATGAGCATAGATTATATAAAAGGGTTAGATTTATTAAAAACACAACGCGTTTCGAAGTCGTACTGACTTCTTTCTCAAGTGTCTGCAGCTGGCTGCAGCAGGCTGAGTGTGTATGCTATGGCTGCAGCAGGCTGTGTGTGTGTGTGTGTGCGCGCTTTGACTGCAGCAAGCTATGTGGCTGTGTGTGTGTGCTACGGCCACAGCAGGCTGTGTGTGTGTGTGTATGCTATGGCTGCAGCAGGCTGTGTGTGTGTGTGTGTGTGTGTGTGCTATTGCGTGCCCCCACAGTGACCTTCTATATCAGTGTGTGACCTCTATATCACTATGTGTGACCCCTCTCTATATCACTATATGTGACCCCTCTCTATATCACTATGGCTGACCTCTATATTACAGGTATTGGGCATTGTTAGCAGTGTTTCTGTGTGTATGGTGAATATTTAGTTAGAAACATAGAAGATTTTCACCAGGAAAAGACCACCTGCTCCATCTAATCTAGTTGTGAGTAGTTCAGGACATGGAGGCTGGAGACTGGCTGCATCCACTGCACACACAGAGCAGAATCTGCTTTATATACAGTATTCCTTTATTCCCTCAGAAGTCGTCCCAGGATCATGTAGGACATTAGAGAAGCTGCTGAGCCAGTGTGATAAATAACTCCCCTGGTATATGACTGGCCATTTATGAAGGAGCAGGAGTCGGAGTTGGAGTCGGAGCTGCGGCTTACCGACTCCACAGCTCTGATTTAAATACAGCGCGCCAATTTAAAAAAGTGAGTTTTCGGCTCTTAAGTTTAATGGACGGAGGGTAGAAAAACAAGTGTGCTAGGTGATGTAACAGCACATTTTCATAGGTTAATAGGCAATTTTTAGGTAATTTGTTCCCTTTACGTATATCTCTTTGTTATTTTTATTGCAGCTTGGGCCACATATAAAGAATACCGTCCTGCTCAGACAACTTCTTTAAAATGCTAAATTCATTTGGCCCTGGCAATTGCTATGAGCAGTAAAACCAATCTATAGAATAAACAATTGAATTTTATGTTTCTTATAACTCCTGCTGGTGAACAACATAACAGCAGATAAGAAACCATATGTGGAAGCCACATACAGTATACCGGGGAGGAATGGGTTAAGACGTAGTTCTTATCTTCTCTGCTCCAGTCAGCCACTTGTGCTTTATAAGTTTACTCCTCCATACTCCCATGCTGCCCGGCATGTGTGATACCTCTGCTCCTGTCAGTGACTACATACAGTACCTCCTCCGCATGCTGCAGCTGCTGCACTGATACTGCTGAGCATAGGAACTGAGACTCAGCAGATCAGGCAGCCAGGCCTCTGAGATCCCTGTAGCTACACCACTGACATTGTAGGAGGAAACACTGGCAAATCCTTTCAACTATATCTCCAATGTCTTCTGCAAATGCATGAAGAGATCCTGACTGTTGTATCCTTATTTAACACAGACATACAGCACTACATAAGGAACTCCCTAGGAGTGAATTAGAACTTATGCACCCATACTGACTTCAAGGGGATCTTCACACACGTGGCAAATTTGTTGCAGAACTCTTCCATTCATCTGAATGGGCTTTGCAGAAATAAATGCACGTGCTGCAGAAGCAGACCCCCATAATGCAAGAAATAGATTTTTCACAGCAACAAATATTCAACATATTCTAAAATTAATACTGGCTGAATACTGGAAAACCCATCTTAAAGTGTGTCATTTGTAAAAACGTTTGACATGTTATCGCGAGGGTCTCACTCGTTAGATATAGGTGGGTTGGTCACGTGGCCTTAAGCTTCACTTCCTAGCTGTCTGCCTTATCCAACTGGTTACAGGAGTCTGACTCCATAGACTTACAATGGAGCTGGACCCCTTTAATGAGGCAGCTGGTTAGGTAGTGAAGCATGTGGTCATGCACTTCACCCAGATATAATTCATTATCAGAGTGTCTTAGGACTGAGACCCTACGGGGACACTAACACTGTAGACCTGGATTGAAGACCATGTTATCTAACATCCATGTTATGCAAGGTGGAAAGAACACAATGACCACACGACAACATAACAACACAGATCAATGGATGAAACGGACATTTGCACACGGCCAAGAACTGTCATCTTACTGCATATCTTCCTTCCAACTGCGATCAGGGGCATTGGGAATTGCTGGAAGGTTTATTGTAGCATGATGTAAATGTGACCTATTCCACACAGAGTTGTATGATCTCACATACAAGTTCAGGCGTGGAAAGCTAAGGTGAATTATTTTACTTAGGCTAGGTTCACACTGCGTTTTCAGCATCCGTTTAACGGATCCGTTTTTTTTAACGTCCAGAAAAATAGGGTCAGCAACGTTTTTTGGTCCGTTTTGGTCCGCCAAAAAAAACGGATCCGTTTTTTTTTATAATGGAAGTCAATGGAAAAACGGATGCACACAAATGAATCCGTTTTTTGCAATCCGTTTTTCATGCGTTTTTTGCAAAAAACGGATGCGTTAAACGGATGCTGAAAACGCAGTGTGAACCTAGCCTTAGTAACAAAGTCTTACAGTCTGGATTCAAGGGCATGTGGCACTGGTAACTTACACCACATTTATGAATGAATTATGCCACCTTCTGGGTCATCCAACCAGAGCTGTGACACTGAATCCATCAGAAGACTGGGCAGTGTTAGGGGAATCATGTGAGCCTGGCTTTATATGTATAGCTCCACCATGTACTGGAAAGTATGGCACACAGTCCAATTACATATGGGATACTTATAAAGTTGACATGTTACAGATATCCTATCAAATGTGTATACAGCCACAGGTCCTAAGAGGTGAGATGTGCAAAAGAAAGTCTAGAATTATCCACTGATCCGCAAGTGATCCATAACACCAGGATCTGAATTCAATGAATGGAGTCAGCAGTAAATGGGAAACTGACTTGATTTACTGATCTATACTGCTAGTCTATTCCCATATAAAATAGTTTCCCAGTGTTTGAATGGGTTTTGGTAAAACATCCACGACTCTTTTGCTGCCCTGCACAAATCCACTCAGAGAATCTGCAGCAGCTCTGCAACATGTGAACACAGCCTAACACACAGTGACAGTATTGCTATAGCTCCAGTAGCAGGCTAGTCTTCCTATAGGATAGGTGCCATCTACTCTGGTGACAGGCTGCCTGAGCACCATGTCAGGGATTAGTGATGTCCTGTGCCCCCTTCCATACATGTGTCTGTAGACCCCGGGTGGCTGCTGGCAGTGCCCATTCATCCCTCCCCCAGAGGTTAGTCCATGCTGTCATTACCTTGCTTGGGGTGCAGCCGGTGTTCCCAGGACTGTACGTGCAGGACGCAGAGGTGACAGACGAGCCCGGCCAGCCAGTGTGCCCCCAGCATGTTCCCGTGTGTGTGAGAGACGAGCAGGGCTCAGCTCCTCTCTCCCCTCACTCCCCTCCCTCACTCGCTCGCTCTCCCCCAGCCTGCGCCCCCGGCTTCCCTCACAAGTGCTCGGACTCTCCCTGTCTCTTCTGCCCCTCTCTATAGTCTCTCCAGTGCCGCCACCCTCGCATCGCTCCGTCCTTGTCCCTTCCTTGTAGTGTCTTCAGCTCCCACAGCTGGGACTAGTTGCTGGGAGAACATGAGTGTGAATCCACGGCTCTGTGCCAGCAACTGTGCTTCTCTGTCTCCTCTGACCGTCCCAGGACCCGACATCAAAGAGCAGAGCCCGCCTTCTGGCCAGCCCCTGACACCAGCCGACATCATAGCCCTCAGGCTGGAAGGAAGCCTAACCGGAGCGCACTGTAACTATAGGAGGTCGCAGCTGCAACTACTTCATCAAGGCTGCCTGCTGCTGCTGCTGCCTGGTCTGCTGAGACACAGCTCCTCTGCTCAGCACAATCTGTGCAGTCACTGACAGGAGCAGAGGCATCATACATCACCTGGATGGAGGAGGGATAGCAGGCTGCACTGACAGGAGCTGGGGCATCACACATCACCTGGATGGAGGAGGGATAGCAGGCTGCACTGACAGGAGCTGGGGCATCACACATCACCTGGATGGAGGAGGGATAGCAGGCTGCACTGACAGGAGCTGGGGCATCACACATCACCTGGATGGAGGAGGGATAGCAGGCTGCACTGACAGGAGCTGGGGCATCACACATCACCTGGATGGATGAGGGATAGGTGTCTGCACTGACAGGAGCAGAGGCATCCCACATCACCTGGATGGAGGAGGGATAGCAGGCTGCACTGACAGGAGCAGGGGCATCACACATCACCTGGATGGAGGAGGGATAGGTGGCTGCACTGACAGGAGCAGGGGCATCACACATCACCTGGATGGAGGAGTGATAGGTGTCTACACTGACAGGAGCAGGGGCATCCCACATCACCTGGATGGAGGAGGGCTAGGTGGCTGCACTGACAGGAGCAGGGGCATCACACATCACCTGGATGGAGGAGGGATAGGTGGCTGCACTGACAGGAGCAGGGGCATCACACATCACCTGGATGGAGGAGGGATAGCAGGCTGCACTGAAAGGAGCATCACACATCACCTGGATGGAGGAGGGATAGCAGGCTGCACTGACAGGAGCAGGGGCATCACACATCACCTGGATGGAGGAGGAATAGGTGGCTGCACTGACAGGAGCAGGGGCATCCCACATCACCTGGATGGAGGAGGGATAGCAGGCTGCACTGACAACAGGAGCAGGGGCATCACACATCACCTGGATGGAGGAGGGATAGGTGGCTGCACTGACAGGAGCAGAGGCATCACCTGGATGGAGGAGGGATAGGTGGCTGCACTGACAGGAGCAGGGGCATCACACATCACCTGGATGGAGGAGGGATAGCAGGCTGCACTGACAGGAGCAGGGGCATTACACATCACCTGGATGGAGGAGGGATAGGTGGCTGCACTGACAGGAGCATCACACATCACCTGGATGGAGGAGGGATACGTGGCTGCACTGACAGGAGCAGGGGCATCAAACATCACCTGGATGAAGGATGAATAGGTGGCTGCACTGACAGAAGCAGAGGCATGGCACACCACCTGGATGGAGGAGGGATAGGTGGCTGCACTGACAGGAGCAGAGGCATGGCACACCACCTGGATGGAGGAGGGATAGGTGGCTGCACTGACAGGAGCAGAGGCATGGCACACCACCTGGATGGAGGAGGGATAGGTGGCTGCGCTGACAGGAGCAGAGGCATGGCACACCACCTGGATGAAGGATGAATAGGTGGCTGCACTGACAGGAGCAGAGGCATGGCACACCACCTGGATGGAGGAGGGATAGGTGGCTGCACTGACAGGAGCAGAGGCATGGCACACCACCTGGATGGAGGAGGGATAGGTGGCTGCACTGACAGGAGCAGAGGCATGGCACACCACCTGGATGGAGGAGGGATAGGTGGCTGCACTGACAGGAGCAGAGGCATGGCACACCACCTGGATAGAGGAGGGATAGGTGGCTGCACTGACAGGAGCAGGGGCATTAACCATGACCTGGATGGAGGAGGGATAGGTGGCTGCACTGACAGGAGCAGGGGCATCACACATCACCGATATGGAGGACGGATAGGTGGCTGCACTGACAGGAGCAGGGGCATCACACATCACCTGGATGGAGGAGGGATAGGTGTCTGCACTAACAGGAGCTGGGGAATCATACATCACCTGGATGGAGGAGGGATAGCAGGCTGCACTGACAGGAGCAGGGGCATCACACATCACCTGGATGGAGGAGGAATAGGTGGCTGCACTGACAGGAGCAGAGGCATCATACATCACCTGGATGGAGGAGGGATAGCAGGCTGCACTGACAACAGGAGCAGGGGCATCACACATCACCTGGATGGAGGAGGGATAGGTGGCTGCACTGACAGGAGCAGGGGCATCACACATCACCTGGATGGAGGAGGGATAGGTGGCTGCACTGACAGGAGCAGAGGCATCATACATCACCTGGATGGAGGAGGGATAGGTGGCTGCACTGACAGGAGCAGGGGCATGGCACATCACCTGGATGGAGGAGGGATAGGTGGCTGCACTGACAGGAGCAGGGGCATCACACATCACCTGGATGGAGGAGGGATAGGTGGCTGCACTGACAGGAGCAGAGGCATGGCACACCACCTGGATGGAGGAGGGATAGGTGGCTGCACTGACAGGAGCAGAGGCATGGCACACCACCTGGATGGAGGAGGGATAGGTGGCTGCACTGACAGGAGCAGAGGCATGGCACACCACCTGGATGGAGGAGGGATAGGTGGCTGCACTGACAGGAGCAGAGGCATCAAACATCACCTGGATGGAGGAGGAATAGGTGGCTGCACTGACAGGAGCAGAGGCATGGCACACCACCTGGATGGAGGAGGGATAGGTGGCTGCACTGACAGGAGCAGAGGCATGGCACACCACCTGGATGGAGGAGGGATAGGTGGCTGCACTGACAGAAGCAGAGGCATGGCACACCACCTGGATGAAGGATGAATAGGTGGCTGCACTGACAGGAGCAGAGGCATGGCACACCACCTGGATGGAGGAGGGATAGGTGGCTGCACTGACAGGAGCAGAGGCATGGCACACCACCTGGATGGAGGAGGGATAGGTGGCTGCACTGACAGAAGCAGAGGCATGGCACACCACCTGGATGGAGGAGGGATAGGTGGCTGCACTGACAGGAGCAGAGGCATCAAACATCACCTGGATGGAGGAGGAATAGGTGGCTGCACTGACAGGAGCAGAGGCATGGCACACCACCTGGATGGAGGAGGGATAGGTGGCTGCACTGACAGGAGCAGAGGCATGGCACACCACCTGGATGGAGGAGGAATAGGTGGCTGCACTGACAGGAGCAGAGGCATGGCACACTACCTGGATGGAGGAGGGATAGGTGGCTGCACTGACAGGAGCAGAGGCATGGCACACCACCTGGATGGAGGAGGGATAGGTGGCTGCACTGACAGGAGCAGAGGCATCAAACATCACCTGGATGGAGGAGGAATAGGTGGCTGCACTGACAGGAGCAGGGGCATTACACATCACCTGGATGGAGGAGGGATAGGTGGCTGCACTGACAGGAGCAGAGGCATGGCACACCACCTGGATGGAGGAGGGATAGGTGGCTGCACTGACAGGAGAAGAGGCATCAAACATCACCTGGATGGAGGAGGAATAGGTGGCTGCACTGACAGGAGCAGAGGCATCACACATCACCTGGATGGAGGACTGATAGGTGGCTGCACTGACAGGAGCAGAGGCATCAAACATCACCTGGATGGAGGAGGAATAGGTGGCTGCACTGAAAGGAGCAGAGGCATCACACATCACCTGGATGGAGGACTGATAGGTGGCTGCACTGACAGGAGCAGGGGCATGACACATCACCTGGATGGAGGAGTGATAGGTGGCTGCACTGACAGGAGCAGAGGCATCAAACATTACCTGGATGGAGATGAAATAAATGTATAAAACACACCTGGCTGCACTTACAGGAGCAGAGCTATAACACATAACCTACATAGAGGAGGAACAAACATTTAAAGCGCACCTGACTGCACTGACTGATCACACATTACCTAGATGCAGAGAAAGGTGTTGTCAACCCGGACCAGGCTTGCAGTAGTGGTCCCTCCAGAAGGTGGCGCCACTGATTATCTTCTTTAAAAAAAAACGCTCCATGTGAATCAGCAAATGGTACTCAAGTGGGGTATACAAAGTAAAAAATGAATCTTTCAAGTAGTGCAATCAATCGAATAGCTACTCACTAGTATCTCTTCACCTTACTAAGCATTAGTAGTAGTTACAATCATATTGTGTGACCTCTCTATGTGATATGTAGCTGACAAACAAACAAACAAACCTTATGGTGCATTTACACGGAACGATTATCTTTCGAATTTTCGCGATAATGATCGCATTTCAGCAATAATCAGCTCATGTAAAAACAGCGAACAATCAAGCGACGAGTGAGAAATCGTACATTTTGATCTTTCAACATGTTCTCAAATCGTCGTTGGTCGTTCGCTAAAAATTCGCAGGTCGCTTCGTTTAAACAGTCTTTCACCGATTCACCCTATGTGTGAGATGGGCTTAAGCGATCTTAAAAACGATCGCAATAACAGTTTTTCTAACGATTTATTCGTCTAAACGCTGATCGTTATAAAAACCAAATTGTTGCTTCAAAATTATTAAACGATCGATTGGGCGAATTATCGCTTTGTGTAAACAGACCATTAGCTAGCTATATAGATCTATAGTTGGCAATTCAGGCTTCACTGTAGTTAATGTGGCCGTCATAATGCCCCATAGCACTGTCATCTATTTACTGACAGCCAACAAGGCTAGTAATGAACAGAAGCTGCATTGACAACTGACCTAATGCCCCGTAGGGCTGTCATCTATTCATTGCCAGAAAACATGGCTAGTAACTGACAGAGGCTATGTTGACAACCGACCTAATGCCCCGTAGCATTCTCATCTATTCACTGACAGCAAACTAGGCAAGTAACTGCCAGTGGCTGCTTTGACAACCAACCTAATGCCCCGTAGCACGGTCATCTATTTACTGACAGCAAACAAGGCTAGTAACGAACATAGATCAAGATCAGTACTCCTTGCTTCTTATAAACATTCATTCTCTGCAGATGAGTCTGATCACTACAGAAAAACTGATATAATGTGAACTGTTTCTTAGGGTTTGGGTAAGTACCTCTCTTATTTATTTTCACCGCAGTCCAGTCCACATATTTAAAGGGGACCTGTCACCCCGGCTGCCGGGGTGAAGCCTGCCCAACCCCCCAGTGGAGCCACTTATACCTTCTTTGAGGACCCGGTCACGGACCCCGTCCCGCCGTTGTGAAATCCCTGTCGAAAGCCATGCGCGTGCTCACCAGAGATAAGTCCGACGCCCATAGAGAATGACTGCTCCAGTCATTGTCTACGAGCGTTGGACTCATCTCTGGTGAGCGTGCGCACAGCTTCAGACGGGGATCTCTCGTCGGCGGGACGGGGTCTGGGACTTCGAGAGGGGGATAAGTATAATGGGCTCCACCTGGGGGGTTGGGCGGGCTTCACCTCGGCAGCCGGGGTGACAGGCCCCTTTAAAAAAAAACTACCTCGGCCACCCCTTAAAAGGGAATCTATCAGGTCAGTACCAAGTACAGAGCTGCAGACAGGTGACATACAACACATGATGCCTATGTCTTTGCTGATGGACATTTGCAGAGTTATAAAATTGCATTTTTACTTGGAAGCTAAAGTGCCACACAAGTGATGCTGCCTTGGCTGATTGATGTACAGGGCTGGAGGCTGAACCTTCTCCACATCAGTAACCCTGTCTGTAATTACAGACCCGCAATGGCGGACAGGATTACCAATGTGTTTCAGTAACTGTCAAGAAGATGACATGGAGGCACAATGGCTTAATCATTTTTTTTTGTGTCATGGAACATGGCCCCCAAATTGATGTAACACGTACAGATGTGTGTATGAGCTGCATGTCTGAAAGGGGCCTTAATGTCACATGATTCATCGGAATATAACAACTTGCACCACATGAGATGATATTTTGGATCTGTTATACTGTAGGAAACTAGACATTTTCTAGAGCAACACAATGGGGGAGAATTATCAAACATGGTGGAGTGTCACTGTAGTGAATTTTATTTTGCAGAAATCAATAGTCCAGGCGATTTTAGGAAACTTTGTAATTGGGTTTATTAGCCGAAAAAAGCATTTTTTCATGAAAAAGCAGTTTGAAGCTCTCCTCCCTGTCTTCATTTTTCTCCTACGGAGAGAGCTAAATAAAAGACCAAAACAGGACAACGAAGAGTTAATCTACAAATACCTCACCCTCTATCTTCTCTGACAGTCAGCACTGACCTCCCTGAGCTCTGATTACAGCTGTCACCCAGCTCAGTGCCTGTAATCCTCTGTTATCTGCTTTCTTTCTCCTCCCCCTCCCCTCTCTATAGACCAGACTGGGTACGTCTGATGCAACAAGTCACAATTTCCTGATTTTTTGCAGTGGATGGAAAAGAGGAGGGAGGGGGGACCTGGGAAAAGGCTTTTTAAATGCAGATAATGGCAGATTTGGCTAATAAACCCAATTACAAAGTTTCTTAAAATAGCCTGGACTATTGATTTCTGCCAAAAAATAAATAAATATATATATATATATATATATATATATATATATATATAATGCAAATCTAATTCCTGGGTCAAAAAGAGGGACATGTAAGGGGCAAAGAGGGACAGAGGGACTTGGCTCAGAAGTAGGGGCTGTCTCTCCAAAAGAGGGACATGTAGGAGTTATGCTATCGCTTATCTGCCTGTGTTTGCAGCTTTGTACTTGACAGTTTCCCTTTAATATTGTAAAGAGAAGTGGACCACACAAGTTAATAAACAGGTGCGAGCTACAGTGTTCTGTCGGGATTCCGTAGCGTGCACATACCCTTACTCCCTAAGAAAATTACCAAATACAGTGGTACCTTGATTTAAGAGTAACTTGGATTGAGAGCGTTTTGCAAGAAGTTTTTCACAGTTTTTCAAAATTGTGACTTGGTTTAAGAGCATTGCTTTGGTTTAAGAGCTCCCTGTACTGGGTGGGAGGGGGAGTAGGGGAGGAGCCTGGTCTGCATAATGTGGTCTACAGCACTGTACTCTGACCCAGGAAGTCTCCCTCACCTTCCGAATCATAGCAGATCCACTTCAGGCTGGGGCTTGCAGAGAAAAGGACTGTGGAGGTAATATCTCCATATTTGTAACCCCTCTCTCCCCGGACAAAAAGTGCTGCATGTATGTGCCCACATATGTCCTGCTCATTTCTTCATGCTCCCTGCAGTCTCTGTCAGCCCTTGTGTTTCACATCCTCTCCATTCCTGCTATAATGTGCCTGCATTCACACTCAGCTATACACACTGCTGCTATAATGTGCCTGCAATTACACTCAGCTATACACACTGCTGCTATAAAAAGTTTCTGTCACTGTCCTCCTGCACAGCTGCGATTCTCACTTCCTGATTGCTCTATGCTGAACACCCCCTATCACACAGACCTCTAGCGGCCCTGCTTCTCTATTCTAGCCTGTTGTACTATGCTACTGCATTATGGGGATCTGCAGTTCCATCCTGTATCTACAAACTGCTGCTGTTTTTTCTGGTTTATGCACTTACTATACATTATACACCACATGCTGATTGCTATACTCTACAGTAACTTATAATATGACATATAATTAGCTTTCTAAATGTTTGTTTTGCATGTTATTCAGAATAAAGAATCATTATTTTTGGGGTGTGGAAGCATTAGTCTGCATTTCTATGGGAAATTTTCTTTGGTTTAAGAGTGGTTTTGGATTACAAGCACGGTCCCAGAATGAAATATGCGCGTAATCCAAGGCACCACTGTAGTTAAAACGATGAGTCCTCCTTTTGCTTAAGACACCATCAATTGACAACAAAGACCTTCATTGAGGGGGTGCACATTGAAGCTTGCTGAATGGAATTGCCCCAATATATACTATTGTGCAAAAGCTTTAGAAAATTGTGGAACAAATGCTACAAAGTAGGCAACGCAGTGGGGCCCCACTATATTACAGCTTTTGATGGTTTGTTATTGTACAACAACACTGGCTTTACATTATAACTGTATCCTTCCTTTGCCTTTTAACATCTGTGTGTTCTTGCACAACTATTTTCCAGTTTCATAAAGCATTAATCATCTGTGACATGTTTCTGGAACCTTAGCTTTCTGGAATACCCACACTTTTTATTAAAACATCGAAGGTTAAAGTGACACTGTCACCCCCTTTTTGCATTCTGACTTCTCTACACGTGTAAAAGGTAAATCTAGCTTTTAATTTAAAAAAATCAAATCTTTTAATAACTTTACAAAGTATATTGTTACATAGAATTTAATTGTGACTAGCTATCCTGGATGAAGGCCAGCAATAAAGATAAAATGGCCTTCACCCTTCACATGAGCACTGCTCTACTGGGTGCTGTCATACCATCACAGGCTCAAGTTACATTGACTGCATACTCGATAGTTAGTCTACATGGCACCATGTTATGCTGGCATGCAGCCGCCAGATACCCTTTAGTCCCTGCACCTCTACATTGCATTGCATCTTCTCCTGGCACAACTACTTCCCTTACCTGTAGGATACATGTGCACGCATCCATTGGCCTGACCTGCTAACTATGAACCTGTGCTAACTGCCCTGACTATTTATGATTATGTTGTTAAAGTGCCTGCCTATGGATTTAAGACAAAGGGAAACAGGGGCCGAGAGGATGGCACCTCGTGAAATTCTATTACGTGCAAATGTGTGAAATAAAAGTATAGGTGGACTCTCAGCTTTGAGCCCCTTGGGTTTTATGCGTATTACCCTGCTTGTAGCTTGTAGCATCGGATGATGGCTGCTGGCCAAAGGATCCAGGAAACGGCACTGTCCCAGTGCGCGGGGCCCGTGGTTTCAGGCAGTGGAAAGAAGAAATTGCAAATGCGTAATTGCTTATTTTATGTACATTTTTACTGATTTTATCCAATAAATCAGCCATTTTATCTTTTATACTCCAATCGTTGTGAAGGAATTTTTGGCAGCGCCAGGATACCTAGCCAGGTAATTTTTTACTTCTCTCCACTGCCTATGGATTTATCTTCACCTGTGAATTGCAGGGACTAGTCTTAAAGTAATATTGTCAGACCTGTTGATGGTGGTGATGTTCGCAGCTGCTTGACTTTGCAGAATTACCTTTATAAATGATTTTTTTATGCCCATACCTGTTTGGACCTCAATGCGGTTCTCGGTTTGTGGTATAGGGCAGAGCTCTTAGCCATGATTTAGTATTTAAATTCTGTTTTATTTGCACCAGTCTGAACACGGTTTATTCCTTCTGCTCTGGTAAATTGATTCTCCACCACTTCCATCTCTTCCCTGCCGAGTTCTCTCTGGTCAATAAACAGTTAACCTTTGTTTTGCTTGTGATTCCACTCATCTATTGCTTTGTCAGTCTGTGTTCTGTGTGCCTGGTCCAATCACATTCTGGACCAGGGCCCTGGCCTCCTATATAGTATTTGTTTGTCCAATAATCTTTGCTAGCTTTTATTATTATTATTATTATTATTATTATTATTATTATTATTATTATTAATAATAATAATAATAATAATAATAATGTTTATTTGTAAAGCGCCAACAGATTCCGCTCAGCCTCTCAGAGCGTTTTGTGTTTTACACCTCAGACTCAGGTTAGGGAACGTCGCCCAGTTGCCCGCAGTGTCCAAGGGCCGTCTTGAGGGAAGCAGGTAGGGACAGCTGGGTGGGACCAGTCTGAGGCTCACTGTCCATGTCCTTCCTGTCCCATTCTTTGTTTTTCCATGTTAGCCCTAGCTGACAGATGTTCTGTGCAGCTTTAAGGTTAAAAAAAAAAACACTTAATAATTGGTAGACAGTGTCACTGAGGTGAGGCTTCTCAGCTTCTCAGCTGCTCAGTCACCTCTGCCTGGCGATTGCTTCACTAGGATTGGCCCTGGTGACATCACAACAGGGTCGTGGATTACAATGCTGGACTGCAGTGGGTAGAGGGGATTAATGATTGATTAATGATTAATGGTGTTTTCGAACCTAAAAGTTGCATCACTAAGGACATCACTTATAAAGGTTCAATGGAATACAGGTTTCATGGAATACATTTTAATCCACAACTACAGTACTTCATATTTAAGGACCACATCTATGTCCAGGTACACATAGTTGCTATAGGGGAAACTTGGAAACCCGTTCATTCTTCGGGCGGATGGCGGAATCTGCCTGACCATAGAATGGAGTCTATGGCAAAGGCAGAGAGTCAAGCGGCAGGGCGCGTGTCGAGCGGCGGAATCTGCCGCAAGTCCTCTGTATGTTTTCCTCAGTGTGCACATACCCTTACGCAGCGCATAAGGCTCTGCAGGATGGATCTCATCCGGGTGACGGAGGAGTCATCGTTTGGATGAAATTCATTGATGTCATCTTATTTATTTGGCAGGGCAGTAAGAAATCATTGGTTGGGCTCTTGGATCAGTTGAATCTGACTTTGTTAAAGATTCTACATTAATATCATCGGACTATGATTTTGTTTTCCTCATTTACAAGCATCTTGCACTGTGGTGATGTAAGACTGTACTTTTTCATATATAAACCGCATCTAGATCTACATCTTTGTGCTCTTTATATTAGACTTGCATTATGGGGTGTCAGGCCCCCTTACACACACACTCAAGCGAGGAATTTGGCAGTGAGATTCTCCACCCATGTCTTGTGAATGCTATAAATAGAAATTTGGATTCTATCTGCCCAGTTGTAGGCTTATTTAGCCCAGGAGAGGCCATTGCTAGGGTGAGAATGCTAGGGTAAGAATGCTAGGGTAGGACCATGTCTCTGAGGACACCTTAACGTGACACTCTGTTTGATCAAATAGTTTGCTAAGATCCTTATTTTTTTATTATCTAGAGAGCAGGTTTTTATTGTTTGTATGCCGGGGGGAGTATGTACATTAAAGAGGATGTACCATCATGTACATCCTCTTTAATCTGACCCACGGATAGAAAGGCACCATCACGGGCCCGTGGCCCGGTTCCTATGTTCGGCGCCGTTCTATCCAGGGGTACCAGGCCTAAAGCGCAGGAGGCGGGCCAGCCCGCCCCCAGTGGGTGGAATCGCCCCTGTATGACACAGCTCTATTGATTCTAATGGAGCAGCGTCATAGAGGGAAGGGAATTCTCTCCCACTGGGAGCGGGCCGGACCTGCGGGCGGACCTGCGCCCGACAATATCCAGGGTTTGGAGTGGAGGATCTGACTGCTTTAGCACCTGGATTCTGTCAGTGTCTCTGAGTACGATGTGCTGCAGTGCCGGCCCTCACACCAAGCAAAACCTCAGATCTTCATCCTTACTGCTCACACAGTATATACTTAAAGGGGTAGTCCACCCAAAAAAAATTTCTTTCAAATCAACTGGTGCCATAAAGTGCCAGAGATTTGTAATTCACTTCTATTAAAAAATCTTAAGTCTTCCAGTACTTATTAGCTGCTGTATGTCCAGCAGGAAGTGGTGTTTTCTTTCCTGTCTGACCCAGTGCTCTCTGTTGCCTCCTCTGTCCATGTCAGGAACTGTCCAAAGCAGGAGCAAATCCCCATAGAAAACCCCTCCTGCTCTCCAGACTGGAAATAATACAACTTCCTGTTGGGCATACAGCAGCTGATAAGTACTGGAAGGCTTGAGATTTTTTAATAGAAGTAAATTACAAATCTCTGTCACTTCATGGCAGCAGTTGATTTGAAAGAAATTTTTTTTGGGTGGACTACCCCTTTAATAATGCTATTGCTGTGTCACAGTGTAATATTATTAACTATTTAATGTGTTAGTGGAAGAGCTTTGCAGGCAGCAGTGAAGAAGGGATGTCTACAACATTTTACAGGACAGGCAGCCAATACAGTGCCGCTTACAGCGACAAAATGTTACTGACTGGCAGCCACAGCCCTCTGCAGGCCCTCTGCTCGTGTCTGTTGATGCTGCTGTGTGGGGGATATAATTTAGACCTAAAACTTGAACAGGAGAATCAGTCAGGAGGCCTAGGAGTGACAATATGTGAGGGCCTGCTGTGCATGGGGCAACCAATCACTGTAGTCATATGCACTTGTCTTTGCACTTGACACCAGAGGCTAGTAATGTATGCAGAGGCCTGTGTACAGTGTATGGTGACATCAGCATGTAATCCCCACCAGAGACTTCAGAGCAGCAGTGGTGCAAAAGCAAGAGCAGGGGTGTTGTTTTAAAGGAGAAGTCTGGCGAAAAATTTTATCAAAGTATTGTATTGCCCCCCAAAAGTTATACAAATCACAAATATACACTTCTTACGGAAAATGCTTATAAAGTGCTTTTTTCCCTGCGCTTACTGCTGCATCAAGGCCTCACTTCCTGGATAAAATGGTGATGTCACGACCCAACTCCCAGAGCTGTGAGGGCTGTGGCTGCTGGAGAGGATAATGGCAGGGGGACACTGTGGGACACAGAGCACTGGAGGGACACTGAGCATCCCTCTGCCATCATCCTCTCCAGCAGCCACAGCCCGCACAGCTCTGGGAGTCGGGTCGTGACATCACCATTTTATCCAGGAAGTGAAGCCCTGATGCAGTAGTAAGTCCAGGGGAAAAACACTTTATAAGCATTTCATGTAATAAGTGTATATTGGTGATTTGTATAACTTTTGGGGGGCAATACAATACTTTAATAAAAAATTTTCAAAGCACTTCTACTTTAAGTGGGCACAATGTAGCAGTGTCATATTAAGTAGGCGCAGTGAGGGGGGCACTGTATATGTGTCACTATGAGGAGCTTTTCTTATTATGAGTAGTGGATGAGGATCTGTGAGAAGTAGAGATGAGCGAACCTTGAGCACACTCAGGTTCATCCAAATGCTCTGCATTTAATTACCGTACCAGTGGTAAAGTCTTCCAAACCCCAAAGGGGTTACTCACCCTACTTAAATGTATTTCTTTTCTTTAGCTTTCTCTTGTACCAGTTATCATCTGTGTCAGGCAATTCACAGAACTAATGTGGTAATAGTTTCATACAACAGACTAATCCAATGAACATTCTACATGCAATTTTGCAATGTGTACCATCACATTGGATGCAGTGCTAAAATAAATCTAATTATGCAAAATACCGGCTGCATGCAATCCCTTGCTTTCAAAATTAGTAGATATAACCCCCCCCCCCCACACACACACACACACAAAATGATGACTTTTATTGTTGTTCTCTCTTTTTCTAGACAACCTAGAGTTGACATCTGTTTGTTATTAAGTGTTTCTACAATGTATTTTGAGGGTACAAACCCACACACCGTATTCACAGCAGATACGCAGCAAAAACGCAGCAGATTTGAAGCAGATTTGGTGGTGCAGATTTGATGCTGTGTCCAGTTATTTAGATCTAATCTGCTGCGTATTTGTTGCGTGTTTGTTGCGTATTTGCTGCGTATAGCAGCAGTAAATAAGCTGCGTATACGGTGTGTGGGTTTATACCCTAAGGGTATATTTACACGGGCGGGCTCGCAGCGAGATTCTCGCTGCGAGCCCGGCAGGTCCTGTCAGTTCCCATACACTACATACTTGCTGCGGTCTCAACGACCGCAGCGAGTATGTAATTATACCGCGCTTAACCCCTTCTACTCCCGCCGGCTCCCCCGCTGTAAGCAGCATACATTACCTGTCCTTGCTGCACGGGTCCGGCGTCCTGCTCTCCCACCCGGCCAATCAGTGGCTGGGGCTGGGCAATACACTAATTGGCCGGACGGGAGAGCAGGACGCCGGACCCGTGCAGCAAGGACAGGTAATGTATGCTGCTTACAGCGGGGGAGCCGGCGGGAGCAGAAGGGGTTAAGGGCGGTATAATTACATACTCGCTGCGGTCGTTTAGACCGTAGCAAGTATGTAGTTTATGGGAACTGACAGGACCTGCCGGGCTCGCTGCGAGCCCGCCCGTGTGAATATACCCTGAAAGAGAACTATCGTGCTTACCACCAGGCCTGCAAAGTTGCACAGGACTTTGTGTAAGGTACTGCAAATGTGTGAATGACCCCCACCTCTCTAAAGATCAGTACTTTAGTTGTTTTAGTGCTTTACAGTTATTGTTATGCGACATGCAGTGTAAGGTGTTTTAAAATAGTTTTATTCTTTTCCGTTGTGTCTTGCTGACACTTCAAGCCAGTGTCTTGCAGGGAATTTTGGCCACCTTGTTGGCAGTACCACTGTCTCTTACTTACAATGGTGGTGGGAATGCTGTTCCTGGAAAGCTGATTGTCTAGGAGCCCTGTATTTGTCACATGGACAGCATTGCTCCATTATAGCTATATAAGAGAATAAGGTATGAGTAGGTTCCCCCTCCCTGAAGAAATCATAGGGTGGGCATTACTGCAGGGCGCACCAATGATTGCAGGTAAGAATCATAACGTGCACGTGACCAAGGGCCAAGAGGCTGCATTGCTGAAAGGCAGACTGTTCTAGAGTAGAGTCTATGCCCATTACTCCATCTTCAGTTCCTTTTGTTATTGATTTATTGAAACTAAAAAAAATATATCATATGTAAAGGCTGTTGAACAGACTTTTGGCTTATGACCACCAAGCCCCTGTGCCTCTCTGCAAGAGAAGTAATAAAAAATGAAAAATAAGTTCTGGTTTGTGCAACTAAATCGGGTCTGGGTAGATATCTTCCTGCTGAATATGAAATATAAGTGATTTGTAGCCGGAAAGTGATTGAATTACAATCGTTATCCGAAGAACTTTATGGGTTCATTCACACATACTGTATTGCAGTGGATTTTGTGCTGTGAGATTCTCACAGTAAAATCCACTGCGATAGGGTGGGTTCACACAACAGAATCCACGCGCATTAGTTTCTGCGGACTCCGTTGCTCGTACCTGCTCGCTGCGACGCGCATCTCCGCCCATGCCATAGCCACTATTCTATGGCCGGGCCGATTCCGCCTTCTACCAAAAAAACTGTCATGTCAATTCTTTCGACAGACTGTGAAATTGGCCCGTCCATAGAATGGTGTCTATGACACCGGCGGAGATGTGAGCGGGTATGAGCGACGGAATCCGCCGAAACTTATCTGTGCAGATTCCGTAGTGTGAACCCACCCTTACTGCCTAAAATCTATGCCACTCCATTCTCAGTGGATTTTCATGCCACTGCGAGAATGGAGTCCATAGCCTTGTAAAACCTTAGTAATTGTGCTGCTTGTATATTAAAAAAAAAAAAAAATACAGCAGCCATACTTACCTGTCCGCCCGATACCCTCTGGCAGTGGAACCCAGCTCAATCAGTTTTGACAGCGGCTTTTAAATAGTTAAGACTGTGATCACTGATGTAGGTTCCATACTTCCCCCTTTATGTCACTGGCATAAATATACAGATCAGAGATGTGTAGGGGTTAAAAAGGAGTTTTTGCAGTATAATGACATGCACTCAGGGAAGCTTTCGTTAGGCCTGTAAGTAGAGTAGGCTTAAATCCTCCTATCTGACAAAGGGTAGAGACAAGCTACCCTGCACAGCAGACTGCTGTGGGAGCTAGATACAGTGAACCAAACAACCATCGGAGAGGGGCTGCAAAGCAAGGCTAGAGTTCTGTCACCAAGGATAGGAGTCTGAGAAACAGAAGCTATTGTTGGTAGAGTGGACTGAGGAGACCCTGTCACAGGTATAGAAAGGCAGCAAAGAATGAGGACAGGCTGTCTACAGGCCAGCAGCCAGTGAGAGGCTGGGTATCCTGAGGCTCAGAGAGAGGCCTAAGCATTTTAGTCCAGAGGGAACCTGCGGTTAGAAATTTCTATTGAAATTTTATTCTAGATACAGATGAAGAGTGAAAGATGTCATGTTTGTGCAATGCTATGCGGTAATGAATAGCAGTAAGCAGAGACACTGGACTGAGGAGGGGAGAGGAGAGGCAAGTATGAGTTGTTGTTGTTGTTTTTTTTTTTTTTGGCTTACATATAATAACCTTTTTAATTATCCAAGATGATGGTAGGGGGGTATTTTAATATAGTTTTTTGTGTTGTATGTGTGTTTTGATTCTTAATTATTTTTGGCTTTCGCTAGCGAGTCCCTCTCCCCCCACTCATCACCACAGCACCCACCACCACTACCAAGGGTACTGGAAAAAGCCAGGCCCAGAGCCTCAACAAATAAATGGCCCTTTCCACCCTGATAGCACTAGGCTGCTATGAAACAAAAGCTGCTGTCTTACATGTTCACCCGGCTGATACTGCAGTATCAGTCGGATGAACAACACTTTATTTTAATTGCAATGTGGGCATATCATATTTGGGTGTGCCTGCACTCCAGTTCACTATTGACCACAGTGTAAACTATGGCTGAAAGCCGTACTCTACACTGTGAGCACAGCCTATTTTCTATGTTCACTGTTCACCGAACTGCAGCCATAGAAAATAGACCTGTCAATTATTTTCTGTGGCTGCAGTGAACAGAGGCCGTAGTGTATACAGGTTGTATACACGAGGGTCATTGTCCTATTTATTTCAATGGAACTGAGCACTGTAAGCAACCTGTAAGAATGGCCGTTGTTTTACTACTAAACACAGTGTGTGAACTTGGCCTTAATATGAACTTCTGGAGAGTCAGGTTTTAATGTTTTAAAATAGCTGGTTTAAATGATTATCTTAAATACACTGCCTAATGGAACAATAAATGGGTAGCTTTATATGTTGTAATGAAAAATATGACATCAACCCTATTGATCTAAATGTGAATCAATAAAAATTGTTGCCACCTGTCAAATCTGTATGATCAAAAGATGACCCACAGAGTGCTCCAGATGTTTAAAGTTTTTTTTTACTGTTTTTCTGTTTGTTCCTTATTGCAGCTGTTCTTATCGACTTTTATCCACATATGTCAGTATGTATTGTTTAGTCATTCGTATGCACCCAAAAGTATTATTAGCATTCATAAAATGTATACATTTGTTGAAATTACAGCTATGGAGCCTTATCTATTGAGCTTATACCCCACTTCTATTTCACAAGATGTCATATATGCAGAAATGATACTGCATATTTGACTGATGATGATTTTTATTATTATTATTATTATTATTATTATTATTATTTTTTTTTTTTTTATTTTTTTTTTTTAAGGAGCTGAAACTTCAAACTTTATGAACTGAAACTTCAAACTTTACAAACTTCCTATAATACTCTTGGTGGATATTTCCTGGAACCCTTAACTATCAGAATGAAGGACAAATTATTCTGACACAAAAAGGCAGTAAATAAGGGGATAACCCCTTGGACATACCTGTTCATTAAGAGAGCAGGGAGGGGTATGGAGCGAGTTCAAGTGAATGTACCAGAAGGTTTGATAAAAATTTAAGTACAACCTGATTGATGCCGCCATGCTGATTCCAACTGTGCCCTTTATTCTGCTGCCTGGTTCCTGAAAGATCTTTTTATAAATATGCAAATTGGATAGTCTGGTGCACCAGAGGTGTGCCCAGCCCCCCCAGCACACCAATTTCTCCTCCTCCTCTTGCTGAAGGTCCTCCCTTATATTCAAGTCTGTTCCCAGTCTGGCTCTATAAAAATCCTGCACAGCCGCATCAACATTGTCAGAGCAGGGTATAAGTCCTACTGTGCAGGCCCATACCCCAATCTACCTACAGAATAAAGGATGCTGTGTGATCTTTCACAGCCAGGCCATGAACAGACTTCAATTTAAAGGAGGAGCATCAGAGAGGGAAGGAGAACCCTCTATGCCTGAATGCTGACTCATGGACTATCTGTTCATGAAAATACTATTAAAAACCAAAATCTGCAAAACTAACCCTAACATAAACAACAGGAAAATTCTATGACCCAGGGACAAAAACCAAGGCTTATCAGTACTGCACTAAGAAGCAAATGCAAGGTTGGCAGCAGAGAATGAAAGGAATGCGGCACTCACCCATCTGCTCAATATGAATCTGCCTTTATTCAGAGTCCAGGGATACAGGTATGAGGTGAGGGAGGACAAGTGCATCATCGCGCCAGCAATGGCTGTTTTGTGCGCTTGTGCACTTCGTCAGGCTGAGTACCAAGATCAGCTTAGGAAAAGCAAGAGCAAAGACTGTATGAGAAACAGAAACAAGAACTTATCAAGAACAGTAAAACATAACAAAATTATACAAATTTGATATTGTAGTTAAACGTGGAATAACAGTAACATGTCCTTTATACCATTCCACACCACTTAATCATTATTATATTTACAGAAAAGTAAACATTTATGTTTCTTGGAGGGCAGGAATGAAAATGAACACACCATAGCCAAAAAAACTGCCTTCCATTTTGTGGTTAAGGAATTTTTACATATTTTCCCTTTTTATTTTAGTTTAAAGCTATTGAGCAAAACATTTCTTAATCATCTTGTAATCATATCACCTTTTGTTCTCAAGTGTTCTGTTGCACAATGGCCACAGTGACATAATTCAGTGATTTTTCTCCATAAGCAATGCTGGTACTGATGCTAAACTTCAAAATAAATCTAATTTGTCATAGTCACTTTTGTGAGTAATTAGATGAGCTAAGGTTGTGCAGTAATAAATAACCATTCTTGCACATACAATGAGACTGTGACTTTAAAGAGCATTGACACAAGTTCTTTGTTTTATGGAATTTATGACTTACAGTGGTTGGCAGACAATCTCTGCTAGTAAATCTTTCCATGTTCACAAAATAGCCACTGTGTATTCAATCATTCGTATTCATAACTAGTGGTGTTAGAATTTCTAAATTGTTGCATCAGCCTCTTGTTTGAAGCAAACAAAATTTCTACAAACCATAGTATCACAACAGCAAGGTTAAAAAAACTGGCAAATTGAAACCTACAAGAGTTTTCTATGTTAAAGAATTTCCACTAAAATGTTAAAGGGGTTGTCTGGGCAGGACACTTTTTAGGTTAATGCCTGGGGGGGGGGGGGTTCAATAAAAAAAACCAACAACATGCATTCACCTTCATGGCTCCTGCACCCCCACCAGTGTTATGGAGCTTCAGGTTGGACATCACAGACTCCCTCAGCCAACAGTTGAAAAGAGTCTAACAGTATCCCAAGTATAGAGTAAATTATAATCTTTTATTGCATCACCGAGTACAAACAGCAACATTTCGACCATCCAAGTCTTTGTCAAGCATACTGCTACAGCCACTGATTGGCTGGGCATGCCTATAACATAATGTCTCCAAACCCCAAAGTGGACACACAACAAGGAGCCTAATACCAGTAGTAGCATGGGAGCTAGCAAGGTGAATGCACATTATTTTGTCAGGCAAAGAAAGACTCTCATGACACTAGACACAGGAATGAGTCCCCAGGAAAAAGTATAAAGGGAAACAGTCATCAGAAAATGACCTATTGTTTAAATCAGGATTTTATTGTAAAGATGTTTTTAGGAATTTTTAATGATTTTTTTTCCAGTTTAGCAGGTTTCAGTGGGTCTAAACCTAAGTTGAGACTTCATTGTGGGCAGCAGTTGTGGGCAGCAGTTGTGGGCAGCACGGTGTCTCAGTTGTTGGCACTGTAGCTGGGGTCCACCAAGGGCAACATCTGCAGAGTTTGTATGTTCTCCATGTTTGTGTGGGATTCCTCCTGGTGCTCCAGTTTTCTCTTACACCCAAAACATACAGATAGGTGAATTTAGATAGTGAGCCCTAATGTGAACAGGGAGCAAAACCGGCAAACTATGTTAAGTGCTGCAGAATCAGTTGGCGCTATACAAATAAAAGCTGTATAGCTGTAAAAGTGCTGTAAAGTGATCTGTACAGAATTACAGCAACATGTGACACTATGTACATAGATAGCATCAGTATAAGACAATAGCAGCATCTTGTGGAATGACCTGTAAAGCATATTAAATGCTTTTGAAAATAGCTCAAGCAAGAGTATAACCAGTAAATGAAAATCTAGGCGATACATGCCCTTTAAGTCTGCTGGGAAGCTCTGTGTAGGGATAGAACTATACGGTGACATGAGCAATTGCTAGAAAATGTAGCTTTAACCTGTGTCTAAGATGAGCGAATTTACATTGCAAACGAAGCAAAGCGTTTTACTCAGCAGTCAGCTTATATGCCACCTGTCTTTCATCACCGTGGCACTCCGCCCTGTTGCCTGGAAAAGCTGCATATAGTCCTGGGAAACTGGGAGAAGTTCCCCAGGAATGGATCCAGCTTTTCCAGGCTGCCAGAGCAGAGGGGGGTTAAAGGCAGCCGGCGTATAAGTTGACTGCTGAGCAAACAAAGATTTTTGCTTCGTTTGTAATATAAATTTTCTAGTTAAAATACTGCAGAACATACATTTTGTACTGTAATAATGCCTTTCTGCTGCAAACTGCATTTAAGTCTGCAGCAGGCCACAGGTTAGCATGTCTCCTCCATTAGCACCATTTTTGCTTTAACACACGAAATTCACCAACGCTGACAATCATAAAGAAGAAACATATATTTCCCTTCAAAAGGACTGGGTGTTTTCAGTTTTAGGCATATAAGTCATGCAGGCATCCATGTGTGGGGAGGAGGGGGCAGATATTTGCGTGCTCACCATACACACTATGGTGATCGTAGCATACTGTGAGCAATAATATCACCATAACTGATTTATGCACGACCTGCATAAGAACGGAAAACTGCATGTTTGTGGGGGACTGGAATGTGACAATCTAAGGACAGTGATCAGATTTATTATAGAGATGAACTTCAGGACTGAAGTTTGAGAAAGACATCTGCAATTCAGCGTGATAAACTACACTACAGACACTCTACATGTTTAATATAAGCAGATGAATTATTTATGGCCAGAGAAAGTTGGCTCAATCCATTGTGTTCTCATTCATCGCTCACAAATATATTCTTGCCAAGTTGTAAAAGTTGTTTAGTTCTGTTCAATGAAAAGTCATTTTTTACAATACTGGGAAGCTTAAAGGAGAAGTCCGGCGAAAATTATTTTTTTATATATGTTATTACTTATGGAAAGTTATACAATTTTCTAATGTACATTAATTATGGGAAATGCTCATATACTGCTATTTCCCTTAATTTAGTGTATCAGGAAGTGTTAGAATTATCTCTGAAGCAGTGACGTCACGACCAACGGTGTAATTCCTATGGAGTGTCCAGCAGGGGGCGCTCTCTATATAGAAGTCAATGAGTACCATTGACTTCTATATATAGTGCGCCCCTGCTGGACACTCCATAGGAATTACAGTGTATGTAATGTAATGTAATGCACTGTACTGTTGTGACTTTATGAATACATTTATGGAATACTTTGGGGAGCAAGTGTCCTTGCTCCCCAAAGTATCCCATAAATGTATTCAATGAATACATTTGCAGGGCACCGAGCAGGGAGGGAGAGAGGTGCCATCTACCTCCCCCCTCCCTGCTCGGTGCTGGGAACATATACAAAGTACTACTCCCCCATTATCTGCAGATAATGGGGGAGTAGTACCTGTGCTATCCCTATCACCGCCCGCGCCGCCGCCGCTCACACAGGGGCTGCTATTCATCGCGCCGCTGATTCCCCGCCGCCCGTGCCGCTCCTAACTACCCGCCCGCTCGCTCGCTCGCCCGCCCCGTTCCTGGCCGCCGCTCTCTGCTCATGCCGGCCGCGTCAGCCCACCCCTACCCCGGCCGGGAGCACGGCGCTTCCTGGTGTCCCCGGCCGGGGTGGGGGCGGGCTGAGGCGGCCGGCATGAGCAGAGAGCGGCGGCCAGGAACGGGGCGGGCGAGCGAGCGGGCGGGTAGTTAGGAGCGGCGCGGGCGGCGGGGAATCAGCGGCGCGATCGTAAGTTTGATGCCGGGAGGAGGAGGAGGAGGGGGAGCGGCGGGGGGCATGAATAGCAGCCCCTGTGTGAGCGGCGGCGGCGCGGGCGGTGATAGGGATAGCAAAAGGTACTACTCCCCCATTATCTGCAGATAATGGGGGAGTAGTGCTTTGTATATGTTCCCAGCACCGAGCAAGGAGGGGGGAGGTAGATGGCACCTCTCTCCCTCCCTGCTCGGTGCCCTGCAAATGTATTCATTGAATACATTTATGGGATACTTTGGGGAGCAAGGACACTTACTCCCCAAAGTATTCCATAAATGTATTCATAAAGTCACAACAGTACAGTGCATTACATTACATTACATTACATACACTGTAATTCCTATGGAGTGTCCAGCAGGGGCGCACTAGATATAGAAGTCAATGGTACTCATTGACTTCTATATAGAGAGCGCCCCCTGCTGGACACTCCATAGGAATTACACCGTTGGTCGTGACGTCACTGCTTCAGAGATAATTCTAACACTTCCTGATACACTAAATTAAGGGAAATAGCAGTATATGAGCATTTCCCATAATTAATGTACATTAGAAAATTGTATAACTTTCCATAAGTAATAACATATAAAAAAATAATTTTCGCCGGACTTCTCCTTTAAGGAGGTCTTATTATCAGGAAAAACCTTTATGAAAACAAAAAAGTGCCCTGAGGGTTTAGCAGGCTTAGCATCTCAATAAGAGCAACATTAACTGGATACATTTTGCAGATTTAAAGGGACTCTGTCAACTCTAGATTATGCTCAGAGCTTATGTGTCAAAGTGACTGTACTGAGCTGTAGCATACATGCTCTCTCCCTCCCCTATCCCTCCCTGCTTTGACCGATTGATAATCATGGCTTAAAGGGGTTATCCAGCGCTACAAAAACATGGCCACTTTCCGCCTACTGTTGTCTCCAGTTTGGGTGGGGTTTTGAAACTCAGTTCCATTGAAGTAAATGGAGCTTAATTGCAAACCGCACCTGAACTGGAGACAACAGTAGGGGGAAAAGTGGCCATGTTTTTTTAGCGCTGGATAACCCCTTTAATGCTGGAAGCCGAGCCCAGTAAATCTATCAAAGAGGAAGGAGACGTATGCTGCTGCTAAGAGTGAACAACTCTTCACTTTAAAAGCCCATCAAAGGGGCTGTCTATGCAAAATAAAAGGAGGGGGTGAAGGAAGGGATGAAAGACAATACACAAGTGATACCACTGCAGCCACATTGAATTCTTGATAGATATAGATAGATAGATAGATAGATGACACCAGTGGGGCACAGTAATAGCTGCACTGGATTGGTACAGGTGAGAGCCACCTGTTTATTGTACTTACAGAACCCCCTGCTGCACAGCATGTTTTTTAAATTTTGCCAGAACAACCCCTTTAAAGGGAATCTGTCAGCACTCGGACCGGACCTGAGGTGCTAACAGTGTAGTGTAGGTGTCTGCCCCCTTGTGTGAATGGTGCCTGTTTTAAATGTGTTGTGCCAGATTTTGTACAGTCTTGCCAAACCCACTGTAATCCATTGTCAAAGAGGAATAGCGGCTTGGTGTTTGTGCCGCACTTCATTACGCCTCTCCATTACTTCCTCCTCCTCTTTTTACTGCATATTTACCTTTGGCTGGCCTTCTTCTCCACGCTGGTGTCATCTTGGTGCACTCGTGCTGTTGCTGGCAAGTGCCGCATGCACTGACTTGCCAGTTTGTGCCTGTGCTGCTAATCTCTTTAGGCTGATCCCGATTGTGCATGCACCATAGACCGGAGAAGTGGCACATGTGCGCTGAGGGCCTAAAGCAAAGGCCCCCAGTTGGGGCTCCCAATGTGCGTGCGCTGCTCCTCTGGCCTACGGTGCATGTGCCATCAGCGTTATTGGGTCCAGTCCCATCAGCCAATCAGTGACTATAGTGGTGTCTCACCCCAGTCTTTGGCTGAGAAGACAATACATTAGCCAAGTTGTGACGTCACAGGAGCTGGGGATCCTTTTTTTGCGCTTGCGCCGTTTACCGTGCGAGATCAGGAATGTGATTAATTAATGTGGGGGACTTCTAGTATAAGCACACTGATCTCTCATTAAGATCTATGCTGTATAGTTATACAACATAGATCAATGAGATAGGCACTTGATTGCTTCCAGCTGCTGCAGCCGGAAGCAATTGAGTGCCGAGCCGGGATCAGCGCCATTACGGCCCAAGCAGGATGTGTGGATCGATCTCCCGGAGGAGCGATCCACCCCACTAGACACCAGGGAAGGGCTGCATAAGGTAATCAGATGCAGCTGTCAACTTTGACAGCTGCATCCGATTACTTAATTAGCGGGAACGGCGATCGGACTGTGCCCGCTTATAGCCGTGGTCCCGGGCTACATGCGGCACCCGGGACTGCCGCGCGGCCCCGCTCTGAACACATACAGGTACGCCCAGGGTTGTCTAGGGGTTAAGTATTTTTACAAATACATTCCTTTAGCCAATTTGCCTCCTCCTCCTGATATGCTGCTCTTTTCCTCCCATTGTTGACAGCTTGATGTCTAGGTTACTGACCACCACTCTGCTCTAAAAGCAGTGGTCTGGCTGGTTTATAAATCTATAGTGTACATATATTATACAGTATATATACAGTATGGCCCAGATTAATTGACTTGTGTAAAACAGAAACTGATGTAAACTGCCAACAACAGCCGACTACAGCTCCTCTTTCAGCTCTGGTAAAATGAAAGCTGAGCTGTAATAGCAGGAGAAGGAGGCAAGTTTGCTAAACAAATGTAATTGCAAAAATATACAAAAACATGACAAGTCTTACAAGTTCACACAAATAGTAGAGATGGGAATACCCCTTTCACCTGAATGATATGCTATTTTCCCAAGACAATGAAATTACAATGCAATACCAAGTAGAATGAAGATAATAGTCACTGTAACCAACTTGATAGCAAGGAAATAAATAGTTTTGAAAGTACACTCACCTGTTCAATGTCTCTGTTCCTTTTTTTTTCACCTTGTAAATTCTCTCCTTTAAATTTTCTGTTTTTTTTTTTTTTTTTGTTTGTTTTTTTGTAGTTTTTTTTTTAAAGGACAATTAACAGCAGGTTAGAAGTCTCTAACCTGCTATTATGTTCCCATAGTGTACGGAACGCTGAGGATGAATAAAATTTCTATACCGTAATCAGTATAGAAATTAGACGTTTCTGTGCACTAGGGGTGGAACTACCGATATCAGTGCAGAGGGCCGTAGTCTTACTAAGCTAGATTTTGCAAATTTGCAAGTTTAAAACCAGATTTTGGTGAATGTTATGTTTTGTGCATGTACATATATAGGTGTAGGTGGCATGGGTGCATAATATTTACTTAACCCCTTCCCCCAATATGACGTCCAGGGACGTCATGAAAAGCAGTTCCAGACTGCATCATGACGTCCCCGTGCTTTCCCTGCCTCCCCCTCTGTCCGTAGCAGCGATCGGGCAGCGGGAGGAGGCTGTCTCCTCCCACTGCCACTGCCCAGAGAGGAGCCGTGCTCCCCCCCGGGCAGTTAACCCCATAGACGCCACGGTCGGTGCGACCACAGTGTTTATGGGAGATCTGCTTTCTCTGGCTGATCGGGTGCTGGGGGGAGGCAGCGGCACATGCTGTTACGCTGCTGAGCACCCCCCAGGCACTCCATCGCTGCTGGAGTCCACCCAATTAATGCAATTTAAAAAAAATAACAAAAATGACAATATTTTGTTAATCCCACCCCCTTAAAAAATATAGTAAAAACCATCAAAACGTCACATGTACCCCAAAGGTGTACCACTAAAAGCGTCAGCTTATGGCGCAAAAAAAAAAAAAGCCATCACATACCTCCATTGGCAAACAAATTAAAATATTACCACTCTTACAGTATGCTAGCAGTTTTTATAGTATAAATGCCATAAATTATAACAAAAGCTATATAAAATGGATATCACTGTAATCGTACTGACCTGAGGAATAAGGATAACATGTCATATGTGACGTATAGTAAAACAGCTGCTAAATTGTGTTTTTTATTCGTACCACCTCATATAAAATGTAATAATAAATGATGAGGGTGTCACATGTCCCCCAGAATGGTACAGGTAGAAACCCTGAGTCAGGTGACGCACTGCGGCCACACATGGGGGATTTCTAGAAACACTGGAATAAGGGGAATCAATAGTGAGAGGTATTTCTCAGTTAGTATTCGCTGTGTTAGAGGGGAAAAAATGGTTTAGGGTACAAACCCACACACCGTATACACAGCAGATACGCAGCAAATACGCAGCAAATACGCAGCAAATACGCAGCAGATTTGTTGGTGCAGATTTGATGCTGTGTTCAGTTATTTAGATCTAATCTGCTGCGTATTTGCTGCGTATTTGCTGCGTATCGCAGCAGTAAATACGCTGCTTATACGGTGTGTGGGTTTATACCCTTAAAATGGAATATCTGCCAAAAAAAATGAAAATTTTAAATTTCCCCTCCAACTTGCTTAAATTTTACGAAACAGCTAAAGGGTTAATAAACTTATGAAATGCTACTTTGAATACTTTGAGGGGTGTAGTTTTTACAATGGAGGGATTTATGGGGGTAACTAACATACAGGCCCCACAAATCCGCTTCAGAACTGAACTGATCCCTAAAAAAATCAGAAATTAAAATTTTCCTGAAAATTTGAAAAACTGCTGCAAAATTTCGAAGCCCTCTTACATCCTAAAAAGTAAAAGGACGTTCACCAAATGATGTCACCATAAAGTAGCACGACTATTTTTCTCAGAAAAAGAGAGTTTTGAATATAAACATACATTTTTAAATTTTTGCACAAATGTGTTTTTTTTTTTTTACAAAAAACTACTGTGTGTATCAACAAAAGTATACCACAAACCTAAAGAGGAATATGTCACAAATCTCAGAATAACCGCGATAGTTAAAAGCACCACAGAGTTATCACTACATAGAGACAGGTCAGATTTGAAAAATAGGCAACTGGGCATTAAGACCAAAACAGGCTGCGGAGGCAATGGGTGAGGGTACAAACACACACACCGTATACGCAGCAGATCTGCAGCAGATTTAATGGTGTAGATTTGATGCTGTGTTCAGTTATTTAGATCTAATCTGCTGCGTATCGCAGCAGAAAATACACTGTGTATACGGTGTGTGTGTTTGAACCCTTAAAGGGGTAGTCCACCCAAAAAAAAATTCTTTCAAATCAACTGGTGCCATAAAGTGCCAGAGATTTGTAATTCACTTCTATTAAAAAATCTTAAGTCTTCCAGTACCAATCAGCTGCTGTGTGTCCAGCAGGAAGTTGTGTGTTCTTTCCTGTCTGACACAGTGCTCTCTGCTGCCACCTTTGTCCATGTCAGGAACTGTCCAGAGCAGTAGCAAATCCCCATAGAAAACCTCTCCTGCTCTCCAGACTGGAAATAATACAACTTCCTGCTGGGCATACAGCAGCTGATAAGTACTGGAAGGCTTGAGATTTTTTTAATAGAAGTAAATTACAAATCTCTGGCACTTCATGGCAGCAGTTGATTTGAAAGAAAAATTAAAGGTATGCTTTAATGTGAAAGTACATGAACTGCCTATGAGTATAAAGTGATGCTTGCATTTTAACAATATAAAAAGTATCTACCTCCCGGAAATATATTGATTAAATATTGGTACTATATAAAATATATTTTTTATTTTCGAACTTGTATAAGTAATGGTGCGTTTACACGTAACGATTATCGTGCGAATTTGCGCAATAACGAATTCGAACGATAATTGTACGTGTAAACGCAGCGATCAAACGACGAACAAGAAATCGTTCATTTTGATCTTTCAACATCGTTATCAAATCGTCGTTCGCAAAAAAATCGCAGATTGTTCCGTGTGAACAGTCGTTCGCCAATTTAACCAATGTGTGAGATAGGCTTAAGCGCTCGCAAAACGATTTTCCGTACGATATATCGGACTGTCTAAATGCTGATCGTTATGAAAAAAAAATCGTTACTCCGACATCGTTAATCGTACGATCGGGCCAATTATCGTTTCGTGTAAACGCACCATAAAAAGTGCTAATCATTTTGCTATCAATGTACATTATATAGAAAACGAGAAATCATCTTTGTGTTCATGCTGGGCATTTCAATTTCATTTAGTTTTATTACTACACCCAAGTGAACTCAGATGTGTGGAAGTCTTTGTAATCTCTCTGTGCATTACGTATATCAGTAGACAGAAGAAACAGTACAGTGAAGTAATTATAGGTTCACTTTACTTTGTCCTGGGAACACATCTTTGCCAAATATACTTCTGATTGCTAACATATGCAGAGGTAGATAATACAGGAACACAAGTAACCTGAATATAAATAAATATTCATCTACCAAATAGAAGATTTTACCATTTGGGCAGTCATACAGGATAGCACTTATTACAGTTATGAGCGTTAACCTTTCCATTGTAAAGTGCAGAATTATACCAGTAGTACTAGAGATCTACATAAATCAAATCTCTAACCTTATAAGCATTAGAAAGTCTCTGTGGGGGCTAATGTGGAGATGTAAAGAGTTACATCCGCTGGTAAATGTCAGACAGAAAGGTAAAATCACCAGCAGACATAGGAAGGGCCATCAAAGAACATATGGTTATTTGCATTAGTGAGGTCAATGTCTGAGAGGTAATACCATTTGTTGGAGAAACTGCTTTTATTTTGATGTCAGCTTCAAAATGAAATTCACTGTTGTATTCACTTGAAGCTGTAATGTACAGTAATTTGCAAAAAAAAAAAAAGAAAAGAAGTCAATGCGGGTGTAAAACTAGGTGCTTAAAATAAAGTACAGAATAAAGTCCATTTTGCAGGTATGGGCTACTGGATATTTAAGATATACAGTATAGGGGGATTTATTAAACATGGTGTAAAGCAGGGGTGTCAAACTCAGGCCCTCCAGCTGTTGCAAAACTACAACTTCGACATTAGCTTGGCTATCCAGGCATGATGGGAGTTGTAGTTCTGCAACAGCTGGAAGGCCTGAATTTGACATGGTGTGAAGTGAAACTGGCTCAGTTGCCCCTAGCAACAAATTAAATTCCACACCGACTCATTGGAAAATGAAAGGTGGAATCTGATGGGTTGCTAGGGGCAACTGAGCCAGTTTCACTTTACACCAGGTTTGATAAATCTCCCCCTATATGTAACACAATCCAAGGTTGCTAAACGGCACTGTGCGGCTCAATGGCTCAATTTAGGGTGCTCAGCCTCATGGTCCCAGACCCAGGTCCCGGCAATGCTTGACAAAGATCTCATTGAGAAGACTGAAACGTTGCATGTTGGGTGAATAAACTAAACCACTTTTATTCACTGACTTCTGGAGTGCCGCCTTATTCCTATTTTTCTAGTTTCCCGCTATATGTATATATTGGATATATATACACCATATGAACAAAAGTTTTTAGGACACCATATTGAATTCTAACTTGCACTAGGAGTGATACGCATTCATGAAGCTCCTATTAGTGGTGGCTTTATTTTAACCCCTTCAGGTTCGGGCTAATTTTCATTTTTTTCATTTTCGCTTTTTTCTCCTTGTGTTTAAAAGGTCATAACACTTGCTTTTTTTCACCTACGGACCAACATGAGCCCTTATTTTTTGCACCACTAATTGTACTTTACAATGACAGACTTTATTTTTCCATAAAGTATGCTGTGAAACAAGAAAACAAATTACATGCACGGTGAAATTGAAAAAAAAAGGATTTTTTTTTTCATTTTGGGGGGTTTCGTGTTCACGCCATTCGCCCTATGGTAAAACTGGCATGTTATATTTGTTCCTCACATCAGTACGATGACAACGATATGTAATTTAAATTACTTTTATTTTATCTGACTGCTTTTAAAAAATTAAAACCTTTTAAAAAAAAAAAACTAAATGTGTTTAAAACTGCTCTATTCCCAGCAGGGCCGGCCTTAGGGTAGATGGCGCCCTGTGCAGAATACTCTTTTGGCCCCCCCCCCCCCCCCCCCCCCCCCGGCTGATTGTAGCCCATCCCAAGCCTATCTCTTGGAGACACACACTGTATATACTGCTTACACGGACAGATACAGTCACATATACACATACAGACGTACGGTGGAGGTTCATCAAACATGGTGTAAAGTGAAACTGGCTCAGTTGCCCCTAGCAACCAATCAGATTCCACCTTTCATTCCTCACAGACTCTTTGGTTGCTAGGGACAACTGAGCCAGTTTCACTTTACACCATGTTTGATGAACCTCTCCCACAGTGTATATACTGCTTACACAGACGCACAGTATATATATCCTGCAAACACAGGCACACATACAGTCACATATACACATACACACCACACATACCCACCACTGGGAGTTGTTGTTCTCCTACCACACAGAGCCACACAGGAGTATGCTGGGAGTTGTTGTCCCACCACAGAGAGCCACATAGGAGTATGCTGGGAGTTGTTGTCCCACCACACAGAGCCACAGAGGAGTATGCTGGGAGTTGTTGTCCCACCACACAGAGCCACATAGGAGTATGCTGGGAGTTGTTGTCCCACCACACAGAGCCACATAAGAGTATGCTGGGAGTTGTTGTCCTACCACACAGAGCCACACAGGAGTATGCTGGGAGTTGTTGTCCTACCACACAGAGCCACATAAGAGTATGCTGGGAGTTGTTGTCCTACCACACAGAGCCACGCAGGAGTATGCTGGGAGTTGTTGTCCTACCACACAGAGCACTAACACACACAGAGCACACACAAACTCCACTAACACACACAGACAGAGATAGATAGATAGACTCACAGTCACACTGCAGTAGTAGTGGAGGATGTCTCTGCCCATGAGGAGAAGCAGGTAGAGCCGAGGATCACACTGCTGATGTCTCCGTCGGGGGAGGGGGCGGGGTTATGGGCCTCTGTGAGCTGGGAGACGCTGTGGGGGGCGGGGGATGGGGGCCAGGCTGCAGTCACATGTCTGGGGAGAAGAGCTTCCTCGGCTGCTGTGCTGAGGCAGGGGACGGATATATGGCCTCAGGGGGATGCAGGTGGCGCCCCCCTCCTGCCGGGAGTGCACAGCGCCCTGTGCGGCCGCACTGCTCGCACACCCCTAAGGCCGGCCCTGATTCCCAGCCTTATAGCGCTTTTATCCTATGGTCTATGTGTGAGGTGTCATTTTTTGTGCTATGATCGGTTCTTTATTGGTACCTTGCTTGCTTATGTGCAACTTTTTGATCACTTTTTAATACAATTTTTCCTGATTTGATGTGACAAAAAATGCACAATTTTGCACTTTGTCTTTTTTTTGCGTTTAGGCCTTATACTATGTGAGATCAGGATTGTGATAACTTAATAGTTCGGGCAATTACGCACACGGCAATACCAAATATGTTTGTTTATTTATTTTTATTTATAAAATGGAAAAAGGGGGGTGATTCAAACTTTTATGTGGGGGGGGGGGTGATTTGTTATTAATAAAAACACTTTTTTTTTACTCAATCAGATCATTGATGTATTACTCTGGTCTGCTTCAGGCCAGGTAGATGGATTGCAGAGCCAGGATCAGCGTAGCACTTCTACTGAGCCCCGGCCGTGGGGCATAGTGGGGGGGATTCCCCCAGTAGACACCAGGGAAAGGGGGGATATAATACATTTAAATGCAGCTGCAGTTAAATGTATAATTAGCTGCTGAAAGCCGCAGTCCCGGGTTACACATAGCACCCAGGTCGTGGCGGTCCAGAGTGGTGTCCCCACGCGACCCCTCTCTGAACGCCCCCACCCGCATCAGGACGTACAGTTTCATGCTGATGGGGAGGGAGTTTACAGGGTAAATCCTGTGGAAATAAAAGATCATGTACATTTGGTGAAATCTACTCAGATACCACTACTGCTGTCTAGATCTAGTAGCTACAGAGCAGCTTAAACATCTTTGGAACTGCTCAGAGTCTTCCACTGCTGGAAATAAGAGACCTTCTTAAAAAAAGGCCATTCATAGCCATGACAATGAGCTTAGGATGTTGTATAAGTTTTAGGTACTTATCATTAGGTAGTTTATTTTTTATACATAAAAGCAGTCTTTATGTTCTATAATTTTTTTTTTTTAATTTGACACATAGGGGGACTGGCATACTCGTATGGTCTTAAATTAGACCCCGTTTTCCCGGTGTCCTGCCCAGTTTCTGTGACTCTTCGCTTATTGCATTTGCCTCCGGGACTTCTGAACCTGGCTTTACAGTGAATGGCCTTCCAGCCAATCAGTGGCTGCAGCCATAGAGGAACATTTATGAATACTGGCCTACTTGTATCGTCTTAAATTAGACCCCACACCCCAATTGCCCCACAAACAGCGGGTGGAGAAATCTACACCTGTTCCTGAGCAGGTGTAGATTTCTGCCATGATTTACGCCACACCTCTGCACTAAAGGCCCCATTACATAGAAAGTTATTCGTCCGAATTCACTCCATGTAATAAAGAAAAAGATCAGCCGAACAGCCAATCATTGGCTTATTGTTCTTTTAGCAAGCTTAAAAATAATCGTCCATCAACCGCACATTACTACATAATCAGCCGATGGCTGAATATAGTGTATTTAAAATATTCAACCACACTTATCAATGTTGGTAATCATTCCCCCCACTAAACCCAATATTTTTTGGAGATGGTAAAGAAAGAAGGAGCAAACAAAGCCACAGATTAAAAAAAAACAAAAAAAAAAATCTGAAACAAATTCCCTTAAATATTATTATACGTAGAGTGTCAGCAGAGGCTCTCTCTCGGTCTCTCTCTCTCTCTCTCATATATATATATATATATATATATATATATATATATATATATATGTGTGTGTGAGTGCAATCTACATGCCCTGCCCATGGATTTCAATTATCAAACTTCTGTTTATTAATTTTGTTACTACGTTCTTGGAATATTATCTGCAAATTGTTAGCAGTTGTAACTATGGGTATGTTAACTTACCATTTCCTTTTAAGACATTTTACAGACTTTTTGGGCTCCAGCTATAGCCAAAAAACAGCTATTGTCATGTGGGACATAGGCAGTTTATGGCCACAAATGTATCCCGAATTACATAAAAAGTTAAATGTCTAAATATGGCCACAATTTGGCATGCAAACAGCTGAAAAATTCACAGACACTTTGGGGGGGGGGGGGGGGGGATGCGTCACTAGTGCAATTTTTAGTTTTAGTTTTTTTGCACTAACAAGCTTTTCTTGTGCCACACAAAAATATCTGGTACATGCGCAAAATGTATCATGAGGAGCACAGGCATTGATAAATCTTCTAAATCTATTGTGTTTTGACCCCTATGTGACTGAGGAAAAAAGCTCTGAGATAGCATGATAACAAATGGTCATTTCTTAATGATGTGGTCTTTTAAGTTAGACCACCAGGAAATTGAGTAAAAGGTTAATGGTAAAGTTATGGGAACACAGGAAATAAAAAAAGAACTTGCACACATAACAGTAGAGCACAGTAAAATACAGGATGTAGTTCATCAGCACGCTTATTAGTGACATGGTTGCAATTAAGGGTTACTTCAAAAGCTGCATAGGAATTTCATGTAATGCATTGTTAAATGTACAGAGATCAAATATCTAAGTTTCTTCCTGAGTTAAATAAATGTAATGATGATTTGAAATCACAGCTAAATACAAGTGAATTTTAATCCTGTAAAATGAAGCACAAGCATATCCATAAGTTAATATGACGTGATATCACTTGTAGGATTGCAGAGGCAGTCTTAAGCGCCTACATCGACATGCACATATACATCATGGGAAGAGATAATAAAACTGTGGGCGCCAGGGTTGCCAACTTGACATTTTTATTTTATGATACATTAAGACAGCATACCATATTTTCCAGCATATAGGACGACCCCCAACTTTTCCAGTTAAAATAGAGAGTTTGGGATATACTTGCAGTATAAGACTACCCCTCTTCCAACGCAAAATAAAAATTAATATAAACATTAGACAGCAGGGAGATCTGAGATGCAGAGAGGTACAGTAATAGTGGTAGGATACAAGGATGGGCTAGACAGGTGAAAGAGGTGTGTTTTTCTAGGCACAGCACCACTCTACCGTATCTCTTTTTTTCATACCCCGCATGCCTGCAGCGTGCTCCACCTTTCATACGGTCACCGCAGCGGGGGGGGGGGGGGGTGCAGCCATCCTTGAGCTCCCCCCACCATATTCGGGGAATGTAGATTCTCTAGTCCTGTTCCGAAGTTTTGCAGCACCTGCCCTATAAGACGACCCCTGACTTTTGAGAAGGTTTTCCTGGGTTAAAAAGTAGTCATACACAGGAAAATACTGTAATTACAATAAATATAACCTGTACAAGATCTTCTATCCACAAATAAATAAATCAATCACAAGCAACAAAATTTTTTAGTAGAAAAAGCAAGTTTTGACAAACTGGCGAGGAATTTATGGATGGTTTGCACAAAAAAAAACTGGCTTACATGACTTGCTCCACATACTTAATGGTGGCAAACCTTAGTGGAAAGTGGGTGTGGTAGTATTTAAAAGAAGCGTGGTTTATGTGCAGCACCATGATAGTGTAAAAGTAAGCCAACTAATACATGGCATTAACTTTAAACAGTATAAAGATTTGTAAACAACCTGGGCCACTGTAACTTTACACTGTCTAGCAATTCGACAGTCCAGGCTTCATGGGATCAATGACCATCAATATAACATAACAAGATATAAAGCTTTCCTATTGTTACATACAGTTGTGCGCAAAAGTTTACATACCCCGGCAGAGTTTTAGCTTTCTTGTCCTTTTTTCATTGAATATGAATCATAACACAAACTATTTTTCCCACTCATGGTTAGTGGTTGGGTGAAGCCATTTATTGTCACACTACTGTGTTATCGCTTTTTAAATCATGATTAGGGATGGTTCAAACCGAGTTCGGTTCAGGTTTGTACGAACCCGAACTCTCGATAATGATTCCCGCTGTCTGCCCGCTCCGTGCAGTGGGTGGATCCAGCGGGAGGACCGCCTGGAAAACTGGGATACAGCCATAGCCATAGGCTGTATCCCAGTTTTCCAGGCGGTCCTCCCGCTGTATCCACCCACTCCACGGAGCGGGCAGACAGCGGGAATCTGATGCCGAGCGTTCGGGTTCATAAGAACCCGAAACTCGGAGGGTTCGGACCATCCCTAATCATAATGACAACCAAAAACATCCAAATGACCCTAATCAAAAGTTCACATACCCCAGTTCTTAATATTGTGTATTGCCCCCTCTAACATAAATCACAGATTGAAGTGTTTTGTGGTAGATGTGGGTGAAGCTCTTTATTTTCTCAGATGGTAAAGCTGCCCATTCTTCTTGGGAAAAAAAACCCTGAGTTCCTGTAAATTCCTGGGCTGTCTTGCATTAATTGCTCACTTGAGATCTTCACAGAGAAGCTCAATGATATTGTGATCAGGAGACTGAGATGGCCACTCCAGAACCTTCACTTTGTTCTGATATCAAAGGAATTGATAATGCCAGTCAGCAGTGTTTAAATGTGTATAACAAATGGAAAATCAGAGGCTCTGTAAAAACCAAACCATAGTCCAGGAAAATTGTTCGGGATGCAAAGAAAAAAAACCAAACAACATCAGCTGAAATACAGGACTCTCTGAAAAGAAGCAGTCTGGTTGTTTCAAGATGTACAATAAGAAGGTACTTGGGATGGGATGCATGGTAGAGTCACCAAAAGAAAGCCATTACTGCGCAAATACCACAAAGTATCTCACCCAGGGGCGTTGCTAGGGTCCTAAAACATCCAGGGCATGGGCCCCGAGTTGACTTCTGCAGTGACGTCACACACACATATGTCTTTTTTTTATTTTTAAACAGACAATCACATAGGCTAGTATTTGAAATTGTGACTCACAGTTGACATCTTCTCTGATCAGAGTCACTCACGTTTCTCTTTCTTTTCCATTCGGCCCAAGCCATAACCCTTCTCTCCAGAATCTGCCAGGAAAAACATTTTAGGCTCCTTGCTCCAGCACACACAGTGATTAGGTCTCCTCTGTGCCCTATATGCCCTACCTGTGCTACCTTGTGCCTCCAAATAGTATAGGTTCCCATGCAGCAGTCCTCATGTAGTATATGGCCTCCTGTGCAACACACACTATAAAGTATATGCCCCCCATGCATCAGACCCAATAAAGTATATTCCCCCCTCTGCTGTGCAGCATCCCCATATGGAATATCGCCCCTGCTGTGCAACATCACCATATAGAACTTCCCTCCTGCTGTGCAGCATTACCATGTAGAATACCACCTGTTGTGCAGCATTACCATATAGCATACCCTCTGCTGTTCAGCATCCTCATACAGAATACCCCCTGTTGTGCAGCATCCCCTCTGCTGTGCAGCATCCCAATATCGAATAGCTCCCCCTGTTGTGCAGCATCCCCATATAGAATAGCCCCCCCCCCCCCGTTATGCCGCATCCCTATATAGAATAGCCCCCCTGCTCAGCATCCTCCCTATATAGAATAGCCCCCCTGCTGTGCACCCAAATACAGTAATAATGCTCCTTGCTGTGCTATTCCACTTTGTTAAAAGCCCCTACTGTGCCCCCATATAGTAATTATGTCCCCTGCTTTGCTCCCATATAGTAATGTCTAATGCTGTGCCCACCATATAGTAATAATGTCTCTGCTCTGCACCCAAATATAGTAATAATGTCCCCTGCTGTGCCCCATATAGTAACAATACCTCCTGCCGTGCCCCTATATAGTAATACTACCTCCTGCTGTGCCCCTCATATAGTAGTAATATCTCCTGCTGCGCCTCCATATAGTAATAATGTCCCCTGCTGTGCTTTCATATAGTAATAATGTCTCCTGCTGCGCCCCACATAGTAATACTACCTCCTGCTGTGCCCCTCATATAGTAGTAATGTTTCCTGCTCTGCACCCAAATATAGTAATATTGCCCCCTGCTGTGTCCCCATAGTAAAAATGCCCCCCACTGCTATGTCCCTATATAGTAATATAGCACCTACTGTACCCACCATAGTAATAAACCTGCCCCCCTACACACTACCCCATCTGACCCCACTACCCCCATCTAACCCATCCACACACTACCCCCATCCTCCTCCCCCTACACACACACACACTACCCCCATCCTCCTCCCCCTATACACACACTACCCCCATCCTCCTCCTCTTACACACACACACACTACCCCATCCACCTCTTACACACACACACTACCCCATCCTCCTCCTCCTCCTACACACACACACTACCCCCATCATCCTCCTCCTCCTCCTACACACACACACACTACCCCCATCCTCCTCCTCCTACACACACACACACTACTCCCATCCTCCTCCTCCTACACACACACACACACACACTACTCCCATCCTCCTCCTCCTACACACACACACTACCCCATCCTCCTCCTCCTACACACACACTACCCCATCCTCCTCCTCCTACACACACTACCCCCATCCTCCTCCTCCTACACACACACTACTCCCATCCTCCTCCTACACACACACACACTACCCCCATCCTCCTCCTACACACACACACTACTCCCATCCTCCTCCTCCTACACACACTACCCCCATCCTCCTCCTACACACACACTACTCCCATCCTCCTCCTACACACACACACACACTACTCCCATCCTCCTCCTACACACACACACTACTCCCATCCTCCTCCTCCTCCTACACACACACATACTCCCATCCTCCTCCTCCTCCTACACACACACTACTCCCATCCTCCTCCTCCTACACACACTACCCCCATCCTCCTCCTACACACACACACACTACCCCCATCCTCCTACTCCTACACACACACTACTCCCATCCTCCTCCTCCTACACACACACTACTCCTATCCTCCTCCTACACACACACTACCCCCATCCTCCTCCTACACACACACACTACCCCCATCCTCCTCCTCCTACACACACACACGACTCCCATCCTCCTCCTCCTACACACACTACTCCCATCCTCCTCCTCCTACACACACTATCCCTGCAGACCGCCATCCCCCTGCCCAAACACACACAGTAACTCCCCTGGGGGTTACAATACTCACCCCCGTGCAGCAGCCTGAGGTAAAGAAGCGCGGCGCGGGAGAAGCCTGATGCCGCTACAGCTACTTGTGGACATCACGGAGCGCTGGAGAGAGGCGGGGCCAGAGCATGCGGCCGTCCACTGCGGGCCTCCGTCCAATCAAGAGCAGGGTGATGACGTCACGATGGCGTCCAGACATACGACGGCACTAAGTGACGCCGGCTGATCCCGCTCCCGCGGCCCGCCAGTGCTGAAGTAACAGCAACCTGGGGCCACTGATAGTGATGTATCACAGACCCCGGCTGCTGTTATTTCGGTGCTGGCGGCATCAAAAAGACTTTCGGGGGTAGGCTGAAATCATTCAGGGCTTGGGCCCCGAATGATTAAGCCTAGCGACGCCACTGATCTCACCTATAAGCGTTTGGGTTCAGATAACGTTGACGAATGCAAAAAGTTTGACAGGTTCACTCAACAGTAACTACCACGACAGTTCAGATCTGAAAAATAAAGCCTTGTCCTGAAGTCCAAAATTGTCTGCATCTGTAAGTGGAAAAAGAAGCCTTCACCAGACTGGGCTCCGTGCATGAAAACAAACACAGATCAGATGTTGCCCAATGGAGTCTGGTTTTCATTTTTCAGCGGTGGGATAAGAAAATAAATGATCTGACTGTGTAGGGGCAATTCTAAGATTTTTATTATTTAATGTACTGAGGCCAGTTGTTTCACTGGTTAGCTTTCAGCCCTGAATATCAATTGATACATCAATATATTGTGACCACACTGAAAATTAATAAGCTTGACAAAAATGTATTCAAGATGACAGAAGCTGTACTTTATTATAACCAATTAATCTTTTCTAAGACTAAAGTAAAAACAAAACTTTCAATATGGGATTTATTTTTCTGTACAGCCTGAATGATCTCCCAGGGGACCATGGCAGGTACATGTGGTGCACAGAGGATACTGCTATAAATTTTTTTTCCACTCTCCTTTTTAGATGTTCAAATCACCCAATAATAGTGACAGCAGGAGTTACTTATTGAATTTGCTCCTCAGTCATGTCTTCAGCCTGTTGTCCTCTCTTCGGCCCTGCTGCATATATTTTTGTATCTTGGCTGGTGATAGGCAAGGTCACTTCAACCTGCCTTACTATGATACACTGGTAGCCTCAAAACGAGAGGCAGTAGAATATACAATCTATATCTATACAGGTGGTGCATAATACAGCTTCTATTGTATGTAAAAAATGATTAAAAAAAAAAACATCAGCTAAGCCTCAATCATCCCAATAAAACAAAGACTTTATAGACAATTCATTAAAGCAAATCACTTCCTGACCACCTACCAAACTGACAGCACCACTTTATAGATATCAATAAAAGCATCCAAACATACCGTTGTTGCCTGTGTCTGTGTTTATATTTTAATTAAAAAGTGCCTTTATTTAGGCCCTAAAAAGTGTCAAAGAGAAGGGGTCTTTAATTTTCTCATCCCTAGCACTGCTACGCCCCACTGTGCTGTATGTCCAACCCTTTGCATAATCAGCGACATGCACTTTGCAGTGAGATGCATTGTTGCAAGGACTCAGGAGACAATAAGCCCTGCCTCCTTGACATTATTCACAGCCTGTATAAGGGTAGCTTTCACGCTGTGAGTTTGCAGCGAAATCTGCTGCGAGTCCTGGTACAGTGACGTTGAATGGGGTTATGTACTCACAGCAGAATTTTCATTTTGCTGCCAGTATGTAACCCAGCCCCTTTAACCTCCCGCAGCCCGTGCCCAGAGCATACATACCTGCTCAGCGCCGCGGCTGCGTGTGAGGCTCCCAGCTCCCGTCGGTCCCCATCAGCCAATCAGTGCACGGCACTGAGGGTATGTAATCCCATTCAACTTCACTGTACCAGGATTTGCAGCAAACGTGAAATCCGCTGCGAATTTGGTACGTGTGAAGGCACCCTGAATGTTTTTTTTATGGATTCCTATTTAGTGGAGCCACCACTAATCTGCATGTTCTTGCAAGCTCATTTTGGGTACTACTGACCTAAGATACATTGGAAATGTAGTGAAATAATTCTAAAAGAGGTGTCCATTCTACTTTAACCCCTTCACGTCAGTAATACGTAGATATACTTTCCTACTGCACATACCCTGTGCAGTAGTATACACATTCCTGACACTGAAGGGGTTTGATGAGTGCGGGACCGCTGCAGTGAGACCGATGCACACATCAGTGTCCTGGAAGCTGAGGATAATGAGAGGCAGCTGCAATCCTGCAGCGGCCTCTCATTAACCCCTTAAACGCTGCAATCTATAGCAATAGTGGCATTTAAGGTACTCAGTGACAGGACAAGCTCCTGTCACTGAGTGATCGGGATGTCCTTTCGGATCGGCCATCTATGGATAGAGTCTGCTCTCAGGCAGGCTCTATGCATAGATCGCCAATAACACTGGTCTATGTTATGCTATGGCATAGCATAGCATAGATCAGTATATGCAATCTATTGATTGCATGTTTTACAATGAAAAAAAGTGTTTAAAAAAAGTGTAATAAAAAGTTTTAAAAAGTATTAAAAAACCACTTATAAACCCAATAAAATACCCCCTTGCCCATTATAAAACTAAAAATATTTTAAAAATAAACAGATTGTATATCGCAGCGTGCGGAATTGTCCGATCGATCAAAATATAACATTATTGTTCCCGCACGGAGAACGGCATAAACGGGTAACACCAAGATTGCGGATTTTTTAAAATTATATATCAGAAAAAAATAAAAAGCGATCAAAAATATTTCTGTTACATCATTATGATATTAATAAAAGCTAGAGATCATGGCGCAAAAAATTACACCCCACCCATCCCTGTAGGTGGGGGAAAAAAAAGCGCTATGGCTCTTAGAAAGCGGGGAGGAACATTTATTTGACCCGGACATTTGGGCATCCATGGGCTTGGTCTTGAAGGGGTTAAAGTGAATGTACCACCTTAATGACAATAGGAAGTTTTACATACCACCTTATTGGCATCGCTGCACTGATGTGGTCCTTTTTTTTAATAAGTCAGCCGTTTCCTGTGATCTTTGCCTCCATTCAGAAATGCAAATGAATTCCGTTATGCACTGGAGAAGAGCCTCGCGCCCCCAATGCAAAGATTTCTCCTCCACTCACTCATGCTTTCTCTTCTTATTAAGCCCTGCTTTTAGTTTTCTGCCCAGCCTGGCTCTGTGGCCTATTCTCGAGCGCCATCATGAGAGCGAGATAGGAGTCCTACTGCATAGGGTCATGCCTCACTCTATGCACCGATGGAGATGGACTGTGGATGTCAGTGAAGAGCAGTTTGTTGCTCAAGAGCAGGCCGGAGAGCCAGGCCAGGCTAGGCCAAACTAAAGGTGGGGCTTAGTAAGCAGAGAAAGCACAATACTCCTGGGTGGAGGAGATATCTTTGCACTGGGGGTGCCGGGCCTGTATCCAGTGCATTGCATACCTCATCTGCATTTCTGAATACCAGCCAGGCTCACAAGAACTGTTCAACTCAATTAAAAACGGACCACATCAGCTGATTTAGCACAGTGGTGCCTATATGGTGGTATGTAAAACTTATTATCGTCATTAAGGTCCCCTCCCAATAGTCTGTAAGTTCATGCATGTGAGCAGGGCTCTCACTCAAGTATGAATAATTATCTGTATTTACATTAGTGCAGATAAAAAAACAAACAGATGAATGGCACTTACCAATAACTTTTGTGCATCACACGACACTGGTAACATGCTATATTAGACAAAGAGGAACAGGGGCGCTCCACTCTAATCACTTTGCATAATTATATGTATCTCTCTGTAATGTCTGATTTTTGTCTATGTATGTACCCCAGAATTGTAAAGTACTGCAGAATCTGTTGGCACGAGATTATTAAAAATTATTATTATTAATAAGGTATTGCTTTAAAATACCAAGCTTGCATGTTCAAGTGAATGTTCTATTAAAGTATAGGAGATAGACTCTACTGCAGCGTTTCCCAACCGGGGTGCCGCGGCACACTGGGGTGCCGGGAGAGCCCGCCAGGGGTGCAGCGGGATCCCGGTGGGAATTGTCACTGTCACTTTAACCCCTTAAATATAAGGGCCTGAAATGGCCTTAAGGACAGAGACAAATTTTATGAGATTATTTTCTCGTGACATATGGCACTTTACATTTCTGGTAAATTGGAGTCGATACTTATAATGAATCTTTATGAAGAAAACTAAATAACGTGAAAAAAATGCATTTTTCCAACGTTGGAACTTTTCTGCTTATACAGAAAAGGGTTATGCCACATAAATTATATATTAAATAGCATTAGCAACATGTCTACTTTATGTTGGCAGCATTTATTAAACTTTCTTTCATTTTTTTAGACAATAGAAAGCTTAAAACATTAGCAGCAATTTTCCAAATTGTCCGTAAAATTTCAAAATCAGATATTTTTAGGGACCTGTTCAGGTTCAAAGTGTATTTGAGGGGACTGTATGTTAGAAAGACCCACAAAGCACCCCATTTCAGAATCTGCACCCCCCAAACTCTTCAAAAGCACATGCAGAAAGTTTTTTAACCCTTTAGAGGAGTCACAGAAAGAAAAGCCAAGTGTGTAAGAAATTTGAAAATTAAAATTTTCTGTGCAGAGATTTTATTGTAATCCAATATTTTTCATAATTGTAAACCTATTAGCAGAGAAATGCACCCCAATATTTATTGCCCCATTTCTGCAGTTTATAGAAATACCCCATATGTGGCCCTATTGCGCTATTTGACGCAACCACAAGCCTCAGATATATAAGAGCGCCTAGTGAATTTCAACGCCTCCGTTATATTTGGTCCTTTTTGACTGTACCACTTCAGGTTGCCAGAGGCTCTGGGGTGCCAAAACCTAAAAAACACCCCTAAAAGGGACACCATTTAGAAAACTACACCCCTCAAGGAATGTAACAAGGGGTGCGGTGAGCATCTGGACCCCACAGGTGCTTCACAGATTTTCAGAACAATGTGGTGTAAAAAAGGAAAAATTCTATTTTTTACACTAAAACGTTGTTCTAGCCTTCAATTTTTCATTTTTACAAGGGGATAAAAGGAAAAAAAAAAACACCAAACGTGTAGCGCAGTTTCTACAGAGTACGGAAATACCCCACATGTGGGCATAAAGTGCCAAGTTGGCGCAGGATGAGCCTCCATGGGTAAGGAGCGCCAATTGGCTTTCGGAAGCTGGATTTCACTGCAATGGATTTTAAGGGTCATGTCGCATTTACAGAGCCCTCGTATTGCCAAAACACTTGAAACCCCCCAGAAGTGACCACATTCTGAAAACTACACCCCTCCAGGAATGTAAAAAGGGGTGTACTGGGCAGAAATGTGGAACAATGTAACGTGAAAGGGAAAATTGCATATCCTAATTGCAGCCCTTGTTAGATTCCTTGAGGGGTGTAGTTTCCAGAATGGGGTCATTTGTGGGGGATTTTCACTGTCTTGGCAGCACGACGGCTCTGTAAATGCGACATGGCGTTCATCATCCATTCTGGCCAAATCCAGCCTCCAAAATCCAAATGGCGCTCCTTTCCTTCGGAGGCTTGCCCTGCGCCCACATGGCGCTTTATGTCCACATGTGGGGTACTTACGGACTCGGGGAGAATTGCTCTACACATTTTTGTGCTAAACCAACCAAAATTATAGTGTAAAAAATTTAATATTTCATTTTCACGCCACATTGTTCCACATTTGTGCTCGTCACCAGTGGGGTCCATATGCTCACTACACCCCTTGTTACATTTCTTGAGGGGTGTAGTTTCCATAATGGGGTCACTTGTGGGGGGTTCAACTGTCTTGGCAACACAGAGGCCTTTTAAATGCAACAAGGCCCTCCGTTACATACATTATAGCAGGCCATCTTCCCCGAACGCTGTGTGTGAACACACAGCGATCGGGGGAAACTTCGGGCGTAAGTGTATGCCTGTTTGCGTTAAAGCCCACCCTGCGGGGGCGTACACTTACGCCCGATGTCGTTGAGGGGTTAAGCATCCCTAGAAGATCCCTAGATGTTCTGCCTGCACTGTCAGGAGCAAGTGAGTGCTGACCTGACAGGTTGGCGCTCTTTTGCTCCTCTGAATCACCCCGTGTAATAGGGGCTTTAGAACAGAGTGTCAAAGTGCAATCAGACATCCTTTATCCCATGATAAGGGCACAATGTTACATTTTCATTTAAGTCAATGGTATGCCGCTATGTGTATGTATGTATGTATGTGTATATATATATATATATATATATATATATATATATATATATATATATATATATAATTTGCCAGTATCCAGACATATACCAGCAATGTAATATACTTAAAGGAGACTTCCGGTGAAAAGTTTTATTGAAGTATTGTATTGCCCCCCAAAAGTTATACAAACCACCAATAAACACTTATTACAGGAAATGCTTATAAAGTGCTTTCCCTGCACTTACTACTGCATCAAGGCTTCACTTCCTGGATAAAATGGTGGTGTCACAAGCCGACTCCAAGAGGTGTGGGGGCTTTGGCTGCTGGAGAGGATGATGGCAGAGGGATGCTCAATGTTCCTCCAGTGCCCTCTGTCCCTCAGTGTCCCTCTGCCATCATCCTCTCCAGCTCTGGGAGTCGGGTCGTGACATCACCATTTTATCCAGGAAGTGAAGCCTTGATGCAGTAGTAAGTGCAGGAAAAAAAAGCACTTTATGTGCATTTTCCGTAATAAGTGCATATTGGTGATTTTTTTTTTATAACTTTTGGGGGGCAATACAATACTTTAATAAAAATTTTCACCGGACTTCTCCTTTAAAATGTAAATAGCAGCCTTACACGCTTTCAGGGCCATGCTTCAGAATATTTAACTGAATGAGTTAGTTACACTTTCCCAATGTAGGTTTTGACTACAGCTGTCAGTAAGCCGCTATACTTGTCAAGAGGTTAACTAAAGTTTGCAATCAAGCTGCATGACTTACACTGTATTATAGACTTCATACATTAAACATCTGGTCAAAGGTAAAAATCACTAGAGCATGAGATCATTACAAGACATGAGGCTACACATAAAAGTACTTAAGAAGGGATTCGGCACCACAGGTAGCACTGGATAAACTTGTAATTTCCGTCCAGGGATGTAAAGAATCTGCAAAAGGTTAGTGAGTGCTTTGTGAGATTAGAAAGAGATAGAAGGACAGTCGTGCTGATTGGAATACAGGGTTACTGCAAGATATTTAAAAAGTTATACAAAGAATTTAATGAGTCCTCAGGCTTCATTCTGGAATTGTGCTCACCACTGGCAGTTGCTCCTACATGCTAACACAGCTGTGCTATACTGGGCAAGTGTACAGCAGATATTTGGGCATTTCTGGGATTTTTTAAGATCAGAAATGACAGAACTGATATAACCCAGGACTAAGTATATTTGCAGCCTCTTAGCCGCATCCAAAAACTCCTATTAGCTCATGTATGAACATTATAGCCAATTATATAATTTTTTTTTTTTCATTTTAGTGAGATACCCAGATTTTAAAAGTATTGTTAACTACTCTATTCAATACAGCATGAATAAATGTAATTGATTTGGTCTTATAAAACAAACAATCTAAGGCTTGGTTCACAATATGTAAATAATGTTCCTTATTTCAAAATAACAGACATTATTTGCACAATGACATCCGTTGCTATGAAAAACATCATTTTTACATAGTGTGCCCCTAGCCTTAAGATAGGTGGCTTCATTTAAATAGACCCTACTAATACAATAGACTACATTAATACGAACTCTTATTTTTGTTCAATGTCTAAATGTGAAATACAAAACTTGGCTGCCACCTACAGGATAAAAATGTAATGCAAACTCAAGTACAGAAGAGCTCTTGCATGCTAGTGCAGGCCAACAAAAAAAAAAAAAAGTATCCTGGAGTATTCCATAATCCACACTATGGAATTGCTTAACCATGTCAAACAATGCAGTATGTTTTTATGGCTATGATTAATGGCTGTTTGGCACAAAACTAGTGTGAACCCTAAAGTCCTACTCCTGGATATGGCAGAGGTTATCCTTACTCATTTTTTACACTGTCAACACAGGATAGTCCACAAGAATCTTGTGGCTTTTGAAATGCTGTCTGACAGTATATCTTAGGTCAACTCCAATTTTTTTTTATTACAGTATGAGAAATGAGTACATCTTTAGCCAAGGGCTAGTTTGTTTGCAGTATCGAATCTATCTTAATTTGTCACCAACATTCTTGCTTTAGATTATGTCAGATGAGGTGAATGCTGTGTTACTGTTACATAGTGGCATGTCTGTCTTTAATTGAAATTATAAAATGTGTTTGTTGTAGTACCCAAATATCGACACCAGGGGTACTTAACTTAGAGCTCTGGTGTCCATCTTGGCCTCCAATTACAAACATATTAGTCTATGACTGCTTGGGTTTTCATGTTCTAGACCAGGGGTGGGGAACTTCCGGCCCACATCCGGCCCCTGAGACCTCCCAATGCGGCCAGCGGCTCGCCGCCGGCTCCTTCCCCACCAGAGCGGTGCACATGTTCTGTCTCCATGTACGCACATCTTCTGTCTCCATGTGCGCACATCTTCTGTCTTTCATTTCATCGTGCTCCGTCTGCAGGAGAAGACCGGCACAGGCTAGGGGAGAGAGGAGGACCCGGGCAGCAGGGAAGCGGAGGAAAGGTGAGTGGGATGTTTATTTTTTTATTTGGGACAGACAGTGGGGGCTAAGTACACTACCAGGGACATGACTGGGGGTTAAGTAGACTACCACGGCATCACTGGGGGTTAACTATGACCAGCAGGGGCATCACTGGGGGGTTAACTATGACCAGCAGGGGCATCACTGGGGGTTAACTATGACTAGCAGGGGCATCACTGGGGGGTTAACTATGACCAGCAGGAGCATCACTGGGGGGTTAACTATGACCAGCAGGAGCATCACTGGGGGTTAACGTTGACTACTAGAGGCATCACTGGGGATTAACTAGACTACCAGGGACATCAATAAGGGGTTAACTACAGCTACCAGGGGCATTACTGGGGGTTAACTCTGGCTACCGAGCATCACTTCGGATTCACATCAGGTACAAGGGGCATCACAGAGGGTTAAAGGGGAACCCCAGATAAGAAAATCTTGTTTTCTATTTTCTAGTTAAAATATATGTGTCTATACAATGTATTATCGTATCTGTACGGTTCTGCCACACTGGTAGCGGATAGAAATCCAGGAAGTGAAAAAAAATGGCCCCTGTGCAAATCCACATTGTCTCCTGCTCCTTCTGCTATTCCCCCCTTAGGAGACAAATCTTCCATGCCTCTGTCTCACATTGTGTGTGTTTGCCGAGATCAGGCTGATGATGCAGACAGGGGGCAGGGCGTGATGTCCCAGGAGGCTTGGCTGGATCACCCAATCCCCTGAGTGATTCACCATCTCTGACCGGCCAGAAGCAGGTGTTGCACTGATTTCTCTAACTGTGCAGAAGTGTGCAGTGAAATTAGGGCTGTGTTCACACATGTTGAAGTGTCACTGCCGTACTGCAGTGTATTCACAAAAATGATGCAGTAACACAAGTAAATGATGCTAAACGGCGGAGAGGATCAGAGCCTTCTTGTGGGAAAAAGTCCGGCCAAAATTACTTTTTTATATGTTATTACTTATGGAAAGTTATACATTTTCTAATGTACATTATGGGAAATGCTCATATACTGCTATTTCCCTTAATTTAGTGTATCAGGAAGTGTTAGAATTATCTCTGAAGCAGTGACGTCACGACGAAAGGTGTAATTTCTATGGAGTGTCCAGCAGGGGGCGCTCTCTATATAGAAGTAAATGAGTACCATTGACTTCTATATATAGTGCGCCCCTGCTGGACACTCCATAGGAATTACAGTGTATGTAATGTAATGTTATGCACTGTACTTTTGTGACTTCATGAATACATTTATGGAATACTTTGGGGAGCAAGTGTCCTTGCTCCCCAAAGTATCCCATAAATGTATTCAATGAATACATTTGCTGGGCACCGAGCAGGGAGGGAGAGCCATCCACCTCCCCCTCCCCGCTCGGTGCTGGGAACATATAGAAAGTACTACTCCCCCATTATCTGCAGATAATGGGGGAGTAGTACCTCTTGCTATCCCTATCACCGCCACCGCTCACACAGGGGCTGCTTTTCATGCCCCCCGCCGCTCCCCCTCCTCCCGGCATCAAACTTACTATCGCTGATTCCCCGCCGCCCGCGGCGCTCCTTGCTATCCGGCCGGCCACTGACTTCCGCTCGCCCGCTCGTTCGCACTGGCCGCCGCTCTCTGCTCTTGCATGCCGGCCGCGTCAGCCCGCCCCCACCCCGGCCGGGAGCACGGTGCTTCCTGGTGTGCCCGGCCGGGGTGGTGGCGGGCTGACGCGGCCGGCATGCAAGAGCAGAGAGCGGCGGCCAGATAGTGTGAGGAACGGGGAGTGCGGACGGGCGGGAGTGTGGACGGGAGTGCGGGCGGGCGGGTAGTGAGGAGAGGCGCGATAGTAAGTTTCAGGAGGAGGAGGGGGAGCGGCGGGGGGCATGAAAAGCAGCCCCTGTGTGAGCGGCAGCGCGGGCGGTGGTACTACTCCCCCATTATCTGTATATGTTCCCAGCACAGAGCGGGGAGGGGGGAGGTAGATGGCACCTCTCTCCCTCCCTGCTCGGTGCCCAGCAAATGTATTCATTGAATACATTTATGGGATACTTTGGGGAGCAAGAACACAATGTATTCATGAAGTCACAAAAGTACAGTGCATAACATTACATTACATACACTGTAATTCCTATGGAGTGTCCAGCAAGGGCGCACTATATATATAGAAGTCAATGGTACTCATTTACTTCTATATAGAGAGCGCCCCCTGCTGGACACTCCATAGGAATTACACCTTTCGTCGTGACGTCACTGCTTCAGAGATAATTCTAACACTTCCTGATACACTAAATTAAGGGAAATAGCAGCATATGAGCATTTCCCATAATTAATGTACATTAGAAAATTGTATAACTTTCCATAAGTAATAACATATAAAAAAGTAATTTTGGCTGGACTTCTCCTTTAACTTCAAAGATAACAGATGCTTGATCATAATAAGTGCATGGAAATTAAAAGAAAAAAAAATATATCAAAAAGTTCTTTACTTTATTCCAATATCAGCGTTACAGGTAGAGAATACAGCGTGCTGTGTAGTGTTACAAGTAGAGAATACAGTGTGCTGTTACAGGGAGAGAATACAGCGTGCTGTGTGGTGTTACAGGTAGAGAATACAGTGTGCTGTGTGGTGTTACAGGGAGAGAATACAGTGTGCTGTGTGGTGTTACAGGTAGAGAATACAGTGTGCTGTTACAGGTAGAGAATACAGCGTGCTGTGTGGTGTTATTAGAGAATACAGCGTGCTGTGTGGTGTTACAGGTAGAGAATACAGCGTGCTGTGTGGTGTTACAGGTAGAGAATACAGTGTGCTGTGTGGTGTTACAGGGAGAGAATATAGTGTGCTGTGTGGTAATACAGGTAGAGAAACAGCCTGCTGTGTGGTGTTACAGGTAGAGAATACAGTGTGGTGTTACAGGTAGAGAATACAGCGTGCTGTGTGGTGTTACAGGGAGAGAATACAGTGTGTTGTGTGGAAGAAGCGGCCTTGTGTGCACGGCTGTTTCAATGCAATCTGCCCTGCACACATTACAGCCCTTAGACCCTCAGCTGCCTATCATTAACCCCCTTAAACGCTGTGATGCACAGCGATTGCGGCGTTTAAGCTAATCGGGACCCCTGCAGTAATCCTTTTCTATTTTCTGTTGGTAATTTTTTTTATTTCTTGTTGTTATGGGGGCTGCCATCTTGCCTTAGCTGTTTAAACAGCATTTAGTGACATGCTTTACAGAGTCTGTCCCCTTGAGATAAATACTATATAATACTGAGCATACTCTGTGACCTGTGAAGAGGTCATTCCACAGGGAGCTGCTATTGTCTACTCTATAAACTGATGCAACATGTTGCTGCAATGCTGTACAGATCACTTTACATCCAACCCAGAATAGGAACAAATTTTTCAGCAAATGTGAATGGAAGATCTTCTGTGTCTGAATTATAATCTTAGGCTTGCTGAGTTATTTTAAATCAGGGATTGATCTCAATAGTTAAATGACAAGTTTATCTCTATGTTTTCTGTACTAACAAATGAAAATTCTTATTGAATAGGGTCATAGTTAAACAAAAGCCAGTGTGATAAGGGAATACCTGAATGTGTTTGTCTGCATAACACACATAGTAGTAAAGGAAGGGAAGTTCATGATCTTCGGTCATGTTTCCATATTAATTTTCATTTCTTAAACCCACAGTATAAAACCAGAGTAGAAAAATATCTGATAAACCTGTTTATTTAAAATCTAATAAAACTTAGTTACAGAGTTCAAAGCATTACAAGTTGCACTTCATCATCTCCCGAAGACAAACAGTAGCATAACAGGAAGAATCTAATGTGAATGACAGTTTAAATGATCTTTTTTTAGATAATGTATGTTCAGACTCTTTTCCCTGGCTTTGTTCATCAACCTCTATAACTGGTTCATAAATCAATTGATGAGGAAACTTTATTATAGGTCTGTAACAGCCAGGAACGTTCAACTGCAATGTGCCAACTCGAAACTTACAGGACTGCAGCCCAGCACTGGCAAGAGCCTTTTTATACCACTGTCCGACCTGATTAGTAGGATATCTGATACTGTGTCCTGGCATAGGAAGTACTACCTAGAATTTAAAAAAATAAAATAAAAAAAATTATATATGAATGAAAAAATGGATTGACAGCCATGGGACAATTGCAATTTTAGTTGTCAAAAGTTATAACAGCTGCAAGCAATGCCGGGAACATATCAAACAGTGTAACATCCTGTTAAAAGTAATGTCCTATTTTGCTGCTGCCTCCTCTCTAGCATGTGAAAGATGTTGCATGACATTAGAAAAGCATGTTCACTTCTGTGCCACTGTTTCAAACACACTGCCACTTTGAAGGTGTATTTCATAATGTAATTGATGTGTACTGCAACAAAGGTTTTATGTAATTTAATGGTCCACAAACTTTTCAGGACATTCTGCATTGTATGAATGTGAGGACTAACAGTATTTCTGGCCATTATACAGCATGTAAATTACATCTTCACAAGATTTCGGATTTGTAGGCTGCATCTTTAATTTTCAGTTGAGGTTGGGAGTTATGGCTGCCTCCTGTTGGCTTGCACTCCACCCATCTCCTGTGGGTGTTTTAGTTGGATGCTTAATGCCTAGTTTGTAGGCTTAATGTGAGCCCAAGAGAGGCAATTGCTAGAGTAGGACTCTCTCGCTGAGGGCACCTTGGTGTGGTGAGATTCTGTTCTGATTCTGTTTGATCAAATAGTTTGCCAAGTACCCTTTTTTTTTAAAACCTTTAGAACAGGCTTTCAACGTGTGTACCCTGGAGGGAGTATGTGCGGTAAGACCTGGAACTTGCAGGTTGCTGTTGCACTTTGCTGTTTCTGGGTAGCTTCACCCGTACGGGATCCGCAGCAGATTTGATGGTGCGGATCTGCAGCAGATTTGACTAAATAACTGAACACAGCATCAAATATGCGCCATCAAATCTGCTGTGGATCCTGTACGAGTGAACACACCCTAAGTCTGTGTTTTAGCCACTGCAGCGTGCAAACTGCATAGTGTGAACTGAGGTGTTGGATTGCTGTCCAATTTCTGCATTTTCTATCCTTTAGGGTAGCTTCACACACACACACACCGTATCGCAGTTAATTTTTCTGCTGCGGAAACACAGCAGATTTGATGTAAATAACTGAACACAGCATCAAATCTGCACCATCAAATCTGCTGCGCATCAGTCGTGTGTGTTAGCACCCTTATGATGTCTTCCATATTCTGCACACAGATGTGATCCTGCCTGCTATATTTATATATAAACCACCCTAGCAGCAACAGTAGCATGGAGGAAAACAGAAAAGTTTATCCTATCCAGAGTAGACATTGTGACATTTGAAATCATAGCCTTCAGAAGGACTCCCTAAATGAATAAACTTACTTGATGCATAGAATATACCTTTTCTTCCTCTTCTGCATTTGTAACAACATAAACCTATATAAAACAAACCATCTGTAAGGGCTGGTAAATATATATTATATAAATTCACAAAATGCCCCAACAATAAAACATCTGCATGAACTTACTCTGTCACTCAATGATTTTTCACTTGAATCCTGGTTGTGAAGTACAAGGTCCCCTTCTACAACTTTGGTGCCATAGGTAGCTATCCTATAAGATGCAGCTTCATTCCAGACCTTACTGCAATATGCATGAATGTAAAAGATGCGCATGGAATGTGGAATACTGAGCCATCCTCGTACACATCCCTCATCATTCATCCCATATCTATTCAGTGCCCGCAGAAGCATTCTCTCACGGACTTTATAGGCTGGCATTAGAGAAATGGTACCTTTAATGTCCTCTGAAATAAGAATGGCAAATAATAAGCAGTTTAGGTCAAGTTATAAACCAAATTTGTTTTTACATTCAAAATTCTACATAATACTTAGTAATACTAATAATTATACAGACTGAAACTCCGTTTTGTATTCTGAATCCCCAGACATATATTTTCAAAAAGATTTCTACTAACCATAATCTCAGTTTACACACTTAGCCTACTTGGAAAGTTGTCTACTTGTGGGCAGGGCTGTGAGGCATTCTCTTTTGCTATAATACAGAGCTTGGTAGGGCAGTATGGCTGAGAGCCAGGCAAGCTTAGCCTTAGAGCTGGCAGCAGGGATGTGTAGTTGCAGGGTTTCTCCCTTGCAGATGCTGTGTTATGATAAAGGGGTTATCCAGAGCTACAAAAACATGGCCACTTTTCCCCCTACTGTTGTCTCCACTTCAGGTGTGGTTTGCAATTAAACTCCATTTACTTCAATGGAACCGAGTTTCAAAACCCTACCCAAACTGAAGACAACAGTAGGGGGAAAGTGGCCATGTTTTTGTAGCGCTGGATAACCCCTTAAGGATGGTCGCCATACGGTCAAGCATCAACTGCTAGGGTAAAGACCAACTTTGAAAGGGTCAGCGTCAAGTGAGACTTTACAGTTTAATCAAGATGTGTACCATGAACCTTAAGTCTGTTCTGAAAAACCAGCCATGTGTCGTGCATGTTCCTAGTGAGCTGAATACATTACAAAATTAAAAGTCTTTATGTGAATTAGAGACAAACAATTAAATATTCAAATAAAGTAAGTTACAGTTGGATTTTTAAAGGCACAGAGCTCCCTCCTTCGTCTCTCAAAACAAAAAAAAAAAAAACATAAGCCATTTTCTTGCATTAGGTCAATATAAAAAAAACTAATTTATGGAAAGTGGCAACATAAAAAAAGTATTTTTATGCATTTACCGTTTGCTCAATGAAAACAAACTATTCAAATCATCCTGATAGGAATCATTCCTGAGAGGAATAGTTACCATATTATTGGTACTACCTGGTGAATGGCGGTAGGTTTAGAGTAGCTTCACACATACTGGAACCGCAGCGGATTTCACGTTGCAAGTTTGCAGCGAAATCCGCTGCGGATACTGTACTGTGAAGCTGAATGGGTCCCATACACGCAGTGGATCCGCTGCGTGTAAGTGACCCGGCCCCTTTAACCCCCCCCCTCCCCGCAACATACATTACCTGCTCGGCACTGCTGCTGTGTGTGACGCTCCCTGCTCCCCTCGCTCATCAGCCAATCAGTGCTGCCTGATTGGCTGATGGGGAGCCGGGAGTGTCACACACAGCCACGGCGTCGAGCAGGTAATGTATGCTCGGGCCGGATCTGCTGTGGAATTTAACAACAGAATATATGGTAGAATGTACTCTAAAATGTTGCCAATAAAACATACAATTGGCTCTATTGATAAAAAATAGGGAAAAAAAGAAAAACCCACAGCAGCTTACTGTATAGTCAGTTTCATATTAATGTTATTTACATACATTTCATGCAAGCATATTACGTTCGCAGGTCCCAGACTGACCACTAATCACTGTTGTCTGCCTTGTAGTTTTCTTGTTTTTGAGGAGTTTCTAGTTTATTAAAACGTTATGCTAATAAATGCATTCAATAAAATTAGTTGTTTTTACATAAATTGTATTTAGTGCTTACCGGTTTGGGAAAAATATTTTTTTGCTTTATTTACAGGATCATCACCTTCCTCAGGGGTGAAAAACAATTTGATAGCCTGTGGCTGGAATAGAAAGGTTAAATTTTAGTATCAACTTAAAGAGGACCTGTCACCCCCCCGCGCCGGGGTGACAGGCTCCCGACCCCCAGATAGATCCCCTTATAGTTACCGCATGTCGCCGAGTCCCGCTGCCGGAGCCGGTCCCGGGACGGAGATATCCCGGTGAGAAGCCGGCGCGCGCGCGCTGTGGAGATGAGTCCTGCGTCCATAGAGAATGAATGGAGCCGGACTCATCTCTGCTGCGCGTGCACGGCTCCATTCATTCTCTATGGACGCTGGACTCATCTCCACAGCGCGCGCGCTGCCTTCTCACCGGGATATCTCCGTCCCGGGACCGGCTCCAGCAGCGGGACTCGGCGAGATGAGGTAAGTATAAGGGGATCTATCTGGGGGTCGGGAGCCTGTCACCCCGGCGCGGGGGGTGACAGGTCTCCTTTAAAGGGATTACCCATCAGTACACAAATTTTAATATACTGTTGCTATATACAGCCTAAACTTACCTGTCTGCGCTCCCCTGGTGTCCCCCACTGTCGCCTCAGTGATTGGTCATGTAAGATGACCCCTTTTAAAGAAAAAGTGTAATGAGAAAATGACCTAGTGTTTAAATCCCATTTGTACATTAAAAATATTTAGGGATATTTGGTGATTTTTATTTTTTTTTTTTAATTCTATTTAACTATCCATTTTCTCAAGTAATCCTTAATACTTGTTTTTTACATTCTGTCTACTAGACCTAAGGTTTGGGAAGTTTGTTTGGGAAGTGGGGGCAGTGCAGTCAGTGGGGGACACTGGTGACACCACAGTAGGACACTGAGGGAGCACGGACAGGATAACAATGTTTATTGTTTTTTATGTACCAGCAGCAATATATTAAAAAAGGGAAGACTGCCGGACAACCATATTTAATGTGATAAGCCCCTTTGTTATTCCCTTAAGGTAATAATATCCTCTATAGTGTGCATACACAGGCTGCAAGGTCCACAGCTGCCCAGTATGTGTTTTTTTTTTTTTTTTTATGTTCTTCTTTCCACTCTCCTTGACAACACAAGGCTGAATGTGTATCAAGTCTAATATCTTGAAAAAACAGAGAGTAAATGCCCTTTTACATGGGCCAGCAGGCTGCAGCAAGCGAGTGCTGAACTTTGAGATCACTGGATGATTTGTGGGCTCATTCAAGGCATCATTGTTGGATGCACATCATCTGTTTACACAGGGCAAAGTGAAAAGTGGCCAATTAGCGGCCGTTTGGTGTGATAGTGCCTGTTAAAAGACCACAATCAGCCAACATACACAACGTTGGCTGATAGTGGTCTTTCAACAGGTAGAAAAATCACGGCCTGCTATGTGTGGCTCTGTGCAAAGAGTGACAACAGACCGCCGCTCGTATACAATGGGCCACCCGGGCGATTTAAAGCTTAACTATAATTTCAGTAGCCAAAAATATTCTCAAATAAAAAGCCCACGTGTTACCCTTTTAAAAGAGCCCTAAACTGCGTTGATAGCATGTACGCTCGCTGATATATCCCCAGTAGTTTGGCCTATCCCTCATCCTCCTGGCTGTGTCCCTCTATCCACTGAGCAGCACCTCAGCAGATGTATCACACACAGTGGGATCAGATAGAGCCCCAGCATACAGTATCAGGCTGGGTTCACACTACGTATATTTCAGGCAGTATTTGGTCCTCAAGTCAGGTCCTCATAGCAACCAAAACCAGGAGTGGATTGAAAACACAGAAAGGCTCTGTTCACACAATGTTGAAACTGAGTGGATGGCTGTCATATAATGGTAAATAACGGCCATTATTTCAATATAACAGCCGTTGTTTTAAAATAACAGCAAATATTTGCCATTATATGGCGGCCATCCACTCAATTACAACATTATGTGAACAGAGCCTTTCTGTGTTTTCAATCCACTCCTGGTTTTGGTTGCTATACAGCCTCAAATATACAGCCTCAAATATACGTAGTGTGAACCCAGCCTCACAATGTAAGATTAGATACAAAGCACCAGCCGATGGTATCACACACAGTGGGATTAGATACAGTCATCTGCTCTCATAGCACTGTAGGATAATGTCAGCCATGGAGGTGAAGCACCTGCTGCAGACCTCCGATAGTGAATGTTATATATACTATGGAAGGACTACAAGCTGTGTTGTGCTGGGACTTGTAGTCCCCCCCTCAGTGACTCACCCACTCTCCCTCATGCAGCACATTGGAGTCATGGCTGGCATGTCCCTCCTTGTTGAAGCACTGAGTACTTGTCCCTCCATCCATCTCCTCCCCTGCTCCTCACACACAACACCCTCAGCTCTGCTATGTGATCTCTGTGAGGGGAGGGGGGAGAACGTGCTGCTAGGAGGTGGGGGAGGAGGTTTTGTTTCTGTTTCTCTCTGTGTCAGGGCTGTTATCTGATCCTCCTGTCACAGTCCGTACACTCAGGACAGATCTGCAGGGAGGGGGCGTGTCCAGCAGGAATGCAGAAATAACTCAGAGCCAGACAGAGCAGTAAGGGCATAGTCAGCCTTATGTATTTAAAAAACTGTTCATTTTAGGTTATTAATGTATACTGCAAAAATTGTTATCATGCCCTAAGCTAACTAAAACTAAAAAGGTAAAAATATTTTATAGTTACACTTTAAGGATCATCCGGGCAGCCCCTCCCACAGCTCCCCACACCCCTAAGTAGCCCCCCTCGCTGTCTGTGCAAGTGATAGCACAAGTAGTGAGCGGTAATGAGGAGGAAGCGACCTAACAGATCATCGTTCGCTTCTTCCTCCTAATCGTGGCGCGTCATACGACCCTTACACATACCATTTCTTCCTTTAGTAATGCTAATCCAATCTTATGCGACTGCACATTCTGCCCTTTCCCAAACCTTTGTGGTCCATAATAGTTAATAAATCCTCTGTTCTGAAATGAGAGGTAGAAACAAACTATAAGATAGATAGTAAAGATACTCTAAGGTTACAAACCCACTTGCCGGATCTGCAGCGAGTCTCCTTGCTGCGTTTTTGCAGGGAGACTCGCTGCAGATCCCGGCCCTATACTTTCAATAGCATCCCTGCTGCGATTTTGTCTGCAGCCCGCCCCATTAACCCCCCGGCCGCCGGACATTATACATTACCCGGTCCCCGTTCCTGCTTGCTTCGGGGCTCCCGGTGTTTTCACAGCCCGCCCCGGCCAATCAGTGGCCGGGGGCTGCGGGCGATCGTGCGGCCGGGGGCTGCGGGCGATCGTGCGGCCGGGGGCTGCGGGCGATCGTGCGGCCGGGGGCTGCGGGGCTGGGGGCGATCGGGGCTGCAGGGGGGCGGGCAGGATATACATTACCTGATCCCGGCTCCTGCTTGCCTCAGCGGCTCCCGGCACGTTCCGCCCGGCCAATCAGTGCGCTGCCCCGCCGCAGCGCACTGATTGGCCGGGCGGGCCGTGAAGACACCGGGAGCCCCGAAGCAAGCAGGAACGGGGACCGGGTAATGTATAATGTCCGGCGGCCGGGGGGTTAATGGGGCGGGCTGCAGACAAAATCGCAGCAGGGATGTACATCCCTTCTGCGAGTTTCTCTGCTATTGAAAGTATAGGGCCGGGATCTGCAGCGAGTCTCCCTGCAAAAACACAGCAAGGAGACTCGCTGCAGATCCGGCAAGTGGGTTTGTAACCTTAACATCAACAACTGTGATATAAATACATCATGAACAAGAGTTCTGTGCATTCAGCTTTATATTCCCATTAACTACTCTCAATTGATGCCAAGTGCATAGATAACCTATTTGTTATGAGGCCAAATTATGGCAAATACTATAAAGCGTTCACTTGATTGTAGCATACATTTTTAAAAAATGAAAAACCAAGATAAATTACTTTCCTTATTTCTTGGATTCAATTCAAACAGAGTCCATTGAGCCCGACGCGTCTCTTATGCGATAAGTCATCAGGGGCTTGTTCCGCTGCTTCTGTTTTCAAGTGTCCATGTGAACAGCTCAGATGATGGCCGCACTCATCGTGTCCATGTGAACAGCTCAGATGATGGCCGCACTCATCGTGTCCATGTGAACAGCTCAGATGATGGCCGCACTCATCGTGTCCATGTGAACAGCTCAGATGATGGCCGCACTCATCGTGTCCATGTGAACAGCTCAGATGATGGCCGCACTCATCGTGTCCATGTGAACAGCTCAGATGATGGCCGCACTCATCGTGTCCATGTGAACAGCTCAGATGATGGCCGCACCCATCGTGCGGCCATCATCTGAGCTGTTCACATGGACACTTGAAAACAGAAGCAGTGGAACAAGCCCCTGATGACTTATCGCATAGGAAACGTTGTCGGGCTCAATGGACTCTGTTTGAATTGAATCCAAGAAATAAGGAAAGTAATTTATCTTGGTTTTTTCATTTTTTAAAAATGTATGCTACAATCAAGTGAACACAATGGAATACATGGAAATTAAATGAATACATTCATCTGTGCACTATTACAAAAACAAGTAATAAGGGAACAAGGTGAAATAAATAAATTTGTGCAATAACTCTGTCCCTATTCACACAGCAAGGAAAAGAGACTGTGATGAAATAAAAATAAAATATTACTTGAAGGGAAAAAGGTGCAATAAGAGACTGGTATATTATACACTGTGCAATAATTGTTGGTGCAATAATTATTGGTGCGATACAAGTATGTAGCGGTGTTTACATGGACAAAAAGAGTATACGCTACAAGTAGCTAGATGATGGCTGTGAAGAGAAATATGGATATTGTAACAAAAACTGTGTAGGTTTTCTTTATTTTGTGAGTAAATAATAAAAGTTAAATTTTAATCTTCTAATCAGTCAGTGATACTAATTAATTTCAGGAAGATATTATTGATTCATTTGACCTGTTAAGTGATATATATTAAACCCCAGCATTATTTTGCATAAAAGTTAACATAATAGTTGAGTCAGCTATGAGTGGGAGTTCTGAAACACTCATCTATATCACTAAACATACCTTGACACTATGTACGGCCTCATCAACTCTCTTCTCAAGGTCTTCTGATATATCATCACTATGACATCTTACATCTCTCACGATAATGGTGAAATGGTTTCCACTTAACTCACCAAGATGTAAATGCTTGTTAGTAGGATGTATGTTGTAGATCTTCATCCCCCTTTTTTCAAGTAACCCTTCAATTTCACGCAGTCTAAAGAAAAAGTTGAATAGATAATGCTCCAGTCATTTTATACTGTCTACTTCCTAGCTCATTTTGAGATGATATTGCTGTTGATCACACAACATAGATTATATAAAGTAATGTCCATTCAACAGTAATAAGCATTAAACTATATTGTACAAATAATGTAAGAAAAGAAATATCACACCTTTCTGAAGAAATTTTCTTCACAACCACAGACTGGTATGTGATGGCTCTCTTATCTTTAATACCAGCATAGCTAAAGTCCGAGGGAAGAACACCAAGTAAAGAGGCCAGGTAGGCAATAGCTTCCAGAGTTTCCAGGTTCTCTTTCTTAAGGGTAAAAGCTAGAACAAAACACTTCTGTAAGAAAAAAAAAGTACAAAAACCCCCCCCATATCTACCACAGAGTGAATAATGGCGTTGTGGCCAAGGCTGATGAAAGTAATGGGCGTTAGAATTATTCCTACCTGTAAATATGTCAGCTTTTTCCTCTGATCTCTGTCTCTTTCCAGATGAGCCTTTTTTCTCCCGGAATCTAACAGTTATACACACTTTCTGCAGTTCATCAGAGCCTTTCTCGGAAAAGGACTTGGTTTCTACCAGCTTCCCAAATTTCTTACTGATGAAATGATGTACAGATGTCCTGTGTTCTTTACACACATCTGGCTGAAATGTAAACCTTGAGTTTTCCACTTTTGCATCTATAAATGTAAAGAATTTGTCTGCCTCCTCTTCAGATGTCAGCAAGGAAAGCGTTTGGTAATCCAGGTTTGGCTTAACAAAAACCTCAGTGCTTCTGGTAAAGGTGAGAAGAAATGGGAATGCCTGTCGCACAGAACTGTGGAGAATGGCTCGAGCATGTTTGTTCGGGAATTGGCCCAAAGACAGTTCACACTGTTCTTCACCTCCAGATACTTTAGATTCAAAGGCAGATCGGACTGAGCATGCAAAGTTGGTTAGGGATCCCTGCACATCTTGACCCAACAAAGTGTTAAGGACATTATATTGGTCTGCCTCAGAATCGGGAAGATCTAGGCCCTCAAAAACATTATCACCCTTGTCAGCCATAGCCTCACATATATCTTTGGCAGCAAAGTCAATTGTATCTTGAATGTTAGCTCCATCAGTGCTTAGACAAAGCTTGGGCTTCTTGCAGTTTTCTTTACTACTTTGCTGTGCTTGTAATTCTTCCTTTACTTCCATGTAGATGTTTGTAGTAAGTCGACCGGAGAGATTAACCTCTGCTACAACAAAGTCGGCTGGAGAATTTTTAATGGTTCCATAAAAGCCAGTGTGATCACTTACATAGGAAAGAGAGCTAAGATCAATAGGTCTTTCTTCCATTTTATTAAAGTACAATCTAAAAAGAAAAAAGAAAAACATGGTATGAAATCCCAAGACACCCTTACTTTTATGTTAGAAAGTGGTGCTTTAAAGTTTGTGATCTCTTCAAATTTCTTTTTTAGTTCTGCATAAATTCGGCAAAAAAATTATACCTAAAAGTAGCCCAAGAAGTAGACAAAGAAAACCAAACCAAATAAATAAGTAAAAAATCTTTAAATTGGTCATTTGTCACATTATAGGCACAAGTGCCTATATACCTTAAAGTGCCACTGTCCTTTAAAAAAAAAATTAAAGCAGTTTTTCCATTGAAACAAAAGTTAGAGCAGTTTGCATTTGGAAACAACGGTGACACTTTAAATAACTGTCAACTGAACCATCTATCATGACCTCCCAACAGCAGAATGTTCCCTGTGACCTGCCAGCAGATTACTCTGGCAGTGGCTTATTTCTCAGAGACCAAACAGGCAGTAAACAAATGGGCAGTAAAAATCAATAATGCACATCTCCCTGTACATTAATGTGTTAGCAGAGATTCAGGAGGCCCCCTACAAACCTTATAGTGATAGCCAAAGCCGCTATTCAGCCCTCTCACTGTATTTGGAGATTTTCCAGCTGGTACACTCAGCTATGAGTGCCAAAAAGGAGATTACTGAAGATGTTGATTATGGCTAAGAAGAGAGGTTGGGAAAGCTGCCAGAAGCGCCGTTGTATACAATGCAATCAACATCGCTGCCTAAAGAATTCTGTTTCTGGCACCTGCACAGGGAGCTAAAGGTTATAGTTACACTTTAAACGCCATGATCATGGCATTTAAAGGGAATGTGTCAGCCTCCGAGCCCTACCTGAGGTGCTGACAGTGTGCTGTAGCTGCCGATCCCCACACAATGGGACTTTGCTCTGTACATATTTTACGGGAGGAATTTTAAGCTGAAATTCCTCTTCAATTCCTCACCTAATTCCTCACCTTTTCCTCAGTGTGCACATACCCTTGGGGAATTGAAGAGGAATCCGCTCTTAGGGCCCTTGCACACTGAGCAATTCTCGAGGAATTGTAGCTGAAAGTTTTCAGGCAGAGTTCAAGCAGAATTTAAGCCCCCCATTGACTTCTATAGGATTCCTCTAGCAGATCTGCGGCAGAAAATTCTGCTCTGAAATTCTGCAGTGTGAACAACAGAGCAGAAAACCCATTGAACACAATGGGAATTTGCTCTGTACATTTTTTACGGGAGGAATTTCAAGCTGAATTTCAAGCTGAATTTCAAGCTGAATTCCTCCCCTTTTCCTCAGTGTGCACATAGCCATATTTCAGCTTGAAATTACTTCCGTAAAATATGTACAGAGCAATGTCCCATTGTGTTCAATGGGATTTCTGCTCTGTTGTTCACACTGCAGAATTTCCGAGCAGAATTTTCTTTCTTTCTACAGTAGAAAGACATATAATATTTAGTCCTCTAGACCACATAAAGTTCCAGCTTTTAGATATGACAATTTAATAAATAAAATAGCAATATGGATAACATTAAAACAGAGATCTTATTTCTAAAACATCATATAACTGTAGGAGTAGGGAATTGGAAAAGACTGATGGATAAAAAGTCAATGTAATACTGCTGGGAGCTGGCCAGTAGTTGCTATCAGCATTAGTTCAATGTGTTAGTATAAATGTTGGTTCAAGCCTCAGATAAATATGCTTCTAGTTGTAGCTATTTTTGTTTCTGGGTCACAGTTGTAATCGTACCGCCCACAGTTATTACTGGACATGTAGTCCTTCTGGTGATCGTGTATCTCACAGCTCCCGGCACCTGGTACAGCGAGACACTCGATAGTGGCCAGGTAGAGTTGAATCACACTTATTGTAGCGATATTGCCACACCTTAGATATGAAAAATGGCGTCTGTGACGCCGCTCACCGGTCCCGATCGAGATGATGGCTGCTGTTGTGGCTCTCTCCCTCTTGCGAAGGCTATCAGTTGAGAACACTCCGGTCTGGGCTGGAGATGCTCTTGAAGCGCGTCCTCGTGGTGTTCAGTTAGCGTTCGCGCGCTGTTATCCAGCCTCGTTCTGTATCCCGGCCTCGTTCTATATCACGGCCTCATTCTCACCTTAGATGTCTCTGTCCAGGGTGAGATGCTGGTGGGGATAACAGATAGTTGCCGTAGGTTGGTCGGGTGGAAAGAATGGTGGGGGGCCCCTCAGTAGCGGTATGACTTGCAGGTTAGAATAGTTCATACATTGCGTCAAACGCGTTTCAAGGTTATAATGATTAACCCCTTCGTCAGTGGCAGTGATTAGCAATAGCAGTGATGGCAATCCATAAACAACCCAGAAACAAAAATAGCTACAACTAGAAGCATATTTATCTGAGGCTTGAACCAACATTTATACTAACACATTGAACTAATGCTGATTGCAACTACTGGCCAGCTCCCAGTGGTATTACATTGACTTTTTATCCATCAGTCTTTTCCAATTCCGTACTCCTAGGGTTATATGATGTTTATGATGTTTTAGAAATAAGATCTCCGTTTTAATGTTATCCATATTGCTATTTTATTTATTAAATTGTCATATCTAAAAGTTGGAACTTTATGTGGTCTAGAGCAGTGATTTTCAACCAGTGTGCCGCGACACATGGTCGGGTGTGCCCCGGGGAAAGTTCCCCAAACTATGGTGCCCCTGCAGATCGCCCCGCTGCTGCTGTCCGCCTCTAGCGCCCAGACGTGCTCCTCCTATCCAATCAGCGGAGACAGGGAGAGTGGTGCACTGCGGCGGGCCGTGATGCACGCATCCAATCAACGTGTGCGCTACGGCCCTCCGCAGCGCACCACGCTCCCAGTCTCCGCTGATTGGAGGAGCACGTCCAGGCCCTACGGGCGGCCAGTAGGTGAGGCGGAGAGCAGCGGCGACCATGTGGGAGGAGGTGAGGAGGAAAGGGGCGAGAGAAACAGGAGAAAACAATGGGAGAGAGAAACCTGGGGATGGGGGAGAGAGACAGGGAGAGAAGCATGGGGGAGAGAAACCTGGGGATGGGGGAGAGAGACAGGGAGAGAAGCATGGGGGAGAGAAACCTGGGGATGGGGGAGAAACAGGGGAGAGAAGCAGGGGGGAGAGAAATATGGGGATGGGGGAGAGAAGCAGGGGGGGCAAGAGAGACAGGGAGAGAAGCATGGGGGAGAGAAACCTGGGGATGGGGGAGAAACAGGGGAGAGAAGCAGGGGGGGAGAGAAACATGGGGATGGGGGAGAGAAGCAGGGAGGGAGAGAGACAGGGAGAGAAGCATGGGGGAGAGAAGCACAGGAGAGAAGCAGGGGGGAGAGAAGTATGGTGGAGAGAAGCACAGGAGAGAAGCAGGGGGGAGAGAAGTATGGTGGAGAGAAGCAGGGGGGAGAGAAGTATGGTGGAGAGAAGTATGGTGGAGAGAAGTATGGTGGAGAGAAGTATGGTGGAGAGAAGTATGGTGGAGAGAAGTATGGTGGAGAGAAGTATGGTGGAGAGAAGCACAGGAGAGAAGTAGGGGGGAGAAGTATGGTGGAGAGAAGCACAGGAGAGAAGCACAGGGTTTCACACTGAGTGAGTATAAATACATTTAGAATCTATATTATTAACTATATGTATAATATGTACTGTTTTAGTGTCATTTTGTGCCATTTTGGTTGGTGGTGTGCCCCGGGATTTTTTAAGTATAAAAAGTGTGCCGCGGCTCAAAAAAGGTTGAAAATCACTGGTCTAGAGGACTAAATATTATATGTCTTTCTACTGTTGAATTTTTTGCCAGTCTCTAGGTAAGGGCATTTTTTAGTTTCACCTCGACCCATTTAGATACTGAGATTGTGAGCTGCACCTATATATTCTTTCTTTCTTTCTGCCCAAAGAATTGACATGTTAATTCTTTGGGCACATTCTGCTAGAGAAATCCTATAGAAGGGTGGGTTCAGACTGAGGAATTCTCGTGGAAAATGTCCACGGAATTCCACCAGCTGCCCGCCCGCACATCTGGGCGCCTTTACGCCGGCCCCATAGACACCATTCTATGGGCCGGCGTATTCCACTATACGCTGAAAGAAGTGTCATGTCACTTCTTTCAGCGAGCGGAATACGCCGGCCCATAGAATGGCGTCTGTGGAGCCAGCGGAAAAGCGCAGATGGACAGCTGACGGAATTCCGGACATTTTCCGCGAGAATTCCTCAGTCTGAACCCACCCAAAGGGGGCTTAAATTCTGCTTGCATTCTGCTTAAATTCTGCCAGAGCTGAATAGGCGAATAATTTCAAGCAGAAAACTTTCCTCTACAATTCTTTGAGAATTCCTCAGTGTGAACCCAGCCCTCATGCACACTGAGCACAAGACGAGTGGAAGACGAGTGGAATTCAAGCGGAATGCAAGCAGAATTCAAGCAGAATTTTAAGCAGAATTCAAGCCCCATTGACTTCTATAGGATTCCTCTAGCAGATTCTGCCAAAAGAAGTGACATGTTAGGGCCCTTGCACACGGAGCAATTCTCGAGGAATTGTAGCTGAAAGATTTCTGCTTGAAATTCCTCGCCTATTCTGCTCTGGCAGAATTTAAGCGGAATTTGGGCGGAATTTGAGCGGAATTACCAGCAGAATTCAAACCCCATTGACTTCTATAGGATTCCTCTAGCGGAATCCGCCCAAAGAATTGACATGTACATTCTTTGGGCGGAATGCGGATTCTGCGCGGAAATTTACTCTGTGTGCACGGGCAGTCGGAAATCCCATTGTTCTCTATGGAAAGAGCAATGTTGCATTTACACGGGCGGAATTCCACACGGATTCCGTCCGCTTTTTATGGCGGAATTCGGGCGGAATTCCGCGAGAATTGCTCCGTGTGCACATACCCTTACTTCTTTGGGGTATGTGCACACTGAGGAAAAGGCGAGGAATTCAGCTTGAAATTCAGCTTGAAATTCCTCCCGTAAAATATGTACAGAGCAAAGTCCCATTGTGTTCAATGGGTTTTCTGCTCTGTTGTTCACACTGCAGAATTTCCGAGCAGAATCTTCTGCTGTAGATCTGCTAGAGGAATCCTATAGTAGTCAATGGGGGGCTTAAATTCTGCTTGAATTCTGCCTAAAAACATTCAGCTACAATTCCTCGAGAATTGCTCAGTGTGCACATACCCTTGGGCAGAAAGCAGAACTGCGGCACAAAATTCTGCTTGGAAATTCTGCAGTGTGAACAGAGCGGAAATTCCATTGAACACAATGAGACACTGCCCTGTTCATTCTTTTACGGGAGGAATTTCAAGCAGAATTTAAGAGCGGATTCCTCTTCAATCTCTCGCCTTTTGCTCAGCATGCATGAACCCTTTGGGTATGTTCACACTGAGTAAGCATGGCGGAATTCCGCAGCGGAGCTCTCCCGGAGTGTCCCGCTGTCTTTGAATTAGGGCCCTTGCACACTGAGCAATTCTCGAGGAATTGTAGCTGAAAGTTTTCAGGCAGAATTCAAGCTGAATTTAAGCCCCCCATTGACTTCTATAGGATTCCTCTAGCAGATCTTCAGCAGAAAATTCTGCTCGGAAATTCTGCAGTGTGAACAACAGAGCAGAAAACCCATTGAACACAATGGGACTTTGCTCTGTACATTTTTTACGGGAGGAATTTCAAGCTGAATTTCAAGCTGAATTCCTCGCCTTTTCCTCAGTGTGCACATAGCCTTAGGCTATGTGCACACTGAGCAATTCTCGAGGAATTGTAGCTGAAAGTTTTCAGGCAGAATTCAAGCAGAATTTAAGCCCCCCATTGACTTCTATAGGATTCCTCTAGCAGATCTACAGCAGAAAATTCTGCTCGGAAATTCTGCAGTGTGAACAACAGAGCAGAAAACCCATTGAACACAATGGGACTTTGCTCTGTACATTTTTTACGGGAGGAATTTCAAGCTGAATTTCAAGCTGAATTTCAAGCTGAATTCCTCGCCTTTTCCTCAGTGTGCACATACCCTCAGAGGGCGTGCGTTCCTCCGCAGCCCCCGCTCAAAGAAGATAGTGTCCCATTGTCAGTGAATGAGAGGGCGCGCAGAGCACGGCGTAATTCCACCGTACTTACGTGTAAACATACCCTTTGGGTATGTGCACACTGAGCAATTCTAGCGGAATTCCGCCATAAAAAGCGTGCAGAATTCCGCCCGTGTAAATGCAACATTGCTCTTTCCATAGAAAACAATGGGATTTCCGACTGCCCATGCACACAGAGTAAATTTCCGTGCGGAATCCGCGTTTCCGCCCAAATAATTGACATGGCAATTATTTGGGCGGATTCCGCTGGTGGAATGCTATAGAAGTCAATGGGACTTGAAATTCCGCTTGAAATCTGCTTGCATTCCGCTAGACTTCCGCTTAAATTCCGAGAATAGGCGAGGAATTTCAAGCAGAAATCTTTCAGCTACAATTCCTCGAGAATTGCTCAGTGTGCATATACCCCTAGGGCGGGAAGCAGATCTGTGGCAGAAAATTCTGCGTGGAAATTCTGCAGGGTGAACAACAGAACAGAAATTCCATTAAACACAATGGGACATTGCTCTGTTTATATTTTACGGGAGGAATTTCAAGCTGAAATTTAAAGCGGATTCTGCTTCAATTCCTCCTCTATTCCTTAGTGTGCACATACCCTACAATCCACATATTCTGCCTAAACAGTGACCATAAAAAGGTAAATCCCAGCTGTACACATGTTCTGCAGACCTTATCAGTGATAACATTGCAGATGCATCCAGTGACTCACAGAGGGTCTTCTCTGTGTGAATTGGAAGTGACATTTTTGCTAATCAAAGCTGTCTTTCTGGCTCAGCCCATTATGAAAACTTCTCCTTGTGGCGCCTTGGTTCTGCAGAATCTGCCAAATAAACATTTTAGGTTCCCCATGCAGCATCATCCTCATCTCTATACAAACTCTCTGTGTGTATTGCATCACACAGTAACAGTTCTCCCCATATAAGCAGTTATGCCCAATATGTGCCTCCAGATATTTGTCAGGTTGCTCTGTGCTCCTATAGAGTAGATAAGCCTCCACTGTGCCCCCATATAGTATTAGGCCCCCTCTGTGCCTCGACATAGTGTAAGTCTTCTGAGTTCCCCCATAGAGTAAAAGATTTTCTCTGTGGCTCCATTCAGTATAGCTCCCCTCTACACCTCCATATAATAGTTAGGCCTCTCTGTGTCCCATATAGTAATTCGGTCCCCTCTGTGCGTCCATATAGGTAGCCCACTCCTGGTTGTTTGGCCGCCAGATTAGTTAACACCCCCCCCACACACACACACACACACTGCTCTGTTTTTCCCCCAAGATCGAAGCGGACAAAAAGAAATCCTGCAAGCAGACACAAGATTGAAATGCGATGGTCACCACTGAAGTCAATGGTATCTCTTGGGTGTCCATCTAAATAAGTTGGTGTCCTATATTGAACAGACTGCCCAGCTGCATTGTGTGATGCTGAATGGACTTTCTGACAGGCTCCGAACAGAGCCCCAGTGAAAATGTGACCCTGGCTATAGTACATCAGTAGCAGGTGCACAAAGCTCTCCTGTAGTTTGCTACTATGTATCTTTCTGCAGTCCAGGTAGTTTAACACATAGAGCATTGCCTCAACAGGTTAGGCTGGGTTCACACTACAGATGCATGTGTGTCTGTTTTGATCCGTTTTTCCATTGACTTCAAGTGGATCAAAACGCATCAGTTCTTTTTTTAACATACAAAAAAACATGGTTAACCATATTTTTGTGTACATTAAAAAGAATGGATACGTTTGGATCCTTATTTCATTTTAATGGAAGACAAAGGAAAAACAGATCAAAACAGATGCACACAAATGCATCAGTTTTTTTTTTTTACAGATAAAAAAAAAGAGAAAAGGATAGCAAAAATGTAGTGTGAACCCAGCCTTAGCCACTTCTGAGTTGAGAGTAGGATTAGGTATACAGTGGTACCTCAGTTCTCAAACTGCTTAGAACTCAAACTGTATTAACAGGGAAAGTTTGCTTTGGTTCTCACTTTTTGGGCTCCCGGTCTTGAAGTACTCGATATCTTAACATTTTTGTGAGCGTGGATGGTGGGTTGTACCTCGTGAGTTTAGCACTGGTGAAGCTTCACATACAGTACAGTACTGTACAAGACTGCTGGAGTGCATGTACAGTACAGTAGTAGTACAGGCAGTGCACCACCATCTCCCATCCTGTACTGTATAAGACTGTTGGAGTGCTTATACAGTACAGTAGTAGTACAGTCAGTGCACCACTATCTCCCATCCTGTACTGTATAAGATTGCTGGAGTGCATATACAGTACAGTATTAGTACAGGCAGTGCACCACTATCTCCCATCCTGTACTGTATGAGATTGCTGGAGTGCATATACAGTACAGTAGTAGTACAGCCAGTGCACCACCATCTCCCATCCTGTACTGTATAAGATTGCTGGAGTGCATATACAGTACAGTATTAGTACAGTCAGTGCACCACTATCTCCCATCCTGTACTGTATGAGATTGCTGGAGTGCATATACAGTACAGTAGTAGTACAGCCAGTGCACCACCATCTCCCATCCTGTACTGTATAAGATTGCTGGAGTGCATATACAGTACAGTATTAGTACAGTCAGTGCACCACTATCTCCCATCCTGTACTGTATGAGATTGCTGGAGTGCATATACAGTACAGTAGTAGTAGTAGTACAGGCAGTGCACCACTATCTCCCATCATATATAGTACTCTATAATATAGATTGCTGGAGTGCATATACAGTACAGAATTAGTACAGTCATTGCACCACCATCTCCCATCCTGTACTGCATAAGACTGCTGGAGTGCATATATAGTACAGCAGTAGTAGTAGTAGTAGTAGTAGTAGTAGTAGTAGTAGTACAGTCAGTGCACCACCATCTCCCATCCTGTACTGTATAAGATTGCTGGAGTGCATATACAGTAAAGTAGTAGTACAGTCAGTGCACCACCATCTCCCATCCTGTACTGTATAAGATTGCTGGAGTGCATATACAGTACAGTAGTAGTACAGCCAGTGTACCACCATCTCCCATCCTGTACTGTATAAGACTGCTGGAGTGCATATACAGTACAGTATTAATACAGTCAGTGCACCACCATCTCCCATCCTGTACTGTATAAGATTGCTGGAGTGCATATACAGTACAGTAGTAGTACAGTCAGTGCACCACCATCTCCCATCCTGTACTGTATAAGATTGCTGGAGTGCATATACAGTACAGTATTAATACAGTCAGTGCACCACCATCTCCCACACATTACAGTGCTGGGGTGGGGGGCACTATACAGTAAAGGATGAGTGAGGAATCTGTGACTAATTGTTGGTTTTGTTGAATGTTTCTTGTGTATAATGTACAATGTAAAGCTGTTCTGTACTGTCCTGTAGAGATTAAACCGGGCACTATACAATGTAATATATGAGTATTGTAGGTAATTATTGGTGGGTGCTGAAACCAATTAAACACATTTACATTATGTCCAATGAGAAGACACTGCTCGGTTCTCAAACTGCTTGGTTCTTAAAGGCTGAAGCACTGGAGGTGGGCCGACCCACCCTCAGTGGGAAGAAACCCAAGTTCCTCCATGATGTGACTCCATTAGAATCAATGGAACCCTATCATAGAGGGGCTAGGGTTTCCTCCCACTAAGAGTGGGTCGGCCCGCCTCCAGTGCTTCAGCCTAGGCCTGGTGGTACAGTCACTTTAAACTGCTCACCGGAACCAATTAAGTTCGAGAACCGAGGTACCACTGTATATACTGTAGTATGCACTTGTTAGCTGCCTCTGAATGTATTCAATTAGTTTTTATTCACTCAGAGAAAGCACAAATCAAACATGGTAAAGCATTAAAAGCAAAGTGTATTTTTTCAGTTCACACGGGGTAAAACTGACTGAACTCTCTGACGCGGAATCCCGCCAGCCTCTGTGTCATTCTGGGAGTCTATAGGAGGGCTTGCGCCTCCACTCTCCATGTGGAAGAACTGACATGAAAATTCTTTCGAGTGGACAGAGAAGGCACGGGAGCCCTCACGTAGACTGCCAGTACGATACGGAAGCTGGAGAGTTCTGCTGCACAATTCAACCAGTTTTACTCCATGTCAACTGGCCCTAACAGTCTTTGCCAATGTTTTGGATTCTCACATAAGCATCACCCAAAACTAAAAATTGTCACGAATGTATGTAAAAGTAACATTTTACACAGAAACATTATAAACTGCTAAATCAGCATGCCCGCCTGCTTAAAAAAAAATGAAATAAAACAAACACGCATACTCACCCGGCTCCTAGGAAGACCACCAGTGCGTCTTCCCCCCAAGCTCTGCGCGCACCTGTGATGTCACGCGGGGTGCAGCGTCCTCTTGTGGCCGGAGGCGGAATGCCACCTACTGCCTGAAGAGTTACTGGCGGAGCGGGGAGCACGGGCGCCCCTCACTAGGTGAAGCTATCTGCTCTGACATCCTCTCTAGTCTCTCCCAATTGGCAGAGGCTCTGGGGATGGGCGGTGTAAGGACGGTGCAAAGAGGAATCATGGGAGTTGTAGTTTTTAGCTAAGCTAGGGAGTCTATAGGAAGTGCCGCAGTTCGGGCAGCAGGCACCGTGTACACTGGGTCAAATGAAGTGTAAAAAAAAAAAAGTGTCCACTTGTACAAGGAGGAAGCTGATAAAGAATCAAATGACTTTCCGGTATTTTTTCTCTCGTGGGAACCCTCCCCATTAGAGGTTGAGGGTCAGTGCAGGACATAGAGGCAGAGCCGCGGATTCTGCACTTTGGTCACGTGACTGGGTCCCTGCACGGTGACGCTTCCTGTGTTAGGAGCAGCACTGAAGGGGTGTCGCCTGCCGGAGCTTCCAGTATTGTGAAAGAGACAGAGGATGCGGAAACGTCTGCCTGTTACTTCCCGGTACACTGCTGCTCTAGTGCTCGGTGCTGGCCGGCCAGGGTGAGGGGGCCAGGACGTCAGCCGGTGAGTGCCCGGGGGGAGGTGGGCAGGGTGGGCACACGTCATACATACTAGCAGCACTGATTAGTCATGGGCTCTGCATACCAACCAACACTGGCCAGTGATCAGCTGAAGGGGGCTTATGCCATACATACTTACAGCACTGCTCTGGCCACTGATCAGCTGAAGGGGGCTTATGCCATACATACTTACAGCACTGCTCTGGCCACTGATCAGCTGAAGGGGGCTTATGCCATACACAGGGCCGATTCTAGCTTCTCTGCTGCCTGAGGCGAAAATTAAAATGGCGCCCCCCCCCCCCCCCGATACTAGAATCAATTGTGCAGGAACTATTCTCACGTATTCTCCTGTCGATACCTCAGCTATTAGTAAACTTATTATTTTCTCATTATGTATTATGATGTTCTGCAGAATCTCATCATACACCTCAGCTGCTGCAGAACATCCCACTACACCTCAGCTGCTGAAGAACATCATCATACACCTCAGCTGCTGCAGAACATCATAACATGCATGCACTGCAGCACCCTAATGTATTCAAGTGGGGGAGGGGGGTGCACACGGCACAGTGACTTTATTAAACTGCAGGGGTTAATAAAGTCACTGTGCCATGTGCATCCCTAAAACGCCCCACCCCACAGAATACATAACATAAGGGTGCTGGAGGGGTTAACGAGGAGAGGAGGACTGTTATATATACAGTGTACAGCACATATATGATACAGCAGACTATATATACATTGTATAGGGGAGGAATATTACATATACAGTAAATATATGATATAGCAGTTAATGTATACACTATATAGGAGAAGGTTGTTTTATATAAAGCACACATATGAAACAGAAGAGACAATGTATACACTATATAGGGGGGGACTGTTATATATACAGTATACAGTACATATATGATATAGCAGTGGTTAATAAAGCAACTGTGCCATGTGACCCCCCCCCCCTGGAATACATAAGGGGGCTGCAGTGCAAAGTATAAGAAACTAATGGTGCGTTTACACAGATAGATTTATCTGACAGATTTTTGAAGCCAAAACCAGGGACAGACTATAAAAAGAGAACAGGCCATGAAGGAAAGATTGAGATTTCTCCTCTTTTCAAATCCATTCCTGTCTTTGGCTTTCAAAATTGGTCAGATAAATCTCTCTGTGTAAACGCACCATAACTGTGCCATGTGACCCCCACCCCCAATACAGTGACCCCTGCACTGCAGCACCCTCCCAAATGTATTCAAGTGGGGGAGGGGGTGCACATGGCACAGTGACTTTATTAAACTGCAGGGGTTAATAAAGTTACTTAACACATAACATAAGGGGCTGCAGGGGTTAACTCACCAGCAGCAGGCCCAGTGGATGAGGAAGTTGATGGGAGGGATCCTCACTCAGGTAATCGGCTGCCCACCACACACAGACAGAGCAGCACACATAGACACAGTGACAGATACACAGAGCTGTACATACACAGGGACAGAAAGGACAGGCAGACCCAGCACCACACACAGGTACACAGCAGAGACAGCACCACAACAGCACATTCACATCTCTTCCTCCTGGAGGGATGAGTCGCAGGGCAGCAGCTAATTAAGCAGCATGGAGGGCAGCTGTCCAGCCCTGGACAGGACACACACAACAGCACACACACCACACTAGACACACGCCAGTACTGTACAAAAGATGATCTCCTCCTCCTCTGGGCCGACAGCGTCCAGCCATGTGTGCAGTCACTGCTCTGACACTGTGAGTGGCTGCTGCCCTCAGTGTCTCTCAGCGGCTGCTGCCCTCAGTGTCTCTCAGCGGCTGCTGCCCTCAGTGTCTCTCAGGGGCCCTCCTCAGCAGCTGCTGCACTATTAGTTTATATTAATACAGTAATTGAAGTATGCAGACCGGGCGGCCCCCTGGACTGCAAATCAGGCAGCAGGAAGAGGCGGGATCAGCATGTGGAGCCGCTGTGGCCGTCCGTTCATGCTCCTACCCAATCCTCAGGAAGACTGCCGGGTGACGTCACACATCACAGAGACGAAGCCCGGCAGTTCCTGGGGAGGGCGGCAGGGGGCGGCCAGGCACTCAGCACTGTTAGGGGCCGAGGCTGCTGTCATTTTACTGAAGTTAAACCTCACTAAAATGACAGTGGCAGAGAAGATTGTGCCGCCCCCTGGAGGATCACAGGAGCTGCCGCCTGAGGCTGAAGCCTCAGTCTGCCTCATGGCAGAGGCGGGCCTGGCCATACATACTTACAGCACTGCTCTGGCCACTGATCAGCTGAAGGGGGCTTATGCCATACATACTTACAGCCAGGGCCGGTTTTAGACTAGATGTGGCCCTGGGCGAAGTTAAAGGTGGGGCCCCAAATGCTGAAATATTTTAGCAACAATTTAAGGTCCCCATACATGTTACTCTTTTGTTGGTGGTACCTGTTGCTCCTGGTGGGTTCGGCCATCAGCGTAAGGTGTATGGGGCTCTCTGGACAGTCCTCTGACAGATGATATCAGTGGACATAGGGGGTCGAGCTTGATGGAAAATCAACGCCCAACCTCTTTGTTCTCAGAGAGATAAGCCGGCATCAGATCTGTATGGCTATGGCTTTCCCCTCTCATAGAGAACACAGGAACACTCAGATGTGCCAAATTTCTGTGTATGGGGAGGACGGGACCGGATGGGACAGATAATTGTCAGCTGAAGGATTGTTCAGCCAGCAGTTATTGGAAGTGTACGGCCACTTTTAAGGCCGTATTACACGGCCTGATATTCCGCAGAAGCGAGCGCCAATCTGGTAGAATGGAGCTCGCTTAGAGAGCCTACTACATGGCTCTTTTATGATGCAGCAAAAGCTATGGAGGAGATTTATCAAACTGGTGTAAAGAAGAATTGGCTCAGTTGCCCCTAGCAACCAATCAGATTCCACCTACTTAGAATGTGAGTAATGAAAGGTGGAATCTGATTGGTTGCTAGGGGCAACTGAGCAAGTTTCATTTTACACCATGTTTGATAAATTTCCCCCCCTATGTGTATATATACAGTATATCATTAGTGATGTGTGTGCAATCCTTGCTGTATATAGTAAACAATAAAGATATATACTACCTGATCATGTTCCCCAGTGTCCTCAGGCCTTGTCTGTGATATATACTACCTGATCATGTTCCCCAGTGTCCTCTCAGAGCGATAGCGTCCTGATTCGGACAATTTTCGCTCCATGTATTAGGGCCCTTACTCAGTTCAGAAGGTTACATGCCGGGACTGCCGCTATATGCCAGGACTGCCGCTACATGTCAGGACTGCAGCTACATTATGGGTCTGCCGCTACATGTCGGGACTGCCGCTACATGTCGGGACTGCCGCTACATGTCAGGACTGCCGCTACATGTCAGGACTGCCGCTACATGTCAGGACTGCCGCTACATGTCGGGACTGCCGCTACATGCCGGGACTGCCCCTACATTATGGGACTGCCCCTACATTATGGGACTGCCCCTACATGGCAGGACTGCCGCTACATTCTGGGACTGCCGCTACATTCTGGGACTGCCGCTACATTCTGGGACTGCCGCTACATTATGGGACTGCCGCTACATGCCAGGACTGCCGCTAGTGGTGTAAACACAAGAACTATTTATATGAATTGCATTAAAAAAATAAAATAAAAAAATCACTATAATCAGGACCAAATATTACCTCCATACCGTTATTGAAGAAAACACACTATATATAGGCCAATATTACCACCATAAAGTGACCGCCCCATAATGACTTTATATACACTATATACAGACCAATATTACCGCCATAGAGTGACCACCGCATGACTCTTTATATACACTATATACAGACCAATATTACCGCTATAGACTGACCACTGTATAATGAATGACTCTATATACACTGTATACAGACCAATATTATGTGTCTGTAACTCTATGGCTGTACTTTTGGTCTGTATATAGTTTATATATAGAGTCATTATGTGGTGGTCACTGTATGGCGGCAATTTGGCAATATCATTATGTGGTGGTCAATCTATGGCAGTAATGACTATATATACACTATATACCGACCAATATTAATGCCAAAGAGTGACCACCGCATAATGACACTTTATACAGACCAATATTATTGCCAAAGAGTGACCACCGCATAATGGCTCTATATACAGACCAATATTACCGCCATAGACTGACCACCACATAATAACTCTATATACAGACCAATATTACTGCCATACAGTGACCACCACATAACTCTATATACACACTATATACAGACCAATATTACCGCCATAGAGTGACCGCCACATAACTCTATATACACACTATATACAGACCAATATTACCGCCATAGAGTGACCGCCACATAACTCTATATACACACTATATACAAACCAATATTACTGCCATAGATTGACCACTGCATAATGACTCTGTATCCAGACCAATATTATGTGGCGATCACTCTATGGCTGTACTATTGGTCTGTATATAGTGTATATAGTCATTATGTGGTGGTCACTGTATGGCGGTAATATTGGTCTGTATATAGTGTCATTATGTGGTAGTCAATCTATGGCAGTAATGACTATATATACACTATATACAGAGCAATATTAATGCCAAAGAGTGACCGCCACATAATGACTCTATATACAGACCAATATTACCGCCATACAGTGACCACCACCTAAGGACTGAATACCACCTTATTTTTTTTTCTCACCGTATTGCCTTATATACATAGGAGCTGCAGCCAATCACCTGCAGCAATTACATAGGACTGATGAGGCCAGAGAATGGCTGCAGCTCCTATATACAGTCTATTCACCTCAACACTTGGAGTCAGCAGTGCTAATACACACACACCATTATATATATATATATATATATATATATATATATATACACACACACACACCATTTTATATATATATATATAATATATATATATATATACACACACACCATTATATATATATATATATATATATATATATATATATATATATATATATACACACACACACACATCCATGAAAACACATTATACAGATACAAACCATCCAGTCCATACACTATACACAGGACATGTAACACACACTGCATTCATGCATTATACACCTACATTCATACACATTACACACTACATGTACAGTATACTTACCCCCTCTAGCATGCTGGGTGTAGTGGTACATCCCCCTCATGTTCCTTGCAGCAGCAGCAGGCTGTCATCCTCACCCGGCAGCCCTCTCCTCCATCGTCCCGACAGCTCCACACCAGAGCAGGAAGTCACGTGCAGAGAGGAGCTGGAGGGAGAGGGAGGGGGAGCTACACACACGGAGCAGACACCAGCCCAGCGTCCTGCAGCCTCTGCGTGACCCCTGATGGCAGCAGCCGGGGATCACTGCCAGACGCTGCAGGACGCTGTCTGTGCTCTCCTCTCCTACTGGAACTGCGGGAGGGGGCCCCTGGGGGATGGGGGCCCTGGGCATTTGCCCTGCTTGCCCCCCCCTAACGCCGGCCATGCTTACAGCAGTGCTCTGGCCACTGATCAGCTGAAGGGGGCTTATGCCATACATACTTACAGCACTGCTCTGGCCACTGATCAGCTGAAGGGGGCTTATGCCATACATACTTACAGCACTGCTCTGGCCACTGATCAGCTGAAGGGGGCTTATGCCATACATACTTACAGCACTGCTCTGGCCACTGATCAGCTGAAGGGGGCTTATGCCATACATACTTACAGCACTGCTCTGGCCACTGATCAGCTGAAGGGGGCTTATGCCATACATACTTACAGCACTGCTCTGGCCACTGATCAGCTGAAGGGGGCTTATGCCATACATACTTACAGCACTGCTCTGGCCACTGATCAGCTGAAGGGGGCTTATGCCATACATACTTACAGCACTGCTCTGGCCACTGATCAGCTGAAGGGGGCTTATGCCATACATACTTACAGCAGTGCTCTGGCCACTGATCAGCTGAAGGGGGCTTATGCCATACATACTTACAGCACTGCTCTGGCCACTGATCAGCTGAAGGGGGCTTATGCCATACATACTTACAGCACTGCTCTGGCCACTGATCAGCTGAAGGGGGCTTATGCCATACATACTTACAGCACTGCTCTGGCCACTGATCAGCTGAAGGGGGCTTATGCCATACATACTTACAGCACTGCTCTGGCCACTGATCAGCTGAAGGGGGCTTATGCCATACATACTTACAGCACTGCTCTGGCCACTGATCAGCTGAAGGGGGCTTATGCCATACATACTTACAGCACTGCTCTGGCCACTGATCAGCTGAAGGGGGCTTATGCCATACATACTTACAGCACTGCTCTGGCCACTGATCAGCTGTACAGGTCACGTGATACATACTTACAGCACTGCTCCACTCTGGCCACTTATCAGCTGTAGAAGTCCTATGCCATATATACTTACATTACCACTCTGGCCAGTTATCAGCTGTAAAAGTAATATGCCATACATACTAACATTACCACTCTGACCAGTTATCAGCTGTAGAAGTCCTATACCATACATACTGACATCACTGCTTCCTCCAGCTAGAGTAGTGGGGATTTGAAAGGTGAGTATGGGCATTTTTGTTACTTTGCACCATAAGCCAGGAAATGTTTTTACACTGGTTATTCTTCCAACAGGACTTGGAAATGAGTAAAACTGTATCACCCTCAACCTACGTGCGTAATCTCAGCCCTGGACTTCTTCGCCAGTTAGCTGATTTTCTGGATCCCCAAGAAGGATGGAAAAGACTGGCTGTGGATATAAGGAAAGCTTCAGGAGAGTCTCGATATACACAGTTTCATATAAGGTAAATGGCTTTATAAGTTTTAGTAAATATATGTCCTTAAATTGTTTTCTTATGTCAGAATGTCAATAAAATAAATATAACTGCTTCTGGATGGAAACCAGAATGGCCACCATGTTAGCTCTCACAGGAGTTAAAGGGACTGTACCATCAGGCCTGGGCTGAAGCACTGGAGGCAGGCCAACCCACCCCCAGTGGGAGGAAACTGCTGCCCCTCTATGACGCGGCTCCATTAGAATCAATAGAGCAGTATCATAGGGGGGCAGGGGTTTGCTCCCACTGGGGTTGGGTTGGCCTGCCTCCAGTGCTTCAGCCCAGGCCTGATGGTACAGCCCCTTTAAAGGCCACTGAGCCGAACAGAGCTGTGTTAAAATAAAGTGTAACTTTTAATAAAAATATATAAAATAGTGTAGCACATGAATATTAAAAACCTCTGCACTGCACAAGTGTCCACCAGTTGGTGGTACAATAATAGAAGGTTGTCCTAGAGGAGCTGCAGACTAAAGGCCCTATTACACAAATTGATTATCGGTCGTATTGTGACGATACCGGCCGTTATGGCCGATAATCGCTTTGTGTAATAGAAGACAACAATCACTGGACATGCACACTATTATGGGCAGTAGATCCGTGCAAGCACCGTCCTGGAATGTTTCCCCGGCCGGCATGATGTATCAATATCATGCTGGCGGCGGGGAAATTCTTTGATTCGCAGCAGCGCTGTAATGACAGAGCTGCACAGGATTCTTTACAATTATTTTTGTCAATATTTAATATACTAGAAACTATACATAACAGAGAAGACCTTTACAAAGAAAGGGAGACAGTTTGAGCTGATGCTCACATAAGCATCACCCAAAACATATGTGTTTTAGTTTTTTATGTTAATTTAATTTATTTAATCATAAAGGCGCTTTGAAGGAGTCATTCAGAAGGGGAAAAGTCCTACACATGAGTTACTGTATGACTGGGGGACAACCAACTGCACTGTGCAAGATCTCACCGACCTACTGCTGAGGAATGAATTCTTGATGGCAGCTTCACTTTTTCCATATGGTAATTTTTTTTTTTTAAACAAAAAGGATTTTTGTTTTTTAGTTTTTGTTCTTTTTTTTGTAGTGGTCTTTTGTGCAGAAGAGGTTCATCTGCTGTACTTTTGGCCTCTATTGGGTAAACGGTTGCTGATGACTATGCCTGGCATAGTTGCCAGTGGAGTCTGCTGAACATATTTACCCAAACACAATATAAAGATAACCTAATTTATTTATAACCTTTATAAACCTTATTTATAACCTATATTATTTATTTGCTTAAAAAGCACTAACAAACTTTGCAGAGCTGTACACAGCCTCTACACACACATATTAGGACCATTTTATAGGGAACGCTTAGAATTATTTAGAATTATTACAGTCAGCTCCTACAAGATAGATCAAACACTTTTTTGTTTTTTTTTTAAGTCATCCATCTAGTTCCATGGCTTGGACGATGTAGTTTTACTGATGTAAGTTGCAATAAAAATATGCATTTCTGTATTGACTTGCTTATATGCAGAGCCAGCATCAAGCTCTAGTTGTCCAACACTACCCATGGATGAATTGCAGAAACTGCCAACTGAGACCAGCAGCAAAACTGAACATGGAACCCTTGTCTCTCAAAGCACAGAACCGGAGGAAAATGATGAAGAGACGTCAGGTAGTATATACCGACCACTGGCTATTGCCACCTTCACAACCAACTTTAAAGGATACAAATCGGCACAATGGTGCTGATATAGCCCCCAGATCCGGCAAACAGCTGCAGTGGGTTTATCCTTTACTTCTTGCTAAAGGCCCTTTTACAGGGGCAGATTATGGCCTGAATGAGCGTAGGAATACTCTTTCCTGATAATCAGCAAATGTAAAAGGGACACTGATCAGATCTTATGTGCAACCACTTAAATTAACATTATTGGTTGCATATTGCTCCATGTAAACTGGGAATGTGTGGCCAACAATGATGGAATCTAGTGATCATTCGTGCAGCCTGGCCTGTGATTGATTGAGCCGTGTGAATGTTCATCAGAAAAGTGCTCATCAAAGAGATCAGGGCTCAGAGTAACATGGTAATACTGGAGGGGCCAATGACTGAGGTTACTGTTGTACTGTATTGACAAGAGTGGGTACTCTACCAAAGGATTTTTATTTTATTACAATATTTGTACTTTACCATTCATTGTTTCACATTGGATTCCTTACATATATTTAACCCTTTCACTTCAATGACAATTTTCACTCTTTTGACAAACAGAACTAAAACCTGGATTAAGGAAATTGTAAAAATACCACCTAGTATTTTCTATGGTAAATATTATAAATATATCTTCACAAAGTCACCACAACTAAAGAGACATAGGGCCACATGTATCATCCGGCGAATGGATGATTTTCGGCGGAAAGTGCTGATTTGCGTCTTTTTTTTAAGCAAAAATGGCAGATTTGCGAATAAAATATTCGCAAATCGGCACTTTTCGCCGAGTACGCCAGGGGGCGGAAAAGGGGCGGAGAGTGGGCGGAACGGAGGTCCGCGCCATTTATCATCCGTTCCGCCAAAATGTACGCCTAAAACCTACTCCAGTCCTCAGCTGGCGTAGGTTTTCGGCGGTGCGCAACGGCGCGCACGGGATTAATGTAGAGGCAGTCCGCCTCTACATAAATCTCCGTAGCGCCGGAGCTGCGGGGGCATTTTTACGTCCGGCGTAAAAAACGCCGGACTTAATAAATGCCTCCCATAATCTTTATTATCCTGAGAGAAGTAAGCTTTTTGGTCACAGAGACGATATATATCCTAATAGTTACATGGTATCATTAGACTGTAACTGGTGTCAGTAAATCATGGTCTCCAAGCTAAGGTTCTGGGCTCTAATAAGATGCAAGCTGTAGTCTTAATATTCGTGCCATGACAAGCTGTCACTGGCAGCAAAATATTTTAAGGGGTTATCCAGTGCTTCAAAATATGGCCACTTCACCCCTTTTGTCTCCAGTTCAGGTGCAGTTTGCAATTAAGCTCTATTTACTTAAATGGAACTGAGTTTGGAACCCCACCCAAACTGGAGACAAGAGTGGGGGAAAAGTGGCCATGTTTTTGTAGCACTGGATAACCCCTTTAAAAAGGACAGGTCTTACTATGGCATACAGACATTGTACAATTACAATGTAGCTGCCATGTTCACCCATTGTACAAATATGTTTATGGAAAGAAAGGGGATCATAGATGCACCTCAGTGAGAAAAATGGGCCATTATCCTCAGTGTAGCAGCTTAAAACTCCCATCAAGAGTCAGATAACTTTTGGATATTAACTGGTTGTTTTATTAAATAAAAGGTATAAAAAAATAAAAATAGTTTAACCCATGCTTTGCAATGGAAAACACATTTCATGTTGTAAACCCAACACTTCATCAGGTCCACATGGTACAATGAAAGAACCTGTTAATATCCAAGATTGATCAGTTTTCTCACGTTTTGAGCAGCCCACTCTTCACTGCATTGTATCCACTATGCTGTCATGTTCCATCTGCGTTGGTGACTAGGTTACATCTGCACATCGGGGGAGCCCTGGCAGTGGCGACACCTTGGCATCTAAGACACTTTTGGATGATTCTAAGCACAACAACACAGTAGGAGCACTACTCTCATCACCCTGCCTACTTTTTCTTCTTTTTATACAGGAATTGTAAAAAAGTGTTTGTCATGTAATGTTGCAGGTTTTGGCATTTTTTCCTACAATGAGCTGAAGAGAATTACAAGAGACTTTGATGAGCGACCGCTTTCTGAAGGAGGAAGTAAACTTGGAGAGGGTGGCTTTGGAGTTGTTTTCCAGGGCTATTTAAAAAATACTAAAGTGGCAGTAAAAAAACTGACAAGTGTAGGTATCACCTAATATTTTTATCTTATTTAATTACAGATATAATAGACTTACAGTACGTAGAAGATTAGTGGTTAACCTCTTTTGTTTAAATCTTCACATCTGTGGGGTAGGGGCCCTTCAAAAAAAAGAGTATCATGCTGCTTCTTCTGTGAATCCTTAAAGGGGTTGTCCGGCGATAAAAAATTATTCACAGAATAACACACATTACAAAGTTATACAACTTTGTAATGTATGTTATGTCTGTGAATGGCCCCCTTCCCCGTGTTTCCCCCCACCCACGCTAGACCCGGAAGTGTGGTGCATTATACTCACCGCATCTCGTGTCGTCCACGGTCTCCGATCGTCAGCAGTGACGTCTTCTTCGGGAGGCCGGCGGATCTTCCCGAGTGCCGGCCACCCTCTGCAGCGTCATCCGAAGCTCAGCCGCGATTGGCTGAGCATAACTGTGCTCAGCCAATCGCGGCTGAGCGGCTGATGACGCGGCCACGTCATCAGCTGCTCAGCCGCGATTGGCTGAGCACAGTTATGCTCAGCCAATCGCGGCTGAGCTTTGGATGACGCTGCAGAGGGCGGCCGGCACTCTGGAAGATCCGCTGGCCTCCCGAAGAAGACGTCACTGCTGAGGATCGGAGACCGTGGTCGGCACGTGACAGGTAATGTATAGCGCACCACACTTCCGGGTACACGGGTGGGGGTGGTGGGACACGGGGAAGGGGGCCATTCACAGACATAACATACATTACAAAGTTGTATAACTTTGTAATGTGTGTTATTCTGTGAATAATTTTTTATCGCCGGACAACCCCTTTAAAGGGGTTATCCAGCGCTACAAAAACATGGCCACTTTTCCCCCTACTGTTGTCTCCAGTTCAGGTGTGGTTTGCAATTAAAGAGGATGTAACACCAGGTACATCCTCTTTAATCTGACACATGGATCGAACGGTGCCGTCACGGGGAAGCCGGTGCCGCAATCCGTTTTTCGGACCGTGGCCGGGTTCCTGTGCATGGCGCCGTTCTATGGACCGGAAGCGGCCGGTGCTCAAGCACTGAAGGGAATTCCCTCCCTTGTATGACACGGCTCCCTTAGAATGAATGGAGCTGCGTCATACAGGGGAGGGAATTCCCTCCCACTGGGGGCTGGCCGGCCTACCTCCAGTGCTTGAGCACTGGCCGATTCCGCTGCATAGAATGGTGCCGTGCACGGGAAACGGGCCGCTGTCCGAAAAGATTAAAGAGGATGTACCTGGTGGTACATCCTCTTTAAGCTCCATTTACTTCAATGGAACTGAGTTTCAAAACCCCACCCAAACTGGAGACAACAGTAGGGGGAAAGTGGCCATGTTTTTGTAGCACTGGATAACCCCTTTAATAGAAAATGGTCCCCTTTAAACCTCCTTTATACGTTAGGAAAATCTGTCCAGATTTCCTGATCCATAGGGTTGAATTGGGCACAGATACCCTTTGGGAATTCCTGATGGTTTCCTGAAGATAAATACACATTTTCCTGATGTGTGAAGGAGGCTTGTTGTGTTCATTTGGTTTCTTTATTGTAAAATTGTCGTGTCAGAAATAGAAATCTGGGCAGCAGCATAACACCATGCTTAATTCTCATTGTCTGTATGTGAAGAACCAAGTTATATAATAAGTGACAAAAAGTAAATGCCTAATCATCTGGTGTCAGAAAATTACACATTTGTAAATTACTTCTATTTAAAAATGTCAAGCCTTTCAGTACTTATCAGCTGCTTTATGTCATGCAGGAAATGGTGCATTCTTTACAGTCTGACCCAGTGACTGCCGCCACCTCTGTCCGTGACATGAACTATCTAAAGCAGGAGAGGTTTTCTTTTGGCATTTGCTCCTGCTATGGACAGACAGAGGTGGAAGCAAAAAGCAGTGTCAGACTGGAAAGAAACTTCCTGCAGGATATACAGCAGCTAATAAGTCCTGGAAGGCTTGATATATTTAATTAGAAGGCATTTACAAATCTGTATAACTTTCTGACACCAGTTTATTTAAAAAAAAAAAATGTTTTCACCGGAGTACCCCTTGAAGGACCTTTTACATGACCTTTTACGAGTGTTGACCTGTCTGATAGGCGCTCGTTTGCAGTTTCCTCATAAGGAACAGTCAGCCATGCAACCTGTTTGGTTTAGGACAAAAGTCGCCATGTAGAAATGAGTTCTGTTTATTTATTTAATATGCACCATTGACCTACCAAGCATATGTGTGCATTTGTATAATGTAAATCTGTATTTACAATGACATTAAATCTTAAAGTAAACCAAAAAAGAAAAAGCTATGCCAACAAGATACCAAAGCACACCAAAGGATATATATCAGAATAAAAGTACTTTATTATAACAGGTACAATATTAGAGAAATTTGACCCCACAAGCTTAAAAAGAATTAAAAATTAACAAACATGGGGGTACCCGGTATGGTACCACCCACAATGACACCCCAATGTAAGTATATCACTCACCCTGTATAGATAAAGTGCACATGCAATGTATAAGTAGCCAATAAAGAACTATATCATTCAAATAATCAGTAATTTTAAGTGTAAGTGCTACAACCAGAAAATCACACAATAGAAAATAACACACATAAGTCAAAGGATTAAAGGTAATATACTAAAAGTCAGACTAAGTAGTCAGATATCACCAAGAGTAACAGGGTGGTGTTGGGGTGTCAAGGGAGAGAGCCCCACGCGTTCTGTCCGCCCAACCGGACTTCCTCAGGGGTACTGTACATGTTGGGGATCATTATTTATACATAAATATAATGAATAAATGAGTATAACATGTTAATAATTGATAGTACCTGTATAACGGGAGCTGCCCATTGCTCCTCACTGACTCCAAGATGGCGCCGACGACGTTACTCTTTCGCTAATGCGCATGTCCAGAGTGTTAGATCAATTGACCAATGTCAAACAAATAAGCAGGTCACGTGATCGCTAGCTGCCACAGAACAATCTAAGTCCATGGGTAATAAAAGCAGATTTTATGTCGCCGTACATATTGTAGTCATAATCACAAATACATTATTGTAAATGATACTAAGATATGTGCCAGTATCGCGCTCTGCTCTGACACCTGTAGTTCGCCAAGTTATGCGTATGCGTCAGGGCCCATTATACAGCTACTTGCTATTGAAGCATGTATAGTAACTATGTCCAATCTACTGATATATTATACTGATATACTGATTGGACATAGTTACTATACATGCTTCAATAGCAAGTAGCTGCATAATGGGCCCTGACGCATACGCATAACTTGGCGAATATGTGTGATATATATCCTTCGGTGTGCTTTGGTATATTGTTGGCATAGCTTTTTCTTTTTTGGTTTGGTTATATTGATCTATATGCCTATTCTTTAGCACCCTACATTACTATTGAGCTGTGCATGTCCAGCACACTTATTTGCATTAAATCTTAAAGTGTGATTATCTGGTTTTTGTAGATGACTGATGCTAGCTTACAGGACCTTAAAGATCAGTTTGAACAGGAAATAAAAACCATGGCTCAGTAAGTATAGATGAGATGTAGTACTGCAATATATACATAATGTGGTGTTTTTATGCATTGCAGTTAAAGGGGCTTAGAAAAACATGGCTGCTTTTTTCCAGAAAAGGCACGTCTTCTGTACTAAGGTTGGGTATGGTTTTGCTGCTCAGTTTTATTAAAGTGAATGGTGCTGAACCACAGGGATGATGCTATTTTTGCAAGAAAGTAGCTGTGCTTTTTCTAATCCTGGATAACCCCTTTTAAGTATATTGCTTTACTGCAAACACTCATTTTGTCTTTAATTTTTTCCTATATTTCATTGTTACTTCTACTGTTTATTGTACATCTATGGTATCCTACAGGCTGGGTCTCACAGGTTGTAGCTGTCAGTGTAAGGGCCCTATTACACCAACAGATTATCTGGAATCACGTGTTTCTCCCTCCTTGGGATCATCAATAACTGACAACAGGGGTCATGCCATTGCTCTCTTAACCATAGGTGTCCCTCGGGACAAAATGAGACAGGTAGAGAACAAAAGTGGATAGATATAGCAGTGGCAAATAAATCAGTAGAACACCGAGAAACAATTATATCAGAATCAACCAGCAACTGTCCTCCAGTCAATTGTTATCACACGAATAGGTTGAAAGTGTCACAATTGACAATCATCAATCACAGCTAAAAATGACATGCCCAGGCTCATCCCAGCCACTCACAGATCCTCATATTCAGGTGTCAGGTCTCATGCTGTCGTGCCTAGGAGGCTTCAGAAACTATTAGAGTTAACGAGAATTAAATAACGAGATTATTACCTCATTTATGTGGTAGGACTATCTTTTTTTTTTTAATTAGCAGGGAATTTCGAATAAAAAAATAAATAAAAAGAAATTCATACAGTTGTGGAGGTTTCCCACAAATAACCACTTGTGTATTCACTAAAGTCCGGCCAAAATTATTTTTTTATATGTTATTACTTATGAAAAATTATACAATTTTTTAATGTACATTAATTATGGGAAATGCTCATACATAGCAGTATATCAGGAAGTGTAAGAATTATCTCAGAAGCAGTAACGTCACGACGAAAGGTGTAATTCCTATGGAGTGTCCAGCAGGGGGCGCTCTTTATATAGAAGTCAATGAGTACCATTGACTTCTATATATAGTTCGCCCCTGCTGGACACTCCATAGGAATTACAGTGTATGTAATGTTATGTTATGCACTGTGCTTTTGGGGACTTCATGAATACATTTATAGAATACTTTGGGGAGCAAGTGTCCTTGCTCCCCAAAGTATCCCATAAATATATTCAATGAATAGATTTGCAGGGCACCGAGCAGGGAGGGAGAGGAGTGCCATCTACCTCCCCCTCCCTGCTCGGTGCTGGGAACATATACAAAGTACTACTCCCCCATTATCTGCAGATAATGGGGGAGTAGTACCTGTGCTATGCCTATCACATCGCCGCCGCATTCGCTCACACAGGGGCTGCCTCTGACTGCCGCTCACTCCCACCCGCCCGCACGCCCCGTTCCTCACCGCTCCTCACACTATCTGGCCGTCGCTCTCTGCTCATGCATGACGGCCGTCTGACGCGGCCATCATGCATGAGCAGAGAGCGGCGGCCGGACAGATAGTGTAAGGAACGGGGTGTGCGGGCGGGAGTCAGGGATAGTGAGTAGCGGCGCGGGCGGGTGGGAATGAGCGGCAGTCAGAGGCAGACCCTGTGTGAGCGGCGGCGGCGGTGATAGGCATAGCACAGGTACTGCTCCCATATTATCTGCAGATAATGGGGGAGTAGTACTTTGTATATGTTCCCAGCACCGAGCAGGGAGGGGGAGGTAGATGGCACTCCTCTCCCTCCCTGCTCGGTGCCCTGCAAATATATTCATTGAATACATTTATGGGATACTTTGGGGAGCAAGGACACTTGCTCCCCAAAGTATTCTATAAATGTATTCATGAAGTCCCCAAAAGTACAGTGCATAACATTACATTACATACACTGTAATTCCTATGGAGTGTCCAGCAGGGGCGCACTATATATAGAAGTCAATGGTACTCATTGACTTCTATATAAAGAGCGCCCCCTGCTGGACACTCCATAGGAATTACACCTTTCGTTGTGACGTCACTGCTTCTGAGATAATTCTAACACTTTCTGATACACTAAATTAAGGGAAATAGCAGTATATGAGCATTTCCCATAATTAATGTACATTAGAAAATTGTATAACTTTTCATAAGTAATAACATATAAAAAAAATAATTTTGGCCGGACTTCTCCTTTAACCACTAGCATAAAGGACAATATGTCACAAAAAACACTCAAATTGCATGGATAAGTTAAAGCTTCCTGAAGGCATTGCCACATTAAATGAGACATGTCAGATTTTAAAAAAGGCAAAAAATTGGCTGCTTCCTTAAAGGGTTAATAGGAACCAATCAGCACAATTGTGCTGATTAGGTTCCCACCAGTGCTTAATAGAACCTCCCTACCATGTCCTGGGTTGCTCCTTTGGTACTGTCTTATGCTGGCAAAATGTCTTTTACTGCTGCGCGCAAGGCAGGGAGAGAGCCGGGAACTAGTCACGGCTCTCTGTCCTTTCATTGACAGGCAAGGAGGTGATTGACAGACAAGAAGGCCTGTTAGCGGACTCTAATGGGCCTCCTTGCCTGTCAATCACCTCTGCAGCACGTGCTAACAGGACAGAGAAGTGACTAGCCCAGATGAGTAATTCTCTTCGCGCATGGCAGTAAAAGATGTTTTGCCAGCATAAAAAGGTACAAAAGGAGCATCCCAGGACATGGTAGGGAGGATCCTTACCACATCTATTAAGACCTGCTGGGAACCTAATCAGCACAATTCTGCTAATTGGTTCCATTTAAGGGTCAGACAGCTCAACAACATATTCAGAGTGGGACACGGTTCTGCATGTGCCATAGAATTAACTAAGAGATAACAAATGGTAATATGGGTATATTGGGGTATACTTCCATTTCATCTTGTGTCTTCCAAGATGTCATCATGAAAACATTGTGAAACTACTCGGCTTCTCTAATGATGGTAACAGTTATTGCCTGGTTTACACATACATGTCTAATGGTTCTCTTCTGGACCGGCTGGCTTGTCTGGTAAGTGTTATGTATTTGTGAGAAGGAAGTAATGATATTAAAGTTTGTGACTGTTATGTGTATGTAACTTTTGTTTTTCTTTTAGAATAGCACACCTCCATTGTCCTGGAGTAGAAGATGTAATATTGTATTAGGAACAGCACATGGTATTAGATATTTACATGAAAACAATCACGTCCACAGAGACATTAAAAGGTCAGTGATGATGACAGAACTGTTGGCTATGTTTCCACACTGTACAAACGTCCGTTCCGCCATGAACAACCATTGTTTAATGCTACCTATGGCAAAAATTAATAATCATGATCATCAATTTCAGCCGGAGGTAGCATTAAACAACAACCGTTCATAGCAGAGCATAAACGTAGCCCAATATTGTTGCATTTTATATTAGTTTTTTTTTTTCTTTTAGTGCAAATATTCTTCTGGATGATAATTTTATTCCCAAAATCTCTGACTTTGGCCTTGCAAGAGCTACTGGACATCTGGCACAGACCATGATGACAGAAAGAATTGTAGGCACCACAGCCTACATGGCCCCAGAGGCTCTCCGGGGAGAGGTCACTATAAAATCTGATATATTCAGCTTTGGAGTGGTAAGTGACTTGTGCATAATAGGCTTTCTATAGCAACTTCAGAGATGACTTCCTCAATGTATGACAAATGCCTGTTTGTAATCCATTTACTTAACACCATGTTTCTAGGTATTGCTGGAAATAATTTCTGGACTTGCGCCATTTGATGAGGAGCGGAATCCAGCTTTACTGGTAACTTTTTTATTGCTAAAAATATTTGTATAGTAGTAATTAAATTAGGAAGGTAAAATTAGATCAACTGTAATGTCTAGCACTAAGTACAAAAAAAATTATACTCAAGCCCAAAATCCTGATTGGTAGACATACATTGTGAATATATACAGACTAGAGGGAACTTACAACATACTGTCTGGTTGTCCCTGCACTGTGTAAACAGTGTCTCTGGCCGGCTGTTTCTGTATTCTGTGAGGCCGGAAGGGTTAATCATAGTAAGGTCACGTGTAACTTCACCTTAGATTAACTCTAATCTAAGGTGAAATTACTTGTGACCTTACTATGATTAATCCTTCCGGCCTCACAGAGTATAGAAACAGCCGACCAGGAACACTGTCACATCTGCCGTCTCAGAAGGCAGGGGGGGACGGAGATAACAGCTCACACACAGTTTTCTGTGTCTTCAGAGGAAAGCAGCAGTCTCAGAAATGGGGCAAGGAGACAGAGAAGGCAATGACATTTATGGAACGAATTATGAGTCTTCAGGAAGGGGGGATGATTTAACATGTATTTTGCCTGAGTGGAATACCCCTTTAAGTTCATGTTATCGCCCCTTTTACTAACCAAAGAGGAGGTATCTGCTTTCTGAATGCTACATAAGTAGAGGAGGTCCTTTTTCCTACAAAGCCAGCGGGGCCTGATACAGAGATTGAACCTCCTGCGATCTCCTACTTTACCCAATGTTGTGGATAGGGAAAAAGTTAATTTTTCCTGGAAAACCTCTTTAAAGTATCATGGAGCTATAACCGTAATAACTGCATTAAGACTACAGTGAGGCATGTCAGATTTGAAATATGGGCTCTAGTCCTGAAGGAGTTAAAGAGGGGTTCCAGCACTATAAAAACATGGCCACTTTCTTCCAGAGACAGCAAAGCTGTTGTCTCCAGTTTGGGTGCAGGTTTTGCAAATTAGTTCCATTGAATTGATGGAGTTTTATTGCAAACCACAGTTGAGCTGGAGACAAGAGTGGTGCTGTCTCTGGAAGAAAGTGGCCATGTTTTCGTAGCGCTGGATAACCCCTTTAAGGATAGGCTATCAATGTGGTAGTCCTACATAATCCATTTTAAAAAGGCTGCATTTTTCACTATGTTGTGGACCTTGCAAAATGAAAACAAAATTACTTTACTCTTCATCACAGTGTATCAACTGAATAGTTTACATAGTAAATTGTTTCTTTTCTTAGCTTGATATCAAAGAAGAAATTGAGGAGGAAGAAAAAACTATTGAGGAGTATATGGATAAAAAGATGAAAGATGCAAAGCTACACATAATAGAGAAAATGTACTGCATTTCTAGTCGGTGCTTAAACCAAATGAAAAATAAGAGGCCAAACATTAACACGGTAAATATCTCAGTCAGCGTATACTATTGAGTATCTGTCATAACTATACGTGTCTAACCTGTAATATCATGCTTCATTTTACAGGTCCTGAATGATTTGGAAAATATTGCTAGCATCCACTCTGGTTCTTGATTCATGTTACGTATTTTGGGTGCCCATTTATTTATTTTTATACATATGGTTTCTTAAAAAAAAATAAAAAATCTGGAGGTAAAACATTGTTAAACAGAAAAAAAACACAATTGGGCTTGTACAAAATCTAGTGTAAGGTTCAATTTACATTAACAGGGTCTGCAGAAGATTTGATGGTGTTCAATCATTTAGTTACATAGATATATGCAGCAGATGCTTTGTGTGTGAATGGACAGAAGTGAAGCAGTGGCCAGAGCAGTAAGCCACTTACCTGTGAGGTCAATAAGCATAGTTTGCTTGTTTTTCATTCCACTTTTTCTTTTACTCATTAAACAAATGTACTGAATATTTTTTTTTTATCTAAATGCTATGTGTATTTGTAATGTATGTTCGCATATACCAAAGGCATGACAAAGAAGAAAACCTGAAACCAGTTCATGGGAAAGAAAAGGGGGATTTGCTGGGTGTAGTATGTTCTGACCAGGATAGTCTGCTTGATAGTTATGTGGGAAAAGATTCAGTATAACTTTGTAATTCAATGATCTAAATCTTTGCTCTTTCTGGCCAATGGGTGGTCTTTATCAGTGAATGGCCATGTTGTGTGGTTGTGGCCAATTACAGCCTTCCATGTAGGAGTTTACATACAATGATAGCTGTCAGTTTTTCCTTTAACTATTCAAGGCTCCTGCTACCAGAAAATGGGGGGAAAATCCATACACAACGCTGAAATTAAGCAACAGAATTAGGATAGTGATTGATAATTTTAGTGCCAAGTTTGCCTAAGCATAACTCCTGAGTAGTGCAATTTTTTACAAAGGTTTAAATGTAGAGGTGTTTGTCTCCTATAAGACAACATATTGCTAGCAAAATGGGAAAGATTGCAGTTGTCACCCTGCAACATCAATTGTGCACGAACTTCTGGAAAACCCCAATCAGCTGCCTATGTCCACCTATACCAGTGATGGTGAACCTTCGCACTCTCATGATTCCTGGACAACCAAAGACATGGCTTTGGGTGCCCAGGTATGATGGGTATTGCAGTTTTGGTAGAATGCCATTACTGAACTATAGGGTACTGCCATTTAGAAAAAGCATTTGTATTAATAATGCAATTTCTCATTACCTCTTGTGAAAAGAAAAGGACTATAGATGGGGGGGGGGGGGGGTAGTTTCTGCATATAGTGGTATTTCTAAATCACCTGAAAGGGGGGAAATCAAAAATTAAGTTGGACAGTTAACATCTGCATTACAAAAAGATGGATTAAAATAAAATGTTTAAATTTCACCTCTAAGGGTGTGTTTACACAGACAGATTTATCTGACAGATTTTTGAAGCCAAAGCCAGGAATGGATTTGAAGAGGATAGATCCCTGTCTTTCCTTTATGATCTGTTGTCTGATAATAGTCTGTTCCTGGTTTTGGCTTCGAAGATCTGTCAGATAAATCTGTGTAAACGCACCATTAGTTTTAAATCATTTAAGGGGTTAATTGTCAAAACCAGCATGATTTATGGTGATGTTCTTATTTATAGGTTCCTTAAAGCTACTGCAGAACTAAATTGGTGCATGAATATGTTTTTAAAACGTTCATGCTCTACTTTTACACCTTCTAAACCCCTAAAATTGAATTTAAAAAAGCAGACACCTGTTAATTGTTAAAATAGCTGTGTAGTATGACTGTGTAAACTGATAAATGCAAATGTTGAAAATTGGCAAAATATATAATTATAGTTTTTTTTTCTTGTAAACAAAAGGACCCATATTTATCAAACTGTGTACAATAGAAACTGGTGTGAACTGTCCACAGCAACCAATCTCAGCTCAGCTTTCACTGGGGAAATTGAGGTAAAAACAAAACAAAAATGTACCATGTGTGAGCACAGCCTTAAAAGTAATCCTGCGATAAAAACATAATGTGAGGCATGAGATAAATATAAAATGTATTTTTATGGTTAAAAAAAAATTAATAAAAAAAAATAGGTATATATCTCTCAGTAGAAAGGAGCAAACAAGCAGATATTTATGCTTTTAGGTTGAGTTTATTCAAACACTCTGTTTAGATTTTTTTCTTATCATTCCATAATCATACATACAGGTCAAACAAAATTCATTAAAAAAAAAAAAAACTCTTATAAAGTTGCACAATCAGGTAAGATCGTAAAACATGCCATTTCAATAAAAGTTTGTAGACAGCAAAACAGAGAAACTACATCACATTCCCAGTTTCAAAGCATAGAAAAGAGGTCCTTTATTCAAGAGTTACAAAATCAGTGAAAAAAAAAAATTACTGCTACAGTTAAGCATAACAAAGCCTGACACTAGGTCTAGTGCATCACGCTTGTGAATAACATGTTCAGCTGGAAAGAACAGAGATCTGGAAGACTACAATAAGGAAACATTAAAGGGAACCGGACTTTGCTTTTATGCTGCCTAAACCACGAGCCATTAGGGTACTTCCCAGCAGCTTACCTCTCCCTGCCAGCCTTGATTGGTTAAAGGGAACCATTCACCCCGTGGCCCCCGTTAGAAACAGACAAACAGTTACATAAAGGTCAATATACTTACCATATCGCTCCCGGTCCCGTCCCGGATCTCGTTGTTGACACGGAGAAATCGCCGATTCTTCTTCTCCCGCCCATTATGGTAATGAGCTGAGATGAGTCCAACGTCCATAGGAAACGACGGACGAGTCCAACTTATTCATGAGGTCCTCTTCTCGTCGCCGCCCATCCACGCCTCCTGGAACTTGATTGACGTCTTCAGTCTTCAGTCTCCTCACGAATTCCCGCGCAGGCGCCGTTGCGAAGGTCTCGTCATCTCTTCTGCGCCTGCGCGGTAAACAGGATACGTGCTCGTGACGTTCCTGTGTACCGCGCATGCGCGAAGTCCAACACGTCACTTCAGCTCTGACAATCGGCGCACGCGCAGTAAACATTGAAGCTGTGGAGCGGCTTCAATTGTGAACTGCGCATGCGCCGAAAACGACCGTCACGGCGCCTGCGCGGGATCCGGCGAGAAGAAAGAAGACAAGGAGGAAGAAGACCCGGCGTCAATCAAGTGTCGGAGGCGGGGAGAAGGCTGGACTTCGGGCCGGCGGCGCTCATTACCATAATGGGCGCGAGAAGAAGAATCGGCGATTTCTCCGTGTCAACAACAAGATCCGGGACGGGACCGGGAGCGATATGGTAAGTATATTGACCTTTATGTAACTGTTTGTCTGTTTCTAACGGGGGCCACGGGGTGAATGGTTCCCTTTAATCTGTCCCATCCTGGGTAAAATGGGGCAGGCAGGCAGGCAGAAGCCAAAGGGGACTGCCCAATGATGGTTCACTCAGCATGAAAGTAATGAAAGGTTCTCTTTAAAAGGGGGAACTTCATTCTAATTCATCTGATATCATAGACACATATGAAATGATCACATTGGTGAAGATTGGTGTCTTGCCTCACCACTGATTTCCAGGATGAATGACATCTTCAGTAAATCAACTCCCTTTAGAGCTTAACTGATATTTTTGTTCCTGAAAACCTGACCCCCCCATATATATAAAAAAAGGGCCATGGCAGTGTACTTAGAGTGTTATGTCATATGAGTGACTAAATGCCCTTTTAGATCCATTAAGGGGTTCAGGGGGACCTGTGTTTTGGCAATCAGTGATCTGGGACCTCACTACTGTAATATCCTCACATCGATCTACGGCATGGCAGAGTATCACTTTGACTGAATTTCCCCTTGCAATGTAATGCTGTTACAACAATATAATCTTTGGTTCCAAAATAATCAAGTCCTTGATAGAAATTCCTTTTAAAAATGCATAGTAAAAGATTAAGAAGAAACACACTTTTTGTCACTGCTGAATTATAAAAAGTAGCCCACTGTAGTGTTATAATGCCTTTTTAGGTGTCTGCAAATATGACATGCCCATCATCAAGTCTACAGGGTCAGTTACAGCGGTTACCCTGATGTGACAAAGAACTTGCTGTATAAAGTGTGTGTAGATTGAACTATAAAAAGGTAACTACATCTCTTCATACAAAAGGAGAATATTACTAAGGCTGGGTTCACACTGCGTTTTCAGCATCCGTTTAACGGATCCGTTTTTTTTAGCGGTCAAAAAAGTAGTGTCAACAGTACTTTATTGTGCGTCAAAAAAACTTATCCGTTTTGATCTGGGTTTTTTTTTTATAATGGAAGTCAATGGAAAAACGGATCAAAAACGGATGCACACAAATGCATCAGTTTTTTGCAAAAAAAAACGGATCCGTTAAATGGATGCTGAAAACGCAGTGTGAACCTAGCCTAATCAGCATCAAGTAAAAAACACCCCCAGACTAGGGCTGAAATGTCAGTTATCAGGTCGTGTACCTGTATTTCACAAGTGGGAAGTTACACAAATGTATTAATAAAGTGGCAATGGCTATTGTGATCTTATATTTGTAAAATGTTATATTGCTATATTCATAAGAATGCATAGTATAAAAAAATGCAGTAGTGCTCACTTGCTAATCTGCAGGAGAAAAACACCTCCGTAAATCCACGCTTGACAAAAACAAACAGTAATGTCCACTATTCACACAATAAGCAAGGATCACCATAACATTTAATAGATTCAAGTTTAATGCAGTTACCATTTCTCTGCAGAAGAAATTAGTATATTGCCATTATCTCTTTATGACATTGTGAAGAGTAAGGCCTTTATCACAATGTAGTTTATATATATATTATCTTAAAGTAAAATAAGACTGAAACCTAAACAGAAATATGTAAAGTAAGGTGTGCATATTATATCTACACCTCACCAGTTATGGGAAAAAAATTACAACATGAAGCAGAAAACGTTTGTTTTCTAAACATGAGAGACATATATTCCCTATTAATACATATAGATGTAGTATAGGGGGTCACCCTTGCTGCATGTCTCTCTTCAGGGGAATCAGTTCTTTTGTGCTATCAAAATTACCTGAAAGCTTTGTTCTGCAATTACACTGGGAGTCACAGCAAAGGTATTGCAGATAAACAGAATAATTGGAAATTAAGGCTGTGTTTCTACATATACTTTTTGAATATGGTGGGCACTACACCCCTATTTCTCCTCAATACCCATGCAACATTGCTTGCAAGACTGTGCGGCACCCCTTGGTGCACCAATCCGCCCGCTGCTTCCTCTTGAATATTCATCTGATGCTCTTCAGTAACATAACCCCAGGCCACTCATCGTTGCAGAGTGCCGGATAAATATTCATGACTTTTTTTTACTGCTTAAAGTGAACCAAACAATCACGTCACTTACACAGTATGAACCCTCCCCAGTACCTTATAGCTGCTGGGCACTGCATTATGGCGCTGTGCCATTTAAATAAAAAAAAAAGAAAAAAGCTTTAATCCCTGGTAAGTAGGCATGGAGGCAGAGGCAGCATGACTACATGATGCTACGAACTTGTTATTTTAATAATGCTACCTTACTGCAAACTACCAGGTATAGTGTCCAGTTGTGCCCGATAGCTATAAATGTACTGGGGAGGGTTTACACAGTGTAAGGGATGTGACTGGTTCCCCTTAAAAGAACCAAAGTGGAGAATACCTTTACAGATCACTTACGCAGCTGCACCTGAAGCCTATATTCTCTTCAATATTTTTGGTAGGATCAATTTCTGAGACAGTTACATATCTACATGGAAGTGGACACACACTTAGTGCAGTTCTGTTACTGCAACAGCTTTTCAATATACAAACACCTGAACTAGCTATGCCTTTATTTCAGGTGAAATCAAACAGGTAAATAAAAGTCCCTTTATTCTAACAAGTCTGGATATTCTGTACAACTGACAGACATCTGCATATTTGTTGAATGTGAAGGGTCCACAGCCCACTAACTTTTCTGGAGTGGGTGAGATTTTGTAAGTGGCAGTTTCAGCCTTTTCAAGGAATATGGATTAATCTAGAACACTGTATGCAGGGTACAGTGAGAAATATAGATTTATCAAAGGGTGTAAAATACAAACTACTGTAAACCATAGCAACCAATCACAACTCTGCTTTTATTTTAGCAGAGCTGAAATCTGAGCTGTGATTGGTTGCTATGAGCCATTTACACCAGTATGTGTTATACACCCTTTGATAAATACGGCAATAATCTGTAACGGAGCTGTCCATGTGATTGCTTAGTGTACTTCATGGCTCTAGTTGATTGTATGGATTCAATTACCATTGTACAAGATCTGAAGGGATCAAAAATGTATTGCTTGGTACTCTTTCATGATAAACTATACCCTGGTTTCATTCACAATCTTCCTATTTAAATTAACTAAAGGATTCGATCTTAGCTTCTTGAAGAAAACATATTTGCTGTACATACAAATATATTAATATTTTCAATTTACCATTTTTTGTGCAAACCACAAATGCACTGTAATTTGCTCCTACTTCTTTTAGTGGTGGCTAGTTATGCTTTCATATGGATATCTATACTTAACACTGGAGCAGCCATCCATATACTTCAGGACAGAAGTAAAAAAAAAAAAAAAAGTGACCAGGAGTGGAGGAATGACAAACTGAAGACATTTTACTGTGTGCATTGGTGAACACCAGGATGGATTGGTCAATGTTCACCATTCCACACACACGCTGTACCGTTCTAGTCATTGGCTGTTTCAGCTTCTGCAGGACCCCTGATGAGTCTCCTGATTCCTCTTTTTCCTGCTGGACCTTTGGGCTTTGCAAAATTTTGCTTGTGTGCATGCTGCTTTGGGTGCACTTCATCATAGAGAAAATCAGACGTCAGTTCATCTCCATTATCTATTTCAATCTGTGCAAATATAATAGAAAAGGTAAGGTTACCGATCTGAAATATACACTATAAAGTATGAGCATGATAAATTACATTAAATGAATATTCTGCCATTGGCAGTTCTAGAGTTTAACCTCTTCACGACCACCCATAATAAAGGTATTTATCCATAGAGCCTGCCTGAGGCAGACACTATTATCAGATTGATGATTGGGCATCACAGAGGCAAGTAGAAGGTCTCCTGCTGTTATAAAAAACAATCAGGTGCAGCACCTGACAGTGATCCTCTTAAGTGCGACAATTGCTATAGCATAATGGTGTTTTTACACAGAGAGATTTATCGGACAGATCTTTGAAGCCAAAGCAAGGAACAGACAACAGAAAGAACAGGTCATAAAGGAAAGAGTGAGATTTCTCCTCTTTTCAAATCCATTCCTGGTTTTGGCTTCTAAAATCTGTCAGATAAATCTCTCTGTGTAAAAGCACCATAAGTGTGATCACAAAAGTCAGCCACTGACTAAGTATCGGCTGCTGCCAGCAGACAGTGCTTACAGTCTAAAAAGCGAGTTATCTAAAAAAATAAATAAATAAATAAATGTTGCACTATGATGTACATGTGTGTCATGGTGCATATGTAGTATATGTATGTCACATGTCATTATGGGGTTAAAATACAATGTTATCAACCCTGCATGGTAAACAGAAAACAAAAAAGAAAATGTTAATTTTTTTCAATTGTAAAATTAGTTATATAAATTGGGTAACATTGTAACTGCCCTGACCCACAGAACACAAACATGTCAGTTTTACCATAATTTGCTAAATATCTGGCTATTTTCTCCAATGTATCATCCAGATCAGGCTACATATAGGCTTTTCCATGACATGCCAAGTGTTGGTTTAACACCATCAATATCACATCTGTGGGGGTCTGATTAACTAAAACCCTACTGACTTCCCATCTAGTTTCAAACCACTGTAAACTGATAATACAATTAACTTTCACTAATGCTGAACAATGCCAAGTGTTAACTTGTATCTACAGCCATATTACTCCATGCTTTACTTGTCTGTGAAAGCAGAATCTGTCCAATGCTGTCATTGAGAAAATATACCAGGTTTCTCAGAAAATAATACCTAGCTTCATTTTGCAAGTTTTTTGGAATAGGCTTAAATTATCAACCCTACTCTAAAAATAAGCTTGAGTTTAAGTCAGCTGATTTAATCCCTGATACTGGGTGACTGAGCATAAATACCAGACTTGTTATGATCTGCCCCCCCCCCCCATGCTCAACACAAGCTGCAGGAGTGTTAAAATGATGCACAGTAGAGGACATAGAATATGGGGGGCGGAAATTAGGTATACATTATGGGGGAGGGGGCTAACTACAGAGGAAGTTAGAGAATAGCATCCTATCAACAGTGGGACGCACAGTATAGAAGGACTGCAAACCTTTCACACCTGGAACGCAGGACAAGTTGAAAAAAGAAATGCTTGTTTTTCATTTGCTCACTTTCCATATTTATTCTCTATACAGCAACAAACATTGAAATACCTGATGCAAATACTTTTAACAACGCATTAACTGGAGGCAACATTACCTTTTTGACAATTTCCATCATTAGTTGTCTTTCAATGACATCTAACAGTGGGATCTTACAGCTGGAGTAAAGCATTCGCTCTCGTATACTGCAGTTGTACCCAGGCATTGAATAAATAAACACTGCAAAAAATGAGCACACATATATAAAAAAATGAAATTCTAAAATTGCATGATTCCATATGGCCCTTGTGGAATAATCTGGATCGATGTAGTTTAACAGCTGCCTCCATTATCTGCATACGTTTTTCTCTTTGATAGGTACCAGATTGTTCTATATGACTACAGCAATATGGCTCCACCTGTTAAATATGAGCTATGCTTCTGATTTAAAAAACAAAAACAAAACATAGGTCTACTTAAAGCATCCTCTTAGTTATCCAGAAAGGAAAATGATTTCAATTGATGTTTTTTTTTAATGTTAAAAACAAATACAATACCTATAGAGTCCAAGTAATCCCCTTCGTGGGAATGCTTATAAAGGAAAAAGTGGTAACGTGCAGCATCCTTTGGAATCCTTGCTGGCAGGTCTTTCACTTCTGTGTGCGCAGTGTTTGCCAAGACAATGGTTTCATTTTTTATATCAATTTTCTATAAAGAAACATATGTCAATAAGAATGACAATAGAATACAACCTAAAATACATTTGGATAAAACACTACTGTACTTTCACATAGTACTGGCAGTCATATGCAAAAAAATAAAAAATGTGCCTGGAAAGTTTTAATAAAATTTACATGTCCTGCAGGAACAGCACATACACCTGTTCAAAATAAAGGAAACATTAGAAAGGAACCTGTCAGGTCCTCGTGGCATTAAACAACCACCCCATGACCTGACAAGACAGCAGCATTCCAATGCTGTTCTCCTCAACTCTCTGCTGAAAAACAACACCTGTGACTAGTTTTACAGTCACAGTCATGCTCAACACTCCCCCTGCACTCAGCCCTGGGTACTGTAATCAGGAGCACAGGTAAAGTAACCATGTTACAGGCATGTGATCTGTATGCAAAGGTTTGCTTGAGGGGAAGCTAAGAAACCTTATTTTATGGCTTACATCAAAAGGCAAAGTTTTATAAAAGATGTGGTTTGATTAGTTATCTCACTATTTGTCAGTGTCTCATAGTATGCAGATTGGCTGACAGATTCCCTTTTTCTCTTAATCATAGAGTTTCTATAAAAACAAATTTTGACACACGAAGCTATATTTATGCATACATAGGTTATTATTATTGTACTGTTCACATTTTCAACAATTTAGTAATCAGTAACCCATGAAACAAATAAAAAAAATAAATCAGAATTAGATTTGATATTCTGTTATCAAGGAAGGGGAAGTTAGAGTGTCTGTGGGACAGTATAATTTTTCAGTATGATGTTTATAAAAGTACACAGAAAAATATTAACTTAAAAAATAAAAGCTGCAGTCAGTCTGTAATGTAAGCCACAACTCCTAGCGTGCCCTAACGGCTCTAATATAGAAATAAGCCATACTGGTTAATCTGTAACCATGGCCTTTGTGAAAATTATGTGACAAAGATCAGGAAATAAAAGAAATCAGTTTCGCTGCCAACTAAATGCAGCATGGTGACATACTTTATTGTATATAATCGTAGAATACTATAGCCTGTCATTGTGCACATCTGGATACAGTACAACAAGTATATCTAGTATGAACACGTTTCATCATCATGACACAGACATATACATTGGATATCGGTCAAAATGTGATGAATCCCAAATGGAATTATGGCATGAACCCTCTTACACACAAAACACCAGCCATTATCCGAATATGTCAATCTAATATTTCTATGAATAAAAAAAACAAACCAACAACAACAGAGTATTTAGTGTTTTTAAACATGCTCTAGAACACCATATATGTAAGTTCCTGATGTTTGTACAGACAGCTGTGTGTATCATCTATTGACTGCTCCAGTAATAAACGAATGTCCCAAAACAAATCAAGTTTTACTCACTAATTGAACATAGTTAAGCTTCTTATTCTTCAATTGATCCAGTGCCTGGAATGCATCTCTTTCTACTGGAAAAGCAACTCCTTGAAGAGTTTGGTGCTTGGTGTCTACGGAAACGTCTGTCTGAGTCTGAAAAATTGCATGCAATCAAAACGGTCACTTTAAAAATACAGTGTTACATAACACAAAGCACAAGAAAATCTGCAACTAAAATGGAACTTCTACCCCAAGTTTACTTCCCTGTGTCACTGAGGTGTAGAGGAGATTTCTTCTAAATTTACCTGAAATATGTTAAAATGACTTTTTATCCATTTTCTAATATTTATGTTGGCAGATAATTTGTTCATGAATTGCATTCAGCGGGATTTAAAGAGAACCAATCACCTAAATGTAACTGTCCCTATTATGAAAGTATATCTCTCCCTAAGTCTATTCATGAAGATACAGACTGCATTTGCAGTCTGTATCTTTATACTTTACCTGATCCTCTGTTCCCTGGCTGTTCCGGTGGGCGCCGCCATCTTGATGACGTCACTTGCGTTCCAGCGGTGCGTTCCAGCGTGACGTCATCAAGATGGCGCCGCCGCCGGAACAGCCAGGGAACAGAGAATCGGGTAAAGTATAAAGATACAGACTGCAAAGGCAGTCTGTATCTTCATAGATAGACTTCATGAAGATACAGACTGTATTTGCAGTCTGTATCTTTACACTTTACCTATCCTCTGCTTCAGTGCCGCACGGCCGGGTGCCGCCATCTTGATTACGGGCCTTGCGTTCCACCGCTGGAACGCAAGTGACGTAATCAAGATGGCGGCGCCGGCCTTGCTCCACCGAAGAAGAGGATAGGTAAAGTATAAAGATACAGACTGCAGAGGCAGTCTGTATCTTCATAAATAGATTAGAGAAGAGGGACTAGAAAATACACAGCGATCTTGCGCTGTATAGCGCGAGATCACTGTGTATTAACGGAGCGGCGGGCAAAGGATCATGGGAACCTTTCCTGCCGCTCTGCATGACGGGAGTTTCCTGTCTCGCGCCGGCTCTTTTGAAAAGAGCCGGCTCGAGACAGGAAAGTAAAAAGTGAATAATTAAAAAACGTGGCAATAAAAATAATGATTTATATTTACAAATGTCAATAAAATGATGATTTACATCTAATTAGGGAATAAAAATTTTTTAACTTTCGTCCATGATTGGTTCTCTTTAAACAAAATCCTGGGTCCCACTGAAAGACTGTAAAGGATTCCCCATCTATCACACATCATTTATAGTACTGGTGTGCTCATATGAAGAACCCCCCCCCCTTCAAGACCTATGTGACCACACTCTCTGCACTCCTTTTAGATATGCCTCTTATTGCCTTATCACCCACAGACCACAGACAAGAGCTCCTATTCTAGCGGACTCACTATCACGAAAGACTTAAAGTGTCACTGTCGTTTACATTTTTTTTTTGTGCAGAAATCTATAGTACAGGCCATTTTAAGAAACGTTGTAATTGAATTTATTAGCTGAAAAATGCATTTTATCATGAAGAAGCAGTTTGAAGCTCTCGCCCCTGTCTTCATGGTTTTCTATGGAGAGGGGAGGGGTGGAGGGAGAGGAGGCACCAAAACAGGACAACAAAGAGTTAATTTACAGCTACATCACTGGGCTATCTCCTCTGAAGTCAGCACTGACCTCTGAATACCAGCTTTCACACAGGTCTCGCTGTGTAATCTTTTGTTCTCTGCTGGGGACTAATCTCCCTCCTCCCCCCTCCCCTCTCCATAGAACAGACAGGGCCCGACTGATGCAAAAGAGTCAAGATTTCCTGATAATGAGCAGTGAATGAGAGAAAGGAGAGGAGGGAGGGGGGGGGACCTGGGGAAAGTCTTATTGAATGCAGATAATGGCATGTTTGCCTAATAAACCCAAATACAACGTTTCTTAAAATCGCCTGTACTATTAATTTCTACAAAAACCCCCCTAGAAAAACAACAGTGACACTTTAAAGGGGCAGTGTCAGGAAAAAAAAAGAAGATATAATCAGATGCGCGCCACATACATATACATTATGTAGAGAAATATTTTTTTTTTTACTGTTTTTAGTAAAGAAGCTTACATCCCTGTGCCATTTTTCTTCCCTATACATCTTATTACTTCCTAGTTTATTCTCTGAACTCTGACCCTGCTCTTGCCATGCAACAGTGCAGACACTTTCCCACGATCCCTCTTGCTGCATGTGAAGTGAAAACAAAATTCCAGTACTAATGGGACAGATCAGGAGACTGCAACTGAGCTAGTGGAAGCCTGACAGGCTGTAACTAAAGCAACAGGTTGTCAAAACAAAGCAGACACATGGAGAATGGGGAGCCTATTGGTATGCTGACAACATTTTTTTTCTGCCCATATTTTTGATAATTACGGCCATAAATAGTGATCATGATTCTTTATTACCGTTGTAATTACCAAAATACGGCCGTATTTCTCCCTCAAAATAATGGCCATCCAAAAATATGACCAGAAAAGAACGTTGTGTGAACATACCCTTTTGCTTGTACATTTGAAATAGGTTTTCGTAAAAATAATGCATCAGTATAGACCTAGTTTTCTTCGTGACAACCCCTTTAAGCATTTAAACCGGTATAGTCTGGAGGAAAGAAGCAAAAGTGGGGATATGATTGAAACCTTTAAATATGTTAAAGAACTAAATAAGGTTCGCAAAGGAAGTGTTTTCAGTAATAAATTAAACATAAGAGTAATCTGAGGTTAGTCGGGATCAGATCAGAAGCAACGTGAGAAAATATAACTTCGTAGTAGTAGATGCTTGGAACAAACTTGCAGCAGATGTGGCTGGTAAATTTACAGTAACTGAATGTTATCCTGCCTGATATATACATATATCTTTCCTAAGATAATAAAGTAAATACTGAACGGGTAGACTAGGTTGTCTTTTCTACCAACAATCTTCTATGTTTCTATGTCTTACTCTTTTTAGCAGCTTGCCAAACCAAAGCACCTGCATTGTATTTTTTTATGATTGATTGTTTTAGGTTAGGAACCATTTTTTTCTTTTACTCAAATAGAAAGAAAAGTCTCACCTCTTTCAGCTTTATTTGCCGCAATTCCTCTTCTGATGCAGTAAGAGGAGCAGGAGCTGATCTGCAGACCAAGTATTTATGGTAGCCACTAAGCGAAACATCTTCCTGCACACAAAAGGGGTATTTATCAACACAACCCAATGGAAATAAAGTGGAAGGTTCGTCACACTGATAGTAAGATTCTTTTCATTGCTTACAGCAATTAATGACATTTCTTTATCAGAGCGAAATATATCTTTGTAAACAATTTCCTTTACTTCTTTTAGCTGTAAAATGCTTTTAATCACTTGTGGACCGTGTCACCAAGGCAGGGCCTCTTGGCCATTGTGTTCCCTCTCCCCGCCTTGATCCTTTCACTAGTACTGTGCATAAGGCAATGTCATGGGGGGGGTCATTGGACTACAGCACCAGACCAAAGTGGGAGCATAGACTCAACGTCCGAAAGTAGCTGCAAGTCAGATAATGCAATGTATCCTTTTTAATTGATTAAAGCACAGCGACACTCAGGCTGGATTCACATTCACCGACTATATTTAATCATTCTCAGATAGTTAACCTGCTTCACAGGTAGGCTACGGCTGTTTCACGTTATCTCCACTTCTTCCAGACCACAAATAAACGCAAAACCCTCCAGCCTAGCCTAGCTGTGGAGCATTCTGGAATGTTCTGTACCACTGCTAACTCTCCACGAATGACTAAAATCCGTGAATGTGAAGCCAGCCTGGTGAGTGCCGCTGTGCTTTATTTGTTGTAAAGAATATATTTTACACATTGTTCATGTTGCAAATCTGCCACTTATTAAATAGTTTTATATAGTTATTTATTACTCATGTTTTTGGGGATGGGGTGAAAAAGAGAATAAATGTGAAACGTATCTAAAGCTGCAACGGGCAAAGGTTTTTAAAGAACTTTTTAAGCAAAAAAAGCAAACCTGTCAGGGGCAATATGATATGCCAACCGACTCCCTCACTACAAACACCTGCATTGTTTGACACTGCTGTGTTTTAACAGTGAGACAATGCAGTTTAAAAACAAGCCAGGGAGAAGTGTTATGGGAATGGCTTCCCTCCGGCTTCTCCTAGCCCAGACCGACTTGATTGTAGGTTTCTTCCTATACAAAAATATAGGAAGGGAATGCGGTCCTATTTAAAAAAAAAAAAAAAATCTCTGAATGCATCCCTATATAGTTGTGTGTGCAAACAATCTACAAGTCATTCAGCTCCTCCTAATGCCATGCTGTTGCCCTTTATATTAAAGCATCCTGTCAGAAAGCCATCTGGTATTTATCTAATCTGCTGCATAACAGGCATGTCTCATGAGAGCTTTCTCCAAGCCTTACCCCCATGACAAGCAGTATGACACTTAAAGTGTGCCCCTCCCTAGTTTAGCATGTCTTGTTAGAAAGGCCAGCCACATAAAACTACATAAAATATTCCTTTTTGCAGCATTTTAAGTACTGTATCAGTTTATAAGCATTTTAAATATACCAGACAGCAAAGACACTGGATATTATTTGACTGTCACAAACTTTAAGACAGATATAGGTTAGTACCAGCCTGGTTCTCTATACAATCCTCTGGCATATGGATGATGTAATGAGATATAACTGTGGTGAAATCATAAAAGCTTTACTGGTGAAGGATTAAGGGCACAGCAGGGTTGAATGAACATCCATTACTTCCCTGTTACAGAAAACCTTACAGTATGTCTTCTCTTATGGTTCACCTTACAAAAGAGCTAGACTACCAATTACATTTATTATCTAGTAGAGGGTGTTCTGATACACAGACTAACCATTTCTTACACAGTCACAAGAACACACTGTATACAGTGTTATGCCTAATGTGAATTAAACAGACTTGTTTGATATTTTTTTTCTAATTCAATAAAATTAATCTAAAATTTTAATTTTTATATTATGGCTCCAACATATTCTGCAGCAATGAGACAGTCATCACTACTCATCAGGGCTTTTTTTGGGGTGCATGAAAGAAAAGTACACAAGCATGGGGACAACATACAAACACCATGTCATGCTTGATTAAATTTTAAGCCAGAACCCTGGAATCTAAGGCACTAATACTAACCAATGAAAGATAAAACTACCCCCAGTCATATAAATATTTTCCTAAAGTGGAATCCCACTTTTAAATTTTGGGTAAGGCAGCATGGTGTTTGAAATACGCATCTTAAACTAAAAATCACGTAACAACATTACATTTACACGACATGATTCCAACCTAAGAAGGAAGAAGATGTGGATAAAAACACGGGAGAGGGTTATAAACGGAATTCTGTGCGTGGAAAGCTCAACAGTAGCTACAGCAGGACACCAATGAGAAGATAAAAATAAGCTGAATTATCTTTCACAATGTCATAAGTAAAAGAAGGTTAAATAACACTCACTTTAGTGGTTCCAAAAATTTCATCTTTTATGTGTCCTCCACCAAATTCTTTCTTTACAGTTGCCCTAGTTGCAGCATACAACATCTTTTGTCGTACCTAAATGTGCCCAACAAATAAGATAGTCATCAGAATTAGACAAAATTTCTGTCCTTTATGAATAAGGTCCAAGCAAACAGAGCACTGCTGTAAAAGGTGGGGGAAAAAACTTTAAAACAGGTCTATATAAATCCAAGGACTCCTGCAGCAAGATGGGAAAGGCAGCGAGCCTCTCTTACCTCTGTAAAGGACACCTTTGCAAGGACAGGAACATTTTAAACCCTTCACGTTTACAATTCTTACTGCCGATGCCCCATGCAGTAGGAACATGTATTTATACGTTCCTGACTGTGAAGGGGTTTTATTAAATGTGTGTGTGGGGCCACTTTAATGTGATAGCCCTGCACACATTAGTGTCCCTGCAGCTGAGATCATGCAGTAATTTTTAATTAACCCCTTAAGAGCTGTAATCTATAGCAGTGTTTAAGCAAGTCAGTGACAGGATAAGTACCTGTCACTGACTAATTGAGACCCCTTGACAGATGGGGCTATAATACCTACTTCCACCCTGTCGGATCAGTGATATTTTCATACAGTCTGACCTCATACAGACTGCATAGAATTAATTAGTATATGCAGTCTAATGATTATATATATATATATAAGTTATAAAATGTAAAAAAAAAAAAAAAAAAAAAAAAAAAAAAAAATTATATATACCCATACACACACACAGGGGGACATGTATCATCGTGCGGTCCGGGGGTTTTCGGCGGAAATTGCCGATTTGCACAATATTTTATTCGCAAATCGGCACTTTCCGCCGGGTACGCCGGGGGGGGCGGGGAGGGGGTGTGAAGGGGGCGGAACGAGGGCGCAGACTCAGAGTCCGGGCGATTCACCATCCGTTCCGCAAAAAGATGCGCCGAAAACCTACTCCAGTCCTCAGCTGGTGTAGGTTTGCGGCGGTGCGCACGGGATTTATGTAGAGGCAGTCTACCTCTACATAAATCCCTGTAGCGCCGGATATGCGGGGACATTTATAACGCGGGACTTAATAAATGTCCCCCCATAGTGTGTATATATTGTATGTGTATATATATATGTATAAATTTAAGCTAACGATCTGCACTCCAGCTCACCAGGGTGCCCAGGGAATAACCAAAGGAATGTAGAGGAAATAAATCCCGGCACTCTCGTATTTGAAGCAAGTAAAATGTGCATGTTGCTGTTGGGAAAGACCTGATGGTCGTAACGCGTGTGCAGCATCCCATGTGTGAATAAACAGACTTTTACTTGCTTCAAATACGAGAGTGCCGGGATTTATTTTCTCTATATATGTATATATTTATTTATTTATTTAATTATTTAAAAAATCTCATACTGTTCAATTAAAATATAACAATACTATTATGGCACAGTGAACGGCATAAACAAAAAGGGGGGGGGGGCACTGGAACTGATGATTCTTTTTATTATGTATTTCATTATGAAATTTTTTTTATAAAAAGAAAATAAAAACTCCCATTTGCACCAATATGTAACCAATAGAAACTATATATCGAAAAATGAGCCTCCAACCAGCCCTGAAGGTGAAAATAAGAAAGTGTTATGGCTCTTAGAAGGTGAGGAGTAGAACACTGCTTTATTGTGACCTGGACATCTATGCATCAATGACCTTTGGTCATGAAGGGGTAAAAGTTTAAAAAGAAAAACAAAAAAAAACCTTGTTCTGTAATGATATTCTTTAATAGTAACACTTACATGAGAATAGTCTGGAGACCAGGCAATGAAAATCCACTCGTAGCCCTGGGCATTCTGAGAATCCAGACGAAATAAAATATAACATGGTTGCTTATCTTCTAATAGTGGTAAAATGAAGTTGTCATAATCTTTTTCCCAGGAACTTGCTGGCTTCTCACTGACACTCACTACCAATTGCTCTGTAAACAATATAATCTACAAGTTAATACGTCAAAGAAACAAGATGAATATCTTGTCACAATTAAACAAACATTTCTGTAACATAATGCTTATATTTATCCCCTTGAAGGAGAAGTCCGATGCAGGGAATAATAAAAACAAGCCAAAAAAAAAAAGAAGTAGTAATATTCACCTGTGTCGGCGACTGCATAGCAAGACATTCTCGATCCTGGACCCCAGCCGACGTGACAAATGCCCCACTCAGCCAGTCAGGGACTGGGGCGGGACACTGCTGCAGTCACTGATTGGCTTGTGATGATTCAGCTGGGGTGTGACTCACCTGGAACACGGGAGAAGATGACACCTGGCCGGGTATGGGAACTCAGTGATGCAGCACAATTCGGGTACCCAGACAGGTATGTTTATTTCCCCCCCCCACCCCCTGCCCATAATGACGACTTCTTTAACCCCTTAGAGACCAAGCCTATTTGGGCCTTTATGACCAGGCTCATTTTTCAAAATCTGACCTGTCTCACTTTATGCGCTTATAGCTCAGTGATGCTTTAATATACCGTATTTTTCGGACTATAAGGCGCACTTAAAATACTATGATTTTCTAAGAAATTGTAAGTGCGCCTTATAGTCCAGTGCGCCTTATATATGGACCGGGATAGCTCCGGCCTCCATGGCACAGATAGGCTGCCGAGCTCACATCTCCCCGCCACACAGAACAGCGCAGCGCTCCCTCACCTGGACTCCCGGCCCATGGCTCCGCAGGCCTTTCCTGCTGTCCCGCTCTCCCGCTCTCAAGGTGTCCCGCTCTCTCCCGCTCTCTCCAGCAGTAGTAAGCTGAGTGTCAGGGATGCACAGATTGTCAAAGGGATCCTCTACAGGCAAGGACTTAACAGGAGCGGAGGCAGGCAGAAATGGACGCAGAAGAGGGCCTGAGCGCTGCTGTGCTGAGGAGCTGTCTGCATTCCGAAGGGGAGGGGGAGCCCGAGTGGAGGCAGAGGGGAACTGATTCTGCGGCTCTGCGGCTAAGCCCGGCAAGGATCCGGGGGAGCCGGTATTTGCATGCAGGCTGTTCCGATTGCTCCCTGTGTGTCCCCGCTGATGCTGTGTGTGACGGAGCAGTCTGCCACACCGCTCCGCATATGAGCAGGATGGAGGGGGAGCCGCAGGGACTCCGGCACCATGTTGCTTTGACCGGGCAAAGGGGAGAGAGGCTTCCAGCTTCCTCCGTGCTTCCTCCGCCAAACTTATACACTATAATGCGGTGCGCCTTATAGTCCGGTGCGCCTTATATATGAACCTAGATGGCTTAGCAGGCTAAAATTGGAGGTGCGCCTTATAGTCCGGTGCGCCTTATAGTCCGAAAAATACGGTAGGCTAGCGATTTTGAGACATTCTGCGTAACATATGGTACTTCATGTTAGTGGCAAAATTTGGTCACTGTCTTGTGTGTTTTTTTGTGAAAAACATCAGAATATCATGAAAAACTTGCACTTTACGAACTTCGAAATTCTCTGCTTCTAAAAAAAGAAAGTCGTATCACATAAATTAGTTGCAAGTCACATTATCAATATGTCCTCTTTATTCTGGCTTCATTTCGAAAACATATTTTACTTTTTAGGGTGTTACAGGGCTTAGAAATGTATCAGCAAATTATCAAATTTCTTGAAATTTCCAAACTGATTTTTTTAGGGACCAGTTCTTTTTTTAAGTGGGTTTAGGAGGCTAGTATACTTGAAACCCCCATAAGTGACCCCATTTTGCAAACTACACACCATAAAGAATTAATCTAGGGGTATAATGAGCATTTTGACCCTACAGAGGCTTGAGAAATGTATTCCTCCATTAGGCCATAAAAATGGAAAATAAAAATTTTCAAATAATATATTTGTTTAGATTAAAGTATCACATTTTCACAAGAGACAGGAGAGAAAAAGCACCCCAAAATTTGTAACGCAGGTTCTCCTGAGTAGAAAGGTACCCCATATGTCGGTGTGAACCACTGTATGGGCACACAGCAGGGCATAGAACGAAAGGAGCGCCAATTAGCATTTTCTGTGCAGATTTTGCTGTAAAACTTTTCAAGCGCCAGGTGCGTTTGCAGTGCCCCTGTAGTGTCAGCGGAGTGAAAACCCCCCAAAATTCACCCCATTTTGGAAAGTTAACCCCGCAAAGAATTCATCTTGGTGTGTGGTGAGCATTTTGACCCCACAGAGGAAAGTATTCAAAATTAGACAGTAAAAATAAAAAACTAGAATTTTTCCAATATTTTTGTTTAGTTTGAAATTTCTCAATTGCACAAGGAACAGTAGAGAAAAGGCACCCCAAAATCTGTAAAGAAGGTTCTCCCAAGTAGAAAGGTACCCAATATGTGGGCATAAACCACTGTATGGGCACACAGCGGGGCTCAAAAGGAAGGGAGCGCCAATTAGCATTTTCAGTGCAGATTTTTTCTGAAGAAGTTTCTGAGCGCCAGGTGCGTTTGCAGTGCCTCTGTACTGTCAGCAGAATAGAACCCTCCCAAAATTCATCCCATTTTGAAGAGTGCACCCCTCAAAGAATTCATCTTGGGGTGTGGTGAGCATTTTGACCCCACAGGTATTAGAGGACAGCATTCAAAATTAGAAAGTAAAAATGAAAAAATTTAATTTTTCCAATAATATGTTTGTTTAGTTAGAAATTTCTCAATTTCACGAGGAACAGAAGAGAAAATGCACGCAAAATTTGTAAAGCAGGTTCTCCTGAGTACAACAGTGCCTCATACGTGGGCATAAACCAATTTATGGGCACAAAGCGGGAAGGGAAGGAGCGTCATTTTGCTGGAGCAAAACCGCAGCTAGTATCGGTTATTAGAATTGCTCAGTTGCTAAAATTTTTTTTTTTAAATTAGATTACAGGTAATCTGGGCTGGTGACGGGCACTCTGGGGGTGTTTACTTGCTATCTGGGGAGGTGACGGGCAATCTGGGGTGGTACGAGCAGTCTGTGGCAATCTGGGGGAGGAGTGACAGGCAATCTGGGGGAGGAGTGACAGGCAATCTGTGACAATTTGGGGTGGTTACTGGCAGTCTGTGGCAATCTGGGGTGGTTACGGGCAGTCTGGGGCAATCTGGGGTAGTTACGGGCAGTATGTGGCAATCTATAGTGGTTACTTGCAGCCTGTGGCAATCTTGGGGTGTTTACTGGCTATCTGGGGTGGTTATGGACAATCGGTTGGGGGGAGGGGGGGGGGGGTTTACGGGCAGTCTGTGGCAATCTGGGGTGGTTACGGGTAATCTGAGCGGTTACAGGTAAACTGGAGTGGTTATGAATAATCTGGGGTGGTTACAGGTAATGCGGGGTGGAAACAGGTAAATCTGGGGCACTTTTTAACCCCTAGCAAAAATCCACAAAAACTGTCGCCACATTGCAAGATCCATAGCGTTCTTATCTTTTGTGCGGCAGAGTTGGTCTTGGGCTTATTTTTTGCGGGAAGATGTGTAGTTTCTATTGATACCAAGTTTTATATGTATATGACTTTTTGATCTCTTTTATGACGTATTTTCTAAAGCAGAATGATAAAATAAAGCTAGTCTGTTACTGTTTTTTTTTGTTTTTTTACAGCGTGTCGTGCGATATAATTGATACAGTTTCATAGATTGAGTCGTTACGGACGTAGCGATATCAATCATGTATAGGATTTGTGTTTTTTTTTTTTTTTTATGTAACAGTTTATTGTATATTGGGGATTTAATGCATTTTTATTATGGGGGGGCTGGGAAGGATTGTGTTTTGGTGCACTTTTTTTTACTTTTACACTAGTGTACATTACTACTTAGAGCTGATCCCCTGCTCTGCTGCCGCAGGGGGGCGTCAGTTTATTCTGATGCATCCGCCGTTAAAAGGCGCATGCATCGGAATTAAGCCCATTAGTGACCACCATGAAAACACATGCGGCGGTCACTAAGGAGTTAATTGGCGACTGGGATTTCAAACATAACACGATGTAATTCCTAACATTTTTGTAAATTTTATTTAAAATCCTTAGCGCAGAAAAAAAAAATGCTCTAAAGTGTTGCCCACTAGGTGTTTCCCCTCCGTCATCTGCTGCCCACTGTCTCTTGTTGGAAAAATAAATCAGTCTCTAGCCCCAGTAAAGGGTCCATTTACACATATCACTCAATCACTTGTTTAGCAAACGACAGGTGATGATATTTTCTTTTAAACGCTAGGCATTAATGCTGTGTTTGCACGGAGTGATAATTCGACCAATCAAAAGATTAACGATTTCGAAACAATGTGTTTTTTATAACAATCAGCGTTTAGATGGAAGGATATATCGTTTGGAAAAATGTTATGTATGTTATGTGGTGTGCTGTGATTGGCTACAGAAGTCCAGAAAAGGAAAAACCCGTATGTGTACTACTGGAAAATAACCCAGCTTTGGTCCCATCCCCAGAAATGCAGAGAATTAGCAATAGTTGTGCACCATGGGGGGCTTGCATGGGCTCAATAACAGCAGCGAGAACAATAAAACCACCATGTGGGGGAAAAACAATGAAATAAAGAAATTTACAAACCATCTTCAATGTCCAGTTTCAATAGCCTGTATTTTCCATTTCTAGCTTTGGCAAAGGTTTCTTGAACATTTTCACCCGCTGTTGGTAAAAAGAAAAAGCTATATATTAGTAAATAAATACCTAAATATAGCAATATGAAATACTGATTACACAAAATGTAGATAGCAACATCTGGGGCATGTTGGAAGTGTAAGGGCCCATCACACATCCGTCAGTTTTTACTGTCCTGATCAGGAGGCCTCAAATGGCATCAGGAAAGGATCAGGATTTCCTGACAGTAATCCGTTTTACCTTCAGGAAACCATCAGGAAAAGCCTTCAGTAATTCCTGATCAGAATAAAAAATAGGACATGATAGGAGATGTAGTTCTGCAAACTGGGTGGTCACAGCTTGCAGAACTACAACTCCCACCATGCCCTGCTGACAGGTCATAATGGGAGTTGTACTTCTGCAACCTAGATGGCCACAGGCTGCAGAAGTACAACTCCCATCATGCACTGCGGACAGGTTATGATGGGATCATGCGGTTGCCGGTCTCGCTCGGGTACGGGGGGGGCTTGGGAAGGGTTGCCGCTGAAGGGAACTTCTATTACAATGTATACAAGTATCCACTTAAGTGATCAACAAATGTTTCGTATTTGCAGACAATAAAAAGATCACTAGGCTCACTTCCCAGATAGGAGCTATTCTAGAAAATGAGTACAAAGTTCTCAACTGATTTCTTGTTAAAAAGGTTGCTGAATTGAGATTGATAACAAGTAAGGCCAACCACCACCTGTAACCTTTAATTTCTGCATGACTTTTAGCCTATAACTGAGCTATCATATGAAATGTATGACAAATATTTAGATGTCCAATGTCCCTACACTTCAGGGTGGTAATAGAGCCCATTCAGCAATCCCTTTGTTTCCTTTTCCATTTTTCAGCAGCAATTCTGGCATAGGCGTTAAAACAAGTTTATTCTTATGTTCTATGTTAAATGTATTCTATATCGTATGCTATAATTTTTAGATGTAACATTAAAGGCGAAGTACGGCAAATTTTAAAATTTGCCCGCAAGTAAGGACAAGGGGGGACATGAGAAAAAAAAAGTGTTACTTCCCTCTCCTGTGCCTCTGATGTGCCGCATCACAGGCTTCATAACACTACCCCCCCCCCCCCCCCCCCCCCCCGAGTTCCGATGTTGTCACAATGCATTTCCCTATCAGCCTATCAGTGACTGCAGCGGTGTCCCGTCCCAGTCACCAACTGGCTGAGCAGGCAATCCATTAGCAGAGTCATATCATTGATAAAGCAAGGGATCCCCTTGTGGCAAGGCAGCCCTTCGGGGGCATGGGGAGAGGTAGGTTAAGTTTTTTTTATTATGTACCTCTCTGCCTGTGGAAAATTTTTAAATATCGCCGAACTTCTGCTTTAATTCCTTTACTTTTTATCAGTCACACAAATACAGTATAGGGCTACGTTCACACAATGTACGTACAACAGATGTTGTTTGGCACTGAAAAACAACGGCCATTGTCACTTTAAACATTGCACTGAAAGTAATGCATATTGGCAGGAAATAATCGACATGTCAATTATTTCTACAGCCGCAGCAAACAATATATCCCCAGAAACCCTTTAAATCACAATTTTCGGGGGCTTGTAAAGAAATAGGGACAAGGACTTGGCTGTGTTCTCATTGCAAATGTGGAAACACAACCTGAGAGCTGCAGCAAAAACTACAGCAAAACTGCACTGTGTAGGAGCAGCCTATGGCGATTACTATTCCTTTGAAAAAGTCACTATCACAGTATTGAGTCAACAGTTCATAAGCAATATTTTACATTACCACATTTTCATGATGTACACAGAAGTCAGCATGTTAGCTAGTATAAGCACACATATGCACTAACATTTCTATTGTGCTTTCATTCATCGGATGCAGCTATGAACAGTACACTACTGATGGTATATGTGATCCATCCTTTCCATAATAGGAGGGAATAGCATGAGAACACTGGCTGGAATGCACATAAAGCAGACGGACTGCTCTGATGACAGGCACGGCTACAAGGCCACAGGAAGGCATAGTAGGGAGTAAACGTCTAAGTCTAGGGGTTAAAGTCTGATTTATAGACTTGTAGGGAAAGCCAACGAGCTATAGAAATGTAAATTTACCCGATTTATGGCACAGTTGTTATTATGTAGGATATTAGTACAATACAGAAGACATATTAGGTTATAAATAAGGATTCCTTTGCACATACTTTACAGTGTTTTCTTCCAATTAGAAAATTCACAAAAATGGCACACTTTATTTTGCCTTCCATGACACAGTTTTTCTTTTTCCAAAATCAGTGTACATTGGTATGTGTGTTTTCTGGGATCTTCATTAAAGAATATGAGGGGAACCAGCAGTGGAAAAACAGCCAACATATATAGGTCTATAAGAGGAAAAATGTCACTAACAAGGTTAAAAAAAAAAAAAAAAAAAAAAACAGCATTGTAGGTATGGTGTTGTATATTTGCTCACTGATGCACAGAGAGGGAGAGATTTATCAAGTCCTTAAGCAGTTGTCGCACAACATGGTGTTTTCCAAAACAGCCATTGCCGATTTCGAGCCAAAGCCATGAGCGGATCCAGCAGGGAACACATGTACAAGTTCTTTCTTTTATAGTTTCATTCCTCGTGAATCCACTCGGGGCGGACATTCACACATTCCATAAACATGTACGTATTTGACGATCCACAATTACAGGCACATTTAGGGCCCATTGATTTCTATTTGGCTATTATCCTGTCCATAGTCTTACTGATCTGCAATCTGTGACGCACAAAAATAGGACATGCCCTAGTACGGACCATAATTGTGGAACAGATGCTCTCATAGAAGTCAATGGGAACGTCTGCAATTTTTGCAAATCTGTAATTTTTTGCAGAAGAAACGGCTTAATGTCTGCAAAAAATATGGCCCACCTTAAAGGAGTATTCCAACTTAAAACTAACTTGGATACCCCCACAGCATAGGGGACATCCAGTAGATAGGAGACAAGTTAGTTTTAAGTTGAAATACCCCTTAAATTACCTTCCCATTCTTTGCAAATCTGCAAAAACTACAGTGTATGGCCATGTTCCCACTTTGTAAGCCACCGGCTGGGTCACAGAATAGGAGGAATAGGAGACAATCTGCCTGGAGCATTCCTAATGATGAGGAGGGCAGGAAGGAGGGACAGAGAGGTTGTGCCAGCCTAATGCATACACACTCTAAGCCCCGGCCGTTGGGCACGGGGCTGCCAGTTTAAAAGTTGTTTTTTTTTTGTACAATAACTTCATCACCTGCCGAATGGACCTCAGGACAGATCTTGGATTAAAAGCAGCTGTAAGAAGGTACAAGGGGTTTGGGGAGAGGGGGGGCGTCAGATTGTGGGTACATAGTCGCTTTAATTATTGCACACATATACAGTGGTACCTTGGTTTAAGAGCAACTTGGATTGTGAGCATTTGCAAGAAGAGCTCACAGTTTTTCAAAATTGTGACTTGGTGTAAGAGCATTGCTTTGGTTTTAGAGCTCCCTGTACTGGGTGGGAGCGCGAGTGGAGGAGTGGCATGGTCTGCATAGCGGTGTCTACAGCCCTGTACTCTCACCTAGGAAGTCTCTCACCTTCTAAATCATAGCAGATCCCCTTCAGGCTGGGGCTTGCATCAGGGGACAGGACTGTGGAGGTAATCTCTCAATAGCTGTAACCCCTCTCTCTTCCCGGACAGAGTTCTGCATTTATGTGCTCACATTTGCCCTGCTCATTCCTTCATGCTCCCTGCAGTCTCTGTCAGCCCTTGTGTTTCCCATCCTCTCCATTCCTGCTATATTGTGCCTGCACTGTCCTCCTGCACACCTCTGGGATTCTCACTTCCTGGTATCTACAAATTGCTGCTGTTTTTTCAGGTTTACACATAGTATACATTAAACTCCACATGCTGATTGCTATACTGTACAGTAACTTATAATATGACATATTCAGCTCTTTCTAAATGTTTGTTTCATTTGTTTTACATGTTATTCAAAATAAAAAAAAATATTATTTTTGGGGTGAGGAACTAAATGGCTGCATTTCAATGATTTCTTATGGAAAAATTTGCTTTGCTATAAGAGTGATTTGGTTTACAAGTGTAGTCCCAGAACGAATTATGCTCGTAATCCAAGTCACCACTGTATTTGGAATAAATATATTCTGTTCCATCAGTACTGTACTTGACATCCTATACTAGTATAAAGTGACAGCTGAGTACAGGTCAGAATACTGTCTAGTAACCAGTGAGGTGGAGTACAGAAGAGAGGCTACAGTTACACTTGTGAGTGTGCCTCGGGGTCACGTATCACTAGTGCCATCTGTACACCTCATACGCTTGCACTGCTGTTTAATCTATGACTCTCATACATTTGGAGTATTATGAACTGGTAGGAGGGTTGTACAGCAGGTCTAGTCTGTTAAATGTGCTTGCCACTAGTGTCCATACAAGGTGTAATAGGATCAGGCTTATGTTTTAGGCTTTGTTTAGAGATTCAAGCCTCTAGTAGAAGGCTGAGTTCACACGATGGTTTTGTTTCCATTTAACATTTTATATACTTGAAAAGAAAAAAAAGTGTTTACCCTGACAGATGCTGATGAACGCCATTTAGCAGAATCAGCTTCCCATTGACATTCTATAAATATACATAGTAGTAATATACAGTGGTACCTTGGTTTAAGAGTAACTTGGTTTAAGAGCGTTTTGGTTTAAGAGCTCACAGTTTTTCAAAATTGTAACTTGGGTTAAGAGCATTGCTTTGGTTTAAGAGCTCCCTGTCCTGGGTGGGAGGGGGAGTGGGGGAGGGGCATGGTCTGCATAGCGGGGTCTACAGCACTGTACTCTGACCCAGGAAGACTCCCTCACCTTCCAAATCATGGCAGATCCACTTTAGGCTGGGGCTTGCATCAGGGGACAGGACTGTGGAGGTAATCTCTTCATAGCTGTAACCCCTCTCTCCCCGGAGAGAGAGCGCTGCATGTATGTGCCCACATCTGTCCTGCTCATTCCTTAATGCTCCCTGCAGTCTCTGTCAGCCCTTGTGTTTTCCATTCTCTCCATTACTGTACAGTAACTTATAATATCACATATTCTGCCGTTTCTGAATGTTTGTTTCATTAGTTTTACATGTTATTCAGAATAATAAATCAATATTTTTGGGGTGTGGACAGTGGAACCATATGTCCACATTTCTATGATTTCTTATGAATTTTTTTTTTCTTTCTGTGGTCTGGACTCCATCTGCTGGCACATAAACATCTCACTGCCGTGCTGCATAGAGATTGTTTTGCATATTTTTTTTTCTACATTTTTTGTATAGCACAATATTAAAGGAGGAGTCCCACAACGTTAAAGAAATAAATAAATAAATAAAGAAAGAAAGAAAAAAAAAGCTTCTGAAAGGTGGTGGTGGTGGGGGGGGGGGGGGGGGGGGGGGGGGTCTAGGCATAATAAAGTAAACTTACCTATCCTCATGCCCAGTAGTGCAGCTCCTGGGTCCAGCTGACAGCCAGCAGCCTATTGCAGCTCTTCCAGCTGCAACGTTATGTACCCAGCTGAGCTATTGCCTGCTCATCCAATCAATGACTGGGTGGGACACACACTGACTGGCTGAGCGGGCAATGGATCAGCGGAGCTGTGGCATTGCAGCTGGGAGAGCCGGGTTTGCGACGTACCCAGATTTCAGCAGAAAATGACAGGCGACCGTCAGTGAGACCCAGGAGTGGCACTACGGAGGCTCGAGGACAAAAAGGTATACATTGTTTATTCATTTCCAGCCTGCCTGACTGTTTTTATTTTCATGGGATTTCTCATTTAAAGCAGGGCTGTTGAGTAGGTAAGGCGCAGCTCCGACTCCAACTCAGACTCCTTCATAAATGGCCGTCATATACCAGGGGAGTTATATATCACACTGGCTCAGCAGCTTCTCCTTAATGTCCTACATAATCCTGGGGCGACTTCTGAGGGAATAAGGTAAGATATAAAGCAGCTTCTCCTGTGTGTGCAGTGGATGCAGCCAGTCTCCAGCCTCCATGTCCAGAACAACTCACAACTAGACTAGATGGAGCAGACTAGACTAGATGTGATCTTTTCTGCTGACAATCTTCTATGTTTCTAACTAAATGTTAACCATACACACAGAAACACTGCCAGATACCTGTAATATAGATATCATCCATAGTGATATACAGGGTGTCACACACAGTGATATATAGAAGTCACACATAGTGCTATAGAGGGGTCACTGTGGGTGTGGGGGCATGCCATAGCGCGCACGCACACGCACACACACAGCTGCAGCCATAGCATACACACACACAGCCTGCTGCAGCCATAGCACACAGAGTCCTACATACACACACAGCCTGCTGCAGCCATAGCACACACACTGCTGCAGCCATAGCGCGCACGCGCACACGCACACACAGCTGCAGCCATAGAACACTAAAGAAAAACAGCACATTGAGGACAGAGGTTACTGCTACAATACTTATGTCTTCTCCTCCTCTATATTACACATGATATCTTCATATTACACTGCTGCTCATATACAGTCATCCAGCATCCAGGAAGAGAACAACACAGATCTTCCCACACACACAATGGACTCTCCCAACTCAGAAACAAGCTGCCAAATAGTGACCGACAACATATCCCTGACCACCCTCATCTAATAGGGCCAGTGTCCTATTAAAATGTTGCTCATAATATGTATTGATGAGCAAAACTTCATATCAAAACTCAATTTTAAATTGTTCTAAAAATATTTTTAAAGCTGGAGTCGGTACATTTTTGCTGACACCAACTCTGACTCCAGCCAAAACTAGCTCCGACTCCAACTCCACAGCCCTGATTTAAATAGTGTGTAAACCCAGCTTTAATGGAACTTGTAACTCAAACAAACCCTTTAAATTTATATCTGTCAAAAAAGCAGCTTTTGACATGATCAAAAGAACAACCACACACTCCTTTTCTCGCTCTGTGTCTATGAGAGGGAGATGCTCCCATAGATTTGCATTTGGAGGCCCGGTTACGTGACATAATGCTGGGAGAGAGTGCAATAAGCGCGTACTTCTCCCAGAACACTCAGGTATAAGGTTTAAACACTCAGATCTGGACCATATGCCTCTATGTCGTATCACAATATCATGTAATGACAGTGCCCCTTTAACTTATATCATCTATTGCTGCTATATGCCAGTGATGTCAAACTTGCAGCCCCCCAGGAATCCTGGGAATTGTACTTTCGCAACAGCCGCAGGTTTGACATAGGTGCTATAGAGTAAGGTAGTGTTGAACAAAACCGTCAAAATGTTCGGGTTCAGCAACGTTTGACTCCCCGCAGTTGCATAGGTTGGATGTTGCCCTAGGGAGCCCTGGAAAACATGAATAGTGCCACAGAATGTATCCATGTTTTGCTGTCAGCCCTAGGGTGGCATCCAGGTGGCATGCATGTGACAGCAGTGTTTCCCAACCTGTGGCTCTCAAGCTATTGTATGGTATGGTGGGAACTGCAGCTTTGCAACAACTGGGGAGCCACAGGTTAGGGAACACTGATCTAAAGCAAATGTCACAGAGGCTCTATCGGAGGCACCTACTGTCTATCTCTTTCACCACATGAATGGAAACCTCATCAGAGGCATATTCATGTGTCATACTCGCTGTTCAGCAGCAAACAGAGCAGGACACACAGATGGGCACAGGGAATATTGCTATAGCTTAGATGGTGCACTGGCAAGGGTCCATTTACACGGAACGATTTATCGTTCAAATTTGCACGTTAACGATCGAATTCGAACGATAATTGTACGTGTAAACGCAACGAATGATCAAGCGACGAGCGAGAAATCGTTCATTTTAATCTTTCAACAACTTCTCAAATCGACGTTGATCGTTCGCAAAAAAATCGCAGATCGTTCAGTGTGAAAAGTCATTCGCCGATTTAACCAATGTGTGAGATAGGCTAAAGCAATCGCAAAACGAATTTTCCATACAATATAGCGTACAGTCTAAACGCTGATCGTTATGAAAAAAAAATCGTTACTCCAACATCGTTAATCTTACGATCGGGCGAATTATCGTTTTGTGTAAACGTAGCATTAGGAAGCTCCCTGTGTTTTCAGGGCATTATTAGTAGGGATGGTCCGAACCGAGTTCATACGGAGTTCGTACGGACCCGAACCATCCGCAATGATTACCGCTGTCTGCCCGCTCCGTGCAGCGGGCGGATCCAGCGGGAGGAACGCCTGGAAAACTGGGATACAGCCATAGCCATAGGCTGTATCCAAGTTTTCCAGGCGGTCCTCCCGCTGTATCCGCCCGCTGCACGGAGCGGGCAGACAGCGGTAATCCGATGCGAAGCGTTCGGGTGCAACCGAACCCGAACCTCGGCGGGTTCGGACAGTCCCTAATTATTAGATTTTGTGCTTGGGTCACTCTGTGGTACCTCGGTTCTCAAACTGCTTGCAACACAAACTGTTTGGTTCTCAAACACTTTTCGGGCCCCCAGTCTCTTAAGTACTCGGTATCTGAACGGTTTTGTGAGTGTACTGTATAATACTGCTAGTGTGCATATACAGTACAGTATTAGTACACCACCATCTCCCATTCTGTACTGTATAAGACTGCTAGAGTGCATATACAGTACAGTAGTAGTGCACCACCATCTCCCATCCTGTACTGTATAAGACTGCTGGAGTGCATATACAGTACAGTAGTAGTGCACCACCATCTCCCATCCTGTACTGTATAAGACTGCTGGAGTGCATATACAGTACAATAGTAGTACAGTCAGTGCACCACCATCTCCCATCCTGTACTGTATAAGACTGCTGGAGTGCATATACAGTACAGTAGTAGTGCACCACCATCTCCCATCCTGTACTGTATAAGACTGCTGGAGTGCATATACAGTGCAGTAGTAGTACACTCAGTGCACCACCATCTCCCATCCTGTACTGTATGAGATTGCTGGAGTGTATATACAGTACAGTAGTAGTACAGGCAGTGCACAACCATCTCCCATCCTGTACGGTATAAGACTGCTGGAGTGCATATACAGTACAGTAGTAGTACAGGCAGTGCACCACCATCTCCCATCCTGTACTGTATAAGACTGCTGGAGTGCATATACAGTACAATAGTAGTACAGTCAGTGCACCACCATCTCCCATCCTGTACTGTATAAGATTGCTGGAGTGCATATACAGTGCAGTAGTAGTACAGCCAGTGCACCACCATCTCCCATCCTGTACTGTATAAGATTGCTGGAGTGCATATACAGTACAGTATTAGTACAGTCAGTGCACCACCATCTCCCATCCTGTACTGTATAAGACTGCTGGAGTGTATATACAGTGCAGTAGTAGTACACTCAGTGCACCACCATCTCCCATCCTGTACTGTATGAGATTGCTGGAGTGTATATACAGTACAGTAGTAGTACAGGCAGTGCACAACCATCTCCCATCCTGTACGGTATAAGACTGCTGGAGTGCATATACAGTACAGTAGTAGTACAGGCAGTGCACCACCATCTCCCATCCTGTACTGTATAAGACTGCTGGAGTGCATATACAGTACAATAGTAGTACACTCAGTGCACCACCACCTCCCATCCTGTACTGTATAAGACTGCTAGAGTGCATATACAGTACAGTAGTAGTGCACCACCATCTCCCATCCTGTACTGTATAAGACTGCTGGAGTGCATATACAGTACAGTAGTAGTGCACCACCATCTCCCATCCTGTACTGTATAAGACTGCTGGAGTGCATATACAGTACAATAGTAGTACAGTCAGTGCACCACCATCTCCCATCCTGTACTGTATAAGACTGCTGGAGTGCATATACAGTACAGTAGTAGTGCACCACCATCTCCCATCCTGTACTGTATAAGACTGCTGGAGTGCATATACAGTGCAGTAGTAGTACACTCAGTGCACCACCATCTCCCATCCTGTACTGTATGAGATTGCTGGAGTGTATATACAGTACAGTAGTAGTACAGGCAGTGCACAACCATCTCCCATCCTGTACGGTATAAGACTGCTGGAGTGCATATACAGTACAGTAGTAGTACAGGCAGTGCACCACCATCTCCCATCCTGTACTGTATAAGACTGCTGGAGTGCATATACAGTACAATAGTAGTACAGTCAGTGCACCACCATCTCCCATCCTGTACTGTATAAGATTGCTGGAGTGCATATACAGTGCAGTAGTAGTACAGCCAGTGCACCACCATCTCCCATCCTGTACTGTATAAGATTGCTGGAGTGCATATACAGTACAGTATTAGTACAGTCAGTGCACCACCATCTCCCATCCTGTACTGTATAAGACTGCTGGAGTGTATATACAGTGCAGTAGTAGTACACTCAGTGCACCACCATCTCCCATCCTGTACTGTATGAGATTGCTGGAGTGTATATACAGTACAGTAGTAGTACAGGCAGTGCACAACCATCTCCCATCCTGTACGGTATAAGACTGCTGGAGTGCATATACAGTACAGTAGTAGTACAGGCAGTGCACCACCATCTCCCATCCTGTACTGTATAAGACTGCTGGAGTGCATATACAGTACAATAGTAGTACACTCAGTGCACCACCACCTCCCATCCTGTACTGTATAAGACTGCTAGAGTGCATATACAGTACAGTAGTAGTGCACCACCATCTCCCATCCTGTACTGTATAAGACTGCTGGAGTGCATATACAGTACAGTAGTAGTGCACCACCATCTCCCATCCTGTACTGTATAAGACTGCTGGAGTGCATATACAGTACAATAGTAGTACAGTCAGTGCACCACCATCTCCCATCCTGTACTGTATAAGACTGCTGGAGTGCATATACAGTACAGTAGTAGTGCACCACCATCTCCCATCCTGTACTGTATAAGACTGCTGGAGTGCATATACAGTGCAGTAGTAGTACACTCAGTGCACCACCATCTCCCATCCTGTACTGTATGAGATTGCTGGAGTGTATATACAGTACAGTAGTAGTACAGGCAGTGCACAACCATCTCCCATCCTGTACGGTATAAGACTGCTGGAGTGCATATACAGTACAGTAGTAGTACAGGCAGTGCACCACCATCTCCCATCCTGTACTGTATAAGACTGCTGGAGTGCATATACAGTACAATAGTAGTACACTCAGTGCACCACCACCTCCCATCCTGTACTGTATAAGACTGCTAGAGTGCATATACAGTACAGTAGTAGTGCACCACCATCTCCCATCCTGTACTGTATAAGACTGCTGGAGTGCATATACAGTGCAGTAGTAGTACACTCAGTGCACCACCATCTCCCATCCTGTACTGTATGAGATTGCTGGAGTGTATATACAGTACAGTAGTAGTACAGGCAGTGCACAACCATCTCCCATCCTGTACGGTATAAGACTGCTGGAGTGCATATACAGTACAGTAGTAGTACAGGCAGTGCACCACCATCTCCCATCCTGTACTGTATAAGACTGCTGGAGTGCATATACAGTACAGTAGTAGTACACTCAGTGCACCACCACCTCCCATCCTGTACTGTATAAGACTGCTGGAGTGCATATACAGTACAGTAGTAGTACAGTCAGTGCACCACCATCTCCCATCCTGTACAGTACTCTCCCATCCTGTACTGTATAAGACTGTTGGAGTGCATATACAGTACAGTAGTAGTACACTCAGTGCACCACCATCTCCCATCCTGTACTGTATAAGACTGCTGGAGTGTATATACAGTACAGTAGTAGTACAGTCAGTGCACCACCATCTCCCATCCTGTACTGTATAAGACTGCTGGAGTGCATATACAGTACAGTAGTAGTACAGTCAGTGCACCACCATCTCCCATCCTGTACTGTATAAGATTGCTGGAGTGCATATACAGTACAGTAGTAGTAGTAGTACAGTCAGTGCACCACCATCTCCCATCCTGTACTGTATAAGACTGCTGGAGTGCATATACAGTACAGTAGTAGTGCACCACCATCTCCCATCCTGTACTGTATAAGACTGCTGGAGTGCATATACAGTACAGTAGTAGTAGTACAGTCAGTGCACCACCATCTCCCATCCTGTACTGTATAAGACTGCTGGAGTGCATATACAGTACAGTAGTACAGGCAGTGCACCACCATCTCCCATCCTGTACTGTATAAGACTGCTGGAGTGCATATACAGTACAGTAGTAGTACAGTCAGTGCACCACCATCTCCCATCCTGTACTGTATAAGACTGCTGGAGTGCATATACAGTACAGTAGTACAGGCAGTGCACCACCATCTCCCATCCTGTACTGTATAAGACTGCTGGAGTGCATATACAGTACAGTAGTAGTACAGTCAGTGCACCACCATCTCCCATCCTGTACTGTATAAGACTGCTGGAGTGCATATACAGTACAATAGTAGTACAGCCAGTGCACCACCATCTCCCATCCTGTACTGTATAAGACTGATGTATTGCATATACAGTACAGTAGTAGTAGTACAGTCAGTGCACCACCATCTCCCATCCTGTACTGTATAAGACTGCTGGAGTGCATATACAGTACAGTAGTAGTGCAGACAGTACACCACCATCTCCCATCCCGTTACAGTGCTGGGATGGGGGACTATACAGTAAAGGATGAGTGAGGAGTTAGTGACTACTGTACTATAATTGCTGGATGTGTTGAATGTTTCTTGTATATAATGTCCTGTACAGTATATAGTGCTGTTCTGTAATGTCCTGTACAGTATATAGTGCTGTTCTGTAATGTCCTGTACAGTATATAGTGCTGTTCTGTAATGTCCTGTACAGTATATAGTGCTGTTCTGTAATGTCCTGTACAGTATATAGTGCTGCTCTGTAATGTCCTGTAATGTCCTGTACAGTATATAGTGCTGCTCTGTAATGTCCTGTACAGTATATAGTGCTGCTCTGTAATGTCCTGTAGTGATTACACTGGGCACTATACAATGTAATATATGAGTATTGTAGGTAATTGTTGGTTGGTGCTGGAACCAAATAAACACATTTACATTATTTCCTATGGGAAGAGAGTGCTCGGTTCTCAAACTGTCCTGTGGAACCAATTACGTCCAAGAACCGAGGTACCACAGTATATACGTTTTATACTCTTGAAAAGACTAAAATGTACATTATACAGATTGTAACAATGGATTCTGCTGGTTGCCACATTGCCCACTGACCATATACCACGTGTCTCTCACTACCTGCCATTTTCCCGCACATATGCTCAGGCAGTGTGAATGCGCCCCAATGAGATATAAGAGACGCAGGACATCTGTCTATACACACTGCACTGTGGAGCCGCCTGCAGCCAGTGTATCTCTGCTTAGCTCAGCATTACCACAGTCCTCAGGAGTCTCCAAGCGGAGACACTCAAAGCGGGCACTTCCCCCAATACACGGGCACTGCCCCCAATACCCGGGCAGCATCCGCCGCTCCCCCCTCAGCCCCCGGAGCACACTCACCCTGGATGCCGGTCTGATGAGACATGCTGAGGACTGCTCGGCTCCGAAACTCAACCAGGAAGTGACAGGGCTGAGCCGGCTCCTGAGGGATACACGTCATCGGCCCGTCTGAGGGTTGCCGGGCAACGGAGCCAGGATCCAAACACAGGTCGCCGGCCCACACCCAGCGCTGGGGCATTGCGCCACACTCGTCACACCGGCCTGTGCTAGAGCCGGGACGGGAGGCGCTGTATCTATACGATATATACCTGACTCGGCCACTTTAGTAATACATTGCTCCAATGATATTTCCCCCCTGCACTAATCTGTAGCCGGTTGTGAGGTGGTCACGCGTTCTGAAATGCTGCAGTTACTTATAGATACTCCATACACTGCACCACATACACTATAGATACACTGCACCACATACACTATAGATACTCCATACACTGCACCACATACACTATAGATACTCCATACACTGCACCACATACACTATAGATACTCCATACACTGCACCACATACACTATAGCTACACTGCACCACATACACTATAGATACTCCATACACTGCACCACATACACTATAGATACACTGCACCACATACACTATAGATACTCCATACACTGCACCACATACACTATAGATACACCATACACTGCACCACATACACTATAGATACACTGCACCACATACACTATAGATACTCCATACACTGCACCACATACACTATAGATACTCCATACACTGCACCACATACACTATAGATACACTGCACCACATACACTATAGATAATCCATACTCTGCACCACATACACTATAAATACTCCATACACTGCACCACATACACTATAGATACTCCATACACTGCACCACATACACTATAGATACACCATACCCTGCAACACATACACTATAGATACACTGCACCACATACACTATAGATACTCCATACACTGCACCACATACACTATAGATACACTGCACCACATACACTATAGATACACTGCACTACATACACTATAGATACTCCATACACTGCACCACATACACTATAGATACACTGCACCACATACACTATAGATACTCTGCACCACATACACTATAGATACTCCATACACTGCACCACATACACTTTAGATACACTGCACCACATACACTATAGATACTCCATACACTGCACCACATACACTATAGATACTCCATACACTGCACCACATACACTATAGCTACACTGCACCACATACACTATAGATACTCCATACACTGCACCACATACACTATAGATACTCCATACACTGCACCACATACACTATAGCTACACTGCACCACATACACTATAGATACTCCATACACTGCACCACATACACTATAGATACTCCATACTCTGCACCACATACACTATAGATACTCCATACTCTGCACCACATACACTATAGATACTCCATACACTGCACCCCATACACTATAGATACTCCATACACTGCACCACATACACTATAGATACACTGCACCACATACACTATAGATACTCCATACACTGCACCACATACACTATAGATACTCCATACTCTGCACCACATACACTATAGATACTCCATACACTGCACCACATACACTTTAGATACACTGCACCACATACACTATAGATACTCCATACACTGCACAACATACACTATAGATACACTGCACCACATACACTATAGATACTCCATACACTGCACCACATACACTATAGATACTCCATACACTGCACCACATACACTATAGATACTCCATACACTGACCACATACACTATAGATACACTGCACCACATACACTATAGATACTCCATACACTGCACCACATACACTATAGATACTAAATACACTGCACCACATACACTATAGATACACTGCACCACATACACTATAGATACTCCATACACTGCACCACATACACTATAGATACTCCATACTCTGCACCACATACACTATAGATACTCCATACACTGCACCACATACACTATAGATACTCCATACTCTGCACCACATACACTATAGATACACCATACACTGCACCACATACACTATAGATACACTGCACCACATAAACTATAGATACACTGCACCACATACACTATAGATACACTGCACCACATACACTATAGATACTCCATACACTGCACCACATACACTATAGATACACTGCACCACATACACTATAGATACACTGCACCACATACACTATAGATACTCCATACACTGCACCACATACACTATAGATACACTGCACCACATACACTATAGATACACCATACACTGCACCACATACACTATAGATACACTGCACCACATACACTATAGATACACTGCACCACATACAATATAGATACTCCATACACTGCACCACATACACTATAGATACACTGCACCACATACACTATAGATACTCCATACACTGCACCACATACACTATAGATACACTGCACCACATACACTATAGATACACTGCACCACATACACTATAGATACTCCATACACTGCACCACATACACTATAGATACACTGCACCACATACACTATAGATACTCCATACACTGCACCACATACACTATAGATACACTGCACCACATACACTATAGATACTCCATACACTGCACCACATACACTATAGATACACTGCACCACATACACTATAGATACACTGCACCACATACACTATAGATACTCCATACACTGCACCACATACACTATAGATACACTGCACCACATACACTATAGATACTCCATACACTGCACCACATACACTATAGATACACTGCACCACATACACTATAGATACTCCATACACTGCACCACATACACTATAGATACACTGCAGCCACATACACTATAGATACTACATACACTGCACCACATACACTATAGATACTCCATACTCTGCACCACATACACTATAGATACTCCATACACTGCACCACATACACTATAGATACACTGCACCACATACACTATAGATACTCCATACACTGCACAACATACACTATAGATACACTGCACACATACACTATAGATACTCCATACACTGCACCACATACACTATAGATACACTGCACCACATACACTATAGATACTCCATACACTGCACCACATACACTATAGATACTCCATACTCTGCACCACATACACTAAGATACACCATACACTGCACCACAATACACTATAGATACACTGCACCACATAAACTATAGATACACTGCACCACATACACTATAGATACACTGACCAAATACACTATAGATACTCCATACACTGCACCACATACACTATAGATACACTGCACCACATACACTATAGATACACTGCACCACATACACTATAGATACTCCATACACTGCACCACATACACTATAGATACACTGCACCACATACACTATAGATACACTGCACCACATACACTATAGATACTCCATACACTGCACCACATACACTATAGATACTCCATACACTGCACCACATACACTATAGATACACTGCACCACATAAACTATAGATACACTGCACCACATACACTATAGATACACTGCACCACATACACTATAGATACTCCATACACTGCACCACATACACTATAGATACACTGCACCACATACACTATAGATACACTGCACCACATACACTATAGATACTCCATACACTGCACCACATACACTATAGATACACTGCACCACATACACTATAGATACTCCATACACTGCACCACATACACTATAGATACACTGCACCACATACACTATAGATACTCCATACACTGCACCACATACACTATAGATACACTGCACCACATACACTATAGATACACTGCACCACATACACTATAGATACTCCATACACTGCACCACATACACTATAGATACACTGCACCACATACACTATAGATACTCCATACACTGCACCACATACACTATAGATACACTGCACCACATACACTATAGATACTCCATACACTGCACCACATACACTATAGATACTCCATACTCTGCACCACATACACTATAGATACACTATACACTGCACCACATACACTATAGATACACTGCACCACATAAACTATAGATACACTTCACCACATACACTATAGATACACTGCACCACATACACTATAGATACTCCATACACTGCACCACATACACTATAGATACACTGCACTACATACACTATAGATACTCCATACACTGCACCACATACAGTATAGATACACTGCACCACATACACTATAGATACACTGCACCACATACACTATAGATACTCCATACACTGCACCACATACACTATAGATACACTGCACCACATACACTATAGATACTCCATACACTGCACCACATACACTATAGATATACTGCACCACATACACTATAGATACTCCATACACTGCACCACATACACTATAGATACACTGCACCACATACACTATAGATACACTGCACCACATACACTATAGATACTCCATACACTGCACCACATACACTATAGATACACTGCACCACATACACTATAGATACACTGCACCACATACACTATAGATACTCCATACACTGCACCACATACACTATAGATACACTGCACCACATACACTATAGATACTCCATACACTGCACCACATACACTATAGATACACTGCACCGCATACACTATAGATACACTGCACCACATACACTATAGATACACTGCACCACATACACTATAGATACACTGCACCACATACACTATAGATACTCCATACACTGCACCACATACACTATAGATACACTGCACCACATACACTATAGATACTCCATACACTGCACCACATACACTATAGATACACTGCACCACATACACTATAGATACTCCATACACTGCACCACATACACTATAGATACACTGCACCACATACACTATAGATACACTGCACCACATACACTATAGATACACCATACACTGCACCACATACACTATAGATACACTGCACCACATACACTATAGATACTCCATACACTGCACCACATACACTATAGATACACTGCACCACATACACTATAGATACTCCATACACTGCACCACATACACTATAGATACTCCATACTCTGCACCACATACACTATAGATACACTATACACTGCACCACATACACTATAGATACACTGCACCACATAAACTATAGATACACTGCACCACATACACTATAGATACACTGCACCACATACACTATAGATACTCCATACACTGCACCACATACACTATAGATACACTGCACCACATACACTATAGATACTCCATACACTGCACCACATACACTATAGATACACTGCACCACATACACTATAGATACACTGCACCACATACACTATAGATACTCCATACACTGCACCACATACACTATAGATACACTGCACCACATACACTATAGATACTCCATACACTGCACCACATACACTATAGATATACTGCACCACATACACTATAGATACTCCATACACTGCACCACATACACTATAGATACACTGCACCACATACACTATAGATACACTGCACCACATACACTATAGATACTCCATACACTGCACCACATACACTATAGATACACTGCACCACATACACTATAGATACACTGCACCACATACACTATAGATACTCCATACACTGCACCACATACACTATAGATACACTGCACCACATACACTATAGATACTCCATACACTGCACCACATACACTATAGATACACTGCACCACATACACTATAGATACACTGCACCACATACACTATAGATACTCCATACACTGCACCACATACACTATAGATACACTGCACCACATACACTATAGATACACTGCACCACATACACTATAGATACTCCATACACTGCACCACATACACTATAGATACACTGCACCACATACACTATAGATACTCCATACACTGCACCACATACACTATAGATACACTGCACCACATACACTATAGATACTCCATACACTGCACCACATACACTATAGATACTCCATACTCTGCACCACATACACTATAGATACTCCATACACTGCACCACATACACTATAGATACACTGCACCACATACACTATAGATACTCCATACACTGCACCACATACACTATAGATACACTGCACCACATACACTATAGATACACTGCACCACATACACTATAGATACTCCATACACTGCACCACATACACTATAGATACACTGCACCACATACACTATAGATACTCCATACACTGCACCACATACACTATAGATACACTGCACCACATACACTATAGATACACTGCACCACATACACTATAGATACACTGCACCACATACACTATAGATACACTGCACCACATACACTATAGATACTCCATACACTGCACCACATACACTATCGATACTCTGCACCACATACACTATAGATACTCCATACACTGCACCACATACACTATAGATACACTGCACCACATACACTATAGATACACTGCACCACATACACTATAGATACACTGCACCACATACACTATAGATACACTGCACCACATACACTATAGATACACTGCACCACATACACTATAGATACTCCATACTCTGCACCACATACACTATAGATACACCATACACTGCACCACATACACTATAGATACTCCATACACTGCACCACATACACTATAGATACACTGCACCACATACACTATAGATACACTGCACCACATACACTATAGATACACTGCACCACATACACTATAGATACTCCATACACTGCACCACATACACTATAGATACACCATACACTGCACCACATACACTATAGATACACTGCACCACATACACTATAGATACTCCATACACTGCACCACATACACTATAGATACACTGCACCACATACACTATAGATACACTGCACCACATACACTATAGATACTCCATACACTGCACCACATACACTATAGATACACTGCACCACATAAACTATAGATACACTGCACCACATACACTATAGATACACTGCACCACATACACTATAGATACTCCATACACTGCACCACATACACTATAGATACACTGCACCACATACACTATAGATACACTGCACCACATACACTATAGATACTCCATACACTGCACCACATACACTATAGATACACTGCACCACATACACTATAGATACACTGCACCACATACACTATAGATACTCCATACACTGCACCACATACACTATAGATACTCCATACACTGCACCACATACACTATAGATACACTGCACCACATAAACTATAGATACTCCATACACTGCACCACATACACTATAGATACACTGCACCACATACACTATAGATACTCCATACACTGCACCACATACACTATAGATACACTGCACCACATACACTATAGATACTCCATACACTGCACCACATACACTATAGATACTCCATACTCTGCACCACATACACTATAGATACTCCATACACTGCACCACATACACTATAGATACACTGCACCACATACACTATAGATACTCCATACACTGCACCACATACACTATAGATACACTACACCACATACACTATAGATACTCCATACACTGCACCACATACACTATAGATACACTGCACCACATACACTATAGATACTCCATACACTGCACCACATACACTATAGATACTCCATACTCTGCACCACATACACTATAGATACACCATACACTGCACCACATACACTATAGATACACTGCACCACATAAACTATAGATACACTGCACCACATACACTATAGATACACTGCACCACATACACTATAGATACTCCATACACTGCACCACATACACTATAGATACACTGCACCACATACACTATAGATACACTGCACCACATACACTATAGATACTCCATACACTGCACCACATACACTATAGATACACTGCACCACATACACTATAGATACACTGCACCACATACACTATAGATACTCCATACACTGCACCACATACACTATAGATACTCCATACACTGCACCACATACACTATAGATACACTGCACCACATACACTATAGATACACTGCACCACATACACTATAGATACACTGCACCACATACACTATAGATACTCCATACACTGCACCACATACACTATAGATACACTGCACCACATACACTATAGATACACTGCACCACATACACTATAGATACTCCATACACTGCACCACATACACTATAGATACACTGCACCACATACACTATAGATACTCCATACACTGCACCACATACACTATAGATACACTGCACCACATACACTATAGATACTCCATACACTGCACCACATACACTATAGATACACTGCACCACATACACTATAGATACACTGCACCACATACACTATAGATACTCCATACACTGCACCACATACACTATAGATACACTGCACCACATACACTATAGATACTCCATACACTGCACCACATACACTATAGATACACTGCACCACATACACTATAGATACTCCATACTCTGCACCACATACACTATAGATACACTATACACTGCACCACATACACTATAGATACACTGCACCACATAAACTATAGATACACTGCACCACATACACTATAGATACACTGCACCACATACACTATAGATACTCCATACACTGCACCACATACACTATAGATACACTGCACCACATACACTATAGATACTCCATACCCTGCACCACATACACTATAGATACACTGCACCACATACACTATAGATACACTGCACCACATACACTATAGATACTCCATACACTGCACCACATACACAATAGATACACTGCACCACATACACTATAGATACTCCATACACTGCACCACATACACTATAGATATACTGCACCACATACACTATAGATACTCCATACACTGCACCACATACACTATAGATACACTGCACCACATACACTATAGATACACTGCACCACATACACTATAGATACTCCATACACTGCACCACATACACTATAGATACACTGCACCACATACACTATAGATACTCCATACACTGCACCACATACACTATAGATACACTGCACCACATACACTATAGATACTCCATACACTGCACCACATACACTATAGATACACTGCACCACATACACTATAGATACACTGCACCACATACACTATAGATACACCATACACTGCACCACATACACTATAGATACACTGCACAACATACACTATAGATACACTGCACCACATACACTATAGATACACCATACACTGCACCACATACACTATAGATACACTGCACCACATACACTATAGATACTCCATACACTGCACCACATACACTATAGATACACTGCACCACATACACTATAGATACTCCATACACTGCACCACATACACTATAGATACTCCATACTCTGCACCACATACACTATAGATACTCCATACACTGCACCACATACACTATAGATACACTGCACCACATACACTATAGATACTCCATACACTGCACCACATACACTATAGATACACTGCACCACATACACTATAGATACACTGCACCACATACACTATAGATACTCCATACACTGCACCACATACACTATAGATACACTGCACCACATACACTATAGATACTCCATACACTGCACCACATACACTATAGATACACTGCACCACATACACTATAGATACACTGCACCACATACACTATAGATACTCCATACACTGCACCACATACACTATAGATACACTGCACCACATACACTATAGATACTCCATACACTGCACCACATACACTATCGATACTCTGCACCACATACACTATAGATACTCCATACACTGCACCACATACACTATAGATACACTGCACCACATACACTATAGATACACTGCACCACATACACTATAGATACACTGCACCACATACACTATAGATACACTGCACCACATACACTATAGATACTCCATACTCTGCACCACATACACTATAGATACTCCATACACTGCACCACATACACTATAGATACTCCATACACTGCACCACATACACTATAGATACACTGCACCACATACACTATAGATACACTGCACCACATACACTATAGATACACTGCACCACATACACTATAGATACTCCATACACTGCACCACATACACTATAGATACACCATACACTGCACCACATACACTATAGATACACTGCACCACATACACTATAGATACTCCATACACTGCACCACATACACTATAGATACACTGCACCACATACACTATAGATACACTGCACCACATACACTATAGATACTCCATACACTGCACCACATACACTATAGATACACTGCACCACATACACTATAGATACTCCATACACTGCACCACATACACTATAGATACACTGCACCACATACACTATAGATACTCCATACACTGCACCACATACACTATAGATACTCCATACTCTGCACCACATACACTATAGATACTCCATACACTGCACCACATACACTATAGATACACTGCACCACATACACTATAGATACTCCATACACTGCACCACATACACTATAGATACACTGCACCACATACACTATAGATACTCCATACACTGCACCACATACACTATAGATACACTGCACCACATACACTATAGATACTCCATACACTGCACCACATACACTATAGATACACTGCACCACATACACTATAGATACACTGCACCACATACCACATAGATACTCCATACACTGCACCACATACACTATAGATACACTGCACCACATACACTATAGATACTCCATACACTGCACCACATACAGTATAGATACACTGCACCACATACACTATAGATACTCCATACACTGCACCACATACACTATAGATACACTGCACCACATACACTATAGATACACTGCACCACATACACTATAGATACACTGCACCACATACACTATAGATACACTGCACCACATACACTATAGATACTCCATACTCTGCACCACATACACTATAGATACACCATACACTGCACCACATACACTATAGATACTCCATACACTGCACCACATACACTATAGATACACTGCACCACATACACTATAGATACACTGCACCACATACACTATAGATACACTGCACCACATACACTATAGATACTCCATACACTGCACCACATACACTATAGATACACCATACACTGCACCACATACACTATAGATACACTGCACCACATACACTATAGATACTCCATACACTGCACCACATACACTATAGATACACTGCACCACATACACTATAGATACACTGCACCACATACACTATAGATACTCCATACACTGCACCACATACACTATAGATACACTGCACCACATACACTATAGATACTCCATACACTGCACCACATACACTATAGATACACTGCACCACATACACTATAGATACTCCATACACTGCACCACATACACTATAGATACACTGCACCACATACACTATAGATACACTGCACCACATACACTATAGATACTCCATACACTGCACCACATACACTATAGATACACTGCACCACATACACTATAGATACACTGCACCACATACACTATAGATACTCCATACACTGCACCACATACACTATAGATACACTGCACCACATACACTATAGATACTCCATACACTGCACCACATACACTATAGATACACTGCACCACATACACTATAGATACTCCATACACTGCACCACATACACTATAGATACACTGCACCACATACACTATAGATACTCCATACACTGCACCACATACACTATAGATACTCCATACACTGCACCACATACACTATAGATACTCCATACACTGCACCACATACACTATAGATACACTGCACCACATACACTATAGATACTCCATACACTGCACCACATACACTATAGATACTAAATACACTGCACCACATACACTATAGATACACTGCACCACATACACTATAGATACTCCATACACTGCACCACATACATTATAGATACACTGCACCACATACACTATAGATACTCCATACACTGCACCACATACACTATAGATACACTGCACCACATACACTATAGATACACTGCACCACATACACTATAGATACTCCATACACTGCACCACATACACTATAGATACACTGCACCACATACACTATAGATACTCCATACACTGCACCACATACACTATAGATACTCCATACACTGCACCACATACACTATAGATACACTGCACCACATACACTATAGATACACTGCACCACATACACTATAGATACTCCATACACTGCACCACATACACTATAGATACACTGCACCACATACACTATAGATACTCCATACACTGCACCACATACACTATAGATACTCCATACACTGCACCACATACACCATAGATACTCCATACACTGCACCACATACACTATAGATACTCCATACTCTGCACCACATACACTATAGATACACCATACACTGCACCACATACACTATAGATACACTGCACCACATACACTATAGATACACTGCACCACATACACTATAGATACACTGCACCACATACACTATAGATACTCCATACACTGCACCACATACACTATAGATACACTGCACCACATACACTATAGATACACTGCACCACATACACTATAGATACTCCATACACTGCACCACATACACTATAGATACACTGCACCACATACACTATAGATACTCCATACACTGCACCACATACACTATAGATACACTGCACCACATACACTATAGATAATCCATACTCTGCACCACATACACTATAGATACACCATACACTGCACCACATACACTATAGATACTTCATACACTGCACCACATACACTATAGATACTCCATACACTGCACCACATACACTATAGATAATCCATACTCTGCACCACATACACTATAAATACTCCATACACTGCACCACATACACTATAGATACTCCATACACTGCACCACATACACTATAGATACACCATACACTGCACCACATACACTATAGATACACTGCACCACATACACTATAGATACTCCATACACTGCACCACATACACTATAGATACACTGCACCACATACACTATAGATACACTGCACTACATACACTATAGATACTCCATACACTGCACCACATACAGTATAGATACACTGCACCACATACACTATAGATACACTGCACCACATACACTATAGATACTCCATACACTGCACCACATACACTATAGATACACTGCACCACATACACTATAGATAATCCATACTCTGCACCACATACACTATAGATACACCATACACTGCACCACATACACTATAGATACTCCATACACTGCACCACATACACTATAGATACACCATAAACTGCACCACATACACTATAGATACTCCATACTCTGCACCACATACACCATAGATACTCCATACACTGCACCACATACATTATAGATACACCATACATTGCACCACATAAACTATAGATACACTGCACCACATACACTATAGATACACTGCACCACATACACTATAGATACTCCATACACTGCACCACATACACTATAGATACACTGCACCACATACACTATAGATACTCCATACACTGCACCACATACACTATAGATACTCCATACACTGCACCACATACACCATAGATACTCCATACACTGCAACACATACACTATAGATAATCCATACTCTGCACCACATACACTATAGATACACCATACACTGCACCACATACACTATAGATACTCCATACACTGCACCACATACACTATAGATACACTGCACCACATACACTATAGATACACTGCACCACATACACTATAGATACTCCATACACTGCACCACATACACTATAGATACACTGCACCACATACACTATAGATACTCCATACACTGCACCACATACACTATAGATACACTGCACCACATACACTATAGATACTCCATACACTGCACCACATACACTATAGATACACTGCACCACATACACTATAGATAATCCATACTCTGCACCACATACACTATAGATACACCATACACTGCACCACATACACTATAGATACTTCATACACTGCACCACATACACTATAGATACACTGCACCACATACACTATAGATAATCCATACTCTGCACCACATACACTATAAATACTCCATACACTGCACCACATACACTATAGATACTCCATACACTGCACCACATACACTATAGATACTCCATACACTGCACCACATACACTATAGATACACTGCACCACATACACTATAGATACTCCATACACTGCACCACATACACTATAGATACACTGCACCACATACACTATAGATACACTGCACTACATACACTATAGATACTCCATACACTGCACCACATACAGTATAGATACACTGCACCACATACACTATAGATACACTGCACCACATACACTATAGATACTCCATACACTGCACCACATACACTATAGATACACTGCACCACATACACTATAGATAATCCATACACTGCACCACATACACTATAGATACACCATACACTGCACCACATACACTATAGATACTCCATACACTGCACCACATACACTATAGATACACCATACACTGCACCACATACACTATAGATACTCCATACTCTGCACCACATACACCATAGATACTCCATACACTGCACCACATACACTATAGATACACCATACATTGCACCACATAAACTATAGATACACTGCACCACATACACTATAGATACACTGCACCACATACACTATAGATACTCCATACACTGCACCACATACACTATAGATACACTGCACCACATACACTATAGATACTCCATACTCTGCACCACATACACTATAGATACACCATACACTGCACCACATACACTATAGATACTCCATACACTGCACCACATACACTATAGATACACTGCACCACATACACTATAGATACTCCATACACTGCACCACATACACTATAGATACTCCATACACTGCACCACATACACTATAGATACACCATACATTGCACCACATAAACTATAGATACACTGCACCACATACACTATAGATACACTGCACCACATACACTATAGATACTCCATACACTGCACCACATACACTATAGATACACTGCACCACATACACTATAGATACTCCATACTCTGCACCACATACACTATAGATACACCATACACTGCACCACATACACTATAGATACTCCATACACTGCACCACATACACTATAGATACACTGCACCACATACACTATAGATACTCCATACACTGCACCACATACACTATAGATACTCCATACACTGCACCACATACACTATAGATACTCCATACACTGCACCACATACACTATAGATACACTGCACCACATACACTATAGATACTCCATACACTGCACCACATACACTATAGATACTCCATACACTGCACCACATACACTATAGATACACTGCACCACATACACTATAGATAATCCATACTCTGCACCACATACACTATAAATACTCCATACACTGCACCACATACACTATAGATACTCCATACACTGCACCACATACACTATAGATACACCATACCCTGCAACACATACACTATAGATACACTGCACCACATACACTATAGATACTCCATACACTGCACCACATACACTATAGATACACTGCACCACATACACTATAGATACACTGCACTACATACACTATAGATACTCCATACACTGCACCACATACAGTATAGATACACTGCACCACATACAGTATAGATACACTGCACCACATACACTATAGATACTCCATACACTGCACCACATACACTATAGATACACTGCACCACATACACTATAGATAATCCATACTCTGCACCACATACACTATAGATACACCATACACTGCACCACATACACTATAGATACTCCATACACTGCACCACATACACTATAGATACACCATAAACTGCACCACATACACTATAGATACTCCATACTCTGCACCACATACACCATAGATACTCCATACACTGCACCACATACACTATAGATACACCATACATTGCACCACATAAACTATAGATACACTGCACCACATACACTATAGATACTCCATACACTGCACCACATACACTATAGATACACTGCACCACATACACTATAGATACTCCATACTCTGCACCACATACACTATAGATACACCATACACTGCACCACATACACTATAGATACTCCATACACTGCACCACATACACTATAGATACACTGCACCACATACACTATAGATACTCCATACACTGCACCACATACACTATAGATACTCCATACACTGCACCACATACACTATAGATACACCATACACTGCACCACATACACTATAGATACACTGCACCACATACACTATAGATACTCCATACACTGCACCACATACACTATAGATACTCCATACACTGCACCACATACACTATAGATACACTGCACCAAAATACACTATAGATAATCCATACTCTGCACCACATACACTATAAATACTCCATACACTGCACCACATACACTATAGATACTCCATACACTGCACCACATACACTATAGATACACCATACCCTGCAACACATACACTATAGATACACTGCACCACATACACTATAGATACTCCATACACTGCACCACATACACTATAGATACACTGCACCACATACACTATAGATACACTGCACTACATACACTATAGATACTCCATACACTGCACCACATACAGTATAGATACACTGCACCACATACACTATAGATACACTGCACCACATACACTATAGATACTCCATACACTGCACCACATACACTATAGATACACTGCACCACATACACTATAGATAATCCATACTCTGCACCACATACACTATAGATACACCATACACTGCACCACATACACTATAGATACTCCATACACTGCACCACATACACTATAGATACACCATAAACTGCACCACATACACTATAGATACTCCATACTCTGCACCACATACACCATAGATACTCCATACACTGCACCACATACACTATAGATACTCCATACACTGCACCACATACACTATAGATACACTGCACCACATACACTATAGATAATCCATACTCTGCACCACATACACTATAAATACTCCATACACTGCACCACATACACTATAGATACTCCATACACTGCACCACATACACTATAGATACACCATACCCTGCAACACATACACTATAGATACACTGCACCACATACACTATAGATACTCCATACACTGCACCACATACACTATAGATACACTGCACCACATACACTATAGATACACTGCACTACATACACTATAGATACTCCATACACTGCACCACATACAGTATAGATACACTGCACCACATACACTATAGATACACTGCACCACATACACTATAGATACTCCATACACTGCACCACATACACTATAGATACACTGCACCACATACACTATAGATAATCCATACTCTGCACCACATACACTATAGATACTCCATACACTGCACCACATACACTATAGATACTCCATACACTGCACCACATACACTATAGATACACCATAAACTGCACCACATACACTATAGATACTCCATACTCTGCACCACATACACCATAGATACTCCATACACTGCACCACATACACTATAGATACACCATAAACTGCACCACATACACTATAGATACTCCATACTCTGCACCACATACACCATAGATACTCCATACACTGCACCACATACACTATAGATACAGCATACATTGCACCACATAAACTATAGATACACTGCACCACATACACTATAGATACACTGCACCACATACACTATAGATACTCCATACACTGCACCACATACACTATAGATACTCCATACACTGCACCACATACACTATAGATACTCCATACTCTGCACCACATACACTATAGATACACCATACACTGCACCACATACACTATAGATACTCCATACACTGCACCACATACACTATAGATACACTGCACCACATACACTATAGATACTCCATACACTGCACCACATACACTATAGATACTCCATACACTGCACCACATACACTATAGATACACCATACACTGCACCACATACACTATAGATACACTGCACCACATACACTATAGATACTCCATACACTGCACCACATACACTATAGATACTCCATACACTGCACCACATACACTATAGATACACTGCACCACATACACTATAGATAATCCATACTCTGCACCACATACACTATAAATACTCCATACACTGCACCACATACACTATAGATACAACATACACTGCACCACATACACTATAGATACACCATACCCTGCAACACATACACTATAGATACACTGCACCACATACACTATAGATACTCCATACACTGCACCACATACACTATAGATACACTGCACCACATACACTATAGATACACTGCACTACATACACTATAGATACTCCATACACTGCACCACATACAGTATAGATACACTGCACCACATACACTATAGATACACTGCACCACATACACTATAGATACTCCATACACTGCACCACATACACTATAGATACACTGCACCACATACACTATAGATAATCCATACTCTGCACCACATACACTATAGATACACCATACACTGCACCACATACACTATAGATACTCCATACACTGCACCACATACACTATAGATACACCATAAACTGCACCACATACACTATAGATACTCCATACTCTGCACCACATACACCATAGATACTCCATACACTGCACCACATACGACTATAGATACTCCATACACTGCACCACATACACTATAGATACACTGCACCACATACACTATAGATACTCCATACTCTGCACCACATACACTATAGATACTCCATACACTGCACCACATACACTATAGATACTCCATACACTGCACCACATACACTATAGATACACCATACCCTGCAACACATACACTATAGATACACTGCACCACATACACTATAGATACTCCATACACTGCACCACATACACTATAGATACACTGCACCACATACACTATAGATACACTGCACTACATACACTATAGATACTCCATACACTGCACCACATACAGTATAGATACACTGCACCACATACACTATAGATACACTGCACCACATACACTATAGATACTCCATACACTGCACCACATACACTATAGATACACTGCACCACATACACTATAGATAATCCATACTCTGCACCACATACACTATAGATACACCATACACTGCACCACATACACTATAGATACTCCATACACTGCACCACATACACTATAGATACACCATAAACTGCACCACATACACTATAGATACTCCATACTCTGCACCACATACACCATAGATACTCCATACACTGCACCACATACACTATAGATACACCATAAACTGCACCACATACACTATAGATACTCCATACTCTGCACCACATACACCATAGATACTCCATACACTGCACCACATACACTATAGATACAGCATACATTGCACCACATAAACTATAGATACACTGCACCACATACACTATAGATACACTGCACCACATACACTATAGATACTCCATACACTGCACCACATACACTATAGATACACTGCACCACATACACTATAGATACTCCATACACTGCACCACATACACTATAGATACTCCATACACTGCACCACATACACTATAGATACACCATACACTGCACCACATACACTATAGATACACTGCACCACATACACTATAGATACACTGCACCACATACACTATAGATACACTGCACCACATACACTATAGATACACTGCACCACATACACTATAGATACTCCATACTCTGCACCACATACACTATAGATACACCATACACTGCACCACATACACTATAGATACTCCATACACTGCACCACATACACTATAGATACACTGCACCACATACACTATAGATACACTGCACCACATACACTATAGATACACTGCACCACATACACTATAGATACTCCATACACTGCACCACATACACTATAGATACACCATACACTGCACCACATACACTATAGATACACTGCACCACATACACTATAGATACTCCATACACTGCACCACATACACTATAGATACACTGCACCACATACACTATAGATACACTGCACCACATACACTATAGATACTCCATACACTGCACCACATACACTATAGATACACTGCACCACATACACTATAGATACTCCATACACTGCACCACATACACTATAGATACACTGCACCACATACACTATAGATACTCCATACACTGCACCACATACACTATAGATACACTGCACCACATACACTATAGATACACTGCACCACATACACTATAGATACTCCATACACTGCACCACATACACTATAGATACACTGCACCACATACACTATAGATACACTGCACCACATACACTATAGATACTCCATACACTGCACCACATACACTATAGATACACTGCACCACATACACTATAGATACTCCATACACTGCACCACATACACTATAGATACACTGCACCACATACACTATAGATACTCCATACACTGCACCACATACACTATAGATACACTGCACCACATACACTATAGATACTCCATACACTGCACCACATACACTATAGATACTCCATACACTGAACCACATACACTATAGATACTCCATACACTGCACCACATACACTATAGATACACTGCACCACATACACTATAGATACTCCATACACTGCACCACATACACTATAGATACTAAATACACTTCACCACATACACTATAGATACACTGCACCACATACACTATAGATACTCCATACACTGCACCACATACACTATAGATACACTGCAACACATACACTATAGATACTCCATACACTGCACCACATACACTATAGATACACTGCACCACATACACTATAGATACACTGCACCACATACACTATAGATACTCCATACACTGCACCACATACACTATAGATACACTGCACCACATACACTATAGATACTCCATACACTGCACCACATACACTATAGATACTCCATACACTGCACCACATACACTATAGATACACTGCACCACATACACTATAGATACACTGCACCACATACACTATAGATACTCCATACACTGCACCACATACACTATAGATACACTGCACCACATACACTATAGATACTCCATACACTGCACCACATACACTATAGATACTCCATACACTGCACCACATACACCATAGATACTCCATACACTGCAACACATACACTATAGATAATCCATACTCTGCACCACATACACTATAGATACACCATACACTGCACCACATACACTATAGATACACTGCACCACATACACTATAGATACACTGCACCACATACACTATAGATACACTGCACCACATACACTATAGATACTCCATACACTGCACCACATACACTATAGATACACTGCACCACATACACTATAGATACACTGCACCACATACACTATAGATACTCCATACACTGCACCACATACACTATAGATACACTGCACCACATACACTATAGATACTCCATACACTGCACCACATACACTATAGATACACTGCACCACATACACTATAGATAATCCATACTCTGCACCACATACACTATAGATACACTGCACCACATACACTATAGATACTTCATACACTGCACCACATACACTATAGATACACTGCACCACATACACTATAGATAATCCATACTCTGCACCACATACACTATAAATACTCCATACACTGCACCACATACACTATAGATACTCCATACACTGCACCACATACACTATAGATACACCATACACTGCACCACATACACTATAGATACACTGCACCACATACACTATAGATACTCCATACACTGCACCACATACACTATAGATACACTGCACCACATACACTATAGATACACTGCACTACATACACTATAGATACTCCATACACTGCACCACATACAGTATAGATATACTGCACCACATACACTATAGATACACTGCACCACATACACTATAGATACTCCATACACTGCACCACATACACTATAGATACACTGCACCACATACACTATAGATAATCCATACTCTGCACCACATACACTATAGATACTCCATACACTGCACCACATACACTATAGATACTCCATACACTGCACCACATACACTATAGATACACCATAAACTGCACCACATACACTATAGATACTCCATACTCTGCACCACATACACCATAGATACTCCATACACTGCACCACATACACTATAGATACACCATACATTGCACCACATAAACTATAGATACACTGCACCACATACACTATAGATACACTGCACCACATACACTATAGATACTCCATACACTGCACCACATACACTATAGATACACTGCACCACATACACTATAGATACTCCATACACTGCACCACATACACTATAGATACTCCATACACTGCACCACATACACCATAGATACTCCATACACTGCAACACATACACTATAGATAATCCATACTCTGCACCACATACACTATAGATACACCATACACTGCACCACATACACTATAGATACTCCATACACTGCACCACATACACTATAGATACACTGCACCACATACACTATAGATACACTGCACCACATACACTATAGATACTCCATACACTGCACCACATACACTATAGATACACTGCACCACATACACTATAGATACTCCATACACTGCACCACATACACTATAGATACACTGCACCACATACACTATAGATACTCCATACACTGCACCACATACACTATAGATACACTGCACCACATACACTATAGATAATCCATACTCTGCACCACATACACTATAAATACTCCATACACTGCACCACATACACTATAGATACTCCATACACTGCACCACATACACTATAGATACACTGCACCACATACACTATAGATACTCCATACTCTGCACCACATACACTATAGATACTCCATACACTGCACCACATACACTATAGATACTCCATACACTGCACCACATACACTATAGATACACCATACACTGCACCACATACACTATAGATACACTGCACCACATACACTATAGATACTCCATACACTGCACCACATACACTATAGATACACTGCACCACATACACTATAGATACACTGCACCACATACACTATAGATACTCCATACACTGCACCACATACAGTATAGATACACTGCACCACATACAGTATAGATACACTGCACCACATACACTATAGATACTCCATACACTGCACCACATACACTATAGATACACTGCACCACATACACTATAGATAATCCATACTCTGCACCACATACACTATAGATACACCATACACTGCACCACATACACTATAGATACTCCATACACTGCACCACATACACTATAGATACACCATAAACTGCACCACATACACTATAGATACTCCATACTCTGCACCACATACACTATAGATACTCCATACACTGCACCACATACACTATAGATACACCATACATTGCACCACATAACTATAGATACACTGCACCACATACACTATAGATACACTGCACCACATACACTATAGATACTCCATACACTGCACCACATACACTATAGATACACTGCACCACATACACTATAGATACTCCATACTCTGCACCACATACACTATAGATACACCATACACTGCACCACATACACTATAGATACTCCATACACTGCACCACATACACTATAGATACACTGCACCACATACACTATAGATACTCCATACACTGCACCACATACACTATAGATACTCCATACACTGCACCACATACACTATAGATACACCATACACTGCACCACATACACTATAGATACACTGCACCACATACACTATAGATACTCCATACACTGCACCACATACACTATAGATACTCCATACACTGCACCACATACACTATAGATACACTGCACCACATACACTATAGATAATCCATACTCTGCACCACATACACTATAGATACACCATACACTGCACCACATACACTATAGATACTCCATACACTGCACCACATACACTATAGATACACCATACCCTGCAACACATACACTATAGATACACTGCACCACATACACTATAGATACTCCATACACTGCACCACATACACTATAGATACACTGCACCACATACACTATAGATACACTGCACCACATACACTATAGATACTCCATACACTGCACCACATACAGTATAGATACACTGCACCACATACACTATAGATACACTGCACCACATACACTATAGATACTCCATACACTGCACCACATACACTATAGATACACTGCACCACATACACTATAGATAATCCATACTCTGCACCACATACACTATAGATACACCATACACTGCACCACATACACTATAGATACTCCATACACTGCACCACATACACTATAGATACACTGCACCACATACACTATAGATACTCCATACTCTGCACCACATACACCATAGATACTCCATACACTGCACCACATACACTATAGATACACCATACATTGCACCACATAAACTATAGATACACTGCACCACATACACTATAGATACTCCATACACTGCACCACATACACTATAGATACACTGCACCACATACACTATAGATACTCCATACTCTGCACCACATACACTATAGATACTCCATACACTGCACCACATACACTATAGATACTCCATACACTGCACCACATACACTATAGATACACTGCACCACATACACTATAGATACTCCATACACTGCACCACATACACTATAGATACTCCATACACTGCACCACATACACTATAGATACACCATACACTGCACCACATACACTATAGATACACTGCACCACATACACTATAGATACTCCATACACTGCACCACATACACTATAGATACTCCATACACTGCACCACATACACTATAGATACACTTCACCAAAATACACTATAGATAATCCATACTCTGCACCACATACACTATAAATACTCCATACACTGCACCACATACACTATAGATACTCCATACACTGCACCACATACACTATAGATACACCATACCCTGCAACACATACACTATAGATACACTGCACCACATACACTATAGATACTCCATACACTGCACCACATACACTATAGATACACTGCACCACATACACTATAGATACACTGCACTACATACACTATAGATACTCCATACACTGCACCACATACAGTATAGATACACTGCACCACATACACTATAGATACACTGCACAACATACACTATAGATACTCCATACACTGCACCACATACACTATAGATACACTGCACCACATACACTATAGATAATCCATACTCTGCACCACATACACTATAGATACACCATACACTGCACCACATACACTATAGATACTCCATACACTGCACCACATACACTATAGATACACCATACACTGCACCACATACACTATAGATACTCCATACTCTGCACCACATACACCATAGATACTCCATACACTGCACCACATACACTATAGATACTCCATACACTGCACCACATACACTATAGATACACTGCACCACATACACTATAGATAATCCATACTCTGCACCACATACACTATAAATACTCCATACACTGCACCACATACACTATAGATACTCCATACACTGCACCACATACACTATAGATACACCATACCCTGGCACACATACACTATAGATACACTGCACCACATACACTATAGATACTCCATACACTGCACCACATACACTATAGATACACTGCACCACATACACTATAGATACACTGCACTACATACACTATAGATACTCCATACACTGCACCACATACAGTATAGATACACTGCACCACATACACTATAGATACACTGCACCACATACACTATAGATACTCCATACACTGCACCACATACACTATAGATACACTGCACCACATACACTATAGATAATCCATACTCTGCACCACATACACTATAGATACACCATACACTGCACCACATACACTATAGATACACTGCACCACATACACTATAGATACACCATAAACTGCACCACATACACTATAGATACTCCATACTCTGCACCACATACACCATAGATACTCCATACACTGCACCACATACACTATAGATACACCATAAACTGCACCACATACACTATAGATACTCCATACTCTGCACCACATACACCATAGATACTCCATACACTGCACCACATACACTATAGATACAGCATACATTGCACCACATAAACTATAGATACACTGCACCACATACACTATAGATACACTGCACCACATACACTATAGATACTCCATACACTGCACCACATACACTATAGATACACTCCACCACATACACTATAGATACTCCATACACTGCACCACATACACTATAGATACACCATACACTGCACCACATACACTATAGATACTCCATACACTGCACCACATACACTATAGATACACTGCACCACATACACTATAGATACTCCATACACTGCACCACATACACTATAGATACTCCATACACTGCACCACATACACTATAGATACACCATACACTGCACCACATACACTATAGATACACTGCACCACATACACTATAGATACTCCATACACTGCACCACATACACTATAGATACTCCATACACTGCACCACATACACTATAGATACACTGCACCACATACACTATAGATAATCCATACTGCTGCACCACATACACTATAAATACTCCATACACTGCACCACATACACTATAGATACTCCATACACTGCACCACATACACTATAGATACACCATACCCTGCACCACATACACTATAGATACACTGCACCACATACACTATAGATACTCCATACACTGCAACCACATACACTATAGATACACTGCACCACATACACTATAGATACACTGCACTACATACACTATAGATACTCCATACATCTGCACCACATACAGTATAGATACACTGCACCACATACACTATAGATACACTGCACCACATACACTATAGATACTCCATACACTGCACCACATACACTATAGATACACTGCACCACATACACTATAGATAATCCTACTCTGCACACACATACACTATAGATACACCATACACTGCACCACATACACTATAGATACTCCATACACTGCACCACATACACTATAGATACACCATAAACTGCACCACATACACTATAGATACTCCATACACTGCACCACATACACCATAGATACTCCATACACTGCACCACATACACTATAGATACTCCATACACTGCACCACATACACTATAGATACACTGCACCACATACACTATAGATACTCCATACTCTGCACCACATACACTATAAATACTCCATACACTGCACCACATACACTATAGATACTCCATACACTGCACCACATACACTATAGATACACCATACCCTGCAACACATACACTATAGATACACTGCACCACATACACTATAGATACTCCATACACTGCACCACATACACTATAGATACACTGCACCACATACACTATAGATACACTGCACTACATACACTATAGATACTCCATACACTGCACCACATACAGTATAGATACACTGCACCACATACACTATAGATACACTGCACCACATACACTATAGATACTCCATACACTGCACCACATACACTATAGATACACTGCACCACATACACTATAGATAATCCATACTCTGCACCACATACACTATAGATACACCATACACTGCACCACATACACTATAGATACTCCATACACTGCACCACATACACTATAGATACACCATAAACTGCACCACATACACTATAGATACTCCATACTCTGCACCACATACACCATAGATACTCCATACACTGCACCACATACACTATAGATACACCATAAACTGCACCACATACACTATAGATACTCCATACTCTGCACCACATACACCATAGATACTCCATACACTGCACCACATACACTATAGATACAGCATACATTGCACCACATAAACTATAGATACACTGCACCACATACACTATAGATACACTGCACCACATACACTATAGATACTCCATACACTGCACCACATACACTATAGATACACTGCACCACATACACTATAGATACTCCATACACTGCACCACATACACTATAGATACTCCATACACTGCACCACATACACTATAGATACACCATACACTGCACCACATACACTATAGATACACTGCACCACATACACTATAGATACTCCATACACTGCACCACATACACTATAGATACTCCATACACTGCACCACATACACTATAGATACACTGCACCAAAATACACTATAGATAATCCATACTCTGCACCACATACACTATAAATACTCCATACACTGCACCACATACACTATAGATACTCCATACACTGCACCACATACACTATAGATACACCATACCCTGCACCACATACACTATAGATACACTGCACCACATACACTATAGATACTCCATACACTGCACCACATACACTATAGATACACTGCACCACATACACTATAGATACACTGCACTACATACACTATAGATACTCCATACACTGCACCACATACACTATAGATACACTGCACCACATACACTATAGATACACTGCACCACATACACTATAGATACTCCATACACTGCACCACATACACTATAGATACACTGCACCACATACACTATAGATAATCCATACTCTGCACCACATACACTATAGATACACCATACACTGCACCACATACACTATAGATACTCCATACACTGCACCACATACACTATAGATACACCATAAACTGCACCACATACACTATAGATACTCCATACTCTGCACCACATACACCATAGATACTCCATACACTGCACCACATACACTATAGATACTCCATACACTGCACCACATACACTATAGATACACTGCACCACATACACTATAGATAATCCATACTCTGCACCACATACACTATAGATACTCCATACACTGCACCACATACACTATAGATACTCCATACACTGCACCACATACACTATAGATACAACATACCCTGCAACACATACACTATAGATACACTGCACCACATACACTATAGATACTCCATACACTGCACCACATACACTATAGATACACTGCACCACATACACTATAGATACACTGCACTACATACACTATAGATACTCCATACACTGCACCACATACAGTATAGATACACTGCACCACATACACTATAGATACACTGCACCACATACACTATAGATACTCCATACACTGCACCACATACATTATAGATACACTGCACCACATACACTATAGATAATCCATACTCTGCACCACATACACTATAGATACACCATACACTGCACCACATACACTATAGATACACCATACACTGCACCACATACACTATAGATACACCATAAACTGCACCACATACACTATAGATACTCCATACTCTGCACCACATACACCATAGATACTCCATACACTGCACCACATACACTATAGATACACCATAAACTGCACCACATACACTATAGATACTCCATACACTGCACCACATACACTATAGATACTCCATACACTGCACCACATACACTATAGATACAGCATACATTGCACCACATAAACTATAGATACACTGCACCACATACACTATAGATACACTGCACCACATACACTATAGATACTCCATACACTGCACCACATACACTATAGATACACTGCACCACATACACTATAGATACTCCATACTCTGCACCACATACACTATAGATACACCATACACTGCACCACATACACTATAGATACTCCATACACTGCACCACATACACTATAGATACACTGCACCACATACACTATAGATACTCCATACACTGCACCACATACACTATAGATACTCCATACACTGCACCACATACACTATAGATACACCATACACTGCACCACATACACTATAGATACACTGCACCACATACACTATAGATACTCCATACACTGCACCACATACACTATAGATACTCCATACACTGCACCACATACACTATAGATACACTGCACCACATACACTATAGATAATCCATACTCTGCACCACATACACTATAAATACTCCATACACTGCACCACATACACTATAGATACTCCATACACTGCACCACATACACTATAGATACACCATACCCTGCAACACATACACTATAGATACACTGCACCACATACACTATAGATACTCCATACACTGCACCACATACACTATAGATACACTGCACCACATACACTATAGATACACTGCACTACATACACTATAGATACTCCATACACTGCACCACATACAGTATAGATACACTGCACCACATACACTATAGATACATAGCACCACATACACTATAGATACTCCATACACTGCACCACATACACTATAGATACACTGCACCACATACACTATAGATAATCCATACTCTGCACCACATACACTATAGATACACCATACACTGCACCACATACACTATAGATACTCCATACACTGCACCACATACACTATAGATACACCATAAACTGCACCACATACACTATAGATACTCCATACTCTGCACCACATACACCATAGATACTCCATACACTGCACCACATACACTATAGATACTCCATACACTGCACCACATACACTATAGATACACTGCACCACATACACTATAGATAATCCATACTCTGCACCACATACACTATAAATACTCCATACACTGCACCACATACACTATAGATACTCCATACACTGCACCACATACACTATAGATACACCATACCCTGCACCACATACACTATAGATACACTGCACCACATACACTATAGATACTCCATACTCTGCACCACATACACTATAGATACACTGCACCACATACACTATAGATACACTGCACTACATACACTATAGATACTCCATACACTGCACCACATACAGTATAGATACACTGCACCACATACACTATAGATACACTGCACCACATACACTATAGATACTCCATACACTGCACCACATACACTATAGATACACTGCACCACATACACTATAGATAATCCATACTCTGCACCACATACACTATAGATACACCATACACTGCACCACATACACTATAGATACTCCATACACTGCACCACATACACTATAGATACACCATAAACTGCACCACATACACTATAGATACTCCATACTCTGCACCACATACACCATAGATACTCCATACACTGCACCACATACACTATAGATACACCATAAACTGCACCACATACACTATAGATACTCCATACTCTGCACCACATACACCATAGATACTCCATACACTGCACCACATACACTATAGATACAGCATACATTGCACCACATACACTATAGATACACTGCACCACATACACTATAGATACACTGCACCACATACACTATAGATACTCCATACACTGCACCACATACACTATAGATACACTGCACCACATACACTATAGATACTCCATACTCTGCACCACATACACTATAGATACTCCATACACTGCACCACATACACTATAGATACTCCATACACTGCACCACATACACTATAGATACACTGCACCACATACACTATAGATACTCCATACACTGCACCACATACACTATAGATACTCCATACACTGCACCACATACACTATAGATACACCATACACTGCACCACATACACTATAGATACACTGCACCACATACACTATAGATACTCCATACACTGCACCACATACACTATAGATACTCCATACACTGCACCACATACACTATAGATACACTGCACCACATACACTATAGATAATCCATACTCTGCACCACATACACTATAAATACTCCATACACTGCACCACATACACTATAGATACTCCATACACTGCACCACATACACTATAGATACACCATACCCTGCAACACATACACTATAGATACACTGCACCACATACACTATAGATACTCCATACACTGCACCACATACACTATAGATACACTGCACCACATACACTATAGATACACTGCACTACATACACTATAGATACTCCATACACTGCACCACATACAGTATAGATACACTGCACCACATACACTATAGATACACTGCACCACATACACTATAGATACTCCATACACTGCACCACATACACTATAGATACACTGCACCACATACACTATAGATAATCCATACTCTGCACCACATACACTATAGATACACCATACACTGCACCACATACACTATAGATACTCCATACACTGCACCACATACACTATAGATACACCATAAACTGCACCACATACACTATAGATACTCCATACTCTGCACCACATACACCATAGATACTCCATACACTGCACCACATACACTATAGATACACCATACATTGCACCACATAAACTATAGATACACTGCACCGCATACACTATAGATACACTGCACCACATACACTATAGATACTCCATACACTGCACCACATACACTATAGATACACTGCACCACATACACTATAGATACTCCATACTCTGCACCACATACACTATAGATACACCATACACTGCACCACATACACTATAGATACTCCATACACTGCACCACATACACTATAGATACACTGCACCACATACACTATAGATACTCCATACACTGCACCACATACACTATAGATACTCCATACACTGCACCACATACACAATAGATACACCATACACTGCACCACATACACTATAGATACACTGCACCACATACACTATAGATACTCCATACACTGCACCACATACACTATAGATACTCCATACACTGCATCACATACACCATAGATACATTGCATTCGGAGTGACCTCATATGAAGTGCAGCCGACCACATACATAAAGCCTGCCGTAGGTCATTAGAAGCGGACACTACTGACAATTAGTGACTGCATGTTACAGCTGCCACCTGCTGTTTACTGACCTGCCTGCCTCACCCAGGACATGTATACAGACTATCTGGTTCTATCTAGATCTATCATGTATAGACTGCTGCTGGTACTACATGTACAAGGGTAGAATCCTTTAGCAGGTTAAGCTCTGCACTACCTCTGGGAGCCACTACATCACAGGGGGCACCCGGAAATTCTCATTCACTTTTAACTTTAAAGAAAGGTGGCATGTCTATTATTGCACATCTCCCCATTGAAGACAATGGGAGCAGAATTTTCAGAGGCGACACTTTTCTCTTTTTGATTTAGAAATTGTCGCATTTTCCGCATCACAAACAGAACTTCCTTTTCCCATGTGAACATAGAATAGGTAAAAACACCCACTGAAGATGAGGTAATGAGAGGGGAGTATGTCAGGAAATGCTGATCAGGAGGCTTCAGGAAACCATCAGTATTTACGGTCAGGAAACCATTAGGAGTGCTTTCAGGATTTCCTGATCAAGAAAAACTGTCTTGTAGCTCCCGGCTCCACACTCTCCTTTACGCTTAGGGTGGGTTCACTGTGAGGAATCAGTTTGGAGAAGTTCTCACAGATTCCGTCACTCGCGTCGGCGCGCATCTCCACCTGTGACATAGACTCAGTGCCATGGACAGGCAGATTCCGCCGCCCACCAAAACAATTGACGTGTCAATTCTTTCTGCGGACAGCGGAATTCGCCCGACTATAGAATGGAGTCTATGGGACAGGTGAAGATGCGCAGGGACGAGCAACAGAATTTGCGGTGGATTATCCACCCCTATTCTTTATTGTGAACCCACCCTTACTCCAGTTTACTTCTGGCTGTGCTGGAACTGCTACCCACCATACACCTGTTTTTGACAATGTGAAGGAGGCTGGAACACCAGCTTAGGATGAGTTTGTTTTGCAGATCCAGTCAGTCCAGGTTATGTTTCCTCTAGTCATTCTTCTTACTTGGGGTGGAGTGGCTCCTGTCTCTGGAGCTGCCGCAAGGTGATATGGAGTAGCAGCAGGCTATAGGCCCAGCAGCTGCCATGGCATGGCTATATTAGGGTATGTTACGGACAGAATTACTGATGTGTAAATGGGGCTTAAAGTGTCACTGTCGTGAATTTTTTTTTTTGCAGAAATCAATAGTCCAGGCGATTTTAAGAAACTTTGTAATTGGGTTTATTATCCGAAAAATGCATTTTTATCATGAAAAAGCTGTTTGAAGCTCTCCCCCCTGTCTTCATTGTTCTCCTATGGAGAGAGCTAAACAAAAGACCAAAACAGGACAACAAAGAGTTAATCTACAAATATCTCACCCTTTATCTTCTTGGACAGTCACCACTGACCTGTCTGGGCTCGAATTACAGCTGTCACCCAGCTCCGTGCCTGTAATCCTCTGTTATCTGCTTTCTGCTGCCGGCTAACTCCCTCCTTCCTCCTCCCCCCTCCCCTCTCCCTAGAACAGACAGGGGACGTCTCCTGCAACAAGTCACAATTTTCAGATTTTTTGGAGTGGATGAAAAAGAGGAAGGAGGGGGGGACCTGGGAAAAGGCTTTTTACATGCAGATAATGGCAGATTTGGCTAATAAACCCAATTACAAAGTTTCTTAAAATCGCTTGGACTATTGATTTCTGCAAAAAAAAAAAAATACGACAGTGACTCTTTAAGTGTGCATATAAGTTATATAACTAAATGAAAGAGGCAAATTTTCCCCATCTCACTTTATGGTTTATTTTCATCTATTAGGCCAGATTTACACATTTTGTAGATACGTTCTGTGCACAGACTGTATACTATGGACTAAACTTTGGAACGCCTAGTATCATCATTACGATGCTGTGAGCACCTCCTAGATGCTGTTCAGAGAGGTTTACTGTTTTCCCATAAATCCACACAAATTGTCAGTATAGTTTAGGTCAGGTGAAGAAGGGAGTCATGTCATTCTTTCATGTTTAGGGTGGGTTCACAAGTGCAGAATTGGAACTCGCAGTGCGAAATCCTCTGTGATTCTGCTACGTGTGAAGCTACCCTTAAAGGGAATGTGTCGTCAGAAAAACTATTCTTTAAATCAATTTTTTTATGGTAAACATATTTTTAAGTGTGGGCGTAAGGAGTAACACTCAGTCTGTTTCTTCCAAGTGGAAAATAAAGGTATTCTTGTCAGAAAATTATCCACTGAGTAGACAATGATCATAGAAGAAATGCTCGTGATATTTGATGCAAGTGCTCTTGTGCACAATTTTATTTTGGCATAAAGTGTAGTCACAGACATTAATTCCGACGTTTCGGTGGTGAAACCTTTATCAGGGGTCTATGAACATGAAAAATATATATTACAATGCGATCTGGTTACAGGAATAGTAACAAGCACAGGGCTAAGATGGGTAGGACGGGAGGGTAGGAGGTATAGGTGCAAGACTCATAGGGAAGGTAACATCAAAGTGACACATGATATATACATCTTAAATACATAATAACACAAAAGTTGCTGGATGGAATATCTGGAGGATGATGATGATAAGAGAAGGCAGAGGATATTCCATAGCTATGAGGGAATACATAGATGTTAGTGAGGATTAATCATATATACTGACAGTAACATAGTAGTATAGTAGTAGGGCACAGTAGAGTATAAAATGCATGCAGCAAGATTGCTATGAAATATAGGATAGATGATAGTGAAGGTAAATCATAGATGCAGAATAAGGATGTAGCTAGTAGTACCTGTGTAAGTTGTTTGCAGTATGTAGGTAGCGGAGTGGTGGAGGTCTGCTGTAAAAGTGAAGGTAAAGTCAGGGCTAAATGGGAGGTAGTTAGGAATACAGATGGAGTGGGGTATGTAGTGAGGGGTAGTTACCTCTTTGGTAATAAGAGGTCCGGGGCGGCTGAGGTCCGAGCGGAGTTGGGGATAATGAGAGCCGGACAATAGAACTGGAAAAGAGGAGGCCGGTTAGGAAGTAGTTATGATGTATGAGGCTATGGTGGAGAGAAGATAAGATATTTACCCAGTGAGAGACCATGCGGTGATCCGGATCCAGCGGAGCTTGGTCGCGCACTGATGACGTTGGACGTGGTGACGTCCTGACGTCTTATAGGGGCGGCGCATGCGCACTAGTGAGGTTCGGGAATATGCGCGTACTGCGCAGGCGCAGTAATGTGGTGTCAGGAGCATAGGTACAGGCGGAGTAGAGGCGGACCTATGAGGCATGTATGAAGTGGCAGGCGGGTGTAGGTTGTGACGGCTCGCACAGAGAAGGGGGTCGGGCCCTGGGGGCGTGATAGATGGAAAGTATGTAGTATGGACTGTTATAATAACAGTATGGGAATAATGTCGGGAGAGGAGAAAAGATAGAGTAAGACAAGGAGGATATATGAAAGGAAGACATGCATGAGAGAGATACTATCATTTCTAAATGCCCATTCTACCTGTACTGGATGCATAGGAGTCATGGTCTGGCCTATGGGCGTAAGTGTGGGCGTAAGGAGGGCGTAAGGAGTAACACTCAGTCTGTTTCTTCCAAGTGGAAAATAGAGGTATTCTTGTCAGAAAATTATCCACTGAGTAGACAATGATCATAGAAGAAATGCTCGTGATATTTGATGCAAGTGCTCTTGTGCACAATTTTATTTTGGCATAAAGTGTAGTCACAGACATTAATTCCGACGTTTCGGTGGTGACACCTTTATCAGGGGTCTGTGTAAGTTGTTTGCAGTATGTAGGTAGCGGAGTGGTGGAGGTCTGCTCTTTGGTAATAAGAGGTCCGGGGTGGCGAAAATATCGCCTCCAACACAACTTCTCACATGAGGAACGCCTAGCTCTAGACACACTGGCCAAGGACAGAGAACTTATCATCAAACCAGCAGACAAGGGCGGTGCCATAGTCATTATGGACCGCTCCTACTACACAGCAGAAATACAATCACAACTCAATGATACCAACACGTACATCCCGATAGAAAGAGACCCTACCCCGAACATTAGGCAAGACATCCGCAATATACTGGACAAATACACCCAAAACAACTCCATAGATTCCCAACTACAAGAATTCCTAACCAACCACCACCCTGTGACACCGGTTTTCTATACATTACCTAAGATTCATAAAAACCTACAGAAACCACCTGGACGCCCTATAGTTGCCTCCATTGATTCCATTCTATCACCGTTAGCTAAATTTGTGGAAAAAGTTCTTACGCCCATCATCAGACGCACCCGCTCCTTCTTACTCGATACCTCTGACTTCCTGACACACATCAATAACACCAACCCGGGAACCCCCCGATAGCATCCTAGTAACCCTAGATGTCTGCAGCCTGTACACCTGCATTCCTCACACCGAGGGACTGCGAGCCACTAGAAGTCTCCTAGACAATGACACTAACTTGACATACAATCAGAAAGAATTCTGCCTTGAACTACTACACATCATCCTTACCAAAAATTACTTCCTTTTTGGGGATCAATACTATATGCAGATAGCCGGGACAGCTATGGGCTCGAATGTGGCGCCTCTATACGCTAACGCGTTTATGGCCCAGTTCGAGAATGAGATCATCTACACACACCCCTTAAGCAACAACATCCGAATCTGGAAAAGATTCATAGATGATATCTTCTGCATCTGGACAGGCACCAACGACACGTTACAACAATTCTTCAATGACATCAACACCCATATCCCTAGTCTCAAATTCACCATTCACTCTGACACCTCAACTATCAACTTCCTCGATACCCAGATCACAAAGGACACCACGGGACACATTAGCACTGATCTATACGTGAAACCAACAGACAGGAATAGCCTTCTTCATTACAGCAGTTGTCACCCACGATCAGTCAAAAATTCGCTACCCAAGTCACAATACTGTAGAGTACAGAGGATAGTATCAGATAACATGACAAGACAAACACGACTTAGAGAAGTGGCTGACAAGTTTACCAATAAAGGCTACCTATCCAACTCCATGGGTACTTACAGATCCCTGACCATGAATGACAGTAGAACTATTGAACCCAAACCACCTAGGGTGGCATTCGTCAATACTTATCACCCATTTTCACCACTCATACAAAAGAACATTTCAGCACACTGGGATCTACTCGCTAAAGCATACCAAGATATTGCAGAGTTCCAACAGCCACCCCTTATGTGCCACAAACGTCCTCCCAACCTTCGTGACCGTCTAGTCAAAGCTGATATTGGTACCCTTACTAAAACCAGTAGACAAACCTTCCTCACATCCCAACGGAAAGGCACATACCCGTGCCTACACTGTCACCAGTGTTCTAATGTCACCAAAGGATCTTCCGCCACACACCCTCATACTGGTAAACTATTTCCCATAAAAGGCTTTTTCACATGCGACAGCTCTTACGTGGTATATCTTATTAAGTGTCCATGTGGCTTGGGTTATGTAGGAGAAACAACACAACATGCCAGGGATCGCATCTCCCAACATAAGTTCACCATCCGATGTGCTAAAACACTCCTACCCATACCTGCCCACTTTATCTCAACCAGACACAACATCTCACAATTACGCTCGCTTCCAAGTGCTCGAACAAATCCCCTTGGCTCGCCGAGGCGGCAACAGGATCCAGAGACTGAAAGAACGTGAGGCCTTCTGGATCCACACTCTTGGCACCTTGGAACCCAATGGACTAAATAGAGAATATGAACTATTTTATTAATGATCCTACCTTGTGTATTATTATGCTTTATTGTCATACTGATATTGATTCATCATATTCATATCTACTTTCTCATAATCCAGACCATGACTCCTATGCATCCAGTACAGGTAGTATGGGCATTTAGAAATGATAGTATCTCTCTCATGCATGTCTTCCTTTCATATATCCTCCTTGTCTTACTCTATCTTTTCTCCTCTCCCGACATTATTCCCATACTGTTATTATAACAGTCCATACTACACACTTTCCATCTATCACGCCCCCAGGGCCCGACCCCCTTCTCTGTGCGAGCCGTCACAACCTACACCCGCCTCCCACTTCATACATGCCTCATAGGTCCGCCTCTACTCCACCCCAGATCCGCCTCTACCTATGCTCCTGACACCGCATTACTGTGCCTGCGCAGTACGCGCATATTCCCGAACCTCACTAGTGCTGCATGCTGCATGCTGCATGCATTTTATACTCTACTGTGCCCTACTACTATACTACTATGTTACTGTCAGTATATATGATTAATCCTCACTAACATCTATGTATTCCCTCATAGCTATGGAATATCCTCTGCCTTCTCTTATCATCATCATCCTCCAGATATTCCAACCAGCAACTTTTGTGTTATTATGTATTTAAGATGTATATATCATGTGTCACTTTGATGTTACCTTCCCTATGAGTCTTGCACCTATACCTCCTACCCTCCCGTCCTACCCATCTTAGCCCTGTGCACGTTACTATTCCTGTAACCAGATCGCATTGTAATATATATTTTTCATGTTCATAGACCCCTGATAAAGGTGTCACCACCGAAACGTCGGAATTAATGTCTGTGACTACACTTTATGCCAAAATAAAATTGTGCACAAGAGCACTTGCATCAAATATCACGAGCATTTCTTCTATGATCATTGTCTACTCAGTGGATAATTTTCTGATAAACATATTTTTAAGTTCTTAGGGGGAGATTTATCAAAGGGTGTTAAATATAGACTGGTCTAAACTAGCCACAGCAACCAATCACAGCTCAGCTTTTCATTTTACCAGAGCTGAAATCTGAGCTGTGATTGGTTGCTTTGGGCAGTTTACAACAGTCTATATTTTACACCCTTTAATAAATCTGGGCCTTAATGATTGTTTGTTTTTTAATGCTCCATTTTACTCTCTGTATTTTAAAGTAATCCTAAAATCTTGCAGCACACATTACATTTCTGAAACTCCCTTCTGTACAGATCATTTCCCAGCAGTGCTGTTCTTTTAGCAGATACAGAAGTAGTGTGAAAGGTGATACCAGTATATAGATAACAGAGGTATACACAATAGCTGTTGCTCTCAACTCAGCATCCGTATCCCTGTAAAATGACCTCTATACAAAGCACTTCCAGAAGCCTCTCCTTCATCTGACTTGGAGGAGTTCCTGTCTACCTTGTCTATTGTCCAACTCTAATTGTTGTTAAATAGTTTAGCCAAGATGACAGCCCCCATAATAATGTATAAAAAACAATTACAATATATATAAATATATATATACAATATATACAAATTAAACAAAAAACAAGTTTCCGTAACTGTCTGTAATCAGTAAAAAAAAGGGGGTAACACAAACCCTTTGAGACCTTTACTAGCCAGATATGCACATGATAGAACATTGACCTGCATAAAAATTATCGCTTTTTTGAAAGATGCAGACTTTTTTTATATCTGTTCTCAGGATTCCTTACCTTGGCCATGTCTCACTGAACGCCTTGTACGTCTTGGCACTCCAGAGAGGTTGCAGTTCTGGAATATGACAGCACTGGGGCATAATAAGTTTCTGGTCGCTTCACGTTTTGATTTTTCTCAAATGTTTGGCAGTTAATTTGTGTCTATTTTCTTGGAACGTTTCTTGCGACCCTGTTGACTATTTGCAACAAACATTTAACCTCTTAAGGACCCATGTCGTACCGGTACGTCATGGATCACTGTCACTTAAGGACCCATGACGTACCGGTACGCGGGTCCTTTAAGAGGGCGCTGCGGCCGGCCGGGTCCCAATCGGGGGAGATAGCCTGCTATAATACATAGCAGGCCATCTCTCCCTGTCGGCATGGAGGGTTGTTAACCCCTTCCATGCCGACGATCGCCGCTATTGGCTGATCGGAACCTTTCCGGGCCATCGGTGGCCCGATGACCCGGAAATAAATGGCGGTCGGTGCTGTCCGAGGACGGCACCGGCCGCCATTACTGTAAAAAGTAATGGTGGTCACGCCACCACCGTCCCGATCGCCGTGAACGGCCGGCCGGCCGTTCACGGCGATCAAAGTCCCCGCAAGTAATAAATACCAGCTCCGGACCCCTCAGCTAGGTAGCTGAGGGGTCCAGAGCAGGTATTTGTACATTACTCACCTGTCCCGGGGTCCTGATCGGCGTCTTCCGGGTTCCCGGCGTCCTCTTCATCTTGTCGGGTCTTCGGCTTCTTCCGTTACGTCCCGATCGGCTTTTTTCGGCTCCAGCGTCGTCTTTTTTCGTATTTTTCCGGCTCCAGCGTCGTCTTTTTTCGGATCTTGCGCTCTGCTTCCCCCTAGTGGCTGATAAGTGTAATACACTTATCAGCCGCTACAGGGATGTTCAGAATGTAGTAAAAAAAAAAAAAATTTTCCCAATTTTTTTTTTTTCTATTTTCCGCACCCTATCGCCGCTGAGTGTTGATCAGCATCGCACGAAAGTGCACTGCTAATCAGCAACTCCTCCTTTTTGGCGTAGGGTGTTTTTTTTTTATATCCTACTGCCACGGTCTGCTGATAAGTGCCGAACATAAGTGCGGCATTTATCAGCAACACCATTTTTGGCGTAGGTTTTTTTTTATACTTACTGTAAAAAACACGTAAAAAAACACTACACTACACTACATTACACCACACTACATTGAATAAAGTTTTACACTACACCACTACATACCCCATATACCAATCCCTATATAAAAGTGGCCCCCGGCTTGTTTTCGGTATCGGACGCATACGTTATTATTGCCTCCGACACTGAAACAGCCAGTGAGGATGAATGGGGGGTCCTTCTTTCCTCCATTCATCCTCATCCTCCTCATCATCCAGGGACGTGTCTGGGAGTAGCGTAGCGTACACTGCCCCCCAGACACGTCTTTTCCGCCAGTACCGTCCCAATAAGAGATGACGGTATGGTGTGAAATTCTACACACTCTGTGAGCATACCTCAGGGTACTCTTACAGATTTAGGGTACGTGCACACTGCGGAATGGCGAAGGATAACCCTTTGTGCATTCCGCAGCTGGCACCCGCCGGCGGACTGATGCAGGCGCGCGTCTCCGCCCGTGTCATAGACTCCATGTTATGCACGGGCGGATTCCATCATCCGTCATTCCATCAACACTTTGGACGGAGAGCGGAATCCGCCCGTGCATAGAATGGAGTCTACGACACGGACGGAGACGCGCGCCTGCATCAGTCCGCCCGCGGGTGCCAGCTGTGGAATGCACAAAGGGTTATCCTTCGCGATTCCGCAGTGTGCACGTACCCTTAGAGTGTATGAAGGAAGGGACACCCGAATCCAGCCCCCAGATGCCCCCCCCCCCCATCCTCGGAGTTGGTGGGGAGATCGTCCGGGACCTGATCTTCCCACTGCTGGATAAAGGTTACCACCTGTACGGGGATAACTTTTATACCAGCACCCCCTCTTCCGGTCCCTCGCTGCCTGAGCTACTGTAGCTTGCGGCACGATCCGTAAATATCAGAAGCAGTAATAGAACCCTAATATTTAGCAGCCATGGAGCGGACCCAGCGCTTCTGGATATGAAGGACCCCGTATCGCACCAGGACAACATTCTCCAGGTGACGTCCCCCACACTGGAAAACAGGAGACCCCAGAAGAAGTGCAGAGTGTGGCGTAACAGGGGGATCAGGAAGGACACCATTTTCCAGTGTGACGCCTGTCCTGATCCCCCCGGCCTCTGCATACTGGATCGCTTCAAGGCGCACCACACGTCATTGGGGTTCTACATTTTCTAAATTCTGTCCCTTATTCCTATTTCAGGGGTCACCCTGATCCAGGGTTATTCTGATCGCCATTATGGAGAAGGAATGGGAAGGAATTTTTCCCATGTGATGAGGCTACTGTCGTCTGCCTCACAAGGGTTTTTTGCCTTCCTCTGGATCAACACAGGTTGAGTTTGATGGACACCTGTCATTTTCAACCTTATAAACTAATAATTGGCCTAATACCCCCAAATAAATTAGAATTGTCCCTTTTCCCCAGCTAAATAGGTATGGCCGCCATTCCCATTAGAGGATGCCATGATGCAATTACAAAGCCTCTGTGCGGCCAGGACAGTAGAAACCCCCCACAAGTGACCCCATTCTGGAAACTACACCCCATAAGGAATCTAACAAGTGGGGCAGCGGGTATATGGCCCCCAAGTGACGGCCACATTTGGGACGTGGAAATGAAAAAAATTGTATTTTTTATTTTCACGGCACATGTTCTACACATGTGCCCATCACTAGTGGGGTCCATATGCTCACTGCACCCCTTGTTAGATTCCTTATGGGGTGTAGTTTCTAGAATGGGGTCACTTGTGGGGGGTTTCTACTGTCCTGGCAGCACAGGAGCTTTGTAATTGCGACATGGCCTCCATCCTCCATTCCAGCCTCTAAATGGCGCTCTGTCCTTTTGGTGACTTGCCCTGTGCCCATATGGCACATTATGTCCACATGTGGGGTATTTTCGTGTAGGGGTATTTACCCTACACGTTTTGCTTTTATTTTCTTTTTTAACCCCTTGTGGAAATGGAAAAAAATCAAGGCTAGACCAACATTTAGTGTAATTTTTTTTTCATTTTTACTCTAAATCATTGATCTTGTCTTGATTTTTTCATTTTCACAAGGGGCTAAAAGATAAAAAAAACCAATAAATGTGTAGAGCAATTTCCCCTGAGTACGGAAATACCCCACATGTGGACATAAAGCGCCATGCGGGTGCAGGGTAAGCCTCCAAAGGGAAGGTGCGCCATTTGGTTTTTGAAGGCTGGATTTGGATGGAATGGATTTCGAGGGGCCATGTTGCATTCAAAAGGCCCCTGTGTTGCCAAGACAGTTAAACCCCCCCACAAGTGACCCTATTATGGAAACTACACCCCTTAAGGAATGTAACAAGGGGTGTAGTGAGCATATGGACACCACTGGTGACGGGTACAAATGTGGAACAATGTGGCGTGAAAATGAAATATTAAATTTTTTACACTATAATGTTGGTCTAGCCTTGAATTTATCATTTTCACAAGGGGTTAAAAGAGAAAAAAAAAAAAAAAATGTGTAGAGCAATTTCCCCCGAGTCCGTAAATACCCCACATGTGGACATAAAGCGCCATGTGGGTGCACGGCAAGCCTCTGAAGGGAAGGAGCGCCATTTGGATTTTGGAGGTTGGATTTGGCTAGAATGGATGATGAACGCCATGTCGCATTTACAGAGCCCTTGTGCTGCCAAAACACTGTAAATCCCCCACAAGTGACCCCATTCTGGAAACTACACCCCTCAAGGAATCTAACAAGGGGTGCAATGAGGATATGGACCCCTGGATGACGGGCACATTTGTGCCATGAAAGTGAAAAAATGAAAATTTTCACTTACACGTCACATTTTTCCACATTTGTGCCCATCACCAGTGGGGTCCATATGCTCACTGCACCCCTTGTTAGATTCCTTGAGGGGTGTAGTTTCCAGAATGGGGTCACTTGTGGGGGGTTTCCAGTGTCTTGGCAGGACGAGGGCTCTGTAAATGCGACATGGCCCTTGAAATCCATTCCATCCAAATCCAGCTTCCAAAAGCCAATTGGCGCTCCTTCCCTTTGGAGGCTCGTCCTGCGCCCGCTTGGCACTTTATGTCCACATGTGGGGTATTTCTGTACTCGGGAGAAACTGCGCTACATGTTTTGTGTTTTTTTTTTCCTTTTATCCCTTTGTGAAAATGAAAAATTGAAGGCTAGAACAACATTTTAGTGTAAAAAATACTTTAGTCTTTTTTCAAGCCATATTGTTCGGAAAATCTGTGAAGCACCTGTGGGGTCCAAATGCTCACTGTACCCCTTGTTACATTCCTTGAGGGGTGTAGTTTTCTAAATGGTGTCCCTTTAGGGGTGTTTTTTAGGTTTTGGCACCCCAGAGCCTCTGCCAACCTGAAGTGGTACAGTCAAAAATGACCAAAAATAACGGAGCCATTGAAATTCACTAGGCGCTCCTTTATATCTGAGGCTTGTGGTTGCGTCAAATAGCGCAATAGGGCCACATATGGGGTATTTCTATAAACTGCAGAAACGGGGCAATCAATATTGGGGTGCATTTCTCTGGTAATAAGCTTATAATTATGAAAAATATTGGATTACAATAAAATCTCTGCACAGAAAATTAAAATTTTCAAATTTCTTACACACTTAGCTTTTATTTCTGTGACTCCCCTAAAGGGTTAAAAAACTTTCTGGATGTGCTTTTGCAGAGTTTAGGGGGTGCAGTTTCTGAAATGGGGTGCTTCGTGGGGCTTTCTAACACACAGTCCCCTCAAATACACTTTAAACCTGAACAGTTCCCTAAAAATATCTGATTTTGAAATTTTACTGAAAATTTGGAAATTTGCTGCTAATGTTTTAAGCTTTCTATTGTCTATAAAAAATGAAATATAGTTTAATAAATGCCGCCAACATAAAGTAGACATGTTGCTAATGCTATTTAATATATAATTTATGTGGTATAACCATTTTCTGTATAAGCAGAAAAGTTTTAAAGTTGGAAAAATGCATTTTTTCACAATTTTTCACGCTATTTTGGGTTTTTTCATAAAGATTCGTTATAAGTATCGACTCCAATTTACAAGAAATGTGAAGTACAATATGTCACGAGAAAACAATCTCAGAATCAGCCGGATAGGTAAAAGCATCCCGAAGTTATTAATGAATAAAGTGACACTGGTCAAATTCATAAAATTTGCTCCGGTCCTTAAGGCCATTTCAGGCCCGGTCCTTAAGGGGTTAAAGGAGAAGTCCAGCGAAAAATTTTATTGCAGTATTGTATTGCCCCCAAAAAGTTATACAAATCCCCAATATACACTTATTACAGGAAATGCACATAAAGTGCTTTTTTCCCTGCACTTACTACTGCATCAAGGCTTCACTTCCTGGATAAAATGGTGATGTCACAACCCGACTCCCAGAGCTGTGCAGGCTGTGGCTGCTGGAGAGGATGATGGCAGAGGGACACTAAGGGACACAGGGCACTGGAGGGACAATGAGCATCCCTCTGCCATCATCCTCTCCAACAGAATTTTTTTGCCGGACTTCTCCTTTAACGGTTCTGTGCTGATGCAACAATATTACAGCTGTATCCCCCATTTTTTTCTGAGGAAAACATGCTGCCTAATAATTATGCACACCACAAGGTGGAAATTGGACAGAAAATAAATCTAATAAAATAAACTAAAGGCCTAGTGTAGCCTTATTTTGATAATCACCTTTCTTGTTCAGTCTGAGTCATTGCATACAGTTTTTCATATTTTTGCGATGTTCACACATAGAGGGAGATTTATCAAACTGGTGAATAGTAGAATTGTCTTAGTTGCCCCTAGCAACCATTCAGATTTCACCTTTCATTCCTCACAGATTCTTTAGAAAATGAAAGGTGGAATCTGATTGGTTGCTAGTAGCAACTAAGACAATTCTACTATTCACCAGTTTGATAAATCTCCCCCATAGTGTTTCCCTCAGTTTTTTGGTCAGTAATTTTGCAGCTAAACTTGGTTCACACTATGTATATTTCAGTCAGTATTATGGTCCTCATATTGCAACCAAAACCAGGAGTGGATTAAAAACACAGAAAGGCTCTGTTCACACAATGTTGAAATTGAGTGGATGGCCGCCATATAACGGTAAATAACGGCCATTATTTCAATATAACAGCCGTTGTTTTAAAATAACAGCAAATATTTGCCATTAAATGGCGGCCATCCACTCAATTTCAACATTGTGTGAACAGATCCTTTCTGTGGTTTTAATCCACTCCTGATTTTGGTTGCAATATGAGGACCACAATACTGACTGAAATATACGTAGTGTGAACATAGCCCATCATGAGGTGGTGTATTATTATTTACAGTCAGACACTCTTCTTCCTGCTGCCACCTCTCTCTGGCCTGAGCAGTAGCAAATCCCTTTTGCGACCATTAGTGCAGTGCACCAGTTGATTATAAAAACATAATTTTTTCCCCTCTTAAATACCCCTTTAACCCCTTTGAGGACCAAGCACAAAATGACCCAGTGGACCGCGCAAATTTTCATTTTTGTGTTTTTGTTTTTTCCTCCTCCCCTTCTAAGAGCTCTAGCACTTTCAGTTTTCTATCTACAGGGCCATGTGGGGGCTTGTTTTTTACAGGAATAGTTGTAGTTTGTAATGGCGTCTTTCATTCTACCATAACATGTATGATGGAGCCCCCAAAATATTATTTATGAAAATATAAACTGGTTAAATTGGAAAAAAAAAGTATGCAATATGGTAACGTTTGGAGGGTTCCTGTGTCTACGTAATGCACTATATGGTAACAGCGACATGATACCATTATTCTATAGGTCAGTCCGAACACAACCATATGCAGGTTTACACAGATTCTCTAATGTTATATATATTTTTTTTATTAAATCTTTTTTTTTTTTTGCCATTAATTATTAATAAAGTGGCCCTATTTTGACGCTTACAACGGTTTTAGATTTTCCCCTATGAGGCTGTATGGGGTGTCATATTTGTATAGCTCGGATGTTTTGATCACTTTTTATAAAAAATAAATTTCATATATGATGTAACAAAAAAACGGTAATCCTGGCGCTTTTTTCCCCCTCTTTTCGTTGACACCGTTCGCGATGACGATAGTTACATATTAATAGACCGCTGTAAGGGATGGGATGGTGATTGTTATATTTTAATAGATCAGACAATTACGCACGCTACCGTATATAATATGTTTATTTATTTTTATATGTTTTATTTATATAATGTGAAAGGGGGGTGATTTTAATTTTTATTGGGAGAGGGGCTTTGGGGTACTTATAAAAACATTTTTTTTTTACACATTTTAAATCCCCCTGGGAGACTTTTACCTGAATACTTAGATTGCAGACACTGTACAATGCTATGCCATGGGCATAGCATTGATCAGTGTAATAGGCGTTTTGCTCCTTGAGCCTGTGGCAGACTCAATCAGCAGAGAGTCGGACCGCACAGAGGAAGCTAAGAGACCTCCAGCGGTCTGATACAGCTATTGAGACCCCCGCAGTGTGACTGCCCCTGTCACTTACACATAACGCTACAGGGTGCACTCAGGGTTGTCTGGGGATCATCACCCATGGCGTACCTGTACGCCCTAGGTCAACTAGGGCTTAAGGCACCCCAAATAATTAAATGAATAATAATGGATGAAAAAAAACATGAACAACATCTATGTAGTTGTATTTTATGTATATGACTACTTATAAATTTAGTTATGTTGAAAGTAAACGTATTTCAAGGGAAGCAGATGCATTCAATGTGTACTAACTTGAAAAAAAAATGGTAATATATAGAGATTTCTTGTAGTACTGCGATAGGGCAAGAGCCTCTGCTTGTTTTTAGCACAACCAGCCATTCTGAAAATCCAAAACAGAGCTGACTATTGATGCCCAGTGATTTCTCTAGTACACAAAAAAAAACCTGGGACCCACTTATTTACGGAAAAAGCGTTTATTACATGTCATAGAGACATGAAAAGTTTTTATTAGTTAGGTTCTGTCTAATTGCCCGAGCGTTCGTCAAATCGTCTGGGCAGCCCATTGGAGACAGCGGCGGTCTCCTGCCGCCGCTCCTGTTGCAGCAGATCATTGCCAGGCTAATTATTGCCGTTTTAGCCTGGCGAAAGACGACGATCAGCTGACATCGGTTATGTCAGCTGATCGTTGTCTTCTATTACACAAAACGATTACTGTTCATAACGGCCGATATCGGCCGAATAGGCCGAATACAGCCGATAATCACTTTGTGTAATAGGGCCTTTGTGTGATAGTACATCAGGTATTATCACTGGTGTTCTTTTATGGGGATTCCTCAAAACATGACCTGTTGGTGGTCCATGAGGGCTGGAATTAAGAAGCACTGGTTTAGACCTGTTTAAACCTGACATGTATCTAGGATGACAGGCAGGATTACAATGAAGGGTAGCACCCATATATAGATAGATAATCTGATTGGGCTATCACAATAGGTGATAGTCATAGCAGTCACCTCCTGCCCCTCCCTGAACAATGCCCTCTACAAAGGTAGCAGAGCATGCCGGGGAAAGTCTTCTATAGCAGTAAATAAGTTCTGTGCTCAGATGACTGCTGTTAATCATATTAATTCTCATAAAACAATAAAGAAAATATGTAAGGTTTCAGTATCTGGCTCAAAATACTAAAATATATTCACAGTCCCTTTAAACCATCAAATGACAGAAACACTCAGAACATATAGCAAATAAAATATATCTTTATTACCACAAGATTTTTAAACCTTTTTGGTAGAAATTAGAGATGAGCTAACCGGGTTCGGGTTCGAGTCGATCCGAACCCGAACGTTCGGCATTTGATTAGCTGGGGCTGCAGAACTTGGATAAAGCTCTAAGGTTGTCTGGAAAACACGGATACAGCCAATGACTATATCCATGATTTCCACATAGCCTTAGGGCTTTATCCAAGTTCAGCAGCCACCGCTAATCAAATGCCGAAAGTTCGGGTTCGGATCGACTCGAGCATGCTCCAGGTTCGCTCATATCTAGTAGAAATGAATAAAATAATGCATGATGTAGACTACAGTGTTCAGCATCACTGGGGCAAAGCCTGGGTAATATATGAACGGGTTAACACAATTCTGACAAACTAACATTTTATACAACATTAGGGGTTTCCCACAAATCAGTAATGACCTTTCCAAAGTATAAGTGACAAATGTGTCATTACTGAGCGTCTGAATGCCAGGACCCCCACCAGTTATGACAACAAAGCTTCCTGAGCCACTTTTGACTGCTGTCTTTTATGAAAAAGGATTTGGAGTGTAAACAAAGACACACAAAATGCCATTGTGTTTTTTAGACAATGCTTTGACCAGATGAAGTTTTCCTTTGTGGTCTACAGTACCATCTACCAAGGCATGTTGAAACCGAGGGTATTTTCACACTAAGCAATAGGTTAGGAATTTCCATTAAAATCTGCAATTAAATTTACTCGTATTCCACTTTAAATTCTGCCTGTAAGATATTTACAGAGCAATGTTCTATTGTGTTCAATGTGATTTCCACTCTGCTGTTCAGACAGCTGAATTTAAGCTTGTAATATTCTGCCGCGGATCCGCTTTCCGCTTTTCTTTGAGCAGATTCCGCTAGAGAAATCCCATAGACGTGAAGGGGCATTTGAATTTTCGATTTCCTTCTGTATTCCACAGAATACGTGCAAACATGCAAGGAATATGCACAGAAATTCATAAAGCGTAATTCAGCTTCAATTCTGCACAAACTCAAGAAGAGGAAAATTTCCTCTTCAATTCCTTGCCTATTGCTCATTGTGAACATTGCCTAGCTAGGGCTGTCTGTAGTTGATGGGTCAAAAATAGACACCTTTTAAAAGAGATGTAGTCATTGTGTTGCAGTAAATAATACCATGTGATTTCAGCATTGAGTGACTATACTAATAATGTTTAATAATAATAATAATAATAATAATCAGGGATGAGCTCTATTACAACACAAGTATTGGAGTGCTTGGAAGGGAAGACATTTAATGATAGAGAATCTTTGCTGTTGGGTGACTGAGTTGTAATACTGTTCATTTGATCCTTATATAGCTGAAGTTAGAGACAGAAGGACAGATGACAATTATACTTGAAATAATGAAAGTAGCAAGAAACTGATGGTGCGTTTACACAGGCAGATTTATCTGACAGATTTTGAAAGCCAAAGCTAGGAATGGATTTGAAAAAAAGGAGAAATCCCTGTCTTTCCTTTATGACCCGTTCCCAGTTTAAAGTCTGTTCCTGGCTTTGGCTTCAAAAATCTGTCAGATAAATCTGCCTGTGTAAACGCACCATGAGTAAAGGCCATAAAGCGATTATTGGCCATACTAGGCTGATTACCAGCCGTTCCAGACAATAATCGTTTGGTGTAGTAGCTCATGTTAAAAGGCAATGATCAGCCCACCTGCATGATGGCAGCTGATAGTTGTCTTTCAACAATGATTATGAAAGTGACTTTCTGCTGTGCGTCACCCCACGTACTAGGAGTGGCGGCAGCACACCGCTGCTCTCTTCAATGGCCCCACTTGCTGTCTGTGTAACAAGGAGGAATGAGGAGGAAATAAACGCTGACCTAACAGTTCAGCGCTCATTTCCTCTTCACATTGTGCCATGTACACATGTTTTGTGGCAATTTTGGACAATTTAGGTCCTACTAATTTCAGTTGGGCTGTCCTTTTTTTTATGGATCCGCAAAAGTTACTGACAGTTTGTATTAAGGACCGTAATTGTGGCATGGATTCTCCTATTCTGCTGTAGAATTTAATAGGAGCATCCATAATTTATACTAAAGAAATGTCAGTAAAGTCCACAAACCCATAAAAAATACGGATGAGTAGTCATTTTAAATCATTCCCACATTCCTAACTATTACTTTTCCCTTTTTGGCTGATTCCCAAAAAATACGGATGAATTACGAAACAATTCTGTGTGGATTGTGGACAAAGATTGGATGTTGATTGATTGATGATTGCTGACATTATATACCATCCTGAGTAGATTTTCAGGACTGTATATGATGTTTGCAATTTCTCTGTATTGCAATCATAATCCGTTTTTTTTCTGAGGGGAAGGTAGTAGTGGGAATGATTTAAAATGAATATTATTAAGTAAAAAAAATGTCCAGTGGCACTCACCATAAAACTTATTTTAATATCTTTATTTAATATCCAAAAGACATACCAACAGGAATACAGAGACACCTCTCCTCACAGTATTGAGCATCAAGGCATTGACAAAGCGCTGGGAAGTGTAAAAATGGCCATTGGCTGGGGCTGTGAGATAAGGGGGGTGTCTGTGTTCCTGTCTGTATGTATTTTGGAAATTGAATAAAGATCAAGTGACGTTGGACAGTATTTTTTTTTTTTTTACTTATTCACACATGTCCTATTACCAAGCTGAGCACCACTGAATAGATCATATGTGGATTTAGAGCCTAATATCTATATCTGCTGGGCGTTATTTCTTGCTGGTGGAATAAAATTATAGCTTATCCATACGTTTTAAAGATTACATTATGTTAAAGATGTTTCTTCGATAAAAATTACAAAAGTTATGGACAATCCTATAGATTATAGAACAATCTGTGCCACAGTTACGGTCCGTGCTAGAGCCTGTAAGTCATTTTTGAGGCAGCAAATTTAGCAGGTTATGGACAGTGTGAACAGCCCAATTGAAATCAACGGGACATAAATTTGTTGGAATTTGTGAATGTGCCCTTAGGACTTTAGATGACTGCAAGTGGGTGTGTAGGGTGCATTGGATGGTGATACTTGGTGACACTTTTTACCTGGGTCTATCAAAAGGGTGAGCATTAGTTAAGAGAGTGTGGTCTAAATGTGCCATGTAATGCCTCCCTAAAATCTGTATTTAAGGCACTACCCATGTCCCCAGCATGTCCCCAGTTTGTGTGCTTTCAGATCTAGTAAAATAAAAGCTGAGCTGGGATTGGTTTCTATAAGTACTTTACACCAGTTTATATTTTCCTTCGTTTACAAAATCTAGACCAAAGTGTTGGTTTATGGTAATTTTGGGATCAGTGTTATTGTTTTTTTTTTTGTGTTTTTTTTTTAAGTGGCATGCCCTAGTATAGCATTTTTGTAGCATCATTCTTACAGGATTCTTTTGAAAAATTGCATTTAAAAAAAAAAGTGTCAGCCAGAGTTACTTTCTGGTATGATGCCTATCCTGTTCACGTCACATGTGCCTGATGCACCTATATCTGTTTCAATATCTAGACAGAGAATGAACGCAGAAGTGGAGATATGGAGCAAGAATGCACTAAACATTTATAAGACCATCGCTGTTGCCCATATTGACAGATTAAGTTACGTCTTTACATTTTTCATACTGCTGGGGAAAAAAATTAAGGCTGATTGGTTGCTGTGGGCAACATTGGAACATTTTATCTATTGTGCAGATACAAATGATAAACTGTAACACAGCTTTGTATAAGACATTGTCACGTGGACATGAATGGCATGCAGCCGCGTATAGTGACAGGTAACCTTTAGTACATGTGGCCATACTAGTAATCCCTTCAAGCAACGCTGCTAAAATGCTGTGTATGACCTGGCCTTACAAAAGAGCGTTCCTCTCCTCTTCTATAGGCTTTAAAATCAGCTCAAAATTTAACCCTTTAGGACACCTATCCATGTATTGCTCCAGTAAATGGCTTTATTTACATAACATATGAAATTGTTTATATACAACTTATGGCTGCCAGCTCCTACTGTGCTACTACTATGCTGTTTTCATCAGTGCAGTGATGTAATACTCACCCCCAATGCCTAATCGTATTACCGCATTGAATAAAGGCTGGAGAGATCACACCGAAAGGACAGAAAGTGCTTCCCTGTGCTGGTGCAAGCAAAGCACATCACTGAATGGAGCACTGGCAGCTAGAATGTGGAGGGCGTGGGCTTGATGTCTGCATGGCTATTCCTGGAAGCTGAAGCAATGCCCTGGAAGCTCTCCCTCTCCCAGGATAAAGATTCATGAATAGAGCAGTGTGTGATCAGGCTGGTAAGTGATGGCCTCTACACAGTTCTAAAGACAAATCTCAGCATCGCACTAAATTCACCAGCGTGTATTTGTACACTGTCATGTGGGTGTAGCCAGCTTCTACTTGTCATGAAGCATGCTACAGGCACAAGGTGGGAGCAGTTTGCAGCCCACCATCTATTCTCCCTGTGCAATAAATGATGGAAAGCATTAGCTTGTACTTGGCCAGGTCTTGACTATTCTACAGCAGGTCAATGTTTTATACTGAATGTAGAGGAGAAGTTTAACGTGACTGAAACTAGTCCAACAGCGTTTATTAATAGGTCACATTAATATTTATTAAGTAAGCAGAAATGTCAGAACAGACGTTCCCATGTGGTAGGTAAGACAAATAAATACCATACACAGCATGTAAACATATACATAAAGCACATAAAGGCCTGCAAACGTCAGAACATAAATTCACACTTTCCTCCCCTGTTTTGTGCTTAGAATATATAAGTGCATTCTGTGAAACAAGTCGAGCAAGTTTTATCACCAAGCTACTGTACATGGAGGCATTTTACTTTATTGTGCAATACTTTTTTGTTGTTTGGGTTAAGTCTTTCCACTTCAGTTTTTGCTGCTGAAACAATTACCGATATCCGAGAAGGTAAGTACTAGATACCGGAGAATGCCACTTTATTCATTTCTAGAATCTTAATTCTACAGCATGACTTCACAGTTGTCTATCGTATAGAATACAACAACTACATTACAACCAAAAAGGAGCCCTTATTGCAATAAAGGAATTAGATAGCATCTGTGGAAATCTGCTCTGTTTTTCATTTTTAACTAAGATTTATTTTTGTCTGTTTTTCTTTTTTTGTGGGCATAACTTGCTGCGATATTCCCACAGCTTGAGACAACAGAGTGGCCCAGATTCACTGTGACTGTCTAATTAACTCCTATTGCTAGAATTCTGGCATAGTGTGCGCCATAAAACTGTCTTACATGACTTGGGTTACATTTATCATGAATTTAAAGGGAATTTGTAATTTGCAAATCATGTTCCAAACTGCTGACACTGTTAGGTAGCTGTTAGGGCAAGGAGACACACTGCACCTGTCATCCATCTATCTGTGCTACCAGAATGTGGAAAATGCTTTTATTTTCTCATCCCCATCCTTGTTTGATTGACAGCTTTCAGCCCTGAGCTCATCTTCCAAATTTAGTTCCTGCACTATACATGCACATAGTGTGCAGGAGCAGGATATAGAAGCAGGGTTTAGAATCGCAGAGAAGTAGGGACAGGGGAAGAAGGGGAAGCGAGAAAGCGTTACAACCCTCAGCACTTCAGGGGCTTGGGAAAGCCTCTTTGCAACTTAGCATCAGAAAATGCAAACATTTTTTCTGGCAGCACAGTTGGATATAGAAAAGGTAGCTCCTTGCCTTAGCAGCAATCTAAGAGTGCCCACAGTCTGGACCATGAATTGCATCTTTCTGATTTACTTTGACACACTATTCCCAGTGACTGACAGAAGTGGTGTAACCTTTCAGGGCATGGCTTTAATAAAGGGTCATGGCTTAAAATGCAACATCTTTGCACCACAAATGCAATAGAATTCTGGTGCTAATTAAGCCAAGTATTAGTGTAGACTTTACAGTGTTTTGTTGAACCTAACTTAATGGGTGTTGTAAAAGCCAAAAGACAAAAAAGGTTCATTACATATTGTGCAAACTTCATTGTACTTAAAGCAACAATGGTACATTTTGCACAGTTGAGGGGGAGGAAGTGCAAGTTGGAAAAATGGATTCGGTCACAAAATGATAAATTCCCCTCTTAGACTATTTAAGGCAATGTTCCCACTTTGGAAACATATTGCAGTAAGGCAGTTGTCTCGTTACATAGACAGCTGCTAATAAAGATCATGATCAGTATTAGCGGCCTTCTCCCAATATGTTCCTGAAGTGGCAATATAGCCTAAGATTTGTCACCTGATTTATCAAAGCCGCTTATGTTATTTGATAAATCAGTCTCATTATCAGACTGTCTAATCTAAGTTCAGGCCAATTTTTTGCTGGCAGAATTGCACCAAAATTTAGTGTTGCAAGCTTTACAGAAGCCACGCACCTCTTGGACACAGCAGAATAGTGTCTAAAAAAACAGTAATAATGAATATAGCGCAAGTCATGTATGTTTTTGGCACAAATTATACCATAGTCCTGGCACATTTACAAGAGTTAATCTGCCCCATTATGTATGGAACGTATGGATATCAAAAAAGTGTCCAAATGAATGTAGTGATAAACCACCATGATTTCTGTGGGCCAAATGTATGCCAATGGTGTGATTTGACATAGATTCCACAAGATAAAAGGTTTGTCTAATATTAGGAATCTCTTTACTGAATTTCCAAAGAACAGCGCCACTTTTGTCCACTGGCTCTGCCTGGTATTGCAGCTTAGTCTTATTTGAGTGGATGGAGCCTAACTGCAAACCTCTACTTTAACGGTCCAATGTTGGGGTGAAAAATATCAAAACCTTTATCTCTGGTAACAGGAAATCCCTTCTATGTCCAGTCATTATTTTATTTTCTGAATGTATAGAGAAATACAGCCAGCTACATTGTATATAATAAAATAATGCAAATAAGTGATACACTACCTTTCTTTACTGTTAAAGTCAGTGGCAGACATATGCAAATATACTGTATGCATAAGAGTAGTATACATTTCTGTGTGCAGTTCTCCCAACCCCAGCAACAGAAAAACAAAACAAAGCAATGCTCAGCTGATCACCACAGGTCCAGCTATTATGATTGAGGTAAGCAACATCTGGCTATCTGTTTACAATAAAGCAGCCACTACAGGAGATATACCATGCATTATGTAATATTAAAAAACAAAACAAAAAAACAGACGAACAGTGGAACCCCCTGTATAACATCCCTATGATTTAATGGGCCATAGGGGTGTTATTAAACATATGGGACATATAGACATATGATCTCATGAAACAACTCCTCTAGGGAGAAAACTGTATGCTTATGTGATATTGAGCTGGAACATTGTAGTTCATTGCAGAATGTCAGACTTATGTAGTTTTCCATAGTAATGTCTTAGCTTGCCAGGTAATGATAGGCTTGATTTCTATTGACCATGGTAGATGCGTTGATGCAGCATGTGATAACATATTTAGCTTAATTTCTGTTATTAGCTTTAGTTTTGCTTGTCTGTGGGCTGCAATACATGTCTGTCCATTTCTAAACTTCAGGTATAATTTATGTGACGTGTAATGGCCATTAGTATATTAACATGTTGGGGATGGGAAAAATCATTCATACATGTCCCATAATTTTTATATTTCATTTATAACACAATAACTTATACTTATGTAAGTTTCAGTCTGTTGGAATGTATTGAACGTAAAAAATAAGTATTTGATACACTGTGGATTTTGCAAGTTTTCTCACCTAGGAAGAATGGCGAGGTCTGTAACTTTTATTGTAAGTACACTTCAACTGTGAGAGCCAGAATCTTAAAGAAAATCCAGAAAATCATATTGTTTGAATTTTAAATAATTATTTGGCATTTTTTGCATGAAATAAGCATTTGATACAATAGACAAAACAGAAGTTAACGGGGTTGTCCGGGATATTATGATTCTTGCGGATCCTGTGGGGGCTGTGGAGGACATGACAGTAATGTATACTTAGCAGTCCCACTCACTTGTAGCTGCCGGATCTTGGGCCACCCATTTGCCACCATCAGTGTTTTGTAAACATCCGGTAATCTCTCTTTGGAAATGGCTGGTCAGCATAGACAGTATACGGTAGTCACCAGATGTTTCCAAAACACTGACAGTGGCAGGGAATGGGCTGTCTGAGATCCAGCAGTTGCGGCGGAGTGGAACAGGTAGGTGTACATTACTGTCATGTCCCCCAAATTATCCCAGACAACCTCTTTAATATTTGGTACGGAAACTTTTGTTTGCAGTTTCAGAGGTCAGACGTTTCCAGTAGTTCTTGACCAAGTTTGAACACACACTGCAGCAGGGATTTTGTGCCACCCCTCCATACCAGATATTCTCTACAACTCTCAGGTTTCGGGGCTGTGATGGGCAACATTGAATTTTAGCTTTCTCCAAAGATATTCTGTTGGGTTCAGGTCTGGAGACTGGTTAGTCCACTCCAGGACACTTGAAATGCCTCTTAGGAAGCCACTGCTTAGTTGCCCTGGCTCTGTGTTTCAGGTCATTTTTATACTTGAAGACTCAGCCACAACCTATCTTCAGTTGATCTTACTGAGGAAAGGAGGTTGTTGGCCAAAATCTAGCAATACGTGGCCCCATCCATCTTACCTTTAATATGGTGCAGTTGTCCTGTCTCCTTTGCAGAAAATCACCCCCATAGTTTGATGTTTCCACCCCCATGCTTCTTGGCTAGGACTGTGTTTTTGAGGTTGTAGTCATGCTTCTTGCTCCTACACAGCAAGTAGAGGTGATATCAAAAAGTTCTATTTTCATCTTATCTAACCACTTGATCTTCTCCAATGTCTCCTCTGGATCATAGATCATGATCAAATTTTTTATCCCAGGCATGTTTAAATTCAGTTATTGTAGATTTACCAACCACATCTGCTAAACGATTGTTCCAAGCATCTACTACTCTTTCAGTAAAGAAATATTTTGTTGTGTTTCTGATCTTTTGCCAACTAACCTCAGAAAGTGTCCCCTCATTCTTGTGTTTATACCTCACTTAGTCTTTATACCTCACTTAGTCCTTTAACATATTAAAATGTTTCAATCATTCCTCCTTCCCCTTCTTTCCTCCAGACTATACAGATTTAGGTCCTTAAAGGGAACCAATCAGCCCGTTTGAGCTGATATGGTTCCCTTGAGCATTATATTAAGCACCTGAAGCGGCCCCAGCACGTACCGGCCACGGCCGCAGCAGGTGCTTTATAACGGAGAAAATGACTTTTATTCCCTGGCTCGTGACTAGATACGAGCGCGGAAGTAGTCATGGTGGGCGGCTCCCCGCTCATATCTAGTCACTGCGCTCTGCCTGTCAGCGCGCTCGGCGGGATGATTGACAGGCAGAGAGGCCAGTAACGGACCTCTCGGCCTGTCAATCATCCCCTCTGAGTGCGCTGACAGGCAGAGCGCAGTGACTAGATACGAGCGGGGAGCCGCCCACCATGACTACTTCCCTGCTCGTATCTAGTCACGAGCCAGGGAATAAAAGTCATTTTCTCCGTTATAAAGCACCTACTGCGGCCGTGGCCGGTACGTGCCGCGGCCGCTCCAGGTGCTTTATACAATGCTCAAGGGAACCATATCAGCCCAAACGGGCTGATTGGTTCCCTTTAAAGGGAACCTGCCACTCTGGGAAACAAGGGCAAAACCCACCAAGAGAAATATTGTGGTTGGCAATAATACTCTTATTGTCAACTGCATCTACACTACCATCAACACCCACCTAAACTGCATCAACCACTGTATCTACTGCACCAATGACTGGTCGGGGACAGAAATTCTCCTCCTAAATTATATTTCTATATTACATGTCTGTCCAAAAATCTGAATTCCTCACCAAGTACCTGTGTACCTACAGTATGCATGATGGATGCAAACCATCCCTCGTTTCTCTTTATTAGACCACCTGCTAGAATTATGACTGATAGACCCCAAATCTTCAGCCTTATACCATTACCTTAACGATACATTAAACTCTGAGATGCAACATGCCTTGTTGTTCTGATAACAGACAGTCAAAACCTCTGAAAATGTCACTGAGCCTGTTATTTTTCCTAGCCCCATGCTAAAACTCTGAAATTCCAGTTTTTACCAATTTTACATAATTTTGGGACAAGTCATTTGTTCCAAGATGGCCGTTTTTCAATGCGTTGTGTGCATTGGACGTCCATTCTCCCATTGACTTTAATGCATTGCCATTTTTTACGTTGTGTGAACCTAGCCTAACACTGCACCAAACCAGACATCTTTGAAAGGGGTAGTTCACCAAAAAATATTTCTTTCAAATCAGACAGAACAGACAGAAAGTGCCAGAGATTTATCATTTACTTGTATTAAAAAAAATCTCAACTCTTCCAGCAGCCATCATCTGCTGTATGTCCTGTAGGAAGTGGTGTATTCTTTCCAGTCTGATACGTTGCTCTCTGTCGACACCCCTGTCCATGACAGGAAGTGTCCAGAGTAGTAGCAAATTCTCCCTTATTCTCCCCACTGTAACTAGTTACCTTTCACAGATAGACATTGTAACAGTCCTTTAGGACATATTCTTTTCTTAGCTGAAGTTTCTAAAAAGCATACTTTACCTTAAGCAACATTTATAAAATTGTTAAAGTGTGCAGCAAAGTTATTGTATGTGTCATACTGTATACCGTACTCTATTTGTGTCCACAGTGTTAAGAGTGACATTAAATTGATGGGAACAGCTAATTCCTTTTTGAACAGACTACATTCTATTTCTGGTGCCGGCAGTGAAGACAGAATAAGCAATCTGTGTCACTGCTTCTCAATCAGGACACATAGCAAGCCGAGAATTCCCATTAATGTGTGTTCTGGCATCATGTGGGATTAAGTGCACTGAAAATATATTATTTTACATTTTAGGACTATACAGAAGACTTAAAGGATGGCTAAAGACTTCCGCTATTATTTCCAGCACCCGTGGTCCCGGATAGTTATTGCTTACTTGGTGACTTTTTTCAATTTCTTAATATTCGCTGAGGATCCTGTCTCTCATAGCCAAACAGAAGCCAATGTCATTGTTGTTGGGAACTGCTTTTCTTTCATCATGACTAAATACCCAGGAGGAGCCTGGAACTTTTTAAAAGTCCTCCTTTGGCTTATTGCCATCATAGTTGGGTTGGTCGCTGGGAAATTTCTTTTCCATCAACGTTTGTTTGGTAAGATTTTATAACTTGTGTTATATTTATTGCAAAAATGGTCCAACTTTACTGAAACTGTCATAAACTATATTTACGCACTGTAAAATCAAGGTAAAATATGGCCGTAATTGTTAGACAAAAAGTACTGTATAGAATACTGACCGACCAATTAATAAACAGGCTCATTATATACTACCTGCTTTTGCTAAAAAAGGGCGGGTTCACACTACGGAATTCGGAACTACTTGAGTAAAAGTGTTCCTGAGTGTTCAGACCCCCACAGTCTCTAGATCTAGCTGGGGGAAGCACGTGGCTACATGCTTTATTTCCTAGCTCCCTGCAATCTCTGTCTTGCTGCATGAAATGAGCTCCATTAGAAGTTGATGTAGGCCACCCTATAGGCCTTACTACATTGAACGGTTATTGGCCTTACTTGGCTGAAAGGCAATGATCAGTGGACATGCATGATGTCGGCTGTTCATGTACTTTCAACAAGTTGAAAGTACACAATGTGTGCAGCGACTGCCTACTGTGCACCATTCTATGTAACAAAAGCGACAGCAGCAGGCCACCGCTGACTTCAGTAGGCAGCTCAAACGATCTAAGGATTGGTCTGGCAGCTTTCTGCGTGCATAATAGCACAGGCAGGCAGCAGGGAACGGGGGGCGGAAATAATAGCCATTATTTGCCGTCAAAAGATGGCCATCCACTTAATTTCAGCAGTGTGTGAAGATATCCTTTCTGTGTGTGAACATAGCCTAAACCTGTGCGGCATTAGGCCGACAGAAAAAGAGTATCTTGCTTTTCTGCCTATCTGCAGCCCGGATGGTCATCCCTCGCCACTGGCGTTCCACACAGGTCCGCACCATGGCGGAGTGGCAGGCCGAAATGTCACACCTCCACCGTATGAACTCTCTGCTGAGGCTTCGGGGTCCGATAAATGTTATAAGACGGTATAGATGCCTTGGTTGCTCTTCTGAGAAACTCCTGATTTTCAGACTTTGTTCGTTTGATAGAATAGGGCTACTCAATTACCAAATTTCCTCCCTTTCCCCAATATGGGGCTGTTCTCCCTTGGTCAGGGCAAGTACCCCCCTTTCCCCCCGTCCCTCTCCCCCTCCCATTCCTCTCCTTCTTCATTCGCCTGACTGCTCTTCTGCCCTCCCTAATTATCTCTCTCTGCTTACCTATTCTGACCCCCTCCCGGGGGCTACTCACCTTTATATTGTCTTGATTTAGGTTGCTCCTCTGCACTTTTTTTCCCCCTGCTTTATGTTGTATTGAAGGAGGCCCACCGTACGTGGTGTAGCCCATGTTTCTTCAGTTATCCACCGACCTGGAGGGGTTCCTTAGACCCTAATAGTTGCTGTTGTTGGGAACACGAAGGGATTCCTGGTCCATTTGTTGTATGTTGGATCTATACTGGTACACCTATCCCCCAGGTAAAATACTTTACATGGACAATGGGTGCTTTCATGTCATTGCCTGTCTGCAGCGGATCCTAGGTTATTATGTGTTACAAGCCTTATGGTCCTGCTTTTGTTGTGATGGACCTCTTTTGTTTGTTGTTTGTATGTTTTCTTGCCTTTCCTTATAATACGAATAAAAACTGATTATACATAAACCTATTCGGCATATCAAGAGATCTTATAATGACAGGGACACTTTAAAGCAACTCTGTACCGAAAATCTGCCCACCCCAAACGACTTGTACCTTCCAATAGCTACTTTTAATTCAATATCTGTCCTGGGGTCCATTCGGCAGGTGATGCAGTTATTGTCCTAAAAAACTACTTTTAAACTTGCAGCCCTGTGCCAAACAGCCTTTGCCTAGAGTGACTGTGCATTAGGCTGGCACATCCTCTCTGTCCCTCCTCCCCACCCTCTTCATCATTAGGAATGCTCCAGGCAGATTGTCTCCTATTTGTCAGCTGTGTCAGCCCGGCACTTGTGCAATGTTCAGCATGGAGAAAATGTTCCAGTGTCATTTCTAATGATGTACAGGGTGGGGAGGAGGGACGGAGGGGTGGTGCAAAGTTAGGGCACAGATATTCTAGGCCACGTCCGTTTGGCACAGGGCTGCAAGTTTAAAAGTTGTTTTTTTAGGACAATAACTGCATCACCTGCCGAACGGTCCCCAGGATAGATCTTGGATTAAAAGCAGCTATCAGAAGGTACAAGCGGCTTAGGGGGATCAGATTGTGGGTACAGAGTCACTTTAATCTGCTCCCTCTAGCCTAAATCATTGACATTGGATCCAAGGATTCATGAGTCACTGACAGCAATTTAGTTTTGCTTTGTGAGGAATGTAACTTCAGTCCTCTGTAAATATGTTTTATACACCAAATGTTGCAAACTCTGCAGTCATGCTAACTTATGATATCAGTTAATTGAAAGGATGTTAATAAAAAATCTGGCACGGTCTTGATGTTGGCCAGATGGTCTTTAGGTTATGTTTCTTAATTTAGAATATTTATTTGCACCAAGAAGAGCTTTTTATGATAATGTGATTCATTTTTGGACGGCTGGGTATAGAATAAAGAAATAAAGCATTATTATAATAGGTAAAGCTAGTAAACTTGACTTCAATAATTATTACATTATATTAGTTTGCAGTTCAAACAACCTGGTTTGAAAAGAAAATAAGTTTTTTGTTATAGCTGTGATCAAGTATTTAATATTTTTATTTTCTTTAACAGCTCACACCTAAAATTTTTGTTGTGTTATCTTTCCAACTTATAAAGTAGTCATCCCATACCAATTTCACCTGTTATAGTTCTCTTTCTGTTAGGTTTTTGAACATTTTAGCTGACAAACAGTACAACTGGGCAAACATTTACAGTGTTACAGTCAGGTATGCTGAGTTCAGGCTGCGCAGATTCAAAACAGAGAGCATTACATGTTGTAGATGATAACAGTCTGAGGCCGGGTTCACACCGCGTAAGACACCGGCCGGCAGGGGTCCTGGAGCGGCAATACAGTGCAGCTACGGCAGGGGGAGAAGTGAGATACTTTGTTATGCTCCACTCTGCCCCTACTGGAGTGACAATTTTTTTAAATGGTCGGACTTCTCCTTTAACAGTTAGTTCTAGGATTTCTTCCTAAAGGTTTACTTATTCTATGACAGTATGGTAATTTAGCTCCTATGATGTTGTATTAACCCCTTAAGGACAGAGCCTGAAATGGCCTTAATGACAGAGACAAATTTTATGAATATGACCAGTGTCACTTTATTCATTAATAACTTCGGGATGATTTTACCTATCCGGCTGATTCTGAGATTGTTTTCTCGTGACATATTGTACTTTACATTTCTGGTAAATTGGAGTTGATACTTATAACGAATCTTTATGAAAAAACCCCAAATAATGTGAAAAAATGTGAAAAACTGCATTTTTCCAACTTTGAAACTTTTTTGCGTATACAGAAAGTGGTTATACCACATAAATTATATATTAAATAGCATTAGCAACATGTCTACTTTATGTTGGCGGCATTTATTAAACGATCTTTCATTTTTTTTAGACAATAGGAAGCTTAAAACATTAGCAGCAAATTTCCAAATTTTCAGTAAAATTTCAAAATCAGATATTTTTAGGGACCTGTTCAGGTTTTAAGTGTATTTGAGGGGACTGTATGTTAGAAAGCCCCACAAAGCACCCCATTTCAGAAACTGCACCCCCACACTCTGCAAAAGCATTTCCAGAAAGTGTTTTAACCCTTTAGGGGAGTCACAGAAATAAAAGCTAAGTGTGTAAGAATTTTGAAAATTTTAATTTTCTGTGCAGAGATTTTATTGTAATCCAATATTTTTCATAATTATAAACCTATTACCAGAGAAATGCACCCCAATATTGATTGCCCCGTTTCTGCAGTTTATAGAAATACCCCATATGTGGCCCTATTGCGCTATTTGACGCAACCACAAGCCTCAGATACAAAGGAGCGCCTAGTGAATTTCAACGCCTCCATTATATTTGGTCATTTCTGACTGTACCACTTCAGGTTGGCAGAGGCTCTGGGGTGCCAAAACCTAAAAAACACCCCTAAAGGAATGTAACAAGGGGTGCGGTGAGCAATATGGCGTGAAAAAAGAAAAATTTATTTTTTACACTAAAACATTGTTCTAGCCTTCAATTTTTCATTTTCTTAAAGGGATAAGAGGGAAAAAAAAGACACAAAATGTGTAGCGCAGTTTCTCCCGAGTACGGAAATACCCCACATGTGGCGATAAAGTGCCAAGGGGGCGCAGGACGAGCCTCCAAAGGGAAGGAGCGCCAATTGGCTTTTGGAAGCTGAATTTCACTGGAAAGGATTTCAAGGGCCATGTCGCATTTACAGAGCCCTCGTGCTGCCAAGACACTGGAAACCCCCCACAAGTGACCCCATTCTGGAAACTACACCCCTCAAGGAATCTAACAAGGGGTACAGTGAGCATATGGACCCCACTGGTGACGGGCACAAATGTGGAGCAATGTGACGTAAAAGTAAAAAATTTCATTTTTTCACTTTCATGGCACAAATGTGCCCGTCATCAAGGGGTCCATATCCTCACTGCACCCCTTGTTAGATTCCTTGAGGGGTGCAGTTTCCAGAATGGGGTCACTTGTGGGGGGTTTCCAGTGTTTTGGCAGCACGAGGGCTCTGTAAATGCGACATGGCGTTCATCATCCATTCTAGCCAAATCCGACCTCCAAAATCCAAATGGCGCTCCTTTCCTTCGGAGGCTTGCCCTGCGCCCACATGGCGCTTTATGTCCACATGTGGGGTATTTACGGACTCGGGGGAAATTGCTCTACACATATTGTGTGTTTTTTTCTCTTTTAACCCCTTGTGAAAATGATAAATTCAAGGCTAAGCCAACATTATAGTGTAAAAAATGTAATATTTCATTTTCACGCCACATTGTTCTACATTTGTGCCCGTCACCAGTGGGGTCCATATGCTCATTACACCCCTTGTTACATTCCTTGAGGGGTGTAGTTTCCATAATGGAGTCACTTGTGGGGGGTTTCAACTGTCTTGGCAACACAGAGGCCTTTTGAATGCAACATGGCCCCTCGAAATCCATTCCATCCAAATCCAGCCTTCAAAAACCAAATGGCGCTCCTTCCCTTCGGAGGCTTACCCTGCACCCGCATGGCGCTTTATGTCCACATGTGGGGTGTTTCCGTACTCAGGGGAAATTGTTCTACACATTTATTGGTTTTTTTTATCTTTTAGCCCCTTGTGAAAATGAAAAAATCATGACAAGATTAATGATTTAGAGTAAAAATTTTACAAAAATTACACTAAATGTTGGTCTAGCCTTGATTTTTTTCCATTTCCACAAGGGGTTAAAAACGAAAATGAACACAAAACGTGTAGGGTAGTTTCCCCTGAGTACGAAAATACCCCATATGTGGGCATAATGTGCCATATGGGCACAGGGCAAGCCACCAAAGGGACAGAGCGCCATTTAGAGGCTGGAATGGAGGATGGAGGCCATGTCGCAATTACAAAGCTCCTGTGCTGCCAGGTCAGTAGAAACCCCCGACAAGTGACCCCATTCTGGAAACTACACCCCATAAGGAATCTAACAAGGGGTGCAGTGAGGATATGGACCCCACTGGTGACAGTCACTTACGTAGAACATGTGCCGAGAAAATAAAAAATACCATTTTTTTCATTTTCACGTCCCAAATGTGGCAGTCAACAGGGGGCCATATCCCCGCTGCCCCCCTTGTTAGATTCCTTATGGGGTGTAGTTTCCAGAATGGGCCGCACAGAGGCTTTGTAATTGCATCATGGCATCCTCTAATGGGAATGGCGGCCATACCTACTTAGCTGGGCAAAAGGGACAATTCTAATTTATTTTGGGGGTATTAGGCCAATTATTAGTTTATAAGCTTGGAAATGACAGGTGTCCATCAAATTCAACCTGTGTTGATCCAGAGGAAGGCAAAAAACCCTTGTGAGGCAGACGACAGTAGCCTCATCACAGGGGAAAAATTCCTTCCCGACTCCATAATGGCGATCAGAATAATCCCTGGATCAACGTGACCCCTGAAATAGGAATAAGGGACAATAATTAGATAATGTAGAACTCCAATGACGTGTAGTGCGCCTTGAAGCAATCCAGTATGCAGAGGCCGGGGGGATCAGGACAGGTGTCACACTCGAAAATGGCAACATCAAAAAGTATTGGAACAGCACAGGTATGGCACAAAAATAGAAAATTAGAACAGTGCACGCCTCACCGGACGGGATCCCGGCCGTCCAGACAAAATCCAATGAAAAGCGTGGAGACAGCACTCAAGTGAAAAAATATGTGGTTTATTCACATCCTACTTCCCGCAACGTTTCGGCTGACACTCAGCCTTTCTCAAGCGTGTCTACATAGTGCACAAAGTCACTCTTATATGTGGTTCACATCAATAAATTACATACACAAAGCAATCAGTGAAAATACAGTGAACAATCAGCATAATTGTGAACAAATCATGTATCGTATTGAAGCGATTTCTATCTGTGATGCAATCACTCATATATAACACAAGTGTTGTGAGCAATAAAATATGTGGGCAAAAGTGTTTAGCAGAACACTGTTCAAACTATGTGCTATATAAGGTTAAGTGGATGAAGTGTAAATATAAAAGAATGTGTATACAATACCCGCCATTCATGCCTCTGTGTCATGGGGCTCGGTCAAGACAAGCGTTGGTGTGGGTTGTCTCTGCATGCGTCATACTACATGGCCATAGCCCGTCACGGGGAACGGCCGGCGCATGCGCAGAGAACAATTCACTGTTGCGGGCGCCATCTTGCAAATGGGAAAAAGTGCTAGAAATTGCCAGTAGTGTGGACTCATAGAACCTATTGGATACTGACAGTGAAATGATAGAACCACTAGTCGAGGTCATGGGGATGATCAATCCCTGCTCACAGATAAATTAACAGAACATTAGATCATGTGCCGCCATAAAGGGAGAAATGACGGTTAGGGCAAACTTAGCCATATATTACATATGTATTTATACAATCACGCATACTTGCGTAAACCTCAGAGCAGTCTCACCACATCCTCATGGGTCCTACGGTGTCACCACTTTCGTGGGGGTATCCCGTATTCTCCATAGCACCATAACAGGGGGATCCTCGTACATGACGGGGACATCCCCCTATAGGTGACGTGTGGGAGACAGCCCAAAAGCGGTATATGTTAGAACTATCAGAGACCGTCAGATCGCACATCAGGAAGCAGTCCCATATAGAACTAGATCTAGGTACCATATTGTTAAATCAAAGTGTCCACAGTATTGGCAAAACCTAAAAAAGCTCCAACCAAAAAATAAATTTATTGGTGGCTCAAAAAACAACTATATAATATTGATGGAGCCCGAACTTAGATTACAGAAAAATAATATAGAAATAAACCCGGAAAAACTTAATTTCATGAGGCCATATGTTCAGATGCATGTTGGGGGTATCTTCTAAAACTTCCAGTAGACAATCCAAAGACATTATCTACAAAAGAGAAAAGAAGGGTTGAGTATTATTAAATTAATAAACAATAAATATGATGTACACTATGTAGGTTGATGCACTCAATGTAAGGAGATAGGACGGCCCTGTGGTGTTGCAAAAAACTCAACTCAAGGATCATCAACACTGTATAAAGAATCATTCATAATTTGAAATCTAAGTTCATACCATTAGGGGCCAGGCTATCCAGGGTGTGGATCCATCTGAGTTCTTTCATTTTAAGTCTAGCCTCTCGATCTCCACCTCGTCTATTTCTAGGCTCCCTATCGATGATAGCAAACCTCAGATCACGTAGTGAATGTCCAGTTTCAATGAAATGCCTGGCTACAGGCAAATCCATGCGACCAGTGCGTATGGTTGATTTGTGTTTGTTAATTCTCATTCTGCATTGCATAGTCGTTTCACCCACATATAATTTCCCGCATGGACATGTAAGTACATAAATGACATAGTCAGAGAGGCAAGTGAGGTGGTCCCTGATTCTAAAAGTATGCTGTGTTTGAGGGTGTATAAACACCGGTCCTTTAATTAGTAGTGGGCAATTAGTACAACCCAAGCATGGGAAACAACCTCCTCTAAACTCTTTTATCACTGTCTGTATACCAGTGCTAGATGGTCCTATGTCAGCTTTAACCAACATATCACGTAAATTGGTGGGACGTCTATATGCCATCCGGGGATTGCTGGCAAATTCCTCAATTTCTGGGAATCCCCTCCCGAGTAACCTCCATTCTCTACGGATAATGTGGGAGACCCGATTGCTAATGTCTGAATAGGTACTCACAAATGTTAAACGTGGGCTAGTGTCTTTCTCTGTGTTAGACGGTGGAGTCAGGGCTTTTTGTTTCTGTTGAGTGATAAGGGCATGTGGATACCTTCTAGCCGAAAATCTGCTACACATGCTATCTAGTCGCTGAGGTAAAAGGGATGGATCCTGTACAATCCTGGTAACCCGTAAGAACTGACTATAGGGCAATGACTTGATCATAGGTTTAGGATGATGACTACTATATAATAGGAGGTTATTCCTATCCGTAGGTTTAACAAAGAGGTCCGTCATCAACCTCCCACCAGATTTGTAAACCCAAGTATCCAAAAATTGGATACCCGTGGGGGACGCTACCATAGTAAATTTAATGGTGTCATCAATGGTGTTGAGAAATTCATGAAACACATCAAGATCAAGTGCCGAACCCTGCCAAATGATAAAAATGTCATCTATGTACCTCCACCACCTCAGAACATGTCCGAAGTGGTGGGATACATAGATCTTGGCTCTCTCGAGGGCTGCCATGTACATGTTTGCATAAGTAGGCGCAACATTGCTGCCCATGGCAGTCCCTCGTTTCTGTACATAGTAAGTGTCGCCAAAAAGGAAGTAATTTTCAGTGAGAATAATCCGGAGTAAACCCATCAAGAAGGAGATGGCATGGGGAGAGAGGTCAGAATCTTCCAACGCTTCTCTCACCACTGCCATACCTCTATCGTGGTCAATAGACGTATACAGTGAGGTCACGTCAAAGGAGACAAGGATGTCAGTCTCCCCCACTTCAATATCTTTCAGTTTTTCTAAAAAATCTTGAGTGTCTCTGATGTATGAATGTGCACAGGTGGCAAACCCTCTCAGAACCTTATCAAGGTAAATGGCGCTAGGTGCAAATATTGAGTCTCTTCCTGATACGATGGGCCTACCTGGGGGGTTGGTCATACTCTTATGAATCTTGGGCAGGCAATATAGGACCGGAGTGATGGGATATTCAACATAAAGGAAATCTTTCAAATTCTTATCTATAATGTTGAGTGTGTATGCTTCATCAGTCATGTCCTTAATCTTCTTCATGATTTTGTATTTGGGATCTGAATTAAGTACTTCATATACCTCTATGTCGGTGATCTGTCTTTTTATCTCCTCAAGATATGATGATGAATCCATTACCACCAAGGCTCCGCCTTTGTCAGCGGGCTTGATGGTGATGGATTTATTCCGCTGTAAGCCTGCTAATGCTGCCCTCTCAGCGGTAGTCAGGTTGGTATATTTCTCTCTCTGGTAAGACGCCTTCATCAGGGAAATCTGCTTACTGACATTAATGGAAAATGTGTCTATAACTGGATCGTGTACAGGTGGAGTAAAGATACTCTTTTTGCGTAACCCTGTATCACCCAAACACAATTCACTTGCATTAACAGATACAACCTTTTCTTTATCAGAAAACCAGACCTTAAGTTTCAATAATCTATACAATTCCTGAAGATCAATTTCTAACTGGAACCAGTCCACCTCATTATGAGGGCATGCGCCGGCCGTTCCCCGTGACGGGCTATGGCCATGTAGTATGACGCATGCAGAGACAACCCACACCAACGCTTGTCTTGACCGAGCGCCATGACACAGAGGCATGAATGGCGGGTATTGTATACACATTCTTTTATATTTACACTTCATCCACTTAACCTTATATAGCACATAGTTTGAACAGTGTTCTGCTAAACACTTTTGCCCACATATTTTATTGCTCACAACACTTGTGTTATATATGAGTGATTGCATCACAGATAGAAATCGCTTCAATACGATACATGATTTGTTCACAATTATGCTGATTGTTCACTGTATTTTCACTGATTGCTTTGTGTATGTAATTTATTGATGTGAACCACATATAAGAGTGACTTTGTGCACTATGTAGACACGCTTGAGAAAGGCTGAGTGTCAGCCGAAACGTTGCGGGAAGTAGGATGTGAATAAACCACATATTTTTTCACTTGAGTGCTGTCTCCACGCTTTTCATTACACTCGAAAATGGCGTCCTTCCTGATCCCCCTGTTACGCCACACTCTGCACTTCTTCTGGGGTCTCGTGTTTTCCAGTGTGGGGGACGTCACCTGGAGAATGTTGTCCTGGTGCGATACGGGGTCCCTCACATCCAGAAGCGCTGGGTCCGCTCCATGGCTGCTAAATATTAGGGCTTTATTACTGCTTCTGATATTTCGGATTGTGCCGCAAGCTACAGTAGCTCGGGCAGCTAGGGACCGGAAGAGGGGGTGCTGGTATAAAAGTTATCCCCGTACAGGTGGTAAACTTTATCCAGCAGTGGGAAGATCAGTTCCCGGACGATCTTTCCACTTGTTCCGAGGATGGGGGGGGGGGGCATCTGGGGGCTGGATTCGGGTGTCCCTTCCTACATACACTCTGAGGCTGGGTTCACACGCTGTAACTGTGCGGCTGTATTTTTTATGCGGCTGTAAATGTGCGGGTGAAACTACTGCCGTGGGAAAAAATAGACATGCGGCTCAAAACATACGGTCATTTACTTGGAAATCTGGTTCAACTAAAAATAACAAATAAAATGTTAAGAAAGTGATGCAAACACCTCTGGATGCATCTGGGAAAGCAGGGAACACAGTTTACATGAATCGCTATTACCGGGGTTTGCGATCCTCTGCACTATAGCCGATGTGTCTCATGGTTAATATATTGAATTAATAAAACACATTTTCTTTGTAATAAAGTCCCTTTTATTGTTCAATAATTAAATGTAAACGATTCCATCATTTTGCAATTAAATATACTGTTAAAATAAATATATATATAAATAAATGTATATTTATATATATATTTATTTTTTGACAGTATATTTAATTGCACAATGATGGATTCGTTAGAATTAAATTATTGAACGAAGAAACTGTATTTATTTAAACGAAAATGTGTTTTATTCATTAAATATTAATTAGTACAGGAAGCTCTATAAGCCGTTAATTCATATGCCGGCAATAGAGCATTCTGTACTAATCATCACTTAACTTTAATTAAAACATCAAATGTTTCTTCTAATTATGTTATGACAATAGCATTATTAGAAGAAACATTTAGAATTATATGTGCGCTCAGCTGATTGGCTGTTCGGCTGAGCGCACATATAATGAGCCGGTCCGCAGCACAGTGACTTCATTGTGCTGCGGACCAGCGAAGAGACAACATCGGGACATCGGATGGTGAGTATAGAGCTCTCCCCACCCCCTCCCCGGCACTGCACCCCTCCCAGCAAGGAAGGGGGGTCACTTAACCCCTTCCTTGCTGGGATGGGTGCAGTCTGACATCAGTCTGGCCCCCAAGGGGTTAAGGGGGATGCAATACATCCTCCCGTAACCCCTTGGGGGCCAGACTGTAAGCAGCGATCTGTAAAGATGCTGCATACTGTAAGGTGCACAACACCGCTCACAATGATGGGTGTTGTGCTCCTGTTTGTGTGTTTTTTGTGTGTTTCTCCCTTTTTGTTTTTCAGATATCGGTATCCTGGGGATTACGTCGGATTCCATGGACTACGTCGATGACCAGCGGTTGTTCTTTGAATTTTTTTTAATAAAATGGTCAATGAGGGGTGTGGGGGTGTTTTTATTTGAATAAAAAAATTTGTAAACTTGTGTCTTGTCTTTATTTCTTTACTTTATAGACTTAGTAGTGGAAGCCGTCTAATAGACGGAATCCATTACTAAGTTGGGGCCTAGTGTTAGCCGGTATAAAATGGCTAACACTAACCCCCTATTATTACCCCAGTACCCAATGCCACCAGGGGTACTGGGAAGAGCCGGGTGCCAGTGGTCCCGGAGCGTCAATATTGGCGCTCCTGGACCGGGCGGCAGCAGGCTGGTAAGATTTAGGCTGGGGAGGGCCTAAAACAATGGCTCTTCCTACCCTGGTGTTACCAGGCTGCTGTCGTTTGGTTTTTAACCCGGCTGGTTATAAAAATAGGGGGGACCCTATGCGGGTTTTTTTTTAAATAAATAAATAATTTAAAAAAAACGCATAGGGTCCCCCCTATTTTTATAACCAGCCGGGTTAAAAACCAAACGACAGCAGCCTGGTAACACCAGGGTGGGAAGAGCCATTGTTTTAGGCCCTCCCCAGCCTAAATCTTACCAGCCTGCTGCCGCCCGGTCCAGGAGCGCCAATATTGACGCTCCGGGACCACTGGCACCCGGCTCTTCCCAGTACCCCTGGTGGCATTGGGTACTGGGGTAATAATAGGGGGTTAGTGTTAGCCATTTTATACCGGCTAACACTAGGCCCCAACTTAGTAATGGATTCCGTCTATTAGACGGCTTCCACTACTAAGTCTATAAAGTAAAGAAATAAACACAAGTTTACAAATTTTTTTATTCAAATAAAAACACCCCCACACCCCTCATTGACCATTTTATTAAAAAAAATTCAAAGAACAACAGCTGGTCATCGACGTAGTCCATGGAATCCGACGTAATCCCCAGGATACCGATATCTGAAAAACAAAAAGGGAGAAACACACAAAAAACACACAAACAGGAGCACAACACCCATCATTGTGAGCGGTGTTGTGCTCCTTACAGTATGCAGCATCTTTACAGATCGCTGCTTACAGTCTGGCCCCCAAGGGGTTAAGGGAGGATGTATTGCATCCCCCTTAACCCCTTGGGGGCCAGACTGATGTCAGACTGCACCCATCCCAGCAAGGAAGGGGTTAAGTGACCCCCCTTCCTTGCTGGGAGGGGTGCAGTGCCGGGGAGGGGGTGGGGAGAGCTCTATACTCACCATCCGATGTCCCGATGTGTCCTCTTCGCTGGTCCGCAGCACAATGAAGTCACTGTACTGCGGACCGGCTCATTATATGTGCGCTCAGCCGAACAGCCAATCAGCTGAGCGCACATATAATTCTAAATGTTTCTTCTAATAATGCTATTGTCATAACATAATTAGAAGAAACATTTGATGTTTTCATTAAAGTAAAGTGATGATTAGTACAGAATGCTCTATTGCCGGCATATGAATTAACGGCTTATAGAGCTTCCTGTACTAATTAATATTTAATGAATAAAACACATTTTCGTTGAAATAAATTCAGTTTCGTTGGTCAATAATTTAATTCTAACGAATCCATCATTATGGAATTCAATATACTGTCAAAAAATAAATATATAGATAAATATACATTTATTTATATATCTATTTTTTTAACAGTATATTTAATTGCAAAATGATGGATTCGTTAGAAATAAATTATTGATCAACGAAAGGGTCTTGATTACAAAGAAAATGTGTTTGATTAATTTAATATATTAACTATTAGAGGCATCGGCATTCGGCATCATTGCCGGCTATTTTTGAAGTACTCCGTACGGACCGCCTGTCAATCCTCGGCCGCATGTTCAGCCGCAAACAATGGTCTTGTTCATTTTTTACGGGTCCGTTTACGATAGGGCCGTAGATTCAGAGATAGTGTGCACTGTGCAGCCGCATATCCTATACTTCCAAGCATACACACGAACCACCAAAAATACCGCCGCACAATTACAGCCGCAAATACAGCCGCACTCTTACAACGTGTGAACCGAGCCGGAGGGTACGTGCACACTGCGGAATCGCGACAGGTAACCCTTCGTGCATTCCACAGCTGGCACCCGCCGGCTGACTGATGCAGGCGCACGTCTCCACACGTGTCATAGAATCCATTCTATGCACGGGCGGATTCCGCTCTTCTTCCAACAAATTCATTATTTGGATAGACGACGGAATCCGCCCGTGCATAGAATGGAGTCTATGACACGGGTAGAGACATGCGCCCGCATCAGTCCGCCGACGGGTGCCAGCTGCGGAATGCACGAAGGGTTATCCTTCGCCATTCCGCAGTGTGCACGTACCCTAAATCTGTAAGTGTACCCTGAGGTACGCTCACAGAGTTTGTAGAATTTCACGCCATACCGTCATCTCGTATTGGGACGGTACTGGCGGAAAAGACGTGTCTGGGGGGCAGTGTACGCTACGCTACCCCCAGACACGTCACTGGATGATGAGGACGATGAGGATGAATGGAGAAAAGAAGGATCCCCCCATTCATCCTCACTGGCTGTTTCGGTGTCGGAGGCAATAATAGCGTATGCGTCCGACACCGAAAACACCCTGGGGGTCATCTTTATACGGGGATTGGTATATGGGGTATGTAGTGGTGTAGTGTCAAACTTTATTCAATGTAGTGTGGTGTAATGTAGTGTTTTTTACGTGTTTTTTTTTACAGTAAGTATAAAAAAAAAACCTACGCCAACAAAGGAGTTGCTGATAAATGCCTCACTTATGCGTGGCACTTATCAGCAGACCGTGGCAGTAGAATATAGAAAAAAAACACCCTACGCCAAAAAGGAGGAGTTGCTGATTAGCAGCGCACTTTCGTGCGATGCTGATCAACACTCAGCGGCGATAGGGTGCGGAAAATAGAAAAAAAAAATTTGGAAAAAAAAAACAACTTTTTCTACATTCTGAACATCCCTGTAGCTGCTGATAAGTGTATTACACATATCAGCCGCTAGAGGGCAGCAGAGCGCAAAATCCGGAAAATGACGAGCCTGGAGCCGAAAATAGCCGAAAGAAGACGACGGGGACCGCCGGAAAGATCCGAAGATGCGCCGGAAAGACGAAGGACGCCGCGAACCCGGAAGACGCCGATCAGGAGCCCGGAACAAGTGAGTAATGTACAAATACCTGCTCTGGACCCCTCGGCTACCTTTTTACAGTAATGGCGGTCTGTGCCGTCCTCGGACAGCACCGACCGCCATTTTTTTCCGGGTCATCGGGTTACCGATGACCCGGAAAGGTTCCGATCGCCGCTATTGGCTGATCTGAATTGATCAGCCTATAGCGGCGATCGTAAGCACGGGGGGTGTTAACCACCCCCCGTGCCGAGAAGCTATGATGGCCTGCTATGATTTATAGCAGGCCATCTTCCCCGATCGCTGTGTGCGAACACGCAGCGATCGGGGAAACATCGGGCGTAAATTTACGCCCTGATGCGCCAAGTACCAGGGCGCGAGGGCGTAAGTTTACGCCCGATGTCGTTAAGGGGTTAAGAGAGTTTAACTGCACTGAGCTTATAAAGTCATTCAATGAATTTATGCTCCCTATGTAATGGTAGTATAAACTTTTGACAGAATGATGTCTCGCTTGCATCGTTCTTTGCAGCTGATTTGGAGACATCCTTTGAATAGTGAAGACTGGTGAGCACCACTCACTACTCCTGTGCATTATGTGCTTGTGCTTAGTAGTCCTCGATAGTCCTGAGCACCAGTTCCCTCTGCTCACCAGCTGCTGATTGACAGTCTACATGGTGTATCTATACAGTGCATAAGCAGACAGCTGTAAAACAGCAGCCAGAGTGAGTGGCGCAGCACGAAGCCCATTCCTCTGCATAGAAGAAAAATGATGTAAGTAATACACTGTTCTGTTCAGCATTTCTGTTACTACATTATGTTGCCCTCATTTAAGGCAGCATTAACCAAGTAACAGATTCCCTTAAAAATGTTTGCCTAGGGAACAGAATATGGCTAATGCCTTCTGCTCCCCAGTGGTCGCTTCCTCTCTTCTAAAATTCGGGAAGTATACCTTTTAGGACATGAGAGTTTGAATGTATATCCAGATCATCTGCATGTGAAGTCCAATAGTTGCATGATGTCACAACAATCACAGAAGACATCAACCATATTCTGTTTTCAGACAACCCCTTTAAAGAAGACCTGTGTTTTATATCATTGCCTAGACTTGGTTTCCCTGATTCCAACAGTATTTTTACTTTCTTGCTATGCCCCCATTCCCTAAAAACAGAAGATTTACTTTTTTGTTGACTCACTGTATTTCTGATTTTTTTTTCATGGGATCTAGTTTCTGATACAGAATATTCAGCACTCACATTGCTTTTCATACAACCATGTGAATATAGCCTAAAGGTCCCTATACACTTTATACTCATGTTGGCTTAACCTGCCGCTTGTGGCAGGTTCAGCCATCAAAATAAAGTGTATGGGGCCGTCCCAAGATTCCACTAACGGATTAGATCATTGGAGCTAGGGGTTGGGTGGGAAAGAAACTCACTGCCCGAACCCTTTGTTCTTGGAAAAGTAAGCTGCCGCCAGAGCAGTCTGGTTGTGACTTACCCTTCTCTAAAGAGAATACAAGAATGCTCGGCCATGCCAAAGGTTCCTGTGTATGTAGATGGGAAAGAGGTATGCTTACCTTAAGTGTCACTGTCATTTAAAAAAAACTTTTGACATGTCAAAGAGATCACAAGACCGAGCGGGGAGAGGACCATGCTGCAGTGTGGTCCACTCCCTCCTATTTGTCAGTGAACAAATTGGGCTCTATAGACTCATGGCTTATTCACACTTTCCATGAAACATATACAGAGCAGACGTGAAAGCCTTGGAGTGGATTCTTTCCCTACCCGGCCTGATGTATCAATATCATACTGGGAAAGTATTCACGGCTGTGTCATTACAATGCCACTCGGACTGATCAAAACTTTTGATATGTTTTGATGTTTTTTTTTTTTTTGAAAGGACAGTGATACTTTAAGACTCTAGTAAAGAGAAATGCTTTTAAGACCTGGTTCATTTTCTCCCTATTTCCATTTCAAAACCTCAAATTACCATTATACCCTTTTTTGCCTCAAAAGTGGGTTTTCATAATGAATAAAGAATACAGTATACTGGTATATGGCAGATTTTTTTTTCCACAGGTTTCCTAAAGTTTTAACCCCTTCATGACCTAGGACATAACTGTATGTCCTGGGTCGGGTAGGGGAATTCAGAGGGGGGCCACGCGGCGACCCTGATCTGAACTGCTGCGATCCGGGCTGCTATTAATAGCCACGCCTGATAATGAGCCATTTAAATGCAGCTGTCAAATCTGACAGCTGCATTTAAATGGCTATTTCTCCCCCTCCGTGGTGGTCTAGCGGATGGATCATCCCCCCCCCTAACAATCCATTCAACTTACTCGGCCAGGCCTCAGCTTCGGAATGTCACTGATCCCAGCTCGCTAATTGATAGATCTGGTCTGAAGCAGACCATACCTATAGAGCATCAATCTAATGGATCAGTGCTCTATTATATACACAGCATTGATCTCAATGGGAGATCAGTGCTATGTATATAGAAGTGCCACAGGGGACTTCAAATTACTGTGTAAAAAATAAAATAAATTTTTTCCATTAATAAAAAATCCCCTCCTTTAATAAAAATGTAAATCCCCACTTTTTCCCATTTTATAAATAAAATTAAATAAATAGACATGTTTGGTATCGCCACATGCGTAATTGCCTGAACTATTATATTATCACATTTGCTCAGAAATGTTCCCGGTTATACCCGTACTCCTTTAGGAAATTACACTGGACATTGCAATTAATAGAAATTACTATTGTGATATTTAATAATAGTACACCATCAGTAATAGGGAAGTGTGAGAAATAAAAGAGGCAATAAAGCTGCTCAAACAAATACATCCTTTACCCCATTATTCTCCTTGTTAATCAAACAATATTATAATTAAAATCATTTTGTGAAAGCAAATACAAAAACATTTGTGTTTCACAACCCATTTATGGACTGGATGCTTAGCTGCCATCTGTCCCGAGTCAGCTTGACATCATTTATCTGACTTTTTATTTAAGAAAACTGTTCTTTGTATGTAATTGGGATTCTGCTTCACAAAATTTAATCTGTATGCAAGGAATGAGAAGTAAAAATCTGGTATCCGAGTATCATTCAGTCAGTGGCATAATCTAAGATTATCAGTATAAAAATATTAATAGCAATCTGTTAACAACCATATGCCAGGAATGTACACCTGCAATAACGAGATTCAAAAACAGTCCCATACATCACAAAAATAGGAGTATTATTTTGATAACCTGATAAATAAGTTAGGATTCACAGTGTGCCAAATTGTTTAAAAATCTCTAGTCTTTAAAGGACAACTCCTTTAGTATTTTTTAATATGTTATTACTTATGGAAAGTTAGACAAATTCCTAATGTACATTAATTATAGGAAATGCACATATAGGGCTATTTCTCTTAATCTAGTAGATCATCGAGTGTTGAAATTCTCTCAAAATTCACGATGTCACGAATCAGGGTGTAATTCCTTTGGAGTGTCCAGCAGGGAGCGCACTATATATAGAGTTCTATGAATACCATTGACTTCTATATATAGAGCTAGAAAATAAGTTGTCTTTAAAAGAAAGTTTTCACGGTTTGTAAGCTCTCTTTTGACCATAATTTAATCATTTAGTGACCAGAGTGATTAAGTCTTTAAAGGAGAAGTCATGGGAAATGCACATAAAGTGCTTTTTTTCCCTGCACTTACTACTGCATCAAGGCTTCACTTCCTGGATAAAATGGTGATGTCATGATCCGACTCCCAGAGCTGTGTGGGCTGTGGCTGCTGGAGAGGATGATGGCAGAGGGACACTGAGGGACACAGGGCACTGGAGGGACACTTAGCATCCCTCTGCCATCATCCTCTCCAGCAGCCACAACCCGCACAGCTCTGGGAGTCGGGTCGTGACATCACCATGTTATCCAGGAAGTGGAGCCTTGATAAAGTAAATGAAGGGAAAAAAGCACTTTATAAGCTATTCCCGTAATAAGTGCATATTGGTGATTTGTATATCTTTTGGGGGGCAATACAATACTTTAATGTACACTAATTATGGGAAATGCACATATAGGGCTATATACCTTAATTTAGTAGATCGTGGAGTCTTCAAATTCTCTCAAAATTCGTGACAAATCACAAATCAGGGTGTAATTCCTATGGAGTGTCCAGCAGGGGGCTATATATATATATAGGGTTCAATGAATACCATTGACTTCTATATATAGAGAGCCCCTGCTAGACACTTTAAGGAATCTATGGCTGTATATGTAAAACGGCTGTCTGCACACATATACTCTGTACTACTCCCCCATCATCTGCTCATAGTATGAGCAGATGATAGGGAAGTAGTACCAGGGCTATCCCTATCACTTCCGTTGCCGATGCCACCCCTGCACTGTAGTTCACCTGATCCTGGAGCAGCAATCCAGAGCTCCGGATCACTTTACCCCCAGCGGCCTACTTCCTCCCTTAGACCGGGGCCTCAATTACAGCAGTGAAACCGCCCTAACCCCCTGCGCCGCTGCTGATGCCTGCCCCTGCTGTCACTCAATGCATACCTCCGCTGGCCGCAGCTCCGACGGGCTGTAATTGAGGCCCTGGTCTCAGGGAGGAAGTAGGCTTGAGACTGGGGCCTACTTGCTCGCTGAGACCGGGGCCTCAATTACAGCATTGGCGGCAGCGGTGATGGGGATAGCCCTGGTACAACTTCCCCATCATCTGCTCATACTATGAGCAGATGATGGGGGAGTAGTACAGTGTATATGTGTGCAGACAGACATTTACATATACAGCCATAGATTCCTGAGAGTGTCCAGCAGGGCCACACTATATATAGAAGTAAATAGTACTCATTGAATTCTATATATAGTGCGCCCCCTGCTGGACACTCCATAGCAATTACACCCCATAATTAGTATACATTAAAGTATTGTATTGCCCCCCAAAAGTTATACAAATCACCAATATACACTTACTACGGGAGATGCACATAGAGTGCTTTTTTTCCCTTCATTTACTACTGTATCAAGGCTTCACATCCTGGATAACATGGTGATATCACGACCCGACTCCCAGAGCTGTGCGGGCTGTGGCTGCTGGAGAGGATAATAACAGAGGGATGCTCAGTGTTCCTCCAGTGCCCTGTGTCCCTCAGTGTCCCCCTGCCATCATCCTCTCCAACAGCCACAGCCGCACAGCTCTGGGAGTTGGGTCGTGACATCACCATTTTACTCAGGAAATGAAGCCTTGATGCAGTAGTAAGTGCAGGGAAAAAAGCACTTTATGTCAAAGAATTGAAATCCCACAAGATCTCTAGAGGTGCCCTGTGCTACTGTATGTGGCACCAAAATCTTTTAAATCAAAAAATCTTTTAAATCATGTTAACTGTAAATTGCGATAAAATGGACTTGTTTTATTCAGGATTTCTTGCAGATTGGATTAAAATTTTGGTAATTTTGCAGTGTTGTAGGGTGTATTGTCTTGCTGCGAGAGGCCACTACTATAAAAGAATATGTTTGCCTGCAGCAATGTTTAAGTAGGCAGTATCTGTAAGTGTGTCCACCTCAGGAAATAATGTAATGTCAGTTTTGGATATCTGTCATATATACATTTAATTAGCAAATGTGGGTTTTACACAATATATACTGTACACTTTAAAGAGATCTGCATGGCTTTGTTAGAACCTGTTTATTGTTCAGTTATAATCCCCACCTTATTTGAAGGACAACAAAGGAATAATCTTATGCAAGAACATTTTATAGGTTTTATATGCTTAAGCTTGTTGTTTGCCAAAATAAAGATTACTGGGTCCGCACAGCTGCTTAAACTACAGACCATTTCAGAAATCTGATAGAACACAAAAAGTAAACTAATATTACCAGAGTCTATTGACCAGTTAAATCTGTAGAAAAGTATAACCATCATCATAATATGATAGGGAACAAATGAGAAGACAAACACAAGCATAGTCGCTGAAACCAACAACAAAGGCTTCTTGGCTCTTCTACTGCGGCAGATGCCTTTAAGATGTCTTAAGGCCCGTAGAGAACAGAAATAACATGTAAATATGATTGTGCCAGGAATGAGAAAACCAAATACAAATCTAGTCAGTGTAAGGGGAACCACAAAGTTCATTGGTTGTTCTAAGTAATCCAAACACGCGACTACCTTTACTGCATGCTTTGTATTTAGTATGTAATAGATGTCAGGGATTGATTCCAGAAAAATAAATAACCATATTGCTGTGGTGCAGACCTTGGCTTTCTTCTTGTCCCACCATCTTGGTGCAGTCAGTGGATGCACTGAATAAAGGTATCGATCAAAACTTATAAGCATTAAGAAAAAAATACTGCCATATATGTTGATGTTGAAAAAAATTCTTCTAAACTGGCAAAATGCAGGAGCAGAATACATAACCACCTTATTAATGCTGAAGTAGATGGAGATTGGAACAATGATAATCCATGTAAAGTCACAGAGGGCAAGATTGAACAAGAAAATGGTGCTACTTTTCCATGCTTTTCTGTGGTGAGCATAACTGATCAAAACAATCATATTTCCCAGAAATCCAACAAAAAGGCACACAAAGCATATGGCAATGAGAATATAGCAGTACCATTCAAGCTTGTCAACTGAGCAGAAAAAAGACACGCATGTGATGTTGTTGCTCTTCCAGAGGTGACTACCTGTTGTATAAGAGTAAGCAGATTTGTAAGTTGCATCTTAGTAAATAGGTACTTCATGAAAAAAATCACATATAAAATTATCAAGTTTTAAACATTACAAAAACATTTTAGGCCATGTTCACAAGGGTGTAAAATTTAGACTGGTGCAAACTGGCCACAGCAACCAATCACAGCTCAGCTTGCAGCTCTGGTGAAAGAAAAGAGGAGCTGTGATTGGTTGTTGTGGGCAGTTTGCACCAGTTTAAATTTTACACCCTTTGATAAATCTCCCCCACTGTCTTTTTAATTAAAATAACTTCTTTTTTTTATTTAAAATAACGCCCATTGTTTTCAGTCTTCAATGATTTTGGAAGCAACGGCTGTCAGTTTACACACTGTATAGAATAATGGCTGCTATTTGCAATGGCTGTCAGATTAATGTTCATGTCATTAATTTGTAGATTCCCCCCCCCCCCCCCGTGATTTACACAACATTAAATGGAACTTCAAAAATTGCCCCACCCCAAAAGATGTTAAAAAGCGGCCATGTAAAACAATGGCCATTATTTCATACTCAAAACAACTATTTTGAGTATGAAATAAGGGCTGCAGAAAGTTGTTGTGTGAACATAGCCATAGACTGCTTCAGATCAGAATGGGCCGTCTAATCATAGATAATTGGGGGGAGTTATCAAAATGGTGTGAAGTAGAATTGGCTCTAGCAACCAATCAGATTCCACCTTTCTTTCCTCACAGATTCTTTGGAAAATGAAAGGTGGAATCACTTTACACCAGTTTGATAAATCTCCCCCCTTGTCTTTAATTTGAGAGCTACCACAAACACAAGGTAATTTATTGTGGGATGGTGTTTTCCCAGTGATGCAATATAAATACATGGCTATCTATATAATACATGGACAAACTCCATGTTTAACCACCCTGTTAAGGTGTTCTCAGGATAGGATATCACCATTTAAAGTGAACTCTTCTGATTTTTTTTATTCTGCCACAAACTGAACTTGATGAAATTATATTATAATCATTTTACCATAAAATAAAGTTACAAAATGATTGTAGGTATCTAGTGGTGATAGATGTATAAAGCTGCGTCTCTCAAGCTTGAACTGATCCATGTGGCAGTATTGGTGTTCTTCTCTTTTTTTACTTGGAAGAAATATGTTTCGGATCTGTGATACCAAATTCTGTTTGTACTTACTAACTAAATCCCCCTACCTCTACAATATATATACCTATGTATAGTTATATAATTTAGAATTAATATAATTTGGTGCCACCCAAATCAAGGATGTAGTGAAGTGTGATTTCCATCTGATCAAAACAGTCAAATGTCTTTAAAATATGACATGTAGTCTTTATATCCTCAAACAGAGCAGTGTCTAGACAATACTATCTATGCCATGTATACATTAAATATGATCTTATGATATATACAATGTAGGAAATCTAGTATTACATACCATTATTTGAGAACTGTGAATCGTTCCTGCCCCAATATGTCTGACCACAGTGCTGGATTTGTGAAAGTAGCTGTTTATCAGTCATTTTGCTGCGAGTCATATACTGTATCTTTGTCCAGATAACTTTTCTAAATACAGGTGCTGGTCGCAGTTTATTATAGTACCCTCTTGTGATCTTGACTTTCGCCTGTTTGGAATTAAAGCCGGCTTCAGTATGATCTGTTTCTCATGGCGGCTTCATAGAAGACACAGTGCCTCTCAGCATATGTTGACTTTCCAGTTCATAATGCTAGTATGTATTTACTCACTGTGAATACTGTATTTGTGATTAGGAAATCACCTCACTGATTACAAATCTCTAAGCTGTGTTTCATAGAAGATTAGATTACTCACAATCATTTGGTACATTTTATCTATTAGCTTTTCCGTGTATTTTTAATATATTATTTTATAATGACTTTGTCCATTTGCTAGTAAAATTCATGTGGTAGAAATATCTTCAAGTAGAAATGTTTAAAATATCTCTATTTAGCTGAATGAAATAGATTTTTCATTTGTAGAAGTCTGAACCCTAATACTTGGATTTTTATGAATCTCGTACCCTTGAAACAAATCATTAACAGAATTTCGTAATGGTATCAGAGGTGACAGTGGGCACTGGGTCTGGTAACTAGTAGAGATGAGTGAACTGGTTCGCCCGGTATGGGATCCGGTTCCGGGATCGTATTCAGATTTTTGGAAATCCGCTCTGATTTTTTTTTTCTTGTTTTTTAAAATGGCAGCCGCCATTCTAGAAAGCAGGAAGTGTTCTGGGCGGGAAAAGCGCTTTCCCATGATGCCCGGAACACATCCAATCAGCAGGGATCTTGAACTAGCCCACCCCCTGTGTGACATCGGTTTTACTTTAAGAAGAGCGGTCACATGACCGCCCCACGCAGTGTGTAGCGGTAGAGAGAGAGAGAGGAAGCAAGCTGCTGTTGTGTACTACAGACTACTGAAAAGATATTGTGGGAAAGGAAAGGAAAGATTAGGAAAGCAGAGAGGAGAAACATCTAGTGATTGAGAAAGAAATATAGAGAGGGCGAAAAATAGATAGATTAGGCATAGGACAGAAAAGGGTGCACGGAACCAAAAAGCGCAGTACAGATATACAAGTCCTATACTTCTGATAGTGTGTATATCACATCTGTCCTGAGAGACAAAAATACCTGTTTCAGTTGTATAGCATTGTATCTTTAAAAAAAGTGCTATATACCCAATTTCTATATTTGGACCCTTCTGATTGAAAGTGTGTATATCACATCCGTCTTCTACTGAGAGACTAAAATACCTGGTTCAGGTGTATAGTATTGTACCTTAAAAAAAGTGCTATATATATAATATATATATATATATATATATATATATATATATATATATATATATATATATATATACACACACCCTATTTCCATACTTGGACCCTTCTGATTGAAAGTGTGTATATCACATCCGTCTTATACTGAGAGCAGGGCCGGCCTTAGGGCAGCCTCTGCTGATACCCCCTAATAGTGACATAAACTAAATATTACACCCTCCCACCCCCCCCCCAGACAACCCCCACTGCCCCCCGCTGACTGTTATATATGTGACCTTTTTATCACTTTTTGAATTTTTTTTCTGGGATGTGATTTCACTAAAAATCTGTAAATTTGGACTTCAGGATATCAGGGTATGCTGGGGGTAATAGTTATGCACTGTTTTGGCTGTTGGGGTATGTTGGGAGTAGTAGTTATGCACTGTTTCAGCTGTTTGGGTATGCATGGGGTAGTAGTTATGCACGGTTTAAGCTATGAGGGTATGCTGGGGATAGTAGTTATGCACTGTTTAGCTGTTGGGGTATGCTGGGGATAGTAGTTATGCACTGTTTTAGCTGTTGGGGTGTGCTGGGGCAGTAGTTATGCACTGTTTAGCTGTTGGGGTATGCTGGGGCAGTAGTTATGCACTGTTTAGCTGTTGGGGTATGCTGGGGATAGTAGTTATGCACTGTTTAGCTGTTGGGGTATGCTGGGGATAGTAGTTATGCACTGTTTAGCTGTTGGGGTATGCTGGGGCAGTAGTTATGCACTGTTTTAGCTGTTGGGGTATGCTGGGGCAGTAGTTATGCACTGTTTTAGCTGTTGGGGTATGCTGGGGATAGTAGTTATGCACTGTTTTAGCTGTTGGGGTATGCTGGGGATAGTAGTTATACACTGTTTTAGCTGTTGGGGTATGCTGGGGCAGTAGTTATGCACTGTTTTAGCTGTTGGGGTATGCTGGGGCAGTAGTTATGCACTGTTTAGCTGTTGGGGTATGCTGGGGATAGTAGTTATGCACTGTTTAGCTGTTATACTGTTAGGCAAGGAGAGAAGAGATGTCTGTATATATACTGTGACAGTGCATGTTTACACAGCAGCAGGGTCAGAACAGTGTACATGAAGTATATTGCCACAGTGTATACAGACTCTACAGATAGAGAGAGAGAGAGAGAGAGAGAGAGAGAGAGAGAGAAAGAAGATAGAATATACACAGATAGATAGGAGATAGATAGAGAGATAGATAGATAGATAGATAGGAGATAGATAGATAGATAGATAGATAGATAGATAGATAGATAGATAGGAGATAGATAGATAGATAGATAGATAGATAGGAGATAGACAGATAGGAGATAGGAGATAGATAGATAGATAGATAGATAGATAGATAGATAGATAGATAGGAGATAGATAGATGATAGATAGATAGATAGATAGATAGATAGATAGATAGATAGGAGATAGATAGATAGATAGATAGATAGATAGATAGGAGATAGATAGATAGATAGAAGATAGATAGATAGATAGGAGATAGATAGATATAAGATAGATAGATAGGAGATAGATAGATAGATAGATAAATGATAGATAGATAGATAGATAGATAGATAGATAGATAGATAGAAGATAGATAGATAGATAGATAGATAGATAGATAGGAGATAGATAGATAGATAGATAGATAGATAGGAGATAGATAGATAGATAGATAAATGATAGATAGATAGATAAATGATAGATAGATAGGAGATAGATAGATAGATAGATAGATAGATAGATAGATAGATAGATAGGAGATAGATAGATAGATAGATAGATAGATAGATAGATAGGAGATAGATAGAAGATAGATAGATAGGGGATAGATAGATAGATAGGAGATAGATATATAGATAGCTAGATAGATAGGAGATAGATAGATAGATAGATAGATAGATAGATAGGAGATAGATAGATAGATAGATAGGAGATAGATAGATAGATAGATAGAAGATAGATAGATAGATAGGAGATAGATAGATATAAGATAGATAGATAGGAGATAGATAGATAGATAGATAAATGATAGATAGATAGATAGATAGATAGATAGATAGATAGAAGATAGATAGATAGATAGATAGATAGGAGATAGATAGATAGATAGATAAATGATAGATAGATAGATAAATGATAGATAGATAGGAGATAGATAGATAGATAGATAGATAGATAGATAGGAGATAGATAGATAGATAGATAGATAGATAGATAGATAGATAGGAGATAGATAGAAGATAGATAGATAGGGGATAGATAGATAGATAGGAGATAGATATATAGATAGCTAGATAGATAGGAGATAGATAGATAGATAGATAGATAGGAGATAGATAGATAGATAGATAGATAGATAGATAGATAGATAGATAGATAGATAGATAGATAGGAGATAGATAGATAGAAGATAGATAGATAGGAGATAGATAGATAGATAGAAGATAGATAGATAGATAGATAGATAGATAGATAGATAGATAGATAGATAGGAGATAGATAGATAGATAGATAGGAGATAGATAGATAGATAGATAGATAGATAAATGATAGATAGATAGATAGATAGATAGATAGAAGATAGATAGATAGATAGATAGATAGAAGATGATAGAAGAAGAAGCATCAGGCTTACAGCAGGGGCACAAGATGCGAGACGCTGCAGGAATTGCTGAGGAGCATGGATGAGGCACAGGGCTTGGCAGAGGTTACAGGTCATCACACTGATGGGGAAGCACGGCCTGTGCTAAAATGGTCAGCTTACACACACAGTCCGGCACAAAGTTGAGCAGGCTGCATTGTGGCAATGAGTGAGTGAGTATCCCACCCGCGGTGGGCGCAGGGGGCGGGGCTTGCCGTCAAGGGGCGGAGCTTACCGGGACGTACCCGGAACATTAATATGCCAGTCCCTAGTCTGGCTTCAGGAGCGCCCCAAACCAAGCACTATGCAGGGAGGGCAGGCGACCAGCTAGGGGGGCGCTTTGGCAGACAGACAGAACGTCTGTCTGCCAGACAGTTAGGTGTGCAACTGTCTGCCAGAGCGCCCCCCAGCGGGCTAGGAGTGATGCGCCCTGTGCAAGCGCACAGGTCGCACACCCCTAAGGCCGGCCCTGACTAAGAGACTAAAATACCTGTTTCAGGTGTATAGTATTGTATCTTAAAAAAAGTGCTATATACCCAATTTCTATACATGGACCCTTCTGATTGAAAGTGTGTATATCACATCCGTCTTATCCTGAGAGACTAAAATAACTGGTTCAGGTGTATAGCATTATATCTTAAAAAACTGCTATATACTGTATATAGACAATTTCTACAGTTGTCCTATATATTACAAGTCCTGCAAGGGAACTGTTGGCGTCTATGAGCAGCCAACTGCTCTTTGATGACGATGAGCATATGGACGAAGAGACAGGGGACATTCAAGTGCAGGGAATAGCTGTGTCGGAGGCGATATCAGAGCAGGCCCATGTTAGGCCTGGCAGGAGAGCAGTAGGCAGTAGATGAGAGAGGGCTGGGCATGATCCTGATGAGGATGATAGCATCATTCTGGAACAGGATGATGCTACATCGGATGTTACATGGGATCCACGGCAGGATTTGGCTTATTCGACGGATTCGTCAACCGGGAATCCGTCCACCAGCAGGCCCGCCACAGCTAAAAAGCAGACAGGCAGCAGTAGTCAACTAACAAGTCGGAAGCGTAGCCAGGACAAGCAGATGACCACTGGGGAAACCTCCTCCACTGCAGGTCCTAGTATCGGCAGCGCCTGCCCATCCTTGCAGCCTGTCGGTACTAGACTGTACTTTTCGCCTGTGTGGCAGTTTTTTAAAAAGTGCCCGGAGGATACCTATGTGGTCCTCTGTCGCCTGTGTGACAGGCGTTTTAAAAGAGGCAAGAGTTGCCATCCTGGCACCAGCGCCATGGCTGCCCATATGAAGCGCCACCACCTTTCCGCCTGGGAGAAACGGGGTGATAGAGGGTCACAGCAAGCCCAGGCAGAGCCGCGGTCAACAGCAGCAGGAAGCAGCAGTAGTCAGGGGGGCCTTTCACAGAGTCAGACCTCCTCTGTGGAAGGTAGTGTGTCTTCACTTCCTTCTTCGGCTGGTGGCCCCTGTGTTGCTAGCAGTAGGCAGCCTGTCATTATGGAGTCCCTATACCGGAGGCAGACATATGCACCCAGCAATCCCGCAGCAGTCAAGCTGAATGCCCACCTGGCCAAGTTGCTGGTGCTCCAGGCTCTGCCGTTTAAAGTTGTCGACTCTGCACCTTTCCGTAAACTGATGTCGTGTGCAGAGCCATAGTGGAAGGTGCCGAGTCGACACTACTTTTCCAACACAGCTATCCCGGCCATCTATAGCTATGTTCGCGAAAAGGTTGCTGACTCGCTGAGCCATTCAGTGAGCAGACATTTACATTTAACCACAGACATCTGGAGCTGTAATTACGGGCAAGGGCAGTATATGTCCATTACTGCTCAGTGGGTAAATGTAATATGGCCGGCGGACCCCCAGCAACTTGGCCAGGGAAGGGCGATGACACCACCCCGTTGTCAGAGCAGGGTTCCTGTGTCGCGGTCCTCCTCCAACTCCTCCAGTAGGTCCAAAACCTTCTCAACCGCCAGTGTTCCTCCCTTGTACCACTTGGATGTAGCACGGAGGTGTCACGCTGTGGTGCATCTAGCCTACCTGGGTGAAAGGAGAAACACAGGGGAAGAGCTGCACCGCCTGCTCGAGACGGAAATCCTCTCGTGGCTGACTCCACGCCATCTTAAAGTTGGGACGGTGGTGAGTGACAATGGGAGCAACATTCTCTCCGCGCTGCGTCGAGGAGGTATGAGGCACGCCCAGTGTATTGCACATGTTTTAAACCTAATAGTTACACACTTTTTAAAGTCTTCATCCCATTTACAGACTGTGCTGTCACTGGCTCGAAAGCTGTGTAACCATTTCAGCCATTCAAGTCGCTCTCACCACATCCTCCTCGACCTGCAGTGGAGGAATGGTCTTCCCAACCATCGTCTCATTTGCGATGTTGCCACGCGGTGGAACTCCACCCTCCACATGCTGGACCGGCTCTATGAGCAGAGGAAGGCTTTGACTGATTTCCTCTTGATGCAGGCGGACACGGCGACTCCTTCCCACTCATTGGTGGAAATGGCTAAGCGCATGTTGATATGCTTTCGGGCCGACCCAAGCTTGCAAAGGATTCGTCAACGGGACGAGTTCTGGCTGGCCAAACTACTGGACCCACGGTATCGCAACAAGCTGTGTGAATTCATTCACCCTACCCAATGGGAGGAAAAAATGATTATAGAGAGGAGCTGGGTGCACAGTTAGTGGCAGCCTTTGGAACATGACGCTCCCATTCACGCCATTCCCACCAGGGCCACACCAGCATCACTGCCTCCTCCACATCCTCCTCTAGCAGATTGGGTGGCATGAGCAGCGGCACCAGTCTGAGCCTGATGTCCATGATGCACGCTTTCATGCAGCCACAGGCCGGGGTAACAGGGGCACCCGCACAGCAGCAGGACATGGCGGTACACTTCAAACAGCAAGTCCAGGTGTTTTTGGACTCTACGTTGCCACCTAACGTCCCCGAACCCCTGGACTACTGGGTGGGAAAATTAGATGTCTGGCCACAACTCGCTGCATTTGCTTTGGACATACTCTCCTGTCTGGCCAGCAGTGTGTCATTTGAGCGAGTTTCAGCGCAGCAGGTCATATTGTCAGTCCCAGGAGAACCAGATTGTCCTGTGATAGTGTGGAGCGTCTGACTTTCATCAAAATGAACGCCACATGGATAGATAAGGACTTTGTGACACCTGCTCCTGATACCACAGAGTAGGATTTGGTCGTGTTGCCAACAAGATGTAGGACCTTTTCTGCTTCTATTATGGCCTATAGGTGAACTAGACCGTACTGGTCATTCCACCATTCCTGCTGCTGCTGCTGCCGTCCTGCTACCTCTTGCCTGTCCATGGACCTCATTATTCTGCTTCTGCTGCTCATGTCACCCCATTACAACTGCTACTCCTGCCCTGGCCTCCATGTTGACTACTTCTGCTCCTGCCCTGGCCTACATGTTGGCTCCTGCCCTGGCCTCCCTGTTGGCTACTGCTGATCCTGCCTGGCCTCCATGTTAAATACTGCTGATCCTGCCTGCCCTTCATGTTGACTACTGTTGCTCCTGCCCTGTCCTACATGTTGGCTACTGTTGCTCCTGCCTGGCTTCCATGTTGGCTACTGCTGCTCCTGCCTGTCCTCCATGTTGGCTACTGCTGACTATGCCTGGCCTCCATGTTGGCTACTGCTGATCCTGCCCTGGCCTCCCTGTTGGCTACTGTTGCTCCTGCCTGGCCTCCATGTTGGCTACTGTTGCTCCTTCCTGGCCTCCATGTTGGCTACTGCTGCTCCTGTACTGCCCTCCTTGTTGGCTACTGCTGCTCCTGCCTGGCCTCCATATTGGCTACTGTTGCTCCTGCACTTGGCTCCATGTTGGCTACTGTTGGGCCTTGACTGGCATCTAGGTTGACTACTTCTGTGCCTGCCCTTGCTTCAATGTTGGCTACTGCTGGGCCTTGACTGGCATCTAGGTTGACTACTGCTGTGCCTGCCCTTGCCTCAATGTTGGCTACTGCTGGGCCTTAACTGGCATCTAGGTTGACTACTGGTGTGCCTGCCCTTGCCTCCTTGCTGGCTACTGCTGATCCTGCCTGCCCTTCATGTTGGCTACTGCTGATCCTGCCTGCCCTCCATGTTGACTACTGTTGCTCCTGCCTGGCCTCCTTGTTGGCTACTTTTGCTCCTGCCTGGCCTCCATGTTGGCTACTGCTGCTTCTGCCTGTCCTCCATGTTGGCTACTGCTGATCTTGCCTGGCCTCCATGTTGGCTACTGCTGATCCTGCCTGGCCTCCATGTTGGCTACTGCTGATCCTGCCTGGCCTCCATGTTGGCTACTGCTGATCCTGCCTGCCCTCCATGTCCCAATAATGATGGGACATGCTTAAAGGACAACTCCAGTGAAATACTTTTCCCAGTAATTAAATAAATTTGTATGCATCAATCACCTATCTGCCCTATTCTCCATCTCCCCCCCCCCAGGAAGTAAAGTGAACTCATTATTACCTAATGACTGTTGACCCCAGGCTGCTCTGTGGCAGCCATTTTGTGACAATGACATCGTCAAGAGGGAGGCGGGTCCAAGTCCTGTTAGGCTAACCTCCCTTGTCAGATGACACAGCTTGTTCAGCTTCAATTGGCTGAGCAAGATGTAAGCCACCTGACAGATTCAGTGAATGAATCACCCCCTCCTCCGCCTCTCTCCCGGTGCCCAGTACAGCCAGTGAGTAAATGCATGCTCTTATCTCCTTCCTCTCTGCAGATAAGCAGTTACATGGACCCCCTCCCTCCTTCTCTCTCCCGATGCAACCAGGGGCTCTCTTCATTCCTATGGAGTTGACGGAAAGAGCCGAGTACAGTGTTCTTCCCGCTTGTTCTGCTCTTTCTGTCACTCGATGGGAATGAATAGAGCTGCAGGTCGCGTGCCTAAAGCCAATTTTTCCTGGACAACCTCTTTATGGAAGGTCCTGCATGTATGTAGGATCTGAATGCTTGAGGCAGATAATGTTTTACCTGGGGGACCTGGAAAGCTGGATGCAAAGTGCACATCATCTCCAACTTTCTCCCCTGCTTGGTGTCAGGTGTCATACATAGTGAAAAAAAGAAACCCTCCAATAAGTGTTTTAACCCCAGGAGGAGAAAAACAAAAATAGAAAATAGGTGAAATTAATTTCTTGGGAAATATGCCTTATATGCCAACTGGTCTTGCTCCATTTAAGGGAATCTGTGTGCAGTTTTGAGGGACTAGAAAAGTGCTAAGTGCTCAGAGCTGTCTACATATTTCTTGGTTATGCAACTTACATGACCGAAACCTTAGGTCCTGTATTTTTTTATTCCTCTTCCTGTCCTCTGTATAGGGCTGTAAGCAGTCAGTTTGTTTAATTGAAGTAATTTCTGTGAGCACAAGCATGTATATGCCAAGACAATGCTTTAGAGTTCTGTAGACAAAACGTATACCAGCATATGGATTTGGATATGGATATAGAATTTGTCAGCCTATGTTTTCTTTAATTGTATTTGAAATTGTAGTTAACTATCTTTTTGAATGCAAAGGGATTTCTACATATACCCCTGTGAACAATGCCTTCCTAATTTTAGCTTTTTTTTTTTTTTAACAATTATTTGGCTAAAGTAACTCATTGTATAAACAAGTAAAAAGAGAAGAAACAAGAGGGCCCGGCGCCTCGTGTAATACTATCAAACAAGGGACGATTATTGAACAATAATAGGCTGCTCACCTTTTTGCCCCTTGAGCTTTATGCGTATAACCCCTCACTGTCCGTGGGGGTACCAGTATTATGGTGGTCCGTGGAGTGGCAGGAGGTTTCCAGTGGATAGGATGCAGGAAGGCTGCTAAAGCTGATTGTACCACAAACTGGATGCTCCCAGATACGGGGCCCGTGGAAGACAAATAGTGAAAAAAATAAAATAAAAAACAGGGTACGCCCAAGGAAGACATCCAAATGTATAAATTGTATAAACAACACCTGTTATTTGGCACTCAAAACAACGGCCGTTTAAATAAAATTGCATTGAAGTCTGTGGACAATTGGCATAAATAATTTACATGATCGTTGTTTCAACTGCCGTAGCAAACAGTGGGCATTGTGCAATACATTGTGTTAAACAATGGCCATTGTTTGCATTGAATTGACAAGGCAAATCATTGCATTAGGAAAGAAGAACATCCGTTGTGTAAATTGAAAACAACAGCCGTTCTTTTCATAAAAAGTATGTTGTGGGAACATAGCCTTATATTGGTTTTATTTAGTTTGTTATTATTGATTTATTTATTCTTTGTTATTTAATTTTTTTTGTTTGTCTTGAGTTATTTATTAGTGTACAATGCACATTGTTTATATTATCTGGTTAGCTTATATTTTAATTGTGTAAACATAGAAGCTTAATGGCCAGGTCAGGTAAGGTGACAGGAATATCTCAATTAATCTTACAATGAGCAGTAATAAGCTTAAGGTTAGAGAAATAAATTGGCTTTCTGCTGCTTGAGTTGTATGCCTTGCATTACATTTGCTTTGTGAAGGCGGAAATATGTTTAAATTATGTAGTAATACAATAGATGCAGTTTGGACTACAAAGAAACTTTGGGGGAGATTTATGAAAGGGTGTAAATATACACCTGGTGTAAACTGCCCACAGCAACCAATCACAGCTCAGATTTTAGCTCTGGTAAAATATAGGAGGAGCTGTGATTGGTTGCTGTGGGCAGTGTACACCAGGTGTATATTTACACCCTTGTATTAAACTCCCCCAAAATGTCTGTTCATCTATTCAATTTCTATCGATTACTATTATTTTCCATAAGTAGAACATTTTCACATGACTTGCTATTATCACATTGCACTGAATTCAAATCACATTTCATTTTATGGCTATGTTCACACAACGTCAAAAATGGAGAAAAAACATCCGATTTCGCTATTTAGAAAAACGTCAGTTTTTGCAGCAATTTAACTGACTTCAGTGCAATTGCATTGAAGTCAATGGGAAGACGGACGTCCAATGCACACAATGCATTGAAAAACGGACGTTTTTGCCGCGGACGTCAAAATAATGAACATGAACATTATTTTCATATGTTTTTTGCAAATAGCGGACGTTTTGTATTAGTTGTTCACACACAGTTCTTCTATTGTCACCGTTCTTTCTCCGTTTTTACTAATAAATTCAATGGATTTTTCAATTAAGCCACAACCAAAGGGCAATTAGTAACCCTAAACTAAGATAATGTGCAAACACCTGTCATTGCACAAAAGGGGATGCCAGGCTTCGAAAAACGTCCGTTATTTTAGACTCAAAATAACGGACGTCATTTTAAACGGAGCTGAAAAAAACGTTGTGTGAACATAGCCTATATCTGTAATCATTATAGAAAGTCAAATTAGGTGCATGGAGCTTCTTTTCGGATATTCTTGTCTGAAAAGGGCTTGTTGGTGTACATTGTTTTTTATACAGATGGATATACAAATGGTGTGCCTTTGTCAGACTGGGTACTGATAGTTTTTTTTTTTTTTAATGCAGGTCACTTACTTCGTCTGAAAGTGTTTAGAGATGATCATGGCTCATGGATGACTATGTTTTTCAGCACCATACTTTTTCTATTCATCTTTTCCCATATCTACAACATCTTTCTTCTGATAGCTGGAAACATGAGGTAAGTAGCCAAATTTAGCTTATTTTAAAATGCTTCAAAGGAACAGTAAATATACCAAACAATCCCTTAGATTAATCCCTAACAGCAGCACTAGACACAAAGATTAATGGTGGGTGCACGTCTCACCAAACCGGACCCAAGTTGACAGAAGATCCAAACAAGTAGATGAAACAGCACGTCCAAATGAAATTCAAGTTTTAAAATCACACCAGGTACACAACGTTTCATCTGCATCAGCACTGCTTGAAAAAAGCTGATTTAGAAAAAAAAAAAATTGTGATATTGAAAAAAAAATAAAAACTGTTTTAAGGGGTTTTTGTTTTTATGCTGTTCGATGTGTTGTAGAATTGATGCGTTATTTATGTTCCTCAAGACAGTATGATTACAGCAATTCTTAATTTATATGGCTTTTATTTTAAAAAATGTAAAACTTAAAAAAAAAAGTATTCCAATCCTTATAACAGTTAAATTTTTTTGGTCTCTGGGGTAATTTTGAGGCTTTATTTTGTGCGCCATAATCTCTACTTTTTATTTTATTTTACTATTTTTTAAAAATTTAAAACAAAAAAAAAAACTTATAAAATTTATCTATTCCGATCCTTATAACAGCTTAATTTTTAACTTTATTTCATAAACAGTACTGTATGTAATTGATATATTTACAGCGATACATTTTTAGGGATATTCAACTTTATGATACGGTGAAAATGTAGTTTAAACAAAATTCTAAATTTCTTGATGTGGTTTATTTTAAACCACTAGATGGCAATGAATTACCTTTCTTTCCACAGTGAGTTACTTCTCTGCTGCCATTGTTTCAGCTTGATCAGTGCAGTAGACATAGTAATATAATTGTGTGCTAACAATGTAATATTGTATGCTGCAGTATGACACAATAGCTTTTAGGAAATGTCTTTTTCTGTAAGTATATTAACCATGGGACATTATTTTAACTGGTTTATTAGATGTTCTGATGATATTGATTGAGAATAGAGCTTTTCCTTGATGCATAGATTGCTTTACAATAACAAGTGGCACATAAGACATGAAAAGTCACCTCATAGTGTGTAGAAATACGTTTAAAAAATCCCCTGGATTCAGGCTGATGCTAAAACGCTCTGTGTTGGTTGTTATTCCTTCAGTTTGAATTAGTAGAAAAGACAAACACCCTGGGAAAATGAAAGTGTGAACCAAAATCTGCAGGCTTGTAGCTAACATGTTTATTTTGAGTGCAGCCTTTTTCTGTATTTGCACCTCCTTTAATTCTGTAATTTGACTTTTCTCCTAAATATAGCTAAGATGGAATGTGGAAAATAGGCATACAATACATATGTGCATTTGCTGAGCACACCTTCAAACAAATCATTGTGCATGAACAGTTTACAGCTGTTTGTGCTCTGCACTGCTTTGTCCTCTAGTTTCTGGCACAGGAAGTAGCCTTCTCATGTTTAGCATTGTCATCCACATTAGCTCTCATCTAGCTATTTTTTCTGTCAGCTGATAACTCCAACAGACAAGGGAAGGCCTCCTAGAATTCCTTATCTAATAGGTTTTGCAGGCCCCAAAAATTATTGTAATGTATACATGTTGAAGGACGTTGGGGCATTGCTAGCATCTGTAAAGCTCTTGGGCACGAACTCCAAGGCATGTTCTGTCCCCCCTTCCCCCCCAAAAAATACATATTGAGGACAGTAGCAAGTACCCCTCAGTAATATTTTCTCCCTGGATATTACTTTATCCCTGGGTGTATTACTGTATCCAAATTTCTATATACAACAGCATAATGTCTGCATAATACAGACCTACAATTTCTACCAACACTAAATAATGCCTCCAATCCATCACCACATGTACAGTATCTACCACAAATATAACCAATACCAATAAAACAGAGAAACAGAGAAATCTGCACTACCTGCAGCTGTGCAGACCATGGTACACTGTGAGCTTACTAACCCAAAGTTCTGATGGTGCTCTGCAGTCTAAGCAGCAAATGCATTCAAGTCCAGAGTAATTTAAATACAAAGAAACTTGCAACTCTCACCAATTGGACAATAGAAGGGCATATTTTTATTTTCATTACAAGGTCTCAGGACATCAGGCAACAGATTTTTTGTGCAGCACACTGTGCTTCCTCTTCGTTCAAGAGAGGACTAATATTACCCACATACAGTGGCTGTACTGTGATAGATACTAGTATTGCATTAGCTCTGCAGCCAATATAAGTGATTACAGTGCAGTTATGTCCAGTGACATGACATCTTATTGGCACTGTTAATTTGTCTTTTCTTCTTCATTAGAGTCAGATGCTATGATGACTTCTTCTAACTGTGAATCATCTCTGCATATGGTGCCCCATTAGTGTACCACACCTTAATAATGTCTACTTACTAATAATGCCCCAACAGTGCCCCCCACTCATTAATAATGCCACAACAATACACTTCCTCACTAATGATGCCCCCTGTGCTCCTTTACAGTAATAATGTCCCTTATACAGTATTGGCACCATCTGTGCCCTCATGCAGCATTAGTGGCTTCTGTGCCTCCATACAGTAATAATGCCCTCTGTGCTCCATATAGTAGTAATGCCCCCTGTGCCCCATACAGTAATAATGCCCTGTGTGCTAATGTGGGGAAGAACTATGGCAAAAAATATAATAATCAGGCTTCTCCTTTAATTACCAAAATATTTAAAGCGACTCTGTACCCACAATCTGACCCCCCAAACCGCTTGTACCTTTAGATAGCTGCTTTTAATCCAAAATCAGTGCTGCGGTCCGTTCGGTAGGTGATGCAGTTATTGTCCTAAAAATCAAATTTTAAACTTGCAGCCCTGTGTCAAATTGGCGTGGCCTAGAGTGTCTATGCCCTATGCCCCTCTCCGTCCCTCCTCCTTGCCCTCTTCATCATTAGAAATGCCCCTGGACAGCATTTCTCCTGTCTGAACACTGCACAGGTGCCTTAACGATCCAACACTCGTGCAGTGTTCACACAGGTGATGAATAGGAGAGATCCTGCCTAGGGCATTCCTTACGGTGAAGAGGGCGGGGAGGAGGGACAGAGAAGCGGTGCAAGCCTAGGGCATAGACACTCCAGGCCATGCCAATTTGACACAGAGTTGCAAGTTGTTTTTAGCACAATAACTGCTTCACTTGCAGAACGGACCCCAGAACAGATCTTGGATTAAAAGCAGCTATCCGAAGGTACAAGTGGTTTGAAGAGGGCAGATTGTGGGTACAAAATCACTTTAATAAGACAAGACATCTTTATGTGGTTTGATGTTTAGTATGCATTACAAAATTTTTTACAGCTAAAAGTCAGGCTAGGTTCGTTTGCAAAAAAAACGTTTTTTTGACGGGCACAAAAGTAGTGTTGACACCGTTTTGATACTTTTTTTTATAATGGAAGTCAATGGAAAAATGGATCAAAACGGATGCACACAAATGCATCAGTTTTTTGCAAAAAACGGATGAAAAAAACTGATTGCAAAAACGCAGTGTGAACCTAGCGTTACTCTAATTTCATCAGCAGTGTCCAACAAATATAGTGTCGGACTGGCCCACCAGAGGACCAGAAAAATCTCTCGTGGGCCACAACATATGTGTACTGCTGAAAAAGAAGTTTGTATACAGGTAAGGAGGATGCTGGAAAAGTGCAGTACCTAAAATGTTTGTATAGTAGATTTACTGCGATATGTTATGACTGGAAAAAAGTCAGTCTAGGCCAGATGAGGAAGGAAATTGAATAATATTTAGCAGGAGGATTTCCTCATGTATACGTTCTACATCTACATATCAAGGATCCCACTTAGCGGCATCCATAAAAAAAATGGTTCCTTGGTGTAGTATACAATTCTTTTCCAGGATCCATTTAAATAGTGGTGGTAGTCCACACTATTCCATCAAAGCATATGTCCCAAGTGGATACTTTTAGCCTCAGTCAGGTAAATGAGTGTCTGTAGATCTGTTTAATACTTAAGCATGGACCTATCTCTGTGATTACATCAAATGAAACCTGGTAGACACTGCTAAATGCAGTGTGAAAACACCGTTTGGATATGTTCACACACCATCAAAATGACAGCTATCTTTATTGGACGGCTGCCCTTTAACGGCAAATAGCGGCCATTATTGTTTTTTTACAACGGACGTTATTCATATAACAATGTCTGTCATTAATACTGGCCGTAGGTAGTGTTAAACAGCAGCCGTTTACACAGAATGGGCATTGTTTGTACAGCATGTTATCATAGCCTTAGAGTTTAGTAAACAATGTTGTAGTGCTTGATCATTTTTTTGTATTATTCAGGTACATCCGCTGACTTAATATCAGCAGCAAAACTGTTGTTTTACTCTTCATGTAAAATGAAGCAAGGTTAACTTTTATTGACTAGACATGCCACATGGGTGACCCAAGTATTACAAATATTTTAATAAGTCTTATTTAAAAAGTCTTATTTAAAAAAAAAAAAAAAGAATATGGTTTGCTATAAATGCTAACAACCTTTCTTTTTTACCTTAGGAATTGAGTGTATCTGCTAATGTGTTATCAATTAATGTAATGCACTTTAAAATTTCCAGTACTAAAATGGTTTGAGTATGTCTAATGTGCATAGAGTGGGATTAATGCTGTCAATTGCCAAAAGAAATAAGAAAAACTACTCTGTGAACTTCTCAACTCTCCAGAACTGTCTGGTGAGAACAGTAAATTCTTCTACTCATGTGCTAGTAAGTCACTCATTGAGAGTATCTTCTTCTCTGAAAGCTGTGTAATGCACAAATGTCCTTCCATTTAGACTATACTGGCTGAATAGGTTTCAAGCATTTGATTCACTTTCACAATTTGCTGGGTTATTATAGCACATAACAGTAAATTGTTCCTTCACGTTATTCTATTTAGAGCAATACCGTGCTTTCTCATATATATTACTCTAAAGACTCCCCCCAGGCATCCATGTCTGACACCTTGTCCTTTTACAACTCATCAAATAAATCTGCCTCATCCAGCCTGTCACCTGTCTTGCTGATTCCACTGTTTTGTGCCACATCTTTAATTTAACTGTACTTAAACCACTTTTTCTGAATTTATGATTGCACACATATTACAATTAGGTAAATAGTAATCACTCAGCATTGACGACTTTTTATTTTCATAAAATATGCTGCAGAATCGGGAAAAAACTGTTTGTGTGGTGAAATTGAAAAAAGAGGGGGGTGGGGGTGGGTTGGGGTTGTGTTGACACCATTCGCACCATGGTAAAACTGACATGTTATTTATGTTCCTCAAATCATTACGATTACAATGATATGTAGCTTGTACAACTATCATTTTATTTGATGGCTTTTAAAAAAATAAAACTTATAAAAATATAAAAGTCCTTCAAATTGCTCTATTCTTATCCACGCTTTTATCATTTGGTCTACGGGGCTGTGTGAGCTGTCATTTTTTGCGCCATGGCCTGTACTTTCTATCAGTACTTTGATTGCGCATATGAGACTTTTTGATCACTTTTTTATTATAGTTTTCTGGATTTGATGTGACAAAAAAAATCAGCAATTTTGCTCTTTGGCGTTTTTTTTTGTGCTTATGCCGTTTACCGTGCGAAATCAGTTGTGCAATAATTTGATAGTTTGTGCGATTACGCACGTGGCGATATCAAACATGTTTGTTTATTTATTTATTTATTTTTATTTATAAAATAGGAAAAGGGGGGGTGATTAAGACTTTTATTAGAGGAGGAAATTTTTTATTAATGAAAAAAACTTTTTTTTTTACTCTTTTAGTCCCTCGGGGAACTTTTATTATTACTGCAGTGATCTCTCATAGGGATCACTGCAGTGTACTTACAATACACTGATCAATGAGATCAGTGATAGATCTATTACCGAGCCGGGATCAGGATCATGCAGATGCTGAGGCCCGGCCGGCTAGGCAGAAGGGATCGCCTCCCTGCGATCGCATTGCCCGGGGGGCGATCTCCCCCACTAGACACTAGGGAAGAGGCTGTAACGGTAGATGCAGCTGTCAGCTTTGACAGCTGCATCTAACTAGCTAATTAGCCGGCCGCGGTGGCTAATGCGTGCGGTCCCTGGCTGTACATAACAACTGGGTGCTGCATGCTGCAGAGAGGGACAGCGCTGTGAGCCCTCTCTGCACCTCCTTAATGGTGGCATGACGAGTATACTTGTCATGCGTCGTTAAGGGGTTAAAGTAGTAGGTTGCAGCCAAAAACTAGGAGCATTTTATAAGTGAAAAAAAAGTTTGGAACATAAATTCTGCAGCTTTTGACACTGTATCTGCAGCTTTTGACACTGTAGACCACCAGCTCCTCCTCTCCACGCTCTGCTCTATCTATATTCCTGGTTTTCCTCCTATCTCTCTGACCACTCCTTTAGCATATCATTTGCTGGTTCCTCCTTATCTTCTCTTCCCCTTACAGTTGGGGTTCCCCAGGGATCAGTCCTGGGCCCTCTCCTTTTCTCACTTTACACTTTGCCCATCGGACAAATCTTCAGCAAGTTTGGTTTTCAGTACCATCTCTATGCTGATGATACCCAGCTGTATACCTCCTCCCGTGATATCACCCCCGCTCTTCTACAGAACACCAGTAACTGTCTGTCTGCCGTCTCTAACGTTATATCCTCCCTATTCCCTAAAACTAAACCTTGCTAAGACTGAGCTTCTTGTATTTCCTCCCTCTGCTAACCGCCCCCTACCTGATATCTCCATCTCGGTCTGTGGTGCGACCATAACCCCTGGACAACAAGCCCGCTGCCTTGGGGTTATGTTTGACTCGGATCTCTCCTTCACTCCTCATATTAAATCTCTTTCACGTTCCTGTAATCTGCATCTAAAAACATATTTAAAATCCGTCCCTTCCTTACTGTCGAATCCGCTAAAACTCTCATAGTCGCTTTGATTCACTCTCGTCTACACTACTGCAATTCACTACTAATCGGCCTTCCTCTAAACTCTCCTCTCTTCAGCCCATTCTCAATACAGTGGCCAGGCTCATCTCCCTGTCCAGCTGCTATACCGATGCCTCCCCCCTGTGCCAGTCACTATATTGGCACCCTATTAAACACAGGATACAACACCAAGTCCTTCTGCTCACCCACAAAGCTCTCCACAGTGCTGCACCTCCCTATATCTCCTCCCTCATCTCTGTCTACCGTCCTACCCGTGCCTTACGCTCCTCTAATGACTTATGACTAACATCCACTTTGATCCGCACCTCTCACTCCTGTCTCCGGGACTTCACCCGAGCTGCACCAGTTCTATGGAATGCATTACCCAAGACTGTCAGACTCACCTCCAATACACAAAGCTTCAAACGTGCCCTCAAAACTCATCTGTTCAAGCAGGCTTACCAAGTTCCCTAATTTTGACTGCTACCCTCAACTACCCCCCCCCCCCCTCACACACACACGCACAGACACACACCTCCACCACGCGCGCACACACACACACACACACACACCAAGCATTTAAGCACTTAGACCTGTGCATGCAGGCATTAGCTGTTGACAGGTTCACCCACCCTTACCTGCACTGCCTTATTTATAAAGATGGCCGGACCATAAGAACAATGATGCACTTTGCCCCTCTGCCATTTTGTCTCAAACCCCCTCCTGATAGTATGTAAGCTCATGCATGTTAGCAGGGACCTCACTCCTCATGTACTGTATGGATAATTATATGTATGTCTCTGTAATGTCTATTTTTTGTCTATGTATGTACCCCCAGAATTGTAAAGTGCTGCAGAATCTGTTGGCGCTATATAAATAAAAATTATTATTATTATTATTATTATTATTAAATTCTGGAAGTCGCTAATCACCAGTTTTCTACTAGTAGCTCTGTAAGCAGAGGCAGATTGAGGCTGTGTTCACACTCCGTCTTTTTTTGGCCATTTGACAACTGTTATCTTATAATGCTTACTGTAATTATACGAATAACATCTTTCATTATAAAACAACTGTTGTTATTTGGCTTCGAAATGGCCATAAAAAAAGAGTGTAGCCTAAGGGTACCATGAGCCATGGGATGTTCAGGAAAATGGGCCCCCATCCACAAAATGGCATTAAAGCATTTCAAGCAAGTAACTGCTTTTAATTATGCTATGAATAAAAGCAGTTATTAGTTTAAAATGTGTTAGTGCCATTTTGTGGATCAAATCTATGGACTTTATACCTCATTGTTAATGGAAACTCATTGGAATTTTCTTGGGATTGTGCCTAGGAAATTAAGTGGCTACATAATCAATGATTATGGGCTAACCTCAAAATACAAATACAAATATCCATATATTATCCAAATAATCCAAAACAACATAGGTATATGACAATTTTCTATGTATGATGCCATATCCCGTAGGATACTAATTAGCATGCTCGAGTCCATCCGAACCTGAGCGTTTGGCATTTGATTAGCGGTGGCTGCTGAAGTTGGATAAAGCCCTAAGGCTTTGTGGAAAACATGGATATATGGATCAGATGGACTCGAGCATGCTCGAGGTTCGCTCATCTCTAATACTAATATTTGCATGTCTCTTTCCTGTAGTCTGGACCTTTTTAATGATGAAGGAAGGGAATTGGGCACTATACAGTGTTACTGCAGGCCTTAGGCATCTTGCTGATGCCTCCAGGAATGTACTGAAGATTTGAAAGTGCCGCAGAAGAGTATTGCAGGGTCTAGGATGCAAAATAAGAAACCATGTAAAAATTGATTTCCCTGAACAACTTGCACAGCTAGGGATGACCCTGGACGGCTACTGACCACTGGGTGAGTCCTTTATATGTTAGCCTGCACTAAAGCTATGGGCTGCCTTATGGGCAGTAGCTAATAGGTAGGAGAAGTAGCAAGATGTTTAGCAAACCTTAGTATAATCATTTGGGTCATTGATTTATTCAAGTTTTTAAATTAGCAGTGATCACAGGGCTGCATTTCCACATATCCTTACTGCATTACACCGGGCCTATTTAAAGTTAATATATATATATATATATATATATATATATATATATATATATATATATATATATATATATAAATAAATGTATATTTATATATATATTTATTTTTTGACAGTATATTTAATTGCACAATGATGGATTCGTCAGAATTAAATTATTGAACAACGAAACTGATTTTATTACAACAAAAATGTGTTTTATTAATTAAATATTAATTAGTACAGGAAGCTCCATTAAGCCATTAATTCATATTCCCGGTAATAGAGCATTCTGTACTAATCAACACTTTACTTTAATGAAAACATCAAATGTTTCTTCTAATTATGTTATCACAATAGCATTATTAGAAGAATCATTTTGAATTATATGTGCGCTCAGCTAATTGGCTGATCGGCTGAGCGCACATATAAAGAGCCGGTCCGCAGTACAGTCACTTCATTGTGCTGCGGACCAGCGAAGAGGACACATCGGGGTGAGTATACAGCTCTCCCCACCCCTTCCCCAGCACTGCACCCATCCCAGTAAGGAAGGGGGTCACTTAACCCCTTCCTTGCTGGGATGGGTGCAGTCTGACATCAGTCTGGCCCCCAAGGGGTTAAGGGGGATGCAATACATCCTCCCTTAACCCCTTGGGGGCCAGACTGTAAGCAGCGATCTGTAAAGATGCTGCATACTGTAAGGTGCACAACACCGCTCACAATGATGGGTGTTGTGCTCCTGTTTGTGTGTTTTTATGTGTTTCTCCCTTTTTGTTTTTCAGATATCAGTATCCTGTGGATTACGTCGGATTCGGTGGACTATGTCGATGACCAGCGGTTGTTTGGTGTTTTTTTTTAATAAAATGGTCAATGAGGGGTGTGGGGGTGTTTTTATTTGAATAAAAAAATGTTTTTTACTTGTGTCTTGTCTTTATTTCTTTACTTTATAGACTTAGTAGTGGAAGCCGTCTAATAGACGGAATCCATTACTAAGTCGGGGCGTAGTGTTAGCCGGTATAAAATGGCTAACACTAACCCCCATTATTACCCCAGTACCCAATGCCACCAGGGGTACTGGGAAGAGCCGGGTGCCAGTGGTCCCGGAGCGTCAAAATTGGCGCTCTTGGACTGGGGCGGCAGCAGGCTGGTAAGATTTAGGCTGGGGAGGGCCTAAACCAATGGCTCTTCCCACCCTGGTGTTACGAGGCTGCTGTCGATTGGTTTTTAACCCGGCTGGTTATAAAAATAGGGGGGACCCTATGCGTTTTTTTTAAATTATTTATTTAAAAAAAAAACGCATAGGGTCCCCCCTATTTTTATAACCAGCCGGGTTAAAAACCAAGCGACAGCAGCCTGGTAACACCAGGGTGGGAAGAGCCATTGGTTTAGGCCCTCCCCAGCCTAAATCTTACCAGCCTGCTGCCGCCCCAGTCCAGGAGCGCCAATTTTGACGCTCCGGGACCACTGGCACCCGGCTCTTCCCAGTACCCCTGGTGGCATTGGGTACTGGGATAATAATGGGGGGTTAGTGTTAGCCATTTTATACCGGCTAACACTAGGCCCCGACTTAGTAATGGATTCCGTCTATTAGACGGCTTCCACTACTTAGTCTATAAAGTAAAGAAATAAAGACAAGACACAAGTGGAATTTTTTTTTTTATTCAAATAAACCCCCCCCCCACACCCCTCATTGACCATTTTATAAAAAAAAAAAAACACCAAACAACTGCTGGTCATCTACGTAGTCCACCGAATCCGACGTAATCCACAGGATACCGATATCTGAAAAACAAAAAGGGAGAAACACACAAAAAACACACAAACAGGAGCACAACACCCATCATTGTGAGCGGTGTTGTGCACCTTACAGTATGCAGCATCTTTACAGATCACTGCTTACAGTCTGGCCCCCAAGCGGTTAAGGGAGGATGTGTTGCATCCCCCTTAACCCCTTGGGGGCCAGACTGATGTCAGACTGCACCCATCCCAGCAAGAAAGGGGTTAAGTGACCCCCCTTCCTTACTGGGATGGGTGCAGTGCTGGGGAGGGGGTGGGGAGAGCTGTATACTCACCCCGATGTTGCCTCTTCACTGGTCCGCAGCACAATGAAGTGACTGTACTGCGGACCGGCTCTTTATATGTGCGCTCAGCCGATCAGCCAATCAGCTGAGCGCACATATAATTCAAAATGTTTCTTCTAATAATGCTATTGTGATAACATAATTAGAAGAAACATTTGATGTTTTAATTAAAGTAAAGTGTTGATTAGTACAGAATGCTCTATTTACCGGGAATATGAATTAACGGCTTAATGGAGCTTCCAGTACTAATTAATATTTAATTAATAAAACACATTTTTGTTGTAATAAAATCAGTTTCGTTGTTCAATAATTTAATTTAAATGAATCCATCATTGTGCAATTAAATATACTGTCAAAAAATAAATATATATATATATATATAAATATACATTTATTTATATATATATATATATATATATATATATTTATTTATTTTAACAGTATATTAAATTGCAAGATGATGGATTCGTTTAAATTTAATTATTGAACAACGAAAGGGACTTTATTACAACAAAAATGTTTTTTATTAATTAAATATATTAACCTTGAGAGGCTTCGGCATTACTGCAGAGGATCGCAAACCCCGGTAACAGCGATTCCTGTAAACTGTTTCCCTGCTTTCCCAGATGCATTCCAGAGGTGTTTGCATCACTTTCTAAAGATTTTATTTGTTATTTTTAGTTGAACTAGATTTCCAAGTAAATGACCGTATGTTTTTAGCCGCACATTTCCAGCCGCGTAAAAAATACAGCCGCACAGATACATAGTGTGAACATAGCCTACAAGTGTATTTGAGGGTCCTGTATGTTAGAAAGCCCCACAAAGCACCCAATTTCAGAAACTGCACCCCCCACACACCCAGAAAGTGTTTTAACCCTTTAGGGGAGTCACAGAAATAAAAGCTATAATAATTATAAACCTATTACCAGAGAAATGCATCCCAATAATTATTGCCCCGTTTCTGCAGTTTATAGAAATACCCCATATGTGGCCCTATTGCGCTATTTGACACAACCACAAGCTTCAGATACAATGGAGCGCCTAGTGAATTTTTAACGCCTCTGTTATACTTGGTCATTTTTGACTGTACCACTTCAGGTTGGCAGAGGCTCTGGGGTGCCAAACCTAAAAAACACCCCTAAAGGGACACCATTTAGAAAACTACACCCCTCAAGGAATGTAACAAGGGGTGCGGTGAGCATCTGGACCCCACAGGTGCTTCACAGATTTTCCGAACAATATGGTGTGAAAAAAAGAAAAATTTATTTCTTAAACTAAAACGTTCTAGCCTTCAATTTTTCATTTTCACAAAGGGATAAAAGGAAAAAAAAACACAAAACGTGTAGCGCAGTTTCTCCAGAGTACAGAAATACCCCACATGTGTGCCAAGCCGGCGCAGGACGAGCCTCCAAAGGGAAGGAATGCCAACTGGCTTTTGGAAGCTGGATTTCACTGGAATGGATTTCAAGGGCCATGTCGCATTTACAGAGCCCTCGTGCTGCCAAGACACTGGAAATCCCCCACAAGTGACCCCATTCTGAAAACTACACCCCTCAAGGAATCTAACAAGGGGGGCAGTAAGCATATGGACCCCACTGGTGATGGGCACAAATGTGGATTAATGTGACGTGAAAGTGAAAATTTTCATTTTTTCACTTTCATGGCACAAACGTGCCCGTCATCAAGGGGTCCATATCCTCATTGCACCCCTTTTTAGATTTCTTGAGGGGGGTAGTTTCCAGAATGGGGTCACTTGTGGGGGGTTTACAGTGTTTTGGCAGCATGAGGGCTCTGTAAATGAGACATGGCGTTCATCATCCATTCTAGCCAAATCCAACCTCCAAAATCCAAATGGCGCTCCTTCCCTTCGGAGGCTTGCCCTGCACCCACATAGTGCTTTATGTCCACATGTGGGGTATTTACGGACTCGGGGGAAATTGCTCTACACATTTTGTTTTTTTTTTCTCTTTTAACCCCTTGTGAAAATGATAAATTCAAGGCTAGACCAACATTATAGTGTAAAAAATGTAATATTTCATTTTCACGCCACATTGTTCCACATTTGTGCCCGTCACCAGTGGGGTCCATATGCTCACTACACCCCTTGTTACATTCCTTGAGGGGTGTAGTTTCCATAATGGGGTCACTTGTGGGGGTTTTCAACTTTCTTGGCAACACAGGGGCCTTTTGAATACAACATGGCCCCTTGAAATCCATTCCATCCAAATCCAGCCTCCAAAAGCCAAATGGCGCTCCTTCCCTTTGGAGGCTTACCCTGCACCCGCATGGCGCTTTATGTCCACATGTGGGGTATTTCCGTACTCAGGGGCAATTTCTTTACACATTTTTTTTTTTTTTTTATCTTTTAACCCCTTGTGAAAATGAAAAAATCATGACAAGATCAATGATTTAGAGTAAAAATGTTAAAAAAATTACACTAAATGTTGGTCTACACTCCATAAGGAATCTAAAAAGGGGTACAGTGAGGATATGGACCCCACTGGTGACGGGCACTTATGTAGAACATGTGGTAAGAAAATAAAAAGTACAATTTTTTTCATTTTCACGTCCCAAATGTGGCCGTCACCAGGGGGCTATATCCCCGCTGCCCCCCTTGCTAGATTCCTTATGGGGTGTAGTTTCCAGAATGGGGTTGCTACTGTCCTGGCCGCACAGAGGCTTTGTAATTGCATCATGGCATCCTCTAATGGGAATTGCAGCCATACCTATTTAGCTGGGGAAAAGGGACAATTCTAATTTATTTGGGGGTATTAGGCCAATTATTAGTTTATAAGGTTGAAAAGGACAGGAGTCCATCAAATTCAACCTGTGTTGATCCAGAGGAAGGCAAAAAACCCTTGTGAGGCAGACGACAGTAGCCTCATCACAGGGAAAAAAAATCCTTCCTGACTCCATAATGGCAATCAGAATAATCCCTGGATCAACGTGACCCCTGAATTAGGAATAAGGGACAGAATTAAGATAATGTAGAACTCCGATGTGGTACTACGTGTGGTACGCCTTGAAGCGATCCAGTATGCAGAGGCCGGGGTGATCAGGACAGGGGTCACACTGGAAAATGGTGTCCTTCCTGATCCCCCTGTTACGCCACACTCTGTACTTCTTCTGGGGTCTCTCGTTCTCCTGTGTGCGGGATGTCACCTGGAGAATGTTGCCCTGGTGCGATACGGGGTCCTTCATATCCAGAAGCGCTGGGTCCGCTCCATAGCTGCTAAATATTAGGGCTTTATTACGGCTTCTGATATTTTCGGATTGTGCCGCAAGCTACAGTAGCTCGGGCAGTGACGGACCAGAAGAGGGGGGTGCTGGTATAAAAGTTATCCCCGTACAGGTGGTGGTGACCTTTATCCAGCAGTGGGAAGATCAGTTCCCAAACGATCTTCCCACTAACTCCGAGGATGGGGGGGGGGCATATGGGGGCTGGATTCGGGTGTCCCTTCCTACATACAATCTAAGGGTACGTGCACACTGCGGAATCGCGACAGATAACCCTTCACGCATTCCGCAGCTGGCACCCACCGGCGGACTGATGCGGGCGCGTGTCTCCACATGTGTCATAGACTCCATTCTATGCACGGGCGGATTCCAATCTTCGTCCAACGTATTCATTCTTTGGATGGACGATGGAATCCGCTCGTGCATAGAATGGTCTATGACACGGGTGGAGACACGCGCCCGCATCAGTCGGCAGGCAGGTGACAGCTGCGGAATGCACAAAGAGTTATCCTTCGCCATTCCGCAGTGTGTACGTACCCTAAATCTGTAAGAGTACCTTGAGGTATTCTCACAGAGTTTGGAGAATTTCACACCATACCATCATCTCTTATTGGGACTGTACTGGCGGAAAAGACGTGTCTGGGGGGCAGCGTACGCTACGCTACCCCCAGACACATCACTGGATGATGAGGATGAGGATGAATGGGGGGAAAAAAGGATCTCCCCCATTCATCCTCACTGGCTGTTTCGGTGTCCGAGGCAATAATAGCGGATGCGTCTGATACCGAAAACACGCCAGGGGGCCACTTTTATATGGAGATTGGTATATGGGGTATGTAGTGGTGTAGTGTCAAACTTTATTCAATGTAGTGTAGTGTGGTGTAAGGTAGTGTTTTTTATGTGTTTAAAATGTGTTTTATATGTATAAAAAAAAAAACCTACGCCGAAAATGGTGTTGCCGATAAATGCCGCACTTATGTGCGGCACTTATCAGCAGACCGTGGCAGTAGGATATAGAAAAAAAACACCCTACGCCAAAAAAGGAGGATTTGCTGATTAGCAGCGCACTTTCGTGCGATACTGATCAACACTCAGCGGCGATAGGGTGCGGAAAATAAAAAAAAAAAATTGGGAAAAAAAAAAACTTTACTACATTCTGAACATCCCCATAGCTGCTGATAAGTGTATTACACTTATCAGCCGCTAGAGGGCAGCAGAGCGCAAAATCCGGAAAAAGACAACGCTGGAGCCGAAAAAAGCCGAACGGGACCCCACGGAAGAAGCCGAAGACCCGACGAGAAGACGAGGACGCCAAGAACCCGGAAGACGTCGATCGGGACCCAGGGACAGGTGAGTAATGTACAAATACCTGCTCTGGACCCCTCAGCTACCTAGCTGAGGGGTCCAGAGCAGGTATTTATTACATTTGGGGACTTTGATCGCCGTGCCACCGATCGGGGCGGTGGCACCGTGACCACCATTACTTTTTACAGTAATGGCGGTCGGTGCCGTCCTCGGACAGCACGACCACTATTTTTTCTGGTCATCGGGTCACCGATGACCCGGAAAAGTGCCGATCGCCGCTATTGGCTGATCTGAATTGATCAGCCAATAACGGTGATCATCAGCACAGGGGGTGTTAACCACCCCCCGTGCCAAGAAGCTAAGATGGCCTGCTATGATTTATAGCAGGCCTTCTTACCCGATCGCTGTGTGTGAACACACAGCAATTGGGGAAACCGCGGGCGTACATTTACGCCCTGTTGCGTTAAAGCCCAGGCAATGGGGGCGTAAGTGTACACCCGATGTCGTTAAGGGTCTAAGAATTGCCAGACACCGGCTGTTCCGTGACCTCAACGGTCGGATGAACTTTACTGCCGCTGAATTTGGATGCGGGCACACACTGGAGAGTGCGGCCGGAGCTGCACACTCCATTGTGTGAATTGACAGGGTTTTCAGGGTTTGACATGTCAGTTTCTTGCGGCGCCACTGGGGATTCTGGCTGGAGTGTATACTATGTGTATACACTCCGGCCGGGATTCCTTAGAAGGCAGCGCTACGTAAGTTCCGTAGTAATCACAGCTGTTGTTATAACGGCCGTGATTATTACGAAACATACGCAGTGGTAACATGGCCTAAATCTTATTTTTTAACTCATCGCCCCAAGACCTAATAATTTGTTGCTATTAGGAGCAAGGCAGCCACAACAGTCTCATGTGGTATTATGTGTTATTATTATGTATTTCCTATACCTTTCATCATTGTAAAGTTATTAGTACATGCTCTGATTGACACACAGGTCCTAAAAAACAATAATCTTTCTGTTGCTGAAAGAATGGATATTGAAAAAAACTTTATGATTTTCTCACGCATATAGTCTTACAGACAAAATGCATGTTTTGGTTTTGATTAATACACCGATCAGAAATCGGTGCAGAAATCCAGGATTTATTCTGTATTAATGTGACCAGATGGCTTTGGATTACCACAAAGAATCTGCATTGGCTTTGAGTCTATTTGTTATTGAGGCCAATGCAGTGTCTTCTTAAGAAAGTCAGTTGTCAGTGAGATATAAAATTGGAATTACATAATCTTCCTATCAGGAAATACAGATCCATCTGGCTGCTGGAACACTTATCTGAAAATATTATAATAATTAATGTGGTTTGATATTGGTGTAAATAGAAAGTTTCTGTAATATATTCTTATTCATTTACTGTTATTACTCTTCATTGCAGTCTATTGCAAAAATAGAGAAACAAAATGTCAACTTTTTTTTTTATATTCTTCTTAGTGTTATCAGAGAGCCGCTTATTATCTGAGTTGCTGTGAATGGTTCTTCTTTGCTTCTTGCTAAATGACGTCCGTTATTTTAGATTTAAAATTACGGATGTCATTTTAAACAGAGCTGAAAAAACGTTGCGTGAACATAGTCTGTCTAAGGATCTTTGTCAAGTTTACTCTTTTGGGTTGATTGCACTTTCAATATGAGGTACAAGTAACTGGCCCATATTTGTCATGATGAGACTAGCGATGAGCGAACCTCGAGCTTTCGGCATTTGATTAGCGGTGGCTGCTGAAGTTGGATAAAGCCCTAAGGCTATGTGGAAAACATGGATATAGTCATTGGCTGTATCCATGTTTTCCAGAGAACCTTAGAGCTTTATCCAAGTTCAGCAGCCCCAGCTAATCAAATACCAATCGTTCGGGTTCGGATGGACTCGAACCTGAACCCGATTCGCTCATCTCTAGATGAGACAGACCAAAGAGAGAAAATATTTGAATACATTTGTATTGCAGTCATGTATGTGTTCTGACAGTCTGTCTTAGAGTTTTCTCATAGTACATCTGACATATTGCAGATTACCCTAGTCATATATGGCAAGGTACACTATTTGTACAGTATTGCAACTGATGAAAGAACAAATATGGTATTTCTAATTTTATTAGAGATGAATAAGCTGGATGTAGCCCTAAGACTGCCCGGAAAACATGGATATAGCCCCAAACTGTATCCAGTTTTTTCCAGGACTACCCAGGCCTCATCCATTTCTTTAGCCATCTGTAATCAAATGCCACATGCTCGGGTGTGCTCACCGATAGGTGGATTTTGAATGGTGTGGGTGACATCTTAGGGCATATAACTTGGTACTATCACAAGTATGTTTTGTATATAATGTCATTTTTAAATGCACCGTAGATTCCATAAATAAATGCAACTTGTCTTGAAAAAACATGGTTATAATAACGGAAAAAAATAAAAAAGTTATGAAAGAACAAATATGGTATTTCTAATTTTATTAGAGATGAATAAGCTGGATGTAGCCCTAAGACTGCCCGGAAAACATGGATATAGCCCCAAACTGTATCCAGTTTTTTCCAGGACTACCCAGGCCTCATCCATTTCTTTAGCCATCTGTAATCAAATGCCACATGCTCGGGTGTGCTCACCAATAGGTGGATTTTGAATGGTGTGGGTGACATCTTAGGGCATATAACTTGGTACTATCACAAGTATGTTTTGTATATAATGTCATTTTTAAATGCACCGTAGATTCCATAAATAAATGCAACTTGTCTTGAAAAAACATGGTTATAATAACGGAAAAAAATAAAAAAGTTATGCCTATTAAAACCCAGTAATAAAAAACACAATCAATGGCTTAGATTTATAAAACTGCCTGAAACTAAAGCTGTCTGGTTTTGCCTTTAGCAAAATTCATTTTACCGAAGCCGATTGAGGTATAAAAGCTGAGCTATGATTGGTTGCTGTGGGCAAAAGCAGACAGATTTAATTGCGGGCAGATAGATAAATCTGAGCCAATTTGTCCTCAGGCCCCAAAAAGTTGCATCATAAAGGGCAAGGATTAAAATCTCTTGAACCTCCTCTAATTTATTCATAAAATAATATGTAAATCAATGTCACCAATACCGGTGGTGCAGGTGCTTCATTCTTCTGGTGAAAGCCCAGCTGTAATATGATGGAACGATTACCTGCACTAGGATTAAGGCAAGATGAATGTGAAAAAGGTTTATTAAAAGTAAATTGTGTTTCCCAATTGTGTAGCTGGAACTACCATAGGCTAGAAAATAGTAAAATGTTAATTAATTCCACATTATTTTCTCTTCTCAGCTTGCACTGCGTAGGCTGCTTGCTAAGTTATTTTTAAAGCCATTTTACTGCAAGCAAGACAGCAGGAGTTTGACAGAGAGCATGACTAGTGGGATAAATTGAGGCAAAATCTCTTGTTTCAATGAAAGTAATCTTGTAAAACAGCAAGAAAAGCTGTGCTATTATGTGAGGATATTTCTAAAGGAAACTTTGTAACAAGAAGTATATAAATGCATGCTATCCATTGAAAAAGTGCATTTCCCACTTTTATGCCTTGGAAAGTGGCTTTGTTGCTGAGCTGATAAAGAGGTGTTAATAGTACTATTATTAAGGGTTTATCTGAAAAGCAAAGGCAGGAGGGTTTTTTATATTTCAAAAGACCATTTAGGGTTTTCTTTCCTAAAATTATTCATTTACATAAAACCATGCAGACATGTTTTAATGGTATTCCACAATTCACTGCAGTATTGAAGTACGTCTAATGCATTAATCTGAAGAAAGGAGGGAAGAACTACATTAGCATGCTGTAACTTTATTAAATATGCAAATAAAGTTAAGTGCAAAATGGTGTGTATTATAATTATGTATGAGTGTATTTATTAATTTTTGAGCTGGTAATTCTGCTTTGACCATGCCAAGGTGGATTATATTATGGTCAGAGCCCTGCATGCACAGGATAGGTTATAACTAGATAATTGGTGGTGGTCTGATCTTTGAGTCCCCCACTGATCCCTTATCCCCTAAGTTTGATGGTTTAGTGCACTGGGGGCGGGACTACAACCCTCCATGCATCAATCTTTCCTACTCACCTCACACATGAATATTGAGACAGCACTTTACAGTGGTGAGTGCTATAGTGACATTACTGCATGGATATATAATGGATATATCCCCCATTAGTTGTTAAGGGCTTAAAAGAGAAGTCCGGCCAAAATTTTTGGTAAAGTATTGCCCCCCAAAAGTTATACAAAGTACCAATATTCATTTATTACGGTAAATGCACATTAAGTGCTTTTTCCTTGCACTTGCTAATGCATCAAGTCTTCACTTTCTTGATAAAAATGGTGACATCATGACCTGACCTGGCTACTGCCTCTATCTCGCCGTTGCAGGGGGCTCTGCCAGTGCTCTCCCCCAGCTCGGGGACACCTCCCCCATTGTGCTTGCTCCCTACTTTGCTCGACGGCACCTATTCGGATGTCCCGCGGGCGGCGGCAAATTCAAACGAGTTTGCTCAGCCATCACCGTCTCTCTCTCCCCCGGTGGGAGTCCACTCCTCACATGCTGCTGATACTCTGCTGGGGATGGAGTGGAGTACCAGCAGGGGGATGTGAAGAGTGGAGTCTCAGTGGGGGAGAGGGAGACAGCAGTGGCCGCGTAAACACGGCAGCCACCCACTTAATTTCAACATTGTGTGAATAGGCCTTTCTGTGTTTTCTATCTACTCCTGCTTTTGCAAAATACTGATAGGTGGTGCTGATCTGAAAAGGGAGATTTCACAGGGATATTACACAGTAAAATAAAAGCAAAATACGACAGTAAAATAAGTATAAAATGTAGCCTTATTTTGAATCAAATAATGTAAGAATTTGATATTAGAGTCAGCCATCTATGCATACATTGTAAAAATATATATATATTCTAACATTTTACCATAAACTTTTATGTATCACATTGTTAGATTCAAACTACGGCCACATTTTATACCTATTTTACTGTTGTATTTTGCTGTTTTTAACTATCTATGAACATAGCCTAAGGCTAGGTTCACACTATGTAACTGTGCGGCTGTATTTTTTATGCGGCTGTAAATGTGCGGATGAAACTACGGCCGTGGGAAAAAAATAGACATGCGGCTCAAAACATACGGTCATTTACTTTGAAATCTGGTTCAACTAAAAATAACAAATAAAATCTTAAGAAAGTGATGCAAACACCTCTGGATGCATCTGGGAAAGCAGGGAACACAGTTTACAGGAATCGCTATTACCGGGGTTTGCGATCCTCTGCAGTAATGCCGATGTCTCTCATGGTTAATCTATTAAAATAATAAAACACATTTTCGTTGTAATAAAGTGCCTTTCGTTGTTCAATAATTAAATTTAAACGAATCCATCATTTTGCAATTAAATATACTGTTAAAATAAATAGATATATAAATAAATGTATATTTATATATCTATTTATTTTTTGACAGTATATTTAATTGCAAAATGATGGATTCGTTAGAATTAAATTATTGAACGAAACTGAATTTATTTTATCGAAAATGTGTTTTATTAATTAAATATTAATTAGTACAGCAAGCTCCATAAGCCGTTAATTCATATTCCCGGCAATAGAGCATTCTGTACTAATCATCACTTTACTTTAATGAAAACATCAAATGTTTCTTCTAATTATGTTATCACAATAGCATTATTAGAATAAACATTTAGAATTATATGTGCGCTCAGCTGATTGGCTGATCGGCTGAGCGCACATATAAAGAGCCGGTCCGCAGCACAGTGACTTTATTGTGCTGCGGACCAGCGAAGAGACAACATCGGGGTGAGTATAGAGCTCTCCCCACCCCCTCCCCAGCACTGCACCCCTCCCAGCAAGGAAAGGGGGGACCCTATGCATTTTTTTTTAATTATTTATTTATTTAAAAAAAAAAACGCATAGGGTCCCCCCTATTTTTATAACCAGCCGGGTTAAAAACCAAACGACAGCAGCCTGGTAACACCAGGGTGGGAAGAGCCATTGGTTTAGGCCCTCCCCAGCCTAAATCTTACCAGCCTGCCGCCGCCCGGTCCAGGAGCGCCAATTTTGACGCTCCGGGACCACTGGCACCCGGCTCTTCCCAGTACCCCTGGTGGCATTGGGTACTGGGGTAATAATAGGGGGTTAGTGTTAGACATTTTATACCGGCTAACACTAGGCCCCCGTCTATTAGACGGCTTCCACTACTAAGTCTATAAAGTAAAGAAATAAAGACAAGACACAAGTTAAAAAATTTTTTTATTCAAATAAAAACACCCCCACACCCCTCATTGACCATTTTATTAAAAAAAAAAAAAAACGCTGGTCATCGACGTAGTCCACGGAATCCGACGTAATCCCCAGGATACCGATATCTGAAAAACAAAAAGGGAGAAACACACAAAAAACACACAAACAGGAGCACAACACCCATCATTGTGAGCGGTGTTGTGCACCTTACAGTATGCAGCATCTTTACAGATCGCTGCTTACAGTCTGGCCCCCAAGGGGTTAAGGGAGGATGTATTGCATCCCCCTTAACCCCTTGGGGGCCAGACTGATGTCAGACTGCACCCATCCCAGCAAGGAAGGGGTTAACTGACCCCCTTCCTTGCTGGGAGGGGAGCAGTGCTGGGGAGGGGGTGGGGAGAGCTCTATACTCACCCCGATGTGTCCTGTTCGCTGGTCCGCAGCACAATGATGTCACTGTGCTGCGGACCCGCTAATTATATGTGCGCTCAGCCGATCAGCCAATCAGCTGAGCGCACATATAATTCTAAATGTTTCTTCTAATAATGCTATTGTGATAACATAATTAGAAGAAACATTTGATGTTTTCATTAAAGTAAAGTGATGATTAGTACAGAATGCTCTTTTGCCGGCAATATGAATTAACGCTTATGGAGCTTCCTGTACTAATTAATATTTAATTAATAAAACACATTTTCGATTAAATAAATTCAGTTTCGTTGTTCAATAATTTAATTCTAATGAATCCATCATTGTGCAATTAAATATACTGTCAAAAAATAAATATATATATAAATATACATTTATTTATATATCTATTTATTTTAACAGTATATTTAATTGCAAAATGATGGATTCGTTAGAATTAAATTATTGACCAACGAAAGGGACTTTATTACAAAGAAAATGTGTTTTATTAATTTAATATATTAACTATTAGAGGCATCGGCATTCGGCATCATTGCCGGCTATTTTTGAAGTACTCCGTACGGACCGCCTGTCAATCCACGGCCGCATGTCCAGCCGCAAACAATGGTCTTGTTCATTTTTTACGGGTCCGTTTACGATCGGGCCGTAGATTCATACATAGTGTGCACTGTGCAGCCGTATATCCTATACTTTCCAGCGTATGCATGAACCACCAAAAATACCGCCGCAGAATTACAGCCGCAAATACAGCCGCACAGTTACATAGTCTGAACCTGGCCTAAAGGTCATTAAACATATGTGGTATTCCCTTTAGATACATCTTTTTTGTCCGTTTAAGGTCAAATAATGGACGTTATTTCATAATGGCGGCTGTCATTTGTACAGTAACAGCTATCGTTATGAAATAATTGGCTGTTTTACCTGGAATGGACAAAAAAGAAAAGACGTGGGAACACAGCAATAACCACAATTTAGTGATAACAACTTGGGTGGAAATCATACTGTGTTCAACTTCTCCTGCATTACAATTTCTTCTTTTGTTTTATTATAAATATTAATGGACCCTAAGTAAACATTTCTTTGCTCCATTGTCTTAAGATCCATTCTTGTTTGTGGTGAAAAAGACTACCAGTGTAACTGATCTTCGAAAAGAAAGGTTAATGCTGTCTAAACATATAACTAGGAATTTTTTGAAAGGACCAATTTGAAAATTATCTGGCAAATGTTTTTTTTTTTTTAGGATATTCTGAGGACACCTTTCATAGACATTTGTCTAGACTATGTAGAATGTTTTACAGTGGCAATATTTCACTCCTGCATAAATAAGTTGGGACACTAGATGGCATTCTGTTATTCTTCATAAGTTTTTTTTAAAGATGGAAAATTCAAGTTACAATGATCACTTTTCATATTAAGTAGAAAGTACATTGTAGCAATTTTTCTTTTACTGGGATCCATTCTAAATTCAATGTTCCTGTAAATGTCTCTTTTTAAATATTTATTGAAATCTATTTTCATGCTAAGGGCACAACATGCTTTCCAACACAAAATTTTTTAGAAGGACTTCCTTACCCCACCATCTTCATAATCTAAAATATCTAAATTTGCAATGTTTGAAATGTATTGCTGTTAGGTTATCAGTTTGCATATTCAATTGATTTTTTTTTTGTATTATAATGCATAAATAAAAATTAATGGAAGGACGCTTAAATGAATATCCACCCTCAAATATGATTATTTTTGTGTAGATAAGTTGAGAATCTAGTGCTGGTTAATTTCTTTTCTTTCCTCCATTTTTCTGGTACTGAACTCCAAATTCCCTGCATACAATTATACAGTATTATAAAAATAACTATATGGAGGTTAGGGCTATGTACACACAACATCAAAAAAAGAGAAAAGACAAACAAAAATCCATTATTGCTACAATGTAGTTGGCTTCAATGCAATGCAATGAAGTCAATAGAATGACAGACGTCTAATACACACAGTGTATAAAATGACGGATGTTGTCTGTCTAGACATCAAAATAATAACCATGTTGATTATTTTTGGATGTCTGTTGCAAACAGCAGACGTTATTTTTTAGTTATTGCTTTCATTTTACTGTATCACTATAGCCACAGAATGAACTAATGTGCAGTAAGTATGTACACCTATAGTGGGTATTCAGTACCCCAGCAATAAAAAATTGTCAACCGAATATAGAAATATAGAAAGTTTTATTAATTCATCACAAAAAAGAACATTTAAAAACAAGACCTGGGAGGATACTGCTGGGACGGTACAAACACACAGGGCGGATCCGCAGCGGATCTCTCCCTGCGAATTCACAGCGAAATCCGCTGCGGATCCCTAGCCTAGTTTGTATGGAAGACATACTCGCAGCAGAATTGACTTCCCACTGCGAGTATGTAAGGAGACCTCCCCATTAATCCCCGCCAGCCGAAGCATATACTGTACCTGCTCCAAGATCCGGCTTGCTTCAGGGGTTCCCAGCTGGACGTCCCACTCAGCCAATCAGTGTGCTGCCCCGCCAGCGGGGGGTTAACAGGGCGCAGAGAAATCTGCTGCAGATCCACCCTGTGTGTTTGTACCCTAAATATATATAATTTTCAAAATATACAGGTCAATTTTTGGGATGTAATTTCCATTTTGCTTCCTGCCTTCAACAAATATCGAGTCAGTATCTAGTAGGTCATCAAAAAGACCTCAAGCAGCATCTTTGTGTGTGTCTTCCTAAGTTTATTTTTCCTCTAATAGTTCTTATCCATAAATCAGAGGCTCTTTATCCACAGTTATTTAATTACAAGCGTATATTAGTTGTATCACTCATTAATCTCGCCCAATTTGTTGGCTGCCGTCTGTTGTTGGTGATTGTTCTGCTCTGCTGGGATCTGTCCCATGCTGAGTACTGCAGCTGCATTATAACTAAAGGACTGTTTTTGCCTGGATATTATTAACAAATGTAGCAACACAAATGACAAACAACTACAGTGATCTGGACTCATTTCAGTATAATTTGGACTCCTCTATTTAACTGTGGTACATTACCAGGCTGAATTATTACGTAGCATTCTTGTTTTGACAACTGCCGTTATCAATTTGGTGCAGCTCAGAAGACTTCCCTTTGTGTATGAGGCGTATGACAATCTTCTGGTATCCTTTTATCTGGTATCTTTTATGTCAATAATACACCTATAGGCTATGTTCACACGTTTTTTCATCTCCGTTTAAAATGATGTCTGTCATTTTGAGTATACAGGACGTTATTTAGCAGCCTGACCTCCCCTTAGTGCACTAACGGGTGTTTGTACATTATTCTAGTTTGGGGTTACTAATTAGACTTTGGATGTGGCTTAATTGAATTTAGTAGTAAAAACAGAGACAGAACAGCGACAAAAGGAAAACTGCTGTTTGCAAAAGACGTCCGAAAATAATGATCATGTTTATTATTTTGACGCCAGCGGCAAAAACGTCCGTTATTCAATACGCTGTGTGCATTGGTCGTCCATCTTTCCATTGACTTCAATGCATTGCAGTCAGTTAAATCTCTGCAAAAACGGATGTTATTTTAAATATGGAAATCGGCCGCCTTTTTAATATTTTTGACGTTGTGTGAACATAGCCATAAACTAATCGGGAAAATACTTTGTATAATTTAGAATACTCTAAGAAGAGCTATTTGTTCTTTTCTAATATCAGTATGTATCATACTGTTGAATTAAATACATATATAAGTAACATCATTAATTCTGTTCTTACGTATTTAAAGGATATTTATACAAGAATTAAAGGGGTTATCCAGACTTATAAATAATAAAAACATGGCTGCTTTCTATCAAGAAGCAACACCTCTCCTGACCTTAGTTTAGATGCGGTTTAGCAACTCACTTCCGTTGGTGTGAATTAAACTAAATCGAAATACAACATACATCAATCTGTCTCATGGTTCAAACAGTATAACTGATCACAGCACTAGGTAGGGGTCTGCCACTCTGCTGTTGGGTCTGCCCCTTGCATTCCCACATTTCCAACATCTTAATTAAAGGAACAATGTGCATAGTCCAGTCCTCCTTCACAGGGCCGCTTTAACCAGAGGGCACATGGTGCACGTGCACCGGGCCCACTGGTTAAAGGGGCCCCCCCCGAGCAGGCCGGCCGTTGCTATGTGCGACCAAGGCGGTCGCACAGGGCTCCGGCCACCAGCCTGTCATGGGGGAGCGCCATGGATGGGTAATCTACTTACCCCTCCATGGCGCCCCCTGCAGGGCCCCCCCGTCCGCCGCTGCCCCCGTCCGCTGCTGCTGCGGCGCTTCAGCGCTGCAGCAGCAGCGACACTGACAGAGAGAGAGCCATTGGCTCCCTCCCTGTCAGTCACTCTTGTGGCCGCACTTCCTGCGGTCACAAGAGGCCGCGCTCTCCCTCTAGCGGCCGACGTCACTGGAGCGTCGGCGCGAGGGTAAGGGGAGTGCAGCCTCTTGTGACCGCAGGAAGTGCGGCCACAGGAGGGAAGAGAAGAGGAACGCGTGGACCCAGGTGAGTAACAGTGTTTGTTTTTTTCAATGTTATATAGCAGGGGGAGCTATATACTATGGGGGGGCACAGGGGAGCTATATACTATGGGGGGGCACAGGGGGCTATATACTATGGGGGAGCACAGGGGAGCTATATACTATGGGGGAGCTATATACTATCAGGGAGCACAGGGGGGCTATATACTATGGGGGAGCACAGAGGAGCTATATACTATGGGGGGGCACAGGGGGCTATATACTATGGGGGAGAACAGGGGGCTATATACTATGGGGGAGAACGGGGGCTATATACTATTGGGGAGCACAGGGGGCTATATACTATGGGGGAGCACAGGGGGCTATATACTATGGGGGAGCACAGGGGAGCTATATACTATGGGGGAGCACAGGGGGCTATACACTATGGGGGAGCACAGGGGAGCTATATACTATGGGGGAGCACAGGGGGCTATACACTATGGGGGAGCACAGGGGAGCTATATACTATGGGGGAGCACAGGGGAGCTATATACTATGGGGGAGCACAGGGGGCTATATACTATGGGGGAGCACAGGGGAGCTATATACTATGGGGGAGCACAGGGGAGCTATATACTATGGGGAGCACAGGGGGCTATATACTACTGGGGAGCACAGGGGGCTATATACTATGGGGGAGCACAGGGGGCTATATACTATGGGGGAGCACAGGGGGTTATATACTATTGGGGAGCACAGGTTAGCTATATACTATTGGGGAGCACAGGGGCTATATACTATTGGGGAGCACAGGGGAGCTATATACTATTGGGGAGCACAGGGGTCTATATACTATGGGGGAGAGCACAGGGGGCTATATATTATGGAGAGCACAGGGGGGCTATATACTATTGAGGGGGAGCACAGGGGGGCTATATACTATTGGGGGAGAGCACAGGGGGGCTATATACTATTGTGGGAGAGCACAGGGGGCTATATACTATTGTGGGAGAGCACAGGGGGGCTATATACTATTGTGGGAGAGCACAGGGGGGCTATATACTATTGTGGGAGAGCATAGGGGGGCTATATACTATTGGGGGAGAGCACAGGGGGGCTATATACTATTGTGGGTGAGCACAGGGGGCTATATACTACTGGGGAGAGTGCACAGGGGGGCTATATACTAATGGGGGAGCGCACAGGAGGGCTGTATATAACTGGAGGAGCACATGAGGGTCTATATACTACAGGGACACCTTAAAACTATGGAGGCACAGAGGGGTGTAACTATGTAGGAGTACAGAGGGGTGTAACTACTGTATAGGGGTACAAGGGACCTAACTACTGTATGTGTTGGAGCCTAAAATATTTGTCTGGCAGATTCTGGAGAGAAGATTCACAGCCAGGAGAAGACTTCAAGGTGGCCCAGGCTGGATGGAGAGAAAAAGAAAAGGTGACAGACTCTGATCGGAGAAGACGCCTCCGGTGAGTCACTGGATGTAACTTCACTCTGTTATAGGCTTGTACTGATAGGGGTCATGGTATGGCGGTATTATGTAATGGTATCAATGTTGATATCTTTCTGTTTTGTTTAGTGCAGTTTTTATGTAATATGTAATCACTGAATGGTGGAAATAGTGTTATAAGGTAATTACTGTATGTATTGGGGCTCTTGATACAGTGTGGGGGCAAATTCAGTACATTATACAATGTGCAGAAAGGTAAGGGGGGGCCCACTCTTGAGGGCTGTGTACTGGGCCCACCAATGTATTAAAACGGCCCTGCTCCTTCAGCTAATCTCTGTCAAACTTACAAAAGCATGCACCCTGTAAAAGGGGCAAATCTGACAGGGGTAGCCCTATCCCCGAAAACCAAGGGGCCACCTCAGGAGTAAACCAAAGTCAAACCATTTAGATGACATAGTGGATCCACACTCACTGGTTATTACATTGGTGGTTGTTCACTGACACTTATTGGCTTGTCTAAAGGGTCCTTTAAATTAGCAACTTGTATTGGGCAGTTATCTGCTTTTGTAAGACTAACAGATTTGTAAGGGTGATGGAAGCATGAAAGCTGTGGAATTTACTACCTGAAAGCCTCTCCAGATTCATCTTGGCTTGATAAGATTAAGTGCCATATTAAAAAATGGTTTGGAATTCTTCTTTAGGGTGAGTTCACACCTACAGGATCTGCAGCAGATCTGCAGCAGATTTGATGCTGTGTTCAGTTATTTAAATGAAATCTGCTGCAGAAAATCAGCTGCAGATCCTGTAGGTGTGAACGCACCATTAAAGGGGTTGGCCACTAGTAAAATAGGTCAGTACAAAGTATTAGTAAGTGTACTCACTGTATATACTGACAGCAGCTCTCTGTGTATCTCATAGAGCTAAAATCAGACTCCCCATCACCAGGCTGGGCTGCCCTGCTCTGTTTTGTTTCAGTCCATAAAATGGCCGACATGGAGGAGCATGTGACCATGCCCTGTCCACTGTGTTTTCCATAGACGTATACAGGCTTAGTGGTGGACACTGGGGGGCGGGGCCTGGTCACATGCTCCTTCATGTCAGACATCTTATGGACCAAAACACCACAGAGCAGGGCAGCCCAGCCTGGAGGAGGGGAGCCTGATATTAGCTCTATGAGGTACACAGGGAGCTGCTGTCAGTATATACAGTGAGAACACTGACTAATACTGTACACTGAGCAATTTTACTATAAAGTGGCCAACCCCTTTAATCATGGAAGGTCACCCTTGATTCTGCAGTGTCATTCACACTTGTAACGCCTGGAGTAGTGGATCCACTGGACCGGCACCAGCGATGGCACAAACCTCACCAGGGAGCGGAGTCTAAGGGGCCGCTGGTTTTCACCAGAGCCCGCCGCAAAGCGGGATGGACTTGCTGCGGCAGGCGACCCCCAGGTCGCTACCCCTGGCTTGGTTGCTGGTGACGGCAGGCGAGGCGTGGCAGGAGTAGGTACTGACAGTGGCGTGTAGGCGTACCGCAGGTGACAGGCTGAACACAGGAACAGCAGTGAGACGGGAAGCAGGAACCAGGGACTAGGAGTAGGGACTGGGTAGCGGGCAGGAAACAGGAACAAGGACTAGGGACCAGGTAGCGGACAGGTATCAGGAACAACAGGGAGCTGGGCCAAACGCTATGGGAAGCATGTAGAGGCTCCAACACAGGGGACAGGGCATGCTGGGATTTATAGGGAGTGATTGGGTGCAACTATCAATTAGGGACGGACTGGCCCTTTAAATCTGAGACAGCCGGCGCGCGCGCGCCCTAGGAGGCGGGGACGCGCGCGCCGGCCGGCACAGACGGAAGGCGGAGCGGGACGAGGTGAGGCGCCCCCCGGGGCCGAACAGACCGCAGCGCCGGGTCCCTGCACCAGGACCCCGGCAGCTGCCTGGGCAGGATGGCGGTCGCGGGGGCGGCCCGGAGCACGGGACGCCGCCGCGGCCATGACAGTACCCCCCCCCCTTTGGCCTCCCCCTCTTTCTTGCCTGCAGGAATCCCTTGATGAGATCTTTATCCAGGATGTTAGCCTCGGGTTCCCAGGACCTCTCCTCAGGACCAAATCCTCTCCAGTCCACCAGGAAGAAACGTCTCCCTCTGACAGTTTTCATGGCCAGAATATCTTTAACAACGTAGACGTCGTCTGAGACGGCTTGTGGTACAGAGAACGGAGACTGATCGGAGAACCGGTTGAGGACCACAGGTTTCAAGAGGGAGACATGGAAGGCGTTCGGAATCCGCATAGTAGGAGGCAGGCGGAGTTTGTAGGTGACAGGGTTGATGCGTTTTAGCACCGAAAAAGGACCAAGGAATCGAGGACCCAACTTGTAGCTGGGAATCTTGAGTCGAACATATTTGGCCGAGAGCCAGACTTTGTCACCTGGACGAAAATTCGTGGCAGGTCTCCTCTTCTTATCCGCCTGGTCCTTCATGCGTTCAGAGGCTTTGAGTAAGGACTGTCGAGTTTGTTCCCAGATCGACTGCAGGTCAGATAACAGCTCCTCCACGGCTGGGACCCCAGAGGATGGAGAGAGAGGCAGAGGAGGACGAGGATGATGCCCGTAAACCACATAGAAAGGAGACTTGCCTGTGGAACTCGAGTCCAGATGGTTATAGGAGAATTCCGCCCATGGAAGGAGATCGGACCAGTTGTCTTGGCGGCTGGACACAAAATGCCGTAGGTAGTTACCCAGGATCTGATTGACTCTCTCCACCTGCCCGTTAGACTGGGGATGGTAGGCTGATGAGAAGTCCAGCTTTACTTGGAGCTGCGAGCAGAGGGAACGCCAAAACTTAGAGACAAATTGAGAGCCTCGGTCGGACACAATGTGAAGAGGAAGTCCATGCAGGCGGAAGATGTGTCGGAAGAACAACTGAGCCAGATGAGGAGCAGAGGGTAGGCCAGGAAGAGCCACGAAGTGAGCCATTTTAGAGAAGCGGTCCGTCACCACCCAAATAACTGTATTGCCCGCAGATGGAGGTAGGTCTGTGATGAAATCCATCCCAATGTGGTGCCAGGGATGGTCCGGGACTGGCAAGGGCAAAAGTAGGCCGGCAGGTCTTTGACGAGGAGACTTATTCCTGGCACAGACTGCACAGGAAGCCACAAAATCCTTGACATCCTGGAGGAGATTGGGCCACCAGTAGTGACGGGAGATCAATTGTCCAGTTTTTTTAGTTCCTGGATGCCCGGCCACCAAAGAGGAATGCCCCCACTTCAAGATGCGTTTACGGAGCGCGGGGCGCACATAAGTCTTCCCGGGGGGCAGTCTCTGCAGAGCAGAAGTAGCAACTGGTACTAGGCGGTCGGGAGGTATAATGTGACGAGGAGATTCCTCTTGCCCCATGACATCGGATGCTCGGGATAATGCATCGGCCTTTAGATTCCTCTCGGCTGGACGGAAATGGATGGTAAAGTTGAACCGGGAGAAGAAGAGAGACCACCTGGCCTGCCGGGGATTGAGGCGTTGAGCCGACTGGAGGTAGAGGAGGTTCTTGTGGTCCGTATAGATGTTAACGGGGTGTTTAGCCTCCTCTAGTAGATGACGCCACTCCTCCAGTGCCAACTTAATGGCCAGGAGTTCACGGTCCCCAATAGTATAGTTCCTCTCGGCAGGGGAGAAAGTCTTAGAAAAGAACCCGCAGGTTCTGGTCTTGCCTGATGAGTCCCTTTGCGAGAGAACGGCTCCTGCGCCCACAGAAGAAGCATCGACCTCGAGAGAAAACGGCCTGGAGACATCCGGGCGGACTAGGGCAGGAGCAGAGGCAAAGGCAGACTTGAGGCTATTGAAGGCTTGTTCGGCCTCTGGAGGCCAACGTCTGGGGTCCGCCTTCTTTTTAGTGAGAGCCACGATGGGTGCGACCAGGGTGGAGAAGTGAGGGATGAATTGCCGATAATAGTTGGCGAATCCAAGGAAGCGCTGGATAGCTCTAAGTCCCACAGGGCGTGGCCATTGGAGGACAGCTGAGAGCTTGGCCGGATCCATTTGTAGACCCTGGTCGGAGACGATATAGCCAAGAAATGGAAGACTGCGCTGATGGAAAACACACTTCTCAAGCTTGGCGTATAAATGATTGGCCCGTAGTCTTCGGAGGACCTGACGCACTTGTGCCACATGAGTCTGCTGATCTGGGGAGAAGACCAAAATGTCATCCAAATAGACAATGACGCAGACATAGAGGAGGTCTCGGAAGATGTCGTTCACCAATTCCTGGAAGACCGCTGGGGCATTGCATAGGCCGAAGGGCATGACCAGGTATTCGTAGTGCCCATCTCTGGTGTTGAAAGCGGTCTTCCATTCATCTCCTTTACGAATACGGATCAAGTTATACGCTCCCCTGAGATCCAGTTTGGAGAAGATCCTAGCTCCACGAAGACGGTCGAATAGTTCAGGAATAAGTGGCAGAGGATAGCGATTTTTAACAGTCACCTTATTCAAGCCCCGGTAGTCTATGCATGGGCGAAGGGAACCGTCCTTCTTCTGGACAAAGAAGAATCCTGCGCCAGCGGGAGACGTGGATTTACGGATGAAGCCCTTTTGTAAGTTCTCCCGGATGTAGGAGGACATGGCTTCCGTCTCGGGCACAGAGAGAGGGTATACCCGACCACGTGGAGGAGATGCCCCGGGAAGAAGGTCAATAGGGCAATCATAGGCCCGATGAGGTGGTAGAGAGTCCGCCTCCTTGGCCGAGAAAACATCACCGAAATCTTGATAGTCCTCCGGTAGACTGGCTAGAGGCTTGACATCAGCAGGTGACCTCGTAGAGCACTTGGGTTGAGGAGATCTCAGACACCGGTTATGACAGTCCTGGCCCCAGCTGAGAACCTCCCCAGTTCTCCAGTCCAGCTTAGGGGTATGAAATTGCAGCCAAGGAAGGCCCAGCAGGATGTTGGAAGAGGACTGGCACAAGACATAGAAGGAGATCCTCTCCTGATGTAAGGCGCCCACCTGGAGGGCTAGGGGTGCCGTCTGGCAGTGCACAGTTTCGGTAAGAATCTCCCCCGTAACCGAAGAGATAGACCGGGGTTGGGCTAGCTGGATCACGGGTAGCCGCCATCTTTGGACCAAAGAAGCAGAGATGAAACTGCCAGCAGAGCCAGAGTCGATGAGGGCAGTAGTCTGGAAAACTTGCCCTGAAGGCGTCTGGATGGAGACGGGTATAGTCAACCTTGGAGAGGTGGCATTCACACCTAGGGAGGCCTCTCCCACCGGACCTAGGTGCGAGCGTTTCCCGGACGCTGAGGACGCTGGGGACATCTCTGCCGGTAGTGATCTGCACCACCGCAATAGAGACAGAGATTCAGCTCCATCCGACGGGCTCTCTCATCAGTCGTCAGACGAGCTCGTTCCACCTGCATTGGGACCTCTGGAGACGACTGGGGTATAGGAGCAACGGGACTCTGGAACACCGGTGCCAGCCGAGGATGGCGACGGGGCAGGCTCAGTCGTCGTTCCTGCCGGACCTCCTCCTCTCTCTCGGAAAACCGGTTGTCGACTCTGGTAGCCAGTAAGATAAGATCGTTTAGAGAAGAAGGGAGGTCGCGGGCGGAGAGTACGTCTTTCACTCGGCTGGATAGGCCCTTCTTGAAGGTGGCTACAAGGGCGGCCTCGTTCCAGTCCAATTCAGCTGCCAGGGTGCGGAACTGGATGGCGTAGTCACCGACAGAGGAGCTCCCTTGAGAGAGGTTGAGAAGGGCAGTCTCAGCAGAGGTGGCACGGGCAGGTTCCTCAAAGACGGAGCGAAACTCGGCCAGGAAGGCCCGGAGATTGGCAGCAACAGGATCATCACGGTCCCACAGTGGCGTGGCCCAGGCCAGAGCTCTACCCTCCAATAGGCTGATGATAAAGGCCACTTTAGAGCGCTCGGTGGGAAACTGACTACTTAACAGTTCAATATGCATTGTGCATTGAGTCAGGAATCCCCTGCACAGCTTGGGATCGCCTCCATATTTATTCGGGAGGGCCAATCGAAGTCCCGAGGTGGCTGCAGGTGGTGGTGGGCGCTGGCCTGTAGTATGCTGCTGTAGGGCGGCAGTCAATTGCTGGATTTGCTGCGACTGCTGCTGGATCTGTTGAGCCTGTTGAGCGACCACTCTGGCGACGTCACGGAGATCAGGCACCTCGCCGGGATCCATGGTTGGAGCCTACTGTAACGCCTGGAGTAGTGGATCCACTGGACCGGCACCAGCGATGGCACAAACCTCACCAGGGAGCGGAGTCTAAGGGGCCGCTGGTTTTCACCAGAGCCCGCCGCAAAGCGGGATGGACTTGCTGCGGCAGGCGACCCCCAGGTCGCTACCCCTGGCTTGGTTGCTGGTGACGGCAGGCGAGGCGTGGCAGGAGTAGGTACTGACAGTGGCGTGTAGGCGTACCGCAGGTGACAGGCTGAACACAGGAACAGCAGTGAGACGGGAAGCAGGAACCAGGGACTAGGAGTAGGGACTGGGTAGCGGGCAGGAAACAGGAACAAGGACTAGGGACCAGGTAGCGGACAGGTATCAGGAACAACAGGGAGCTGGGCCAAACGCTATGGGAAGCATGTAGAGGCTCCAACACAGGGGACAGGGCATGCTGGGATTTATAGGGAGTGATTGGGTGCAACTATCAATTAGGGACGGACTGGCCCTTTAAATCTGAGACAGCCGGCGCGCGCGCGCCCTAGGAGGCGGGGACGCGCGCGCCGGCCGGCACAGACGGAAGGCGGAGCGGGACGAGGTGAGGCGCCCCCCGGGGCCGAACAGACCGCAGCGCCGGGTCCCTGCACCAGGACCCCGGCAGCTGCCTGGGCAGGATGGCGGTCGCGGCGGCGGCCCGGAGCACGGGACGCCGCCGCGGCCATGACAACACTGCACATTCAGTCCCTGACCACCTTCTGCCATCTCTGCTTCAAAAACATTTTTTGTATCAGCTCTTTTCTCAATCCTGAGTCAACAAAACTGCTCATCCATGCCCTCATTATCTTCCGTTTGGACTACTTCAACATCCTTCTCTCAGGCCTTCCATCTAACACCGTCCTCCAGTCTATCTTTAACTCTGCTGCCCAACTAACCCACCTCTCCCCTCTGGCCAATTTCTTCACTGGCTCTCCATTGCCCAACAAATAAATTTTAAATTGCCACCCACAACCTGTCTCCTCCATACATCTATACCTTTATATCCCACTACTGTCCCTCACGCAACCTCCGATCCTTAGAAGACCTCTATTTGTGCTCTCCCACTGTCTGTTTCTCACACAGCCGCCTCCAAGATTTTGCCCGAGCTTCACCCATACTCTGGAACTCACTACCCTGACACATCCAGATCTTACCAACCATCAAGACCTTCAAGATAAACTTAAAAAACTATCTCTTTAGACTAGGCTGCAACTTACAATAACTCTGCACCACACTTTGCCTAGCTGCCTCTCACCTACTGTCTCCAGAGCAGTGGTACACGTCATCATTGCATGTTATTTCTGTCAGACTCCCCATCCCTGGCACCTTTACAAAAAAAATCACACTACCCGGAGTTGTCCTTTAATTTTATATTATGTTCTGTATGTGTAAATTCTTTATGTTGACCCTTGTCATTTTAAGAGCAGTCTGGAGTCAAAGGCTCTTAAAAAATAAATAATAATAATGATGACGATAATTATAATAATGTGCAATGTAAGCAGCCTGCCTTTCTCCACCGTCAACCCATTTGTCATCACTGGTGAAAGCTGCAGAGAAAAAATATTTGAAATAGCTGTTTATGTTCTGAGATTTGCAAAACAGGAGTCCGTGGAGCCTCGGTTGCGAGTCTCAAAACACGGGATAGCCAGATATCTCTAGCCTGTTGCCACGGGGTGCCTCCATGATAGGGAGAGCACCACACCACCCTGATAAATTGCCCCTTAAGTCCCACTCGGTTGCGAGTATTGGAACATAAATAGGGAAACACCAGGGTGGCCCCTTTTTGTCAATGTCAAACTCAAGGTGCGAGTATTGCGATCATGACAAGGGCTTGCCAAGGCAGGCTTCCATCCACAGACAGCCGTTTCGGGGCTTTTGCCCCTCGTCAGTGTGGAGTAGGATTCTGGCTAGTTGGGGCAATATCAAATCGACCAACAAAACACAGTTATCACTGATAGCCCTTGTCATGATCGCAATACTCGCACCTTGAGTTTGACATTGACAAAAAGGGGCCACCCTGGTGTTTCCCTATTTATGTTCCAATACTCGCAACCGAGTGGGACTTAAGGGGCTATTTATCAGGGTGGTGTGGTGCTCTCCCTATCATGGAGGCACCCCGTGGCAACAGGCTAGAGATATCTGGCTATCCCGTGTTTTGAGACTCGCAACCGAGGCTCCACGGACTCCTGTTTTGCATATTTAAATTTTTGGGGGCATCAGTGGAGACTCTTGATTGAGTACTTCATTGGAATTTTTTTCACTGTTCTCCTTGAGTTCAGTGATAACTGTGTTTTGTTGGTCGATATGTTCTGAGATTGATAGATTTAGGTCACTTTTACGTGATATTTATATCAGGCAGATAATAACAGCAATTTCTTTTCTCTTGTACCATGATAACATTGCGAAGGCTTAATTGAAAGACAAGTCTGTTGACTTAGCAACAGTATTCAATAGGTGGTGGCATTATAATATACTTTTATTTATTCTGAACGTTTATTAAATATTGAATTTATCATGTTATTATTTATATTAGGCTAAAGTGTTCTGCAAAACTTTATATGCTTTTAAATATATATAGAAGTATAGACTTCCAAACGCCTGAACCGTTTGACCCCAAATTTGTCAGGCAGATACATTGGGTGCCTGGGCAGGTTAGAGCGAAGGTCCCGTCCCTGCCAGATGTACAGGAGTATGCAAAAGAAGAGCCCGTGGAGCCTCATTGAAGAGTCTCAAAACACAGGACTAGCCAAATATCCCTCCGGGAAGGACCCAGCCAAGGGGCAGCTCATGTTAGGAAACCACCAAAACCATGATATTAAGTGGCCCTATAAGTCAATGTAATGAGAAGGGATAAACCAAGGCTAGGTAACTATCCACATACAGCTGTTTCGGGGTGTTGCCCCTCATCAGTGTGGAGCAGGATTCTGGCTAGGTGGGAGCAATGCCTAGTAGAGCCATAAGAGAAACAGATTGCTGAACTCAGGGAGACCAGCCAAACAACAACACTGCCGGCTGCTAGTGAAAGTGCTCAATGCAGTGAAGTCCTAGGTGCATTGCCCCCTGGGAAACATGAATATGCAGAAGATCCCATGGAGCCTCATTGAAGAGCCTCAAAACACAGGACTAGCCAGATATCCCTCCGGGAAGGACCCGGCCAAGGGGAGGGAAAGGGGGAAGAGCGCCCCATAGAGATGAATGGGAAGATCTCCACACTGCACACACAGCAGCAAAATCCGCTTAGGATCCAGTGTCATTCAACCCTATGACACTATATACTCGCAGAGGGATTGATATCCCGCTGCGAGTATGTAGATTAACCCCCTTGGCGGCCGAAGCCTAACTTACACTGACAGAGGCACCCATCATCCCACCCGCACAGACCGCTGTTAGATGGTGCAGGCTCCCCTCCAGTGTGTTCAGCACTGTGCTGCTTCTGCCAGGCACAGCTCTCTCCTCACGGCTCTGGTCGCTGCACACACCACTCCAGCTTGCTTCGGGCGGGACGTCCAGAGCCGTGAAGAGAGAGCCGTGCCCGGCAGCAGCAGCACAGGGCTGAACACACTGGAGGGGAGCCTGCACCATCTAACAGCAGTCTGTGCGGGTGGGATGATGGGTGCCTCTGTCAGTGTAAGTTACGCTCCGACCGCCAAGGGGGTTCATTTACATACTCGCAGCCCGATGTCAATCTTGCTGCAAGTATGTAGTGTCATAGCGTACAATGACACTGGATCCGGAGCGGATTTCGCTGTGAATTCACGTCGTGAAATCCGCTGTGGATTCGGTAGGTGTGAAGGCACCCTAACAGTGTACAGTGTATACATTAAGTGGCTTACCTGCCGGTAGGTGGTGTTGGGGAATGTATACAGTAAGGGGGTGTTAAGGAATGTATACAGCATGGGGGCTACCTAGGGGGGGGGGTGTATACAGCATGGGGGCTACATTCAGGGGGGAGTGTATACAGCATGGGGGCTACCTGCAGGGGGGAGTGTATACAGCATGGGGGCTACCTGCAGGGTGGAGTGTGTACAGCATGGGGGCTACCTGAAGGGTGAGTGTATATAGTATGGGGGCTATCTGCAAGGGGGGCAGTGTATACAGTATGGGGGATACCTGCAGGAGGGAGTGTATACAGTATGGGGGCTATCTGCAAGGGGGGCAGTGTATACAGTATGAGGGCTACCTGCAGAGGGGGAGTGTATACAGTATGGGGGCTACCTGCAAGGGGGGGTGTATAGAGTATGGGGGGCTACCTGCAAGAGGGGAGTGTATAAAGTGTGGGGGCAACCTGCAAAGGGGGTGCGTATAGAGTATGGGGGCTACCTGCAAGTGGGGGAAATATATAGAGTATGGGGGCTACCTGCAGGGGTGGGTTTTTTTTACAGTATGGGGGGGGCTACCTGTGAAGTGGAGTGTATAAAGTATGGGGCAACCTGCAAGAAGGGGGACAGTGTATAGAGTATGGGGGCTACCTACAGGGGGGTGAAGTGTATACAGTATAGGGACTACCTGCAAGGGGGGGGTGTATAGAGTATGGGGGCCACTTGCAAGTGGGGGGAGTGTATAGAGTATGGGGGCTACCCGCAGGGGTGGGAGTGTATACAGTATGGGGGCTACCTGCGGGGGTAGTGTATACAATATGGGGGCTACCTGCAGGGAGGGAGTGTATACAGTATAGGAGTACCTGCAAGGGGGTGGAGTGTATACAGTACAGGGGCTACTTGCAAGGCGGGGGGGGGGGGGGAGTGTATACAGTATTAGAAACTTTGAAACCTCTTCTGTGTTGTCCTCACCAAGGATGAAAGGTGGTGCCTAAGAGGGCCAGATTATGATGATGCAGGATTGTGTATGCACTTATTATTATAAGCTGCGGGTTTTCGGCACACACACACACACGGTCTGCAGTCGGGGGGGGGGGGGGCAGTCGGGGGGGGGGGCCCAAACTACGCACTACAGGTATACAGGAATTATACACAAGAGGTATACAGGACCTCTACCAACTATATACTACAAGTATACACTAGCACTGTCAATGTTGTATATAATCAGGCTGTATATATCACTGCCAATGTTGTATATAACCAGGCTGTATATATCACTGCCAATGTTGTATATAACCAGGCTGTATATAACACTGCCAATGTTGTATATAACCAGGCTCAGTATAATACTGTTAATGTTTTATACCAGGCTGTATACTGTATAACACTGCCAATGTTGCATATAACCAGGCTGTATATAACACTGAAAATGTTGTATATAACCAGGCTCTGTATATAAAACTGCCAATGTTGTATATAACCAGGCTCTGTATACAGTTTCTAACCTACAATTTACATAAACAGTGCAGAACTGTCGGGGTATATAGCGTATATAGGCAATTTCCCCTTAAACAAAAAAAAAAACAAGGGCATAGATTTGCCTCCTGGGCAACCTTGGAACAAATCTAATTAACACACTGACACTTTATACCCGGGCAGCGCCGGGTACATTTTCTAGTATATGTATATACAGTATAACCTGTTAGAGGATTTTTGCTGCCTCGACTCTGGACAACATGAAATCCCAGTAGGCTGCCTTGTTTTAGCCTTTAACACTTGGCAATTGTACCCAAAGCTGAACATCCATCCAAAGAGCAAATGCTTGTTTATTGACTGGTCACTGGGATTGTGCAGGCTTAAAGAACTGTTTGTCCCAGTGGTAGAGCCAAAGGAGTTACCGTTGCTTCACGCTGGGTGGTCTTTTTTCCCCTTCACTGCCATGTACTCGCTAACCCTGCTGTTGGGTCTGCCCCTGGCGTGCCCACATTTCCAACATCTTAAATGAATAATGTGCATAGTCCAGTCCTCCTTCAGACAATCTCTGTCAAACACCATGGGGAACATTTATGAATAAAAAACCAGGTGACCACTTAGAACACACCCTCAGGAGTAACCCAAAGTCAAACCATTTAGGTGACACAGTGGATCCACACTCATTGGTTATTACATGGGTGGTTGTTCACTGACACTTATTGGCCTGTCTAAAGGGTCCTTTGAATTATCAACTTGTATTGGGCAGTTATCTGCTCGTTTAAGACAACCCTTACAAACAGATTTTGTTGAAAATGCGGCAAAAAAAACATAGTATAATAGTCAAGAAAAGGAAGAAAGCTGTGGAATCCTGAGACTTCCCGAGAGCCTCTCCAGAATTATCTTTACTTGATCAGATTTAGTGCCATATAAAAAAATTGTTTGGAAGAATATGACTCCAAAGTTTACTTGCAGCAAGAAAAGGAAAACTCCAGCTCACTTGTACTCAGTAAGTAGTATACAAAGAAAACACACGACTGCACTGATGCAGTGGCATACTGACAAAGGTTGTGAAATAGGTAAAAGATATTGTATTGTTGATTCTTACATCAAGTTGTTTTAAGGACATTTATGGTCCTATTTTGGGCCCATGAAGTTGTTTTAAGGATGTCTTGGGTTCCTATGTTGGGTTTCTTTCATTGTCTTTGGTGGGACTATGATTCCCTACCCAAACCACTTGCAAACATTAGACTACCTATCTTAACCGTTGCAAATCTTTACATTACTTTATTAAGGTTATGTTCACACCTACCAGATCCGCAGCGGATTTGACGCTGTGAGTTAGCGGCGTAATCCGCTGCGGATCCAGTACTGTGAATTTAAATGGGCCCCATACACGTAGCGGACACGCAACTAACAATTAATCTTGTAGGGCTTGCCAAGTAAATTTTTTTTTGCAAATACGTCCATTTGTTTAGTGTATAGTTCATGCACTATACTATATATCTCTAAAATCAATCTGATCACTCCTTCTAGAGTAAATGGTTGTTGGTTACCTAGACAACGAACTGTCAAGAATAAAATGGAAAGAGACACATATCAGGAAAAGGAGAGATGTTTGCTAAATGAATGTATTTGCTAAGATATTTAACTTAAGTATATTTAATTTAAAGGGGTATTCTGGGAAAAATTCACTTCTCCCCTGTCCACAGAATAGTGGAAAAGTAGGAGGTTGTGGGGAGTCCGACCCCTGAACCCCCCGGTGATTTCTGTATCGGACCCCGCCGACTCTGTTATGAATAGAGCCCTGGGTCGGCACATGAACAGCGGTTCTAATAATTCCTATGAAGCGACGGAAAGAACCAAGTACAGCGGAAGAGTGCCATACTCAGCTCTTTCCATTGCTCCATGGGGATGAATAAAGCCGCAGGTCATTTACTGACCAGGGGCTTTCCATAACAGAGCCAACAGGATGCAATACTGAGATCTTAGAGCTTAGATTTTACCAAGTGAATTTTTCCCGGAATACCCCTATAAGGATTACACATAAGGACAAATGGTAGAGTGAATAACTAGAGAATAGCATAAATACAAAGATCACATACAAGTGTCAATAGAAACAACAAACATCTAACAAATATCTAATCCAAGAACAGTTTTTTAGGGTGCTAAATAGAGATGAGCAAATCAAATTTATGAATATATGAATATGAGTATATGAAACAAAAACTAATCTGCGCTCATATCCTGATCTGCCTACTCCATGCAGATGGAGGAGACTGCAAGGGGACCACCTGGAAATGCCTGGAAAACATGGATACAGCTATGGCTGTGCATATTGCTGCAAAAAACGGATTCCATGGCTTTCTTCCTTTAAACCTTGTTACATTTTAGGTTTTGCAGTAACTTTGCAAAAAAAAAAAAAAAAAGTAAGTTAACGGAAGTTGACACATTCCCTAACACAGTGCTTTCCTCTGAGTCACCTGATAATAATCCTAATGCAGACATAATTAGCCTGAAGGTGATGGCAGGTTGCTGGGCTCATATAGATAAAATGGTCAAAATATTCAACAGTTCTGCAAGATAATGTGGTTGTTCTAAAAATACATATGTCACAGCTTGAAAATTCCAGGAAGCCAAAACATGGTGAGATTTCTCCGCACTCCAGTATTACCTTGAAAAGGACATGAATCGATGTGGTCTATGAATCCATAAATTACCCGCTATGGTTTATTTGGAATAGCTTTCTAAAGTTTTAAGACTGGGAACAGATGTTTTCCAAATGTTTCCTAATGTGACATAGTTTCACATAAGAAGAGCACTGATATACTGAGTTGAGTAACTGGTATACTGTATGACAAAAAAATATATACAGCAGAGGTCTTACAACCATGGGGCTGAAAATAAAAACTCCTTTCTGTTTTCATCCATAGTATTTGCTAACTGTACTTTTACCTCCATGTGGCTATGCACCCACCTTAGTTGCTGCGTTCCATAACGCCCTTTAGTACAGCCGGCCAGCCCTGCGCCGGGTGCAGGCATTGCGCAAAAATCTACAGCTGCTCTGGAGCAGGTGTACATTTTTGCCTGGTTAAGGCCTGCTTCCAGACATAAGCCTTGATAAATTAGGCACAAGAGGAGGCCACACCTCCTCCCTGCATTGCCATAACGCCCCAGCCGCCTGTCCGCCCTTCAGGTGATCAGGGGTTACGGCTGGTATATGCCAGGGAGAAGGCAAGAAGCTGGGGTGCATCCTTAATAAATCTCCCCTCTAGTATTCTAGTATATTTATTGACTGGGTCAGGATAAACACTGGTTTAGAATGTTGCTACAATGTAACTTGTACATGTAAATTTTTTAGGGGTTTCTGCCATTATACCATTTTATGTGCTCTCCATAAATCGTTGTGGAAAGATGTAATCATTCCACACCCGTAAAATTTTGAGCACAAGCTCTATTTTAATCAATATGGCTCCTGTACAGAAATTGCCAGGCATTGGATGGTTGCCCTGGCAACGCTATTCCCGTGCTTGAGCTATGGAGAGTATGCAGCATTGTATCATAGCAGTGACCTTTTAGGGTGCCTTCACACGTACCTTATTGCTGCGTATTTATCGCTGCGAGTTTCTCGTACATAAATGGCACAGTGATACTGATTGCTATCAAGTCAATGTATGTGTATGTGAGTTTGGTGCGATTTTTACATGCGAGTTTTGATTTCAACATGATTTTTACAGGCGAGTTTAACATCACAAAAAACGCAGCTACTTTCATGCAAGTTTTGTGCGATAAATACGCAGCAATACGGTACGTGTGAAGGCACCCTTAAAGGAGAAGTCCGGCCAAAATTATTTTTTTATATGTTATTACTTATGGAAAGTTATACAATTTTCTAATGTACATTAATTATGGGAAATGCTCATATACTGCTATTTCCCTTAATTTAGTGTATCAGGAAGTGTTAGAATTCTCTCAGAAGCAGTGACGTCACGACAAATGGTGTAATTCCTATGGAGTGTCCAGCAGGGGCGCACTATATATATAGAAGTCAATGAGTACCATTGACTTCTATATATAGTGTGCCCCCTGCTGGACACTCCATTGGAATTACAATGGATGTGTATATGTAATGTAATGTTATGTACTGTACTTTGTGATTGAATACATTTATTCCATAAATGTATTCAATAAATACATTTGCAGGGCACCGAGCAGGGAGGGAGAGAAGTGCCATCTACCTCCCCCCTCCCTCCCTGCTCGGTGCTGGGCACATATACACAGTACTACTCCCCGGCCCGGGAACACCAGGAAGCACCGGGAGCGCCATTGGTGGGGGAGGGATGACGCGTCCTGCATGCAGGAGCAGAGTGCGGCGGCCGGCCGGATAGTGTGAGGAGCGGCGTGGGCGGCAGGAGTCAGCGGCGCGATAGTTCGTTTCAAGCTAAGAGCAGGAGGGGGTGCGGAGGAGGGGGCATGAAGAGCGGCCCCTGTGTGAGCAGTGGCGGCAGCGATGTGATGGGCATAGATAGCACAGGTACTACTCCCCCGTTATCTGCAGATAATGGGGGAGTAGTACTGTGTATATGTGCCTAGCACCGAGCAGGGAGGGAGGGGGGAGGTAGATGGAACTTCTCTCCCTCCCTGCTCTGTGCCCTGCAAATGTATTTATTGAACACATTTATGGGATACTTTGGGGAGCAAGGACACTTGTATTCAATCACAAAGTACATAACATTACATTACATTACATACACACATCTATTGTAATTCCAATGGAATGTCCAGCAGAGGTGCACTATATATAGAAGTCAATGGTACTCATTGACTTCTATATATAGAGTGCCCCCTGCTGGACACTCCATAGGAATTACACTATTCATCGTGACGTCACTGCTTCTGAGAGAATTCTAACACTTCCTGATACACAAAATTAAGGGAAATAGCAGTATATGAGCATTCCCCATAATTAATGTACATTAGAAAATTGTATAACTTTCCATAAGTAATACCATATAAAAAAATAATTTTGGACGGACTTCTTCTTTAAACAAGTTGTCCACTTTTTTTTTAACATATTTTTATGGTTTTTTAATATTTTTTAAACACAAACATAAAAAGTTGTCCACTTTTAATTAATGCTTTTTTAAACGGTATTACACAAACAAATGAGGGACTTATACATAAGCAATATGCTGACTGTGGTCCTTTGCAATGTAGCTCCATTGCTGATGCCCAGAGCCATGTGCTGGCTGGACAGCTTCCCTGTTTGTACACTTCACTGCCTCCTCAATAGTGCTACACTTTACACAATCATGGAGAGCAAGCCCAGTGGACTAGGCCGAGTGACATGTGGGTTACATGCACCTCCATATGATGCCATGTTATGATAGCAAACAACAAAGAAAAGGTTGAGATAGACAAAATGACTAATGCACATCCACATGTATGATGTTACCCACAATGTTACCCCTGAGGAAGTCAGCTGTGAGCTAATGGCATGCATGGGGCAGGGTTGTCCCTCCTTTCATACCTTTATTATTTTGGGGACAGACTGGTGAGAAGTTGAGATGTTACATGTGGACTTTATGTATTAATTCATTGTGATTCCACTATGCACCTTGGCACTTTGTGAGCTTAGCTTTTCTATTTTGGTTATATTCCATCTAGGGTTCATTATTGGTGACTTGTAGTGAATACTTTGCTATTGTGTATTAATTGTATTATTTTTAAACTAGTCTGTGTTTACATATGATATTATATAGAGGAGGTATTGCATCCTGCATTGTCCCAGTTTAGGGTGTGGGATATATTGAGATCCCGCCCATAGTCTTACTTGCTATGTACAGAACGTTTTTAGCTAATGCATGATTAGTAAAGAAAATTGTTATTATACATTCATACATGCATTATTCTTTTTGTCTATCTCAACCTTTTCATTGTTGTTTGCAGTCTTGTATTTCTAAGCTAGCATTTGTGACTACATTCATTTATTTATGACAGTGGGCATCTCCTTTATTTGGTGTATAAACATCTTATGACAGGGGAAGCTGTCCAGCCTGCTTGTCCAGTGGGCCTTTATTGGTACAGTGAATGGGGGCCGCAGTCCACATAATGTTTGTAAGTACCTCATATATCTGTGTAAAACATTGAAAGAGAGGTGAACATTTTTTTAAAATAGGGATATGGTCAACAACATTGGAGAATTTTATCAATGGTTTTTGTGTTGGCAAAAAAAAAAAAAAATTGCCACAAATTTTTGAGTAACTATTTATTTGAGGAAATTTTTTTTACCTGCCCTGTGTTTTGTGCAAAAACTGAGCATGCATAAATACAACTTTATTCATCCTTTTGAAATGGAATAGTCATAAGTTATGATACAAGTGTGAATATTATTATTTATTTTTAAAGCACCCTTTATTCCAGAGGGCTATACAAGCAATAGGTGTTAACAAACAGAAACCTTACAAGATCAAAAACACATTACATAAGGTACATGACAGACTGGTAAATAGGGAAAGAGGACCCTGCCCTCGGGGGCATACAATCCATGAGGTAAGGGGAGAGAGACAGAAGGTAAAGTGCAGCCAGTCAAAGTGTGGCGTGAATTATTGTAGGTTGTAGCCTAGTTTGAAAGAGGGTTTAAAGGTTACTTTTGAAGGTCTTAATAGTGAATGAGAGCCGGATGTGTCAGGTAGAGATGAGCCAACCCGCCAGATTTCTGGTTCGTATGAACCAGAAATCTCTGCATCTAACTCCCTCTGTCTGCCGACTCCGTGCAGCGGGTGGATACAACGTAAAGGCCCTATTCCACCAACAGATCTGATGACAGATTATCTGCCAAAGATTTGAAGCCAAACCCAGGAGTGGATTTAAAAAGAGGAGAAATCCAGGCTTTCCTTTATGACCTGTTCTCTGTTTATAGTCTGTTCCTGGGTTTGGCTTCAAATCTTTGGCAGATAATCTGTCGTCAGATCTGTTGGTGGAATAGGGCCTTAAGGAACGCCTAGAAAACTGGGATACAGCCTATGGCATAGGCTGTATCCCAGTTTTCCAGGCGTTCCTTAGGCTGTATCCACCCGCTGCACAGAGCCGGCAGACAGCGGGAGTCAGATGCCGAGATTTCTGGTTTGTACGAACCAGAAATCCGGCAGGTTCGCTCATCTCTAGTGTCAGGGTAGTGAATTCCAGAGTATGGGTAAGGCTCGGAAAACATCTTGGACGTGGTTGTGTGACGTACAAACAAGGGGGAGCACATAAGGGAGTCATTGGAGGATTAAAGGTTGCGTAATGGACTGTAGCAGGATATCAGGTCATAATGTATACAGAGGGGACAGGTTGTAGATTGCCTTGTATGTCATGGTCAGCTATTTAAAAGGAAACATTGGGCAATGGGGAGCCAGTGAAGGGATTGGCAGAGGGGAGAGGCAGAGGCAAAGCAAGGGGAAAGGTGGATTAGTCGAGCAGAAGAGTTAAGGATAGAATGAACAGCAGTTTTGTTGAGACAGGCTTGAGAAGAGAGTGGATTTAGGAAATGTTTTTGAGATGGAGGCAGCAGGATTGAATATGTGGTTTATAAGAAAGGGTGGAGTCAAAGATGACCCCAACGCAGCTGACTTGGGGAACAAGGGAGAGAGTGCAGCCATTGACTGTGACTGAGAAAAATAAAAGTAAAAAGTGCAAAGAAAAGAAGGCACCGGCGCCTCGTGTGATATCAGAGGGTGATGGTTACGAAATGGGGAGGAAGGTATTACGCTCACCTTGTAGCCACTTGGGCTTGAAGCATATCACCCTAAATAGGGTACTGGATAGGTCGCGATTTCCAGCTGAAGTGAGTGGTGAGGGCACTCAGCATTTGCCAAGCTAGATGTACCAGCAGACAGGGTGCTCCCTGGATGGGGGCCCGTAACAAGAATAGGAAAAACTGGAGAAAAATGGTTTGGGTACAATAGTTTCAGTTGCCACTGTAAGCCAACAGATGACTCCAAAGAAGTAAAAAGCACTTTATTCAAAGTATGCATGAGGTTGACATGTTTCGGGAGGCACTCTCCCTTCCTCAGAACAAATGTGCATACCCACATATGCACATTTGTTCTGAGAGATATGAAGGAGGAATGGAGCATGATGGGAGAAAATATATTTAGTTCTGTTTTGTTTATGTTGAGTTTTAGAAAGTGGGAGGAGAAGGAAGATAACGCTGATAGACACTCTGTAATACTGGATAGCAGGGAGTTGACATCCAGACCGGAGAGGTCGATCTGAGTGATAGAGGTGGTACTTGAAGCTATGGTTTTTATAATGTGTCCTGGGCAGTAGCGAAATTTGATGGGGGCAGGGGGGCGGCCGCCCCCGGGCCCACTCTGACAGGGGCCCACTGTGATCTCCAGAGATTTTTGGCCCAGCCAATGAGATTATAATTTGACGCCGCTGCCGGCCGCTGCCCGGCATCGGATGAGTGAGTGCAGCCCCCCCATGTCACTCCGCCGTGGCCGCCGCCATCTTAAGCTGATCAGGTGCACTGAGGTTACGTACGACCTCAGCGCACCACTGCTGGTACGTGCGCCGCCCTGGCCCGCCCACCTGTCAATCACCCCCGGCGCCGCGCTGTCCCTCTGGGTTCCGTCTCCCGCACTCGCACCAGGTCAGTCACTTGCAGAACAGCATAGGAGCCAGACGGCCGCCTATGACTGCTGCTGCTGCACACAGAGACAGTCAATCCAGCTGGTAAACAGGGGGAGGCCGACCTGGACATGTGGAAAACAGGGGGGGGGGCTGAACATATGGAAAACATAGGTGTGCTGGACATGTGGAAAACAGGGTGGGGGTGTGTGTCGCTGGACATGTGGAAAATGGGGGGGTGCTGGACATGTGGAAAACAGGGGGGGGGGCTGGACATTTGGAAACTGGGGGAGCTGAACATGTGGAAAACTGGGTGAGCTGGACATGTGGAAAACTGGGGGAGCTGGACATGTGGAAAACTGGGGGAGCTGGACATGTGGAAAACTGGGGGAGCTGGACATGTGGAAAACTGGGGGAGCTGAACATGTGGAAAACTGGGGGAGCTGGACATGTGGAAAACTGGGGGAGCTGGACATGTGGAAAACTGGGGGAGCTGGACATGTGGAAAACTGGGGGAGCTGGACATGTGGAAACAGGGGGAGCTGGACATGTGGAAACGGGGAGCTGGACATGTGGAAACAGGGGGAGCTGGACATGTGGAAATAGGGGGAACTGAACATGTGGCAAACAGGGGGAGCTGGACATGTGGTTAACATATATCAAATAGTTTGGTATGTAACACTAAGTACCAGATGATTCCAAAAATCCTAGCACTACAGACAAAAATTATAAAAATAGGTTATGCTTAAATAAGGAGTATTTATTAAGGTGACACCTTCACCAATATTTACAGATATTTACAAATAGGTAAGTTATGGAAATTCATGCACACAGTTGTGCTGTTCTTTCCCTATGTCGAAATTGTCCAGTACAGTCCAGAACCTTTGTCGGTCTATTAGCTGTAACCAGAGATATTGTGTAGTACCAATCAATCAACTCTACACCGTGATGGCGTTGGGCGAGGCATTTTAGAAATTGTATGGACTAATACTACATAAAACGTGATTGGTTTGACTGACTATTATACTCATAGACCGACACAGGATGGAGTAGCTTGGTTGGCAATGCCATCACGGTGTAGAGTTGATTGATTGGTACTATACGATATCTCTGGTTACAGCTAATAGACCGACAAATATTCTGGACTGTACTGGACAATTTCGACATTGGGAAAGAACAGCACGACTGCGTGCATGAAATTCCATAACTTACCTATTTGTAAATATCTGTAAATATTGGTGAAGGTGTCACCTTATTAAATACTTCTTATTTAAGCATATCCTATTTTTATCATTTTTGGAGCTGGACATGTGGAAAACAGGGGGAGCTGGACATGTGGAAACCAGGGGGAGCTGGACATGTGGAAACCAGGGGGAGCTGGACATGTAGAAATCAGGGGGAGCTGGACATGTGGAAACCAGGGGGAGCTGGACATGTGGAAACAGGGGGAGCTGGACATGTGGAAACAGAGGGAGCTGGACATGTGGAAACAGGGGGAGCTGGACATGTGGAAAACAGTGTGGGACATGTGGAAAGCAACTGAGCTTCAATACCATGTATGAATTAGTGTGGTATGTAACACCATGTACCAGATGATACAAATAATCCTAGCAATAAAGATAATATTAACAACAATAGGATATGCTTAATGAAAAGTGTTTATTTAGGTGACACCTTCACCAATATGTACAAATATTTACAAATGAGATCAGTTATAGAAAATTATACAAAATTATGCACACTGTCGTGCCGTTCTTTCCCTATGTAGGGATTGTCCAGTACAGTCATATACATGTGCCTCGCGAGGCGAGGCACATGTATATGACTATTTGGACTAACATTAACCTACACTACAGGAAACGTGATTGATGTGACTGACTGCTATACTCACAAATTGAAACTGGAAAGAGTAATTTAGTTGGTGTTACCATCACGGTGTAGAGTTGTTTGATAAGTTTCTGGCTACAGCTGATAGACCAAAAAAGGCTCTGGACTGTACTGGACAATCCCTACATAGGGAAAGAACGGCACGACAGTGTGCATAATTTTGTATAATTTTCTATAACTGATCTCATTTGTAAATATTTGTACATATTGGTGAAGGTGTCACCTAAATAAACACTTTTCATTAAGCATATCCTATTGTTGAGCTTCAATACCACACACACATACAAGATAAAGACAGGGGTAGTGTTTTTCTTATCCTGAAGAACCTCTTTCATTTTATGTGTCTATATATGTAAATGTAGAAGCCTCTAACACTGCTCTTAATCTTAATTCACTTTGAGTAATGGAGCAGAATATACCCTTTATTATTTAGAAAGCATTGTTGTCAAGTGAGGTTCCCTTTGGGTAACATAATCGGTTGGGGGCCCACTCAGACTTGATCATCCCCCCTAGGCTAAACCCCTAGCTACACCCCTGGTCCTGGGCCAAAAGTGTAGATAGAGAAGAGGCCCAAGGACAAAGCCTTGGGGGACACCAACAGTCAAGGGGTGAAGAGAGGAGGTGTGGGAGTGGGAGACACCAAAAGTGTGATTAGAGAGGTAAGAGGAGATCCAGGAAAGGGTTGACCTAGTGACACCAAGCAATTAAAGAGTTTGTAGGATGAGGAAATGGTCAACTGTGTCGAAGGCAGAAGATGGGTCAAGGAGAAGGAGCACAGAGTGTTAGTGGAAGGCTTTGGCAGTTAGCAGGTCATTGGCCACTTTGGTGAGGACAGTTTCTGTGGAGAGGTGGGGGCAGAAGCCACATTGTAGGAGGTTGAACAACGAGTTGGATAAAAAATGGGAGGATAGTTCATGGTAGACATGGTGTTCTAGGAATTTCAAGGCAAAGGGTAGAAGTGAAGGGGGGCAGTATCTGGATAAAAACTGAATAAAAACACACCAATAAAAACCAACACTTATTTTAGCATTCGTGTACTTGCATTACTCTAGCTATACATATCTCATTCTAATGATATAGTATAAATTTTCTTTGGTGATTACTGTCTCTGATGTACACAATTTCAGGCTAGCCAGATAGAAGCAATATAACATGACGGCAGTTCAGTGACCATATTTAAATTTATTCCTATGTCATTTAACACATTTCTGAAAGCACTATTTAAATACAGTACCTTGTGCCTCTAGTTTTCAAATGAAAGCATTTATACATTTTCCAACATATTTTGTAATAGAACCAGACAGCACTTCAAGTTTTCTAGAATAGCTCAATTTATTTTAAAAAAAACCCTGCATATTTCTTTTATAGTCGGGTTTTCTACCACTAAACTCCTCTTCATGTATAAACTTGCAACATTTGCCTAGATTCAAAGGCATTCTCAATATATTTCTAAGTGACATTTCACATATGTTCTTTCTCTCATCTTATGTATATCATCTCTAAACAAACAGAACAGAAATTTTTGCTGGCTGGTTTCCACTAAATACTGTAGGTTTCAAGAAGTTTAACATTTAACAATGTACTTAATCAAGTGACATATTCATTAGAAATGTTTATAAATAGTATCTGGCATAAAAATGTCAGGATATGGAAAAATATTAACATTTTATCCTTCTGCATTACAGAAAAAAATGATGGCAGATGGGGTACACTTTAATTGATTTAATGAAACAGTCAATCTGTTGGATTTTGGTTAATCTTTTCAGTACTGAGTCAGAATTACATTTTTTATTATAAAGACACTTGTTACACACAAATGAGGCAAGTTCATTTTAACCAGTTAACAATCACCTATTTTTCCCATGAAGCAAAGTAAAACAGATGTGTGCCACAGACATATATGTAAAGAAGTACAAATGTGATGTTTTTTGATAATGTAACATAGTTCACTGTGCTGTTTTTCCCTTCATGGATATAATTACCTCCTCTCTGAGATGTGACCCTGCTGTTGCCTTGCAGCAGTGCATACACTTTCCCACAATCCCTTGTGTCTGCTGGCAAAGTGCAGACCCACTGCCAGTACTTCCTGGCGATTGCTTTTGGCACATTGGGTCGTAACCAAGGAAAGCAGGTTATCAAAACAATAAAAGCACATGGGGGATTAGTAAGCCGATATCTCGCAAACCATACATTGTCATAAATGTGTAAAAATAAGTTTAATTTTACATGATCAGTTTAGACTGCACTTTTTGGTTCTGAACTGTGTCCGTAACAAAAGAACTACAGTATACTGCTACAACTAAGAACCATCAAGTAAAGATATACTGATAGGAGGGACACCGATGAATAGGGGACAGGGTAAGAGTGCTCTCTCATAGCTATGCAGGATATAAATCTCTCCCTGCCTCTTGGGGAAACCACCTTCTTAAAAGGGTGGCCCCAACCATTGTGCCACTCCCTTCCTGTTTGCCAAGTGCAGGGCAAAAAAAAATAGAAGGTAACAAAAAACGGGAGTCTAAAACCATATCTATATACATATCTGATGTGTTTGTCCTGTCTTATGACACAGGTTCATCGGGGAAACAGATGTAAATTAATATATTATTTCAAGCCTTTAGGATACAAATAAAAAAGTTCCAGCAGCACTTTGCCTGAAGGTGGTAGCGGGTGCCAGCAGATCCAGGTCAGAGACTACTGACCAAGCGTAGATAGATGAAGTAAAGTCCACAGCACTCCAGATGTATGCCAAAATCGTGAGGTGATTTATTCAAAAGAACATGTGAAAAATAACAGCAAGCACAAGCGCGACGTTTCGGTGGCCCATGCCACTATTTTCAAGCGTCAAATGGTGGCATGGGCCACCGAAACGTTGCGCTTGTGCTTGCTGTTATTTTTCACATGTTCTTTTGAATAAATCACCTCACGATTTTGGCATACATCTGGAGTGCTGTGGACTTTACTTCATCTAAGCCTTTAGGATAGATATACAGAACATAAGTAAAAAAAAAACATACAAGATTATCTGGGTATTTTTTTACTGGTTATTTGCATATGTTTGGCACTATTTTCTTTTTGAGTTTGTGTGAAATTTTAACAATTTTTTTTTTTTAAAGGTTAAGTTTTGGCCCTAGTGTGTGCTCCAAGTGTTCTTCAGTAATACTCTGCTTTAATGTTTCCCACCATCAGGCATTAGGGGGATATCCTGAATTACAGCAATATGAAAGTGTTTGCTTTATTTCAAGTATCATTTTCTACTGTCCAAAATTAAAGAGCATGCAGTTTTTTATGGTCTTAATTCAATTTAAATTCTAATTATAAAATTGTATTATGGATTTTACATATAGGTAAATATTGAAAACACAGCTACCGCATCAGCACGCGCCCTCATCAAAACCTCCCACAGCACACAATGAAGCAAGCGGCCGGAGCCACTCGCTTCATTGTGTGAACTGACAGGGTTTCCTATGGCCGCAATTCATTGAAATGCGGCCGCAGAAAACTGACATGTCAGTTATTTGCAGCAAAGAAAGGGATAATATCCCTTGATCCAAAAGTTCAGGCACCAGCCACCATGAAGCACGAGACCTTGAGTCGGGCCGACTCCCGATACATATATGGAATACAAATAGTTGCTGTCCGGCTCCAAGTAGTATAAAAATCTTTTCTTTATTGTAGCATATTAAAAACTGTACATGACAGTATCATAAACGCCAACGCGTTTCGGAAAAGCTTCCTTAATCATGGCATACAAAATAGTAAAAACTACATCTATTTATACATATATCCCAATAAAAGTAAAAGGGGAGGGAACAAAGAAAAGAGACAGGAAGGGGCAAAGTTCTATATCAAACACCTGTGGAAGCGAACACAGGGAGTAGCATACATAAAACCAGAGACGAATGAATAGCATGGAAAGAAGAAAACGCATAATACATCTCATGGTGTAAACGCAACATGTGAATATAAACAAATATTAGAAACATGAGGGCATACAGTTAATGCGATCTAGGATCCAAAAGGCTTCCCGTAGTCTAACCTGATGCAACCAGTCCCCCCCTCGGAGGTCTATTAACCCTCTCAATGCCACATATAGAAAGAGATGACACATCTCCCCCATGCTGTTCGACAAAATGTCTGGAGAGACCAGACATGGGGCGATGTAGCATCATTCTGGAAGCAGCTGATATATCTCCAAGGTGTTCAGCTAACCTTTTCTTGAGCTTTCTAATTGTGCACCCCACGTATTGGACATTGCACGTTGTACAGGTGGCCAGATATATGACATGATTAGTTTCGCAGTTGATCAAAGTGGGAATATGATAGTTCCTCCTGGTTACGCTGGAGACGAAATGTCTCTGGGCTGTCATATACTTACAACAGGGGCATCTGGGGAGGGAACACCTGAAGCAGCCCTTGGTAGCTAGCCAGCTACTTTTGGCCTGTTCTCTCAACACAGAAGGTGATAAGATGTTGGCAAGGGATCTGCCCCTCCTGGCCACACACCTAACACCCTGAGACAATACAGTAGCACAATCGTTGTCTGAATATAGTACAGAAAGATTTTTGCGAATCACATCTTGTATATCATAAAATTGTGTGCTGTAAGGTGTAGAAAATGTTATGGGAGCTCCCTGAGTATCGGTCTTACGATGTTCTCTGTCGCGGAGATGGTAATCGCGGTCATGTGATTCTGCAATTTTTCTAGCTCTAGTGATCAGATTCCTGGTGTATCCCCTTGCCTGTAGTCTGCGTGTGAGATTATTACATTGTGAAAGATAGGTGGGATTGTCAGAACACACACGGCGCGCTCTGACAAACTCCCCGATGGGGAGACTTCTAATAGTGTGCCAGGGATGGCTGCTGGATGCATGCAGGATGCCATTTCCCGAAGTGGGCTTACGATACAATGAGGTAATGATGCTATTGTGCACACAATCGGCAGTTAAACTAATATCCAAAAAAGAAACAGTGTGTGGATCCGAATGTAATGTAAAAACCAAATTAAGCCCATTATCATTGAGAAATGAGAGAAAAAGTGGAATGTCGTCCTGTTCCCCCCCCCCCCGCCATATCAGGAGGAGGTCATCTATATAACGGCCGTACCAGACAATGGAGTCTCGGTACGGGTTGGAATCTGCACATAGATAAACCTCCTCCCAATAGCTGATATATCAGCTGCTTCCAGAATGATGCTACATCGCCCCATGTCTGGTCTCTCCAGACATTTTGTCGAACGGCATGGGGGAGATGTGTCATCTCTTTCTATATGTGGCATTGAGAGGGTTAATAGACCTCGGATGGGGGGGACTGGTTGCATCAGGTTAGACTACGGGAAGCCTTTTGGATCCTAGAATTAGACTGTCGTATACCACTAGGTCTTAACAGGAATAATGATCTGGCTTTCATTTATTAACAACTTTTCAACAGTCTGTACATTTTTTTTTTGTGTGTTCTGAGCATGTTAAATGTATTTCTCCCTCATAGTATAGACCGACCTGCTGTGTTTTTTCATTAATTGTATGCCCTCATGTTTCTAATATTTGTTTATATTCACATGTTGCGTTTACACCATGAGATGTATTATGCGTTTTCTTCTTTCCATGTTATTCATCCGTCTCTGGTTTTATGTATGCTACTCCCTATGTTCGCTTCCACAGGTGTTTGATATAGAACTTTGCCCCTTCCTGTCTCTTTTCTTTGTTCCCTCCCCTTTTACCTTTATTGGGATATATGTATAAATAGATGTGTTTTTTACTATTTTGTATGCCATGATTAAGGAATCTTTTCCGAAACGCGTTGGCGTTTATTATACTGTCATGTACAGTTTTTAATATTCTACAATAAAGAAAAGATTTTTATACTACTTGGAGCCGGACAACAACTATTTGTATTCCAGTTATTTGCAGCCCCGTACGGGATCCCGGCCGGAGCGTATACAGTTTGTATATGCTCCGGCCAGGATCCCACAGAGGAATAGGCAGTGTTCCACTCCGTACAAAGTGCCTTCTTTTACGTAGTGTGAACATAGCCTAAAGCTTAAATTGTCTCTGTTTTAAAAAAAAAACAAAACAAAAAACTTTTCAGAGACATGTCAAAAGTTTTGATCAGTCAGTATTTGTATGTTCAGATATTTAGGGGGAGCCAGGGGAAGTGTGCGGATAAGGCTTCACTCCCCATCTTGATTCTTTTTCTGTATTGCTTCCCCTGACAGATCCTGTGTCTCTTTGATATGCCAAAAGTTTTTTTCTAAAGTGACAGGGATACTTTAAAGTTTGTAGGTGTGGAAAGAGGGTTGTTTACTTATATTTTCTGTAAGTCCTTAATTTCATATAAAGGCATGCACAGTTTTTTTCTGATGGATCATATGGATTGCATGAGAAAATAAATTGCTGCATGTTCCATTACATTCCGTATTATAGGGTTTTCTGTAAGAAATATTGCTTAAAGAGGAGAAAATAGGAAATATATTGAAAATGAATACGAGGATAAATGGATTGCCTACAATTTTATAATAAATAACTACAGGGACAATGTTTATACCCATTATTACCTTAAAAGTGCTGTCTGACTTTAACTACAAAACTCTGCTGTTGCCAAGGCTGCTGAGGACACAACAGTACGGTATACTTACCTGTCCTGCTCCGCCATTGGCCTGTTCTGACAGCATAGGGGCCAAGTAGTAAAAAGAGTATTATAAAACCTTGCAAAATTTAAAATACCTATATTTTTTGTATAGATCTAATACATACTGTTACAGCTCTTTCTTATGGCATAGATCTTAATTATGGCACAAAGATAAATCTATGACTAATACTATACCTCTAGTATGTCTATGGAACCATAGGCATAGGCTCTGTGCATATGGCGTTGTAAATTAATGACTTCCAATATATGGCATATCCACGTGGCATATGCCTGTCAGTTAAAATTGGGATAATTTGGCCCTCAAATTTTTTTTCCAAGTGTGGAAACATTTTCCATGAATGTCATTGTGAGATAAGGAAACAGCATGCTCTCTCCATATGCTCTAGGCTTGAATGTGCACATGCGCAACCACTCTTTCTCTGAAAAACTGCTTCATTTGTTCTTGTAATTATTTTCAACATTTTGACCCTAAACTTTTAGTCTCTTTTTTTTTTTAAATTAGAATATAGCAAAGATAATTGTAATAAATAATGACTAAAACATTACTGGATAGCTGCTTGCCAAGCTGCTTTCTCAACTACACTTTTTCTAAATCTCTCTCAGACATGTTAAAATTGTTAGGCTATGTTCACACAACGTCAATAATAGACGAAAGGTTTCCGCTTTTGCAATTTAAAATAACGTCCGTCATTGCCCTGATTTAACTGACTGTAATGAAATGCTTTGCATTCAATGGAAAGACGGACGTCCAGTGCACACAATGTATTAAATAACCGACGTTATCACTGCGGATGTCAAAATAATGATTATGACAATTATTTTCGGATGTCTTTTGCAAACAGCGGACGTTTTTCATTTGTAGTTCACACACAGTTTGTCTTTTGTCACCGTTCTTTCTCCATTTTTACTATTAAATTCAATGGACTTTTTAATTAAGCCTCATCCAAAGTCCAATTAGTAACCCAAACTAGAATAATGTACAAATACCAGTCATTGCACTAAGGGGAGGCCAGGGTACTAAATGACGTCCGTTATTTTAGATTCAAAATGATAGACGTCATTTTAAATGGATTTTTAAACATAGCCTTATGAAGTATATAAGCCATAGATTTTGCCTATGTTTAAATACTGAACATACTGTACTTACTCACTGACATGTAGAAGGTGGAATACATTTATAATACTGTATAAAAAAAAAATTCCTGAACTGTGTCATGCTGCTATAACTTTTGTGGTTAGTATAAAAATACAAAAAGGCTTATTTTGGTGGAATTATTATAGATTCTGTCTGGTTTTAGGTACAAAATCTGCTCCTACATCTTGACGGAATCCACAATGTGACCTGAGAGAGCTACATTTGTAATGCTATATGAAGCAGCAGACATTTTATTGCTAGGCAGCAATCATTTTTAGATAATTAAGTAGTAAAGTGATATTTTAGTTGAAATGCTTATTTTGATGCCATTAAGTACACATTATAATGGATCGGGATAATCAATTTAGAAGGAATGCAATTAATCTCAATTAGGATGCAACTCATTAAGAGGCGTTGACCATATAACATTTGGAGATTAAGGGCTTACGTCTTTTCATTGTTGCCTTCCTGAACATAATTATTCATATCTATACACTAATTAAAACCACTTTATTTTTCATAAAACATTTTAGAGGTACCTTACAAAGTCATGTTGCTAGAGTGTACTGGAGTAGGGCCACAAACATAAGCTTACATCTGAAAAAAAAATAATCTTATGAAAACTTCTAAGAACAGAAACCATATTTACAAAGTGTTGAAACGTCTGCTAATTTATATTCAGCATTTTTCGGCTGTATTGTTGATGGAAATTCTTTTATATCTACTTTTTGTGGAGATTACTGTTTTGTAGACTATACAAACCTGAAATTGCATAGCACTAAGTAAAAATAACTTTCCGGGGTAATTAAACCATAAAACGGCAAAATATGATCTATTTATTTGACAAACTTAGGGGGAGATTTATCAAACATGGTGTAAAGTGAAACTGGCTCAGTTGCCCCTTGCAACCAATGACATTCCTCCTTTCATTTTATAGAAAGTCTGTGAGAAATAAAAAGTGGAATCTGATTGGTTGCTAGGGGCCAGTTTCACTTTACACCATGTTTGATTAATCTCCCCCTTAGTGTTTGATAAACATCATACATTATTTTAGAATGTATACCACCAGCCTGTATAAGTGGTTACTGGCACATCCAGTGACCCATGGGTGATTTCTTCTTTGATGTAATTCTCTCTCCCTTTTCTTCTCCATCCATTCATATCGTGTAATATCATCAAGGGGATCTTATAGATTCAAGGCCTAAAATGCCTGCAATCTGTGAGCAAACAGCACAGCAGGAAAATGACAGTTCCCCATTCTGCCTTGCTACTCCACCATACAATAGATGCAGTGAAGGATGTAAACCTGGAGTTCCTGAGCACTGGGTAAATATCTGGGGCTCATGTCCCAGATGCCCAATGCTAGTGACACTCCTGCCACCCATTTTATTGTATTGTTCAGGCAGTGGTCAAAGAAAGTCAGACTCCTTAGCAAACATCTAATTGAAAACACTAGTTCCACAGGACAATTATATACCATATTATGCTGCACTGCAGAATCTCATCGATACATTAGCCTTTATACCACTGGGCTGGGTTCACATAACGTTTTTACATTCCGTTTTTTTTTTCATCAGTTTTTGCAAAAAAAACTGATGGTGAAAATGGATGCAATTGTGTGCAATCCATTTTGATCCATATTTCCGCAGACTTCCATTTAAAAAAAAGGATCAAAATAGATGCATACACGAAGACATGTGAACCACATTTTTGTGTGAGCTAAAAAAAACGCATTTCTTTTTAACCTTTTTTATATAATAGAAGTCAGTGGAAAAACGGATCAAAATGGATTGCACACAATTGCATCTGTTTTTTTCATGAACATACAATATTACTACTCTCAATCAGACTATGCCGTTGATAAAATCATCAGTGCGTAATAAAAAACTATACACAAAGGGTTAAATCCAAGTCGGACATCCCAAACCATTGGGAACAGTAAACCTGCCCAACCCCAATCCCAGTACAATGTTGAGAGCTAGTTAAGATCATATAACTCACTCAGTGCTTCTCCCCGACACACATTTCGCGTAACGGATGCTTCTTCAGGGGAATGGTCAAACATCAGTCAATGCTAAGGATATACCATCATTATTTAGGTCTCAATAAACTTAACTAATAATATTTAATAATGTGATGTTTTGGTAATTCACTTTTGACATAAGCCCATTTAGGAATACTCAGTATATAATTTATTGTTGTGGGGCCACATGGGATCTTTTGCAGCAGTTGGACTGTCACTTCTTTATTTTAAATACATTTCTGAATATAGGATAATTTCTCTATTTTTATGTACATTGATATGCAGTGTAAGTCAAATTTAAATACTAGTACAGGCACATTTCCCAAAGTTACTGAAAACCTAAAAATTCTATTCAACCCTAGTTAGCTATCCAATTGTTCTTTCAATTATATCCCTTCTGGAAGTTCAGCTATAGCTGGTAGTTTGGTTGATGGGATCCCCAAATTCTAAAGATGCCTTTGTTGTTTGGCCCTATAAGAATAATTTGGCAAATTTAAGGTTTTGAGCATGGGTGTGCTACCATTTTAAACATTTTTGTGCTGTAGTTATAAGGATACTATTTGATATTCCAAGTTGTAGTCACTAGATTTTGGAGAAGGGTTGCTGATGCAGGGATTTATTTGAAGTCAAAAAAGAGTTTTCTCTCATCTTGAACTCAAGATCAAAGAGAAACAATCTGAGGTTATTTGGAAAAATTAGAAGCAATATGTGACAGAAATTTTTTAAATTATTGAAAAAGTAGTAGATGCTTGGAACAAACTTCCAGCAGATGTGGTAGGAAAATTTACAATAACTGAATATAAACATACCTGGGATAAATATATATATCTATCCTAAGATGATAAGAAGGGAACTACAAAAAGGGCAGACTAGATAGACAAAGTGGTCTCTTTCTGCCAACAGTTTTTTTATGTTTCTATGTATAAAGCAAGGAAAGTTGGCTTCTACCTTACAGGGATTGTACCTTCCTGTGGTACAACACTGGGGAATAATGGGCTGAACTGTAAGGATGTATGTGTTATAATAATTTTTAGTATATAAATGTGTTCTAAATGTATCAACCAGGGTTACATTTAACCCTTTGAACCTGGTTCTGGGTTCCCCAGAATACAGTAGCATGAGCTGTCAATTTTACAGGGACAGCTTTTTTAAAAATATGAAAATATCATTTTCATCTTGGTGGTTGATTTTTTTTTTTTTTGCTATTGAAATTCTTTTTTTTGTTGATTTCTTAGTTTCATATGCCTCTCTATTTTATAAAGTATTTTTTTTGTTAGTTATTTGGTCAATTGTATTGTTCCTGATATCTCAAGATGGTAAAATTAGTCATATTTTACTAGATCACAGGAAACATTCTGGATGACAAACAAAATATACAAGTGTTATTTTAACAGTTTGGATGTTACATGGGTTATTGGCTCTATGAAATATAAAGGATGCCTCTGCAGTGTCTAATGTAGATCAGTTTCCAAACGCTAGATGTGAGAAATTGATGATTTTTGTTGTATTATGGATACTGGGACATTTTATCGTTCTTAAATTAAAATAATTATGGCCAGCAGCAAGGCATAAAGCTCAATACTAGTGTAGGGAAATAAATGAAACAGCTGGTAGGCTGAAAAGAAAATGCATGGAAACATAACCAGACAATATTACAGCTTTTTAATCAGTATATTTCTGTGCAACCAATGTGAAAAACATGAAATGTAGTGCCCATACTGTATATCTAGAATTATAAATGTAGGAATTGTAAAAAAAAAAATGTGAGTATTCTTGACACAGTCTTAGGCTGGGTTCACACGCTGTAACTGTGCGGCTGTTTTTTTTATGCGGCTGTAAATGTGCGGGTGAAACTTCGACCGTGGGAAAAAATAGACATGCGGCTCAAAACATACGGTCATTTTCTTGGAAATCTGGTTCAACTAAAAATAAGAAATAAAATGTTAAGAAAGTGATGGAAACACCTCTGGATGCATCTGGGAAAGCAGGGAACACAGTTTACATGAATTGCTATTACCGGGGTTTGCGATCCTCTGCACTATAGCCGATGTCTCTCATGGTTAATATATTGAATTAATAAAACACATTTTCTGTCTAATAAAGTCCCTTTTATTGTTCAATAATTAAATGTAAACGATTCCATCATTTTGCAATTAAATATACTGTTAAAATAAATATATATATAAATAAATGTATATTTATATATATATTTATTTTTTGACAGTATATTTAATTGCACAATGATGGATTCGTTAGAATTAAATTATTGAACAAAGAAACTGTATTTATTTCAACGAAAATGTGTTTTATTAATTAAATATTAATTAGTACAGGAAGCTCTATAAGCCGTTAATTCATATGCCGGCAATAGAGCATTCTGTACTAATCATCACTTTACTATATTGAAAACATCAAATGTTTCTTCTAATTATGTTATGACAATAGCATTATTAGAAGAAACATTTAGAATTATATGTGCGCTCAGCTGATTGGCTGTTCGGCTGAGCGCACATATAATTAGCAGCTCCGCAGTACAGTGACTTCATTGTGCTGCGGACCAGCAAAGAGGACACATCGGGACATCGGACGGTGAGTATAGAGCTCTCCCCACCCCCTCCCCGGCACTGCACCCCTCCCAGCAAGGAAGGGGGGGTCAGTTAACCCCTTCCTTGCTGGGATGGGTGCAGTCTGACATCAGTCTGGCCCCCAGGGGGTTAAGGGGGATGCAATACATCCTCCCTTAACCCCTTGGGGGTCAGACTGTAAGCAGCGATCTGTAAAGATGCTGCATACTGTAAGGAGCACAACACCGCTCACAATGATGGGTGTTGTGGTCCTGTTTGTGTGTTTTTTGTGTGTTTCTCCCTTTTTGTTTTTCAGATATCGGTATCCTGGGGATTACGTCGGATTCCATGGACTACGTCGATGACCAGCGGTTGTTCTTTGAATTTTTTTAATAAAATGGTCAATGAGGGGTGTGGGGGTGTTTTTATTTGAATAAAAAAATATTTTAAACTTGTGTCTTGTCTTTATTTCTTTACTTTATAGACTTAGTAGTGGAAGCCGTCTAATAGACGGAATCCATTACTAAGTTGGGGCCTAGTGTTAGCCGGTATAAAATGGCTAACACTAACCCCCTATTATTACCCCAGTACCCAATGCCACCAGGGGTACTGGGAAGAGCCGGGTGCCAGTGGTCCCGGAGCGTCAATATTGGCGCTCCTGGACCGGGCGGCAGCAGGCTGGTAAGATTTAGGCTGGGGAGGGCCTAAACCAATGGCTCTTCCCACCCTGGTGTTACCAGGCTGTTGTCGTTTGGTTTTTAACCCGGCTGGTTATAAAAATAGGGGGGACCCTATGCGTTTTTTTTTTATTATTTATTTATTTAAAAAAAAACCGCATAGGGTCCCCCCTATTTTTATAACCAGCCGGGTTAAAAACCAAACGACAGCAGCCTGGTAACACCAGGGTGGGAAGAGCCATTGGTTTAGGCCCTCCCCAGCCTAAATCTTACCAGCCTGCTGCCGCCCGGTCCAGGAGCGCCAATTTTGACGCTCCGGGACCACTGGCACCCGGCTCTTCCCAGCACCCCTGGTGGCATTGGGTACTGGGGTAATAATGGGGGGTTAGTGTTAGCCATTTTATACCGGTTAACACTAGGCCCCAACTTAGTAATGGATTCCGTCTATTAGACGGCTTCCACTACTAAGTCTATAAAGTAAAGAAATAAAGACAAGACACAAGTTTAAAATATTTTTTTATTCAAATAAAAACACCCCCACACCCCTCATTGACCATTTTATTAAAAAATTCAAAGAACAACCGCTGGTCATCGACGTAGTCCATGGAATCCGACGTAATCCCCAGGATACCGATATCTGAAAAACAAAAAGGGAGAAACACACAAAAAACACACAAACAGGACCACAACACCCATCATTGTGAGCGGTGTTGTGCTCCTTACAGTATGCAGCATCTTTACAGATCGCTGCTTACAGTCTGACCCCCAAGGGGTTAAGGGAGGATGTATTGCATCCCCCTTAACCCCCTGGGGGCCAGACTGATGTCAGACTGCACCCATCCCAGCAAGGAAGGGGTTAACTGACCCCACCTTCCTTGCTGGGAGGGGTGCAGTGCTGGGGAGGGGGTGGGGAGAGCTCTATACTCACCCCGATGTGTCCTCTTCGCTGGTCCGCAGCACAATGAAGTCACTGTGCTGCGGACCGGCTCATTATATGTGCGCTCAGCCGAACAGCCAATCAGCTGAACGCACATATAATTCTAAATGTTTCTTCTAATAATGCTATTGTCATAACATAATTAGAAGAAACATTTGATGTTTTAATTAAAGTAAAGTGATGATTAGTACAGAATGCTCTATTGCCGGCAATATGAATTAACGGCTTATAGAGCTTCCTGTACTAATTAATATTTAATGAATAAAACACATTTTCTTGGAAATAAATTCAGTTTCGTTGGTCAATAATTTAATTCTAACGAATCCATCATTGTGCAATTCAATATACTGTCAAAAACTAAATATATAGATAAATATACATTTATTTATATATCTATTTTTTTAACAGTATATTTAATTGCAAAATGACGGATTCGTTAGAAATAAATTATTGACCAACGAAAGTGTCTTGATTACAAAGAAAATGTGTTTTAGTAATTTAATATATTAACTATTAGAGGCATCGGCATTCGGCATCATTGCCGGCTATTTTTGAAGTACTCCGTACGGACCGCCTGTCAATCCTCGGCCGCATGTTCAGCCGCAAACAATGGTCTTGTTCATTTTTTACGGGTCCGTTTACGATAGGGCCGTAGATTCAGACATAGTGTGCACTGTGCAGCCGCATATCCTATACTTCCAAGCATACACACGAACCACCAAAAATACCGCCGCACAATTACAGCCGCAAATACAGCCGCACTGTTACAACGTGTGAATAAAAGGTTAAAGGAGAAGTCCAGTGAAAATTTTTATTTAAGTATTGTATTGCCCCACAAAAGTTATACAAATCCCCAATATACACTTATTATGGGAAACTTATTATAAACTGCTTTTTTTCCCTGCACTTCCTGGATAAAATGGTGATGTCATGACCAGACTCCCAGAGCTGTGCGGACTGTGGCTGCTGGAGAGGATGCTGGGAGAGAGATGCTCAGTGCCCTGTGTCCCTTAGTGTCCCCTTGCCATCATCCTTTCCAGCAGCTACAGCCCGCACAGCTCTGGGGGTCGGGTCGTGACATCACCATTTTATCCAGGAAGTGAAGCCTTGATGCAGTAGTAAGTGCAGGAAAAAAGCACTTTATAAGCATTTACCGTAATAAGTTTATATTGGGGATTTGTATAACTTTCGGGGGGAAATACAATTCTTTAATAAAAAATTTCTCTGGACTTTTTTAATATTTCACATATTATCATAATATGACTTGGTTCACAGTATGTTAAAGAATGACATTGAATATTTTCAGACTGCTGAATTATAGCATAGCATTTCTAGGGGAAAAAATTGTTAAGTACCAAACCCATCTAAGATGCATTTTTAATGGATTTCATTGAGGCAAAACAGACAAAGCTTATCCATGTATTACTGCAGCAGCCAAATTGTATAAGGGGTTGAAATTCAGAATTTACCAAGGCCCTGTTTAAAATTAAAGTATTCTTGTACTTTCAAAATAATTTTAAAAACCTGCAAGACTTTGTTACCTTAAACATTTAGAATGGTGGGGAGCTTATTTTTGGGCTTTTACTATTGTTTTTGAGAGTCCCCTCCATAGTGCACATCTTTTTCTTATTTTATCTACAGTATTTCAGGGAGCAAAGATCTGTCCCATGTTGTTTGTGCCATATTGGTCTCTGTACTGCAAGGGACAGAATTTTCTGAACAACAGGCAATGAACAGTACTTTGCAAGGAAATGAGACACCTTGTGGTCAAGTCTTTAGAGGTTTTTTCTGGTGTAATTTTTGGTAAATTAAAGGGAACCTGTCGCAATGAAAATACAGTGGTACCTTCTTTTAATAGTAACTTGGATTAAGAGCGTTTTGCAAGAAGAGCTCACAGTTTTCCAAAATTGTATCTTGGTTTAAGAGCATTTCTTTGGTTTAAGAGCACCCTGTACTGGGTAGGAGGGGGAGTGGGGGAGGCATGGTCTGTATAGCGAGGTCTACAGCCCTGTACTCTGACCCAGGAAGACTCCCTCACCTTCCAAATCATAGCAGATCAGAGCCACCTCCTCCCCGGTCCCAGTACAAAATTGCCCCCCCGCTGGAGTACCTCTTTAATATATTATATACCACATGACATATTCAACTGTTTCTAGATGTTTGTTTCATTTGTTTTGCTTGTTATTCAGAATAAAAAAATCATTATTTTTGAAGTGTGGAACCAATTCTCTGAATTTCAATGATTTCTTACAGGAAATTTTCCTTTGGTTTAAGAGTGATTTGGATTACAAGCACGTTCCCAGAACAAATTATGCTCGTAATGCAAGGCACCACTGTACTCTCTAAGCTATCAACATCATGTTATAGAGCTAAACTAACTGAGCAAATTAATATATATCTTTATAGGAAAAGATTTAGTGTAACTTTTAATTTATTGATTGAAATCTCTGATGTTTCCATGCCAAAGAGTCCAGTCCATGAAGAGATTTTAATTAACAAATTATAAGTTATACAAAATCTTTTTCCACAAAGATATATATCAATCTGCTAAGTTCTTCCTGCTTTATAACATTATGTCAATAGATTAGCTAGCATGTCTTTGTGACAGAATACCTTTAAGTCGTTTACAAGTACGATACAGAGAACATAGGCTATAAAATGGGTGTTTTTTTCATTAACATTTAAATCCCCCCCTTCCTTTCCATTTTATAAATAGAAATAAAAAATAAACATACTTGGTAGCGCCGTATGGGTAATCGCCATAACTATTAATTTGTAACAATCCTGATCTTGCACAGTAAATAGCGTAAGCACAAAAATCCGCCAAAGTGCAAAATTGCCTATTTTTTGTCACATGAAATCCAGAAAAATTGTAATAAAAATGGTCAAAAAGTTGCATATATGCAATCAAGGTACCGATAGAAAGTACAGATCATGGCGCAAAAAATGACACCTCACACAGCCCCATAGACCAAAGGATAAAAGCGTTACAAGAATGGTAATAGAGCAATTTTAAGGAACACTTAGTTTTTTAAAAGCCATTAAATAATATAAAATTTATGCTTATTGTCATAATTGTACCGACTTGAGGAACATAGATAACATGTAAGTTTTACCATAAGGCGAACGGTGTAATCACAATCCCCCCCCAATAAAAAATAATTTTATTTTCAATTTCACTGTGCAAATAATTTTTTCCCGTTTCGCAGCATATTTTATAGAATAATCTGCCATTGTAAAGTACAATTAGTGACATAAAAAACAAGGACTCCTTTTGGTCTGTAGGTGAATAAAAGGAAGTGCTATGGCCTTTTAAACACAGGGAGGAAAAAACTAAAGTGCTAAAACAAAAATTAGCCCAGCCCTAAACGGTTAATTCGAATTTTTTACTTTTTAGAATGTTTAGAATGTTGTATGTTGTAATATAAATGCTTTGCTTTGCATCTAAGCATTTATATTGGATTTGTTAGGAAAATTACTTTATATGTGAGCAAATTATCAAATCTGGTTTGCAATCAAAGCCCAATTGTGGGATTATTTTGTAGTATGGTATCCCATTAAAAATTTCAATTCTGTAAAGAGACTAAAGGTTACCTGACATATACTGTTTATATATTTTTATATAATATATATATATATATATATATATATATATATATATATTGTAGACTTGTCACTGGAAAAGTGCTTGAGGGGATGTACATCTCACCCAGGTGTGGAGGGGTGCTGATAGAGGGAAGAGCGCTCAGGCGGTGTCTCAAGGGCAAAAGACTGGTGATGGTCCCAGGTGGCTCAGTGGCCCTAAAAAGGACTCCCCGCCAAGGAGACCAGGCCCTATCCAGTGCTGGAGATGCCATGAAACGGCACATGTGTCTGCCCATTGCCCTCTTACCCATGAGCCCATGGAGTGTGACGCTAGCCGGCGTCAGTCGCTATTTGCGGAACCGTCTTTTGTTGCAGGCACTGGACTAGAGACTGAACCGCAAGTCTGCAACATTACTGTCAATGACTTCCCTGTTAAGGTGTTGCTGGACTCGGGAAGCCTTGTCACCTTGGTGCATGCCAGTCTGGTGACTGGGGACTTTGTGCCAGCAAGACATAAGAGCGTGGTATGCATACATGGCGATACAAAGGTTTACCCTATAGTACTGGCTAATGTCGGGACTGAACTAGGCACTATACAATATGAAGTGGCTGTGGTTAAAAACCTTATGCATAATGTGATATTGGGGCGTGATTTTCCATTGTTCTGGGCTCTATGGGGAAAAAAACTATCCCCTGAAAGAAGTGAGGAGACCCCTAAGTCTATTGTATTACCCACGGTAAATGATAAAAATGTACAGGATGAAAATTATGCTTTTCCTTTGCAGGTCCTGGCTGGTGAGGAAGAGGCTCCTCCCACTGAGCAGAATGTTCCAGACTTAGAGGTGTCTAGGGATAATTTTGGTACTGCACAGTTGCAGGACCCCACTCTCAAAAATGCAAAGGGAACAGGTTGCAGTTGTGAATGGGGTACCTCAGGAACCAGAAGCTGAGAAAAAGTTTCCACATTTTTCTATGACTAATGATCTCTACTATAGAGTCACTAAAATTAATGATGAGGTTGTGGAACAGCTTCTGGTGCCTAAGTCGTACCGGCGTCAGGTACTCGACATGGCCCATAATCATGTCCTTGGGGGCCACTTGGGGATGGATAAAACGCAGGAGAGAGTCCTCCAGAGGTTTTATTGGCCTGCGATTTATGCTGACATAAAAAAATAATGTGAGTCATGCCCCACATGTCAGCTTAGCGCCCCAGTGTCGCATTTCCGCAGTCCTTTGGTTTCGCTCCCCATCATAGAGGTACCTTTTGACCGGATCGCAATGGACTTGGTGGGTCCCATTGTAAAGTCGGCTAGGGGTACATTCTAGTTGTATTAGACTACGCGACCCGCTATCCTGAGGCTGTACCCCTAAGAAACACTGCATCTAAAACAATTGCACGGGAATTGTTTTATATGTTTTCCAGGGTGGGGATCCCCAAGGAGATCTTGACTGACCAAGGTTTATGTCAAAAGTGATGAAAGAGCTATGCAAACTGTTTAAAATCTCACACATACGTACCTCTGTATATCACCCACAGACAGACGGGTTAGTGGAGAGGTTTAACAAAACACTGAAACATATGTTGAAGAAAGTGGTGGAAAAAGATGGTCGGGATTGGGATCACTTACTATCTTACCTGATGTTTGCCATTAGGGAAGTACCCTAAGCATCCACAGGGTTCTCTCCCTTCGAATTGGTCTATGGTCATCACCCTAGGGGTTTATTGGATATAGCGAAAGAGACATGGGAAAGTGAGTCCACCCCATACAAGAGGGTTATAGAGCATGTAGCACAAATGCAGGACCGTATAGCCACTGTAATGCCCCTAGTAAGGGAACACCTCCAGAGGGCGCAAGAGGGCCAAAGCAGAATTTTACAATCGTTCTGCAAGAATCAGGACATTTAGCCCAGGTGACCGGGTACTCATACTTGTTCCCACGGTAGAAAGCAGATTCTTAGCAAAGTGGCAGGGTCCCTATGAAATTGTAGAGAAGAACAGTGAGGTTAACTACAAGGTACACCAACCAGGTAGAAGGAAGCCTTTTCAAGTTTATCACATAAACTTGATCAAGCCCTGGAAAGACAGGGAATCCTTGGTGGCGACAAATCCTGTTGGTCATCGGTCACCACCAATCCCTCCGGTCAAGACTGGTGACACCCTATCAGTGTCACAGAAGCAGGAAGCTAAGGAGTTCCTGCAGAAAAATAAAGACAAGTTTTCTGACCTCCAGGGCGTACGCATCTCATTAGTCATCATATTGAAACTGAGCCTAGAAGCAGAGTAAACCTTAAGCCCTATAGGATACCAGAAGCACGGAGGGAGGCGGTATCATCCGAGGTAAAACGTATGCTTGACCTAGGAGTCATTGAGGTATCCCAGAGCGAGTGGTCCAGCCCGATTGTGCTAATCCCAAAGCCCAATGGAACTTGGAGGTTCTGTAATGACTTTAGAAAGTTAAATGAGATCTCCAAGTTCGATGCCTACCCCATGCCCAGGGTAGATGAGTTGATAGAAAGGATGGGTAATGCCAGGTACATAACCACCCTCGATCTCACTAAGGGCTACTGGCAGATCCCCCTCAATCCTGAGGCTAGAGAGAAGACTGCATTCTCCACCCCTGATGGGCTCTTCCAATATGTAGTGATGCCATTCGGGTTACATGGAGCCCCTGCAACTTTTCAGAGATTGATGGACTTGATTCTGCGACCACATCGGGATTACTCCGCTGCCTACCTCGATGATGTGGTCATTTTTAGCCCGGATTGGGAAAGTCACCTCTGTAAGGTCCAGGCGGTGTTAGATGCCATAAGTGATGCGGGGTTAACCATCAATGCAGAGAAGTGTGCACTAGCCTTAGAGGAGGCCAAATACTTGGGCTACATTATTGGGAGGGGGTTAGTGAAATCACAACTAAATAAAATTGAGGCAATACAGAATTGGCCTCAACCCCTTACAAAGAAACAGGTCAGAGCTTTCCTGGGTATTACTGGCTATTACCGAAGGTTTGTGCCGAATTTTGCTTCAGTTGCAGTCCCACTAACTGACCTGACAAAGGGTGCGAAGTCCGCAATGGTGACATGGACTCCAGAGGCCGAGAAGGCTTTTCAAGGCCTTAAGTCTGCCTTGTGCCAACAACCTGTGCTAGTTACCCCTGACTTTATGCGAGAATTTCTAGTACAGACAGATGCCTCTAACACAGGGTTAGGTGCCGTCCTCTCACAGGTCGTGAATGGCGAGGAGCACCCAGTGATGTAATTGAGCAGAAAGCTATCACCGGCCGAGAAAAACTACGCCATTGTGGAGCGAGAATGTCTGGCAGTGAAATGGGCCCTAGAGTCCCTGAAGTATTACTTGCTAGGCAGAAAATTCAAGTTAGTGACAGACCATGGCCCCCTAACATGGATAAAGATTAATAAGGAGAAAAATGCGAGGGTGACTAGATGGTTTCTGTCCCTACAAAACTTTAATTTTACGGTGGAACACAGGTCAGGAAAGTTACTGGCAAATGCTGATGCCCTATCAAGGGTACACTGTCTGTGGGGACAAAACACTCAGCCCTCCGGTCTGAAAGGGGGGGGGGATATGTAGACATGTCACTGGAAAAGTGTTCGAGGGGATGTACATCTCACCCAGGTTAATTCGGAGCGTGAGATGGTAAGTCCAGGAGGGATCTGTGCTCAGCAGTGTTATGCTGCTGAGCTATTATTTATTATTGCCGGGCCTGGACTTACATGGAATGGCAGGTAGGTTTTGGTAGTGGGACTTGCCATTCCCTTCCCCCGATCCAGATCAGGTTTTGGGGTCAGGTGTCTCTGGCCGTAATCAGTCTGACAAGATAAAAGACCTGCAGAGAATCCAGTGTTTGCTCTCAGCCAGGAGTGAACAGCCTGCATGCTGTGTTTGCTGGGAGCAAAGAGTACTACCACTCCTGGGGCTGATTCATACCGCGCGATACTGCTAATCGAAGTGTCAGATAGGTGACCTGTTGGTTAGTAAGCGCCCAGACGGGCAAGACCTTTTTGTTTTGTTCTTAAAAGCACGGTGTTGCTGTATTTATGTTTTCTGGACTGTTTATGCTGCAAATAAACGCCAAGCTGTTATTTTACAAAGCCAAGTCTGCTGTGAACTGTGTCCAAACACACCATCCCCCGGGAAGATCCCTACAATATATATATATACACACACACCTTGTCCCGGCGGGACAAGGTGTCACGTGTTATTACAACTTTATGTTTACAACTTTATCTTTGCACATAAAGATTCTTATGGACTTTTACTATGAATTAAGAATTTAAGTATGAATTACTTAAAGTTGTAATAAGACGTGACACCTTGTTCTGCCGGGACCTTACTTTGTAATATAACTGATTTTCACGGTTTACTACACTAATTGATGATTATTTGTATTTGGATGCATGTGTGTATATAATGGATGTGATACTCACTGAGATTATGCTTGAGAAAGATCTCGCGATGAGATTGAAACGTTGCATGTGAATTTTCTACTGAATATGGAATAAAACACTTTTGGATTTTTTCACTATTTTGGCTGTGCTGCAGAATTTCTGGACTATCTATCTATCTATCTATCTATCTATCTATCTATCTATTTATCTATTTATTCTATCTATCTAAATAGTAGGTGGTCAGATGTATATGTTTACTCATATATGCATATAATTATACTGTATTTCACTGCTAGTCAGTATTTACTGCTTTTTAAATAAACGTTTATAAAATGTGTGCATAATACAATATCCATTCATTCTTTTCCATCTGACAGGTTTATAAGCAAGTTTTGTGTATCAATATGCATTTTGCAAATTCACTGATCATTTGCCCAGTGACTGCTGTATCAAACAGCTGCATGTGAATATTTAAAGATAGAAATAATGTAATATGTGATTCGCTTAAATAACCTGCAGTTATGATGTAAAAGTCTACTGTTGTTTTATGGAATACAAACATTACTCTAAAAAATGAATTATATCTTATTTTGTCCTTTACAGTCCTTACATTATAACCGAATACATGGGCATCAGGAATGAGAGCTTTATGAAGGTTGCAGCAGTTGGAACATGGATGGGAGACTTTGTTACAGCTTGGATGGTAAGTGTATTCGTTTGCTATTATATTTCTGTAAGAAGAATTGTAATATTGTAGATATCTACAAATATTCTGCCAATCACTGGTTGTAACAGCTATTGGCATTGGTATTGTTTGCTTAATAGTAAGTCTACTTCAGAACTGTAACTACTGAAAAAGTATAACTCTATTTTTCTTGTCTTCTGGTATGGTAAAAGTTGAGTTAAGTAAATTTGAGTCCCAATTATCGGTAAAGTGAAAATGCACATTGTGATCTGCATGTCTCCATCAAATCATTGCCATATTCAAGCACAGTAGGGCCCTATGCAGCTCTCTGTGTGCCATATTACAGTTCCTCACAACTCGAAGGTCGTACATAGCTGTAATACAGCCATGTGCATGAGGCCTCAAGTCCCAGCTCTGGGATTTTCATCACTGCCATCTTCTGACATATCAGTCAGAGAAGATACATATGAACATGTTGTTGAACTAGACTAAACTAATACTTGTGACTAGTCTCATGCTTTTCCTTTTAAATTATAACCAAAAGAATAAAAATAATCTTTATATGTTCCTAGAGGTACACAACTTCTCTTCATAAAATACGTAAAACACTTTTGTTAATAAAGTAATGCATAGTTTTTGTGTTTATAAGTGTTATTTAACACTTTTCTAACATAATAGAAAAAAAAGGTAGAAATCCAGGCAAAGGTACTACACCAGGTATGGAAATGAAATAATCAGTGGCGGCAGATGGACCTTACGTGCTGTCAGTTCATATGCATCAGTCTTTAATTTATGTTGTATAGTAACGTTTATCAGATGTTCTCTTCTAGCAGGACCACAGATGGAGTAAAAGTTTAGCATAATAGTTTGGCTGCAGTTACTGTTGGTCCCTATGTTGGCTGTACGGTGGAGGGAGCAGATCTTGTCTTGTTGATTCTTCTGCAGTTACACTGATTGCTGCTATTTGATTAAAGGTTATGGGAGCAAATTCTGCACAGGGAGCAGATATCAGCTCAAAGGGAACCTGCCATGTGTTGTTGCTTCATAATCTACTGGCATCCATGTCAAAAGAAGCTTTTACCCTTGCAAAAACATTTTTTAACTAAATTTATTTTAGAGTATATATTTTTTTTTTCTTTTAATGCAATCTGAGATTTATCTAGACATATCTACCTGATATATACTGTGTTCTATGAAGCAGTCAACATTTAGACGTAGCAATCCTTGTGCGTAAATGATTTTTAGGCCAACATCCGAGCATGCTCGCTCAACAATACTTTTTTACATGTCAAGATAACTTTGACACAGAAAAGTTACTGTGAGGGGCTGGTACGTCAACCTGGTTATGGTGATGATGGCTACATCTGTAGTAAATCTTTATCTCTCTGTAGGTCATCTTAGAATAGAAGTATTCTTTAGAAACAATAATTGAAAGTAAGAATAAATCTGAAATATTGCAAGCGTAGAATGCCACAACTTTTTTACTGTCAATTTTGATACAACCAAGAAATAGTATGGAGCTGTTACACTGCTATGTACATGAAATGTCAATTTACTTTAAGAAAAATAATTATGGTTTAGGGACTCATTATTTAACCCCTAGACGACCCAGGACGTAAAGTTACATCATGGAAGTCTGTCCCCAGATGACCCTGGACGTAACTCTACGTCCTGGGTGTTTCTCCCGCTATGAAGCGCGCTCCGGAGCGGAGCGTGCTTCATAGGAGGTGGGGGCCAGCTGCAGTGAGCAGCCGGGACCTCACCGGTAATGACACGCTGCAGCGATCGCGCTGCCGCGTGTCATTAACCCCTTAAACGCCGCGATCACGGCGTGTCCGCGGCGTTTAAGTGTAAGTGACAGGGGGAGTCCCCTGTCACTTACCGATCAGGACCCCCACAGTCACACTCATTGAAACAGACCACCGGAGGTCTCTCACCTGCCTCCGTGCGGTCCGATCGGCGCTCTGGTCACTGAGCCTGCACAGGCAGGCTCAATGAGCAAAGCGCCGATAACTCTGATCAATGCTATGCCTATGGCATAGCAATCATCAGTGTACAAATCAAACTAGTGTATGTCAAAGTCCCCCAAAGGGACTTCAAATGTGTAAAAAAAAAAAGTTCAAAACACTATTACACTACCCCAAAACCCCTCCCCCAATAAAAGTTGAAATAACCCCCCTATCCTATTATATAAATAAAACATATAAAAATAAATAAATAAATAGCTAAACATATAATATACCGTAGCGTGCGTAATTTTTTGATCTATTAAAATATAACAAGCGTCATTGCGAACGGAGAACGTCGTACACGAAAAGAGGGAAATAAGTGCGCAGATTACCGATTTTATGTGTTACATTATATATTTAAAAAAATCAATAAAAAGTGATCAAAACGTCCGATCTTCACAAATATGGTATTAATAAAAACTAGAGATCATGGCGGAAAAAATTACACCCCATACAGCCCCATAGGTGAAAAAATAAAACTGTTATAAGTGTCACAATAGGCCCATTTTATTAATATTTAATTGCCAAAAAAAAGGATTTCATAAAAAAAAAAATATATAACATTAGAGAATCTGTGTAACCTGCATATGGTTGTGTTCGGACTGACCTATAGAATAATAGTATCATTTCGCTGTTACCATATAGTGTATTACGTAGACACAGGAACCCCCCAAACGTTACCATATTGCATTCTTTTTTACGATTTCACCTATTTATATCTTCATAAATAATATATTTGGAATTCCATCATACATGTTATGGTAAAATGAATGACGCCATTACACAGTACAACTATTCCTGTAAAAAACAAGCACTTACATGGCTTGTAGATAGAAAACTGAGAGTGCTAGAGCTCTTAGAAGGGGGGAGGGAAAAACGAAAACACTAAGATCAAAATTTGCGCGGTCCACTGGGTCATTTTGGGCCTGGTCCTCAAAGGGTTAAATCAAGTTGAATCTAGAGGAAGAAGAAGGAAAAGTTACATTACAAGATGTTTCCGGGAAAAAGGTAGTTTTTCAAAAAATCTGCACAAAAAAGCATAGCGTACCACTAATTATGTATGCTCTTTTTTGTCACATCAAATCTTCTGCAAAGTTTGTTGATAGCAGGACACAAGGGCACATGGAAATGTGATGAGTGTCCCTATGATAATATATAAAAAGGTTCATTTTGACCAAGATAGATGCTTTTTTAATGTTTACATTGATGTGGGCAGTGCTTACGCAGCAATATTCACACTTTAATCTTATTATGCTATAAATTCAAATGGAACAGCATTACACAATTTGAAAAATTATATAAAGCAGGAAAATCTATAGCCAGCTTATAATTAAATTGAAGCTGGCATAGAGGGTCAAAATAATGTTTGTATTTTTTAGGGACCCAGAATACAACAAACCTGATAGTTAGGTCTGTAGAAGCGAAACACCGCGAAACAGACTGTTACCACTTACCTGCTTGGCGTCTGCCTTAATAATGTCCGCACCTTGTGTGCCCTGCTTTTTGTAATGAAATAAAAGCTACGAAATATTCATGGGAGGTGAGTTCTACCCTCTTTATTGCATCTACGTGAATATTGCAAAGGCAACAACTGTTGGTGCAATTATTACAAGATGGAAGAAATACAAGATCACTGTCAAACTCCTGTGGTATAAGGCTCAGAGAATACCATTAGTAACACACTACGCCATCATGGATTAAAATCCTGCAGGGCAGAAAAGGTCCCCCGGCTCACACCAGCACATGTCTATGCCCCTTTTGAGTTTGCCAATGACCATCTGAATGATTCAGAAAAAGTATGGGAGAAGCTCATGTAGTCAGACAAGACCAAAATAGAACTTTTTGGTATCGAGTCCACTGGTATCAATTCCATTAATACAACCACAGTCTCAACCGTAAAAAATGAAGGTGAAAATATCATACTTTGGGGTGTTTTTTTGCAACAACTTGAAGGAAGGATGGGGCTGGGACATATTAACCCCTTAGCGACCCATGACGTACCTGGTACGTCATGGTGCCACAGGGGGAGTTCAGAGAGGGGTCCCGCTGGGACCCCACTCTGAATGGCGCTGCTCCCGGCTGCTATCTGCAGCCAGGGAGTGCCTCTATTAGCCGGCACGGGTCCCGTTGCCGCGCCGGCTAATTAAGCACTTCAAAGTGCTTCAGACCTCACGTCCCTGGTGTCTAGTGGGACGGATCTGTTCTTCTGGCCGGCCCATGCCTCAGCGTCGCAATGGTGCTGATCCCGGCTCTGCAATACATTGCACTGGCCTGCAGCAGGCCAGTGCAATGGATCACAGATCTGATGGATCTTTGCTGTGTGTATACACAGCATTGATCTCTATAAAAGATCAATGCTGTGTATATACAAGTCCCCCAGGGGGACTTCTAGTTACAGTAAAAAAAAGTAAAAAAGTGTTTTTATTAATAAAAAATCCCCTCCCATAATAAGTCCAAATCCCCCCCCATTTTATAAATATAAATAAATAAACAAAAATTAAACATATTTTGTATCGCCGCGCACGTAATTGCCTGAACTATTAAATTATCACATTCCTGATCTCGCACGGTAAACGGCATAAGCGCAAAAGAATTCCAAAGTGCAAAATTGCGCATTTTTGGTTGCATCAAATCCAGAAAAAATGTAATAAAAAGTGATCAAAAAGTCGTATATGTGCAAACAAGGTACCGATTGAAAGTAAAGATCATGGCGCAAAGCCATAGATCCATAGACCAAAGCATAAAAGCGCTATAAGCCTGGGAATGGAGCAATTTTAAGGAACATATATTTTTTAACAATGGTAAAAAAATTTTAAAGGCCATCAGATAAAAGAAAAGTTATACATGTTATATATCGTTGTAATTGTAACGACTTGAGGAACAAGTCAGTTTTACCCCAAGGCGAACGGCGTAAATGCAAAACTCCCCGAAATCAAAACAAATTCCGTTTTTTTTTTCAATTTGACGGCGCAAATTATTTTTTTCCGGTTTCGCAGCATATTTTATGGTAACATAATGCCTGTCATTGCAAAGTACAATTAGTTTTGCAAAAAATAAGTGGGTCTCTCTGTAAAAAAATGCAAGTGCTATGGCCTTTTAAACATAAAGTGGAAAAAGCTAAAGAGCAAAAACGAAAATTGGCTTTGACCTTAAGGGGTTAAAGAATGGATGAGGCCATGAATTGCCAGATTTTGGCCAGCAACCTCCCTCCCCGGGCCATGAATCTTTATAAAAGCCCCCCTTCCACACACACTTGGGGTTTGGTTGCCATTGATCACTGCTGAGTGATGTTTGGAGGGGAGGGACTTTTGATCCCTGCTGAGTAAGGTCCGCGAGTGTGGTGGGGGTGCTATTGATCAATACTGAGTGGGGTGGGGCTGCTGTTGATCACTGCTGAGTGAGGTCCGAGAGTGGGGTGGTTTTATCGATTACTGCTCATGGAGGTCCTGGGAAGGGGGGAGCGGCTCCTGGTCACTCTTTATAGGAGGATGTGTGAGGTCACTGTTATAGGGGGGAGGTGGTTGCTGTCATGGGTGCTCAGTGGCAGATATAGGGGCACTATCACAAGCTGTTCTTTTAGATACACTAATACGCTCTCACCACTGTCACCCTACTGCCAGTTTACAGTACCTGTGCCCTTGTGCTACTGATCCTTCATGTTGCTCATGCACTGGGTGCAGGTGTACAGACAGCAGATGGGTGTCTTCCATCAGGCTGCCCCCTCTGCTGTATACACACAAAGCAGTAGATTCCCTGCCAGCCTCATCCCATCCCCCCCAGCTTCCTGTATTATGGGGTGGTTACTGTTATAGGGTGCAGTGGCAGTCACTAATACTGAAGTGCCAGTTATGGGGCACTATCAGGACGTGACACGACACACAGGTAGTGGCTCAGCTGTCACAGCAACTCCAAGCCCCCCCCCCACATGCTGTTGTTTACAGGCTGGTAATCAAACAGACATGACATGCAATAAGCAGCTGTGATATTTCTTGGTCCTTGCCGAGCAGCAGGGCAGTCAGAATAGAACGGGTGTCAGGGAGTGTCACACGGTGTGCATTGTCAGCCACCTTAATGTGGTCTAAAGGGGGGGAATCGGGCTACTATCTTGATCATTGCTGAGTGAGGTTGGAGGGGATGTTGCTACCGGTACCCCCTAGCTGTTGGTGCCCTGTGTGGTTGCCTGTCTCACACAGTGCTAAAAACAGCCCTGATCCTTTCTTAAGATCATGAGTCTCCAAACTGCAGCCCTCCAGCTGTTGCTAAACCACAATTACCATCATGCCCGGATAGCTAAAGCTTTGGATTTGGTTGTCCAGGCATGATGGGAAATGTTGTATTGCAACAGCTGGAGGGCCGCAGTTTGGAGACCCATACTTAAGAGCATTGAAGAGGGTTCAGGGCTGGGTCTTGCAGCATAACAATGACCTGAAACATACAGCCAGGCCCAATGATAAATTAAAGCATGTTATTGCAACATAAAAGTTATACAAATTCTCAATTGACACTTAGTACAGGAAATGCACGTATAGTGCTTTTTTTTACCACCAATTACTACTGCATCAGTCTTCAATTTCTGCTAAAATGATGACGTCATGACACACTGTGTACCCTGACATCCTGAGCTGTGGGCTGTGCTGTGCTGGCAGCTGCTGTGTGCCGCTCTGCCTCCTCTTCTTCTCCCACCTGCTCGCTGGGACTGGAGTCTAGAGTGAGCCCCAGCACCCCCAGTGTTGCCCAGTGACATCCCAGAAACCTGAAAGTCCATGGTCCCTGATGTCATTCTGACTTCTCCTGCTTACCTGTTGGCACATCTGAAATAGAGATGAGCAAAGTGAATTTTTGCCAAGTTTGCTAACAAAATTAGTAAAAAACAAAACAAAAAGTTTACTCACCTGTTATTGCCCCCCTGGTGTCCTCTTCCATGTCCCTTCTCAGTCAGTGATTGGCATACAAATATTCATAAAATTCATTAATCTTTTTGCCCCTTGGCTGATCGTTGTCTTTATTACACAGGACAATTCTACCTGATAAGGCAGATAATTGCCCCAAGTAATAGAGAAACCTTTCTGTTCTGTGTTCCTGCATGCATAGATAGATGTTCCTGCATGCCTTATTATTAATATCACTATTCAATGAGTGTAGAGATTCTGAGCATTTAAAGACAGTACAATAGACAGGTATACAGGAGGGAGGCGTCTGATAACAGAATGCAAAGGCATATTTTTTAAAATATGCTACAAAGTTTATTATCTTTGCATATAGTATTGATTTTTAGAAGTATGCTATGTAATATATTTAGTTAACTCCTATCATCTGCCATGTAAAACTTTTTATCAGTTGATGCTTTCTTGTTGTTAGTTAACCTAATAAAAGCTTCTGTATAAATACCGTATCTTAAAGTAAAAAAATCCTAAGCTTATTCAAAAACTATGGTTTATTTATATTTATAAAATCTGACATGTTGATGGCAATTTGTAGCAGAAATCACTGACAAGCTGTAATTGCATTGACACTGTAATAGTAGCTGAAGATTTTCAGACTGAATGTGCTTTGAATTTAAATGATATATTTTCCATCTTGTCAAGTGATCATAATGCACCCTATAACATTTCTCTCAAAATGATTATATGGATTATTTGACCTGCCCTGACTGTAAATTCATTGACCCTTTAAAGGCTAAAAAAGGTGAATGAGATTGTATTTTTTACTAAGCATATGTAACACTTTTTAATGTTGTAAAAATGCACTTTATAAATATAGCACTGGCTATACATGAAATACATTTGAACATATAGAATGTGCCAGTTTTGAAGATTAAATTCCTTGAGTTCTCACAATAGTGTGTCAATACATTATATTTGAATTAGGCATGCTCATCGTGTTTCTGTGTATGTGCTATATTCCTTCAGTTATTTCTTCTTAATTCATAAAAGGTACCATCTGTAAGAAGGTTGTACAACAAAAACCCAGGAATATACAAAAACATATAAAGTATATGAACACTGTTAAAAAAAGTATTTTTTTTTTTATTCTTACTTTGTAATTTATTGTAGAGTATTGTTGTACCGTGTTAGCCGTAGAAATCAGTAGAATAGAGAAGAAATCAGGCGATACCTTTTGGAGGCTAACTGAGCATATTTGAGTGTAAGCTTTCGAGAGTCTAGCTCCCTTCGTCAGACAAGATGTTATACAGAACTGAAAAAAATCACAGACTTATATACACACTAAACAGAAATCTTCAAAGGATTTTAGGAAACTTTGGAATTAACAAAATGTAATATATACACAGGGTCTGCTATTTACAACAGGTCCATAAACTATAGCTCATGAGGCGTGACAAGAGGATGGTAAGCTCTTGTTGCTATCTGATTGTTGTCAGATTAATGGCCTAATAGTAATTAATGGTCTTTATAGCCAGAACAGGTCACACATAGGCCGACATGAAGCTGGCATGGATATTGAGACCATGTTGCAAAGTTTTAAATTTGAGCATTAGTTTATATTCCCATTCCCTTCTTTCTCTTTGTGTCTTAAAATGTCCCATTAAGACTGTAACTCGCAGGTCTTCTACTGTGTGTCCCTCTCCAGAGAAATGTGCAGCCACAGGGAGATCTGTCCGGCCGTTGTTAATAGTAAATCGGTGTGAGTTCATACGTTGACTCAGTCTCTGCCCTGTTTCCCCCACATAGAGGCCTGTAGTGGGACATCGCACACACATGATCAGATACACCATATTGGAAGATCTGCACGAAAATGTTCCCTTGATTGTGTGTACCTCCTGTGACTGTGGGACTGGTACACTGTCAGAGCTATGGATATGTGTGCAGGTTTTGCACCGGTTTTGTAAGCAGGGTGAGGTGCCATTATCCGTTGGGGCCTTCAGAGCACTGCGGATAATGATTTGTCGCAGGTTTGGTGGTTGCCGAAATGAAAGCAGTGGGGGGGCTGGGAATATTTCTTTTAGTCTGCTGTCCTTGTGTAGCACAGATTGGAGTTCCCTAGAAAACTTTTGTAGGATCTCCAGCTGTGGGTTGTAGGTGACAACTAGGGGCACTCGGGGTTCATCTTGGGCCTCCTTGTATGTGAGGAGAGTGTCCCTGTTGATGACTGCTGCTTGGCTGATCTGTTTGTCCGTCATGTTTGGTTTGTAGCCCAATTGGAGGAATTCAGTCCTAAGATTAAGGAGGTGCTGGTCCAGGTCTGCTTTTTCTGAGCAGATACGGTTGTATCGAATAGCCTGGCTGTATATAATGGATTGTTTTGTATGTTTGGGATGGAAGCTGTCGCTTCTCAGGTAAGCAGTTCGGTCTGTCGGTTTGCGGTATATTGATGTTAGTATCCGGTGGTCTTTAATGCATATAGTTGTGTCCAAAAAATTGATTTCACTATGGGAATGGCTTAGTTTAAGGTTTATGGTGGGGTGAAAGTCGTTGAAGTCTTCATGAAATTTAAGCAGGGCCTCCTCACCTGCAGTCCAGATAATCAGGATATCGTCAATGTATCGAAGGTAAGTCATAGGTTTGATGGTGCATGTGGATAGGTATGATCCTTCCAGTTCTGCCATAAAAAGATTTGCATACTGGGGTGCACATCTTGAGCCCATTGATGTCCCCATTTGCTGGAGGTATAGGTCATCTCCAAAGGCAAAATGGTTATGGGTTAGCAGAAATTGAATGAGTTGTGTGATTGGTTTTATTGGGAGGTCTTGTTTCTCCAGGTATTTTCGACATGCTGCAATTCCATCTTTGTGGGGGATGTTAGTGTACAAGGATTCTACATCCATGGTGGCCAATATGGTGTCGTCAGGAAGTGGGCCTAAGGCTTTTAGTTTGTTTAAGAGGTCAGTAGTGTCCTGGATGTAGCTGGGAGTGTCTCTGACCAGGGGTTTTAGGATATTTTCTATCCAACCAGAGATATTTTCTGTCAATGTCCCAATGCCTGAGATTATGGGTCTACCTGGGTTGCCTTCTTTGTGGATCTTGGGGAGCATGTAGAAGCAGCCTGGTCTGGGATCTTCTGGAAGGAGCAGTTTAATTTGTTCCTGGATGTTATTAGGAAACTTCTTGATCATGTCCTTGAGTTGTTTTTTGTAGGCCTCTGTGGGATCACCTTCAAGTTTAGAGTAGTGGACGGGGTTGGATAGTTGTCGGTTTGCTTCCTGGATATAGTCACTGGTGTTCATGATGACTACTGCGCCCCCTTTATCAGCAGGTTTTATTTTTATGTCCTGATTCCCTTTAAGTGACTTAATAGCCTTTTGTTCTTGCAGAGTAAGGTTATGTACTTTTTTTTTCTTTTCTCCAGGATTTCAGATTTTACTTTGTTTCTGAAGCAGTCAATGTATTTATCAAGTGTTTAATTGGTTCCAGGTCGTGGTGTCCAAGTAGAGTTCTTAGTGGGTTTCCTTATAAGCTATTCAATACCAGGATCCATGTTGCAGGGGGGGTCTTTGTCATGGAAGTATTCCCTCAGTCTTATTTTTCTGAAGAACTCCTCCATGTCGTTGCAGAGTTTGATGCTGTCAATGTTTCTTGAGAGGCAAAAGGAAAGACCTCTGGAGAGAACTGACATTTCATGTTTGTTTGGCTTGTAGAAGGAGAGGTTCACCACACAGTTCTGATGAGTCGGGCTAGGGGTTGTGGCCATAGTAATGGGGCCTTTTTGTCTCAGTCTATGGAGTTTTTTCTTTTTGTTATGGATCAGCATGTCCTGAAGTTCTAAGTAGTATCTTTGAAGTTTGGCCTTCATCTCCTCTGTGTCATTCTCCAGTAATGCTTTTAGAGTTTGTATCTCCACCTCTGTTTTTCTCTTGTTGTTATATGAGATTTTTATCATATTGTTGCATAGTTTTTCAGATGTCCGGATGCATAGCTGTTGTGCGTATCTGCTGTTGTAACCAAAAAACACTTACTCCATGAGTCTAGAAAGTGGCTTAGGTTCTCTTTACAGTTCTGTTTTCTGTTTATATTTGTATACTGTCTATGGGATTCTCTATCTACTCCATGTGAACTCATTCTCTCCCCTGTCTATTATTTGAGATGATGTGTAAACCTCCCCTTGCTGATGTCTTTAAGAGAGAGAGAAAGAGAGAGAGAGAGATAAGAGGGTAAGCAGAAAATCCTATGTGACTGATTCATATTTCTTTGTGAAGCACATAAATAGTAGGGACTTTTAATAAAGACTATATAGTAAAGAGCTTTATTTAGCATTCAGGAAATAAGCAATAACAAAATGTAGTGCAAATGTGTCTATATCCTTATAGGATCTGTACTCCCCTGTCTTTTGGTCAATGACTAAGAGGTCTAGTGTCTTATTCCACTCCACTTTCCTTGCTGTTGATAAGGAAAGCATATTAAAGAGCTTTTGGAGTGAGGGGGGCATGAGAGGTAAGTGACAGTGTCAGTGTGAGCTCTGCCCTCACAAACACATAATGAGATCAGGAATATGTTATACTTTTTTTAAAATTCTTTATTATTTATAATTTTACATTATAAAAATACAGATGCGACAGTTTAAAGTTTAATATTGCTCAGTGTTGTAAAAAGCTCCATGTGAAGAAATTTACTACTTTACAGATATGAAATCTGTAAGACATGATCCAGCAAAGAGCTGCCATATTTCTATAGTTTACTGAGTGCAGTCAGTGTCTTGCATGTGCCATAAGCCTTTCTCTTGCATCTATTAATTACATCTATTTATTTTGTTCAATGAATAATATAGAGATTGCATTACCTACCCCCATATTCCTGGAGAAGATTCAGATTGCCATAGTAACCCATCTAACTGTCAAGATATAATCTGTGCATAATAAATATAAAAAAAATCCTCCTGTGTAATAAAATACCATGCCAGGTACAATAAACCCAGAGAAACATGTAGCACAATAAAAAGTAACCATGCTAGCTTCATAAATACCAGCCAGGACAACATATATAAATCCTGTTAATGTATTAAAACCCCCTTATATTTATTTCCCTTGCTGATAATATATGTTAGCCTTCTAAATGTAGAAATGCAATTTTGGAAATTCTTGCTCTGAGTAATAAAGAGATTGTTTACTTTGCAGTTTGAATGCAGTATTATGTCTATTAATCTCTTTGATATTTGGACATCTACGTTGTGTGATTATTATAATGCTGCTGTATAAATGAAATGTGACAGAGCTGTTTTTTATTACCCCAACACCCCTCCTCAGACAGATGTTTCTCAACGATTCCCTACAATATTCATTTGTTGACAAGGAGATTTATCAGTCTAAGAATATTTTACATTTGGCTGTCACTGAAGTTTGATTATTAGTTGGCAATGATAAATTAAGTACAGGCCAAAAAAATGATAATAGGTATAGTGTTTTTTGTAAGGCCCATAGCACTGGTGTAAATTTGTAGCTTCTTTTGTTAGTTTTTGTGTGTAGCTCAGCTTTATTCAAAGAAAATCATACGTTATGGATAGGGACAAATTGTCTGAGAGAATGTGTCCCTAAAACTGTTATGTAGACCAGATTTTATAATAAAAAAATTGAAAAGATTATTTTCTTTGTCACTACTTATTTGTAAAATGTTTTTGAAATATTGTGGTTTTAATCAAGCCTTTGAGCTTCACTTAGTGTTTTAGTGTCACTTTTCAGTAGTCATCTAGTTTTTTCAGCTATCATAGCTGGGTACTGGGCAACTCTCAGGACTGAAATTGTGTCCCGATCCCAATAGTTAACCCTATAGATGCTGTGGTCAGTGTGACTGCAGCATCTATAGGGGGAGCAGAGGGAGAAATCTCCCTCTATTCGGCATCAGGGCTCTGTGAAGCATTAACAAGATCCCCATAGTAGGAATGACAACCAGAGGCCTTACTGAGGCCTCCAGTGTCATAACGACGGAGGCCACTAAGACTGATCTGCTGTGCCTGTCAGTGTACTACTGACAGGCATATTAATGCAAATCAGAACTGTGGTTTATTATATACCTGACGATGCAATGCCCAGGTAAATAGATGCCTGTTTTTACAACATGAAAATAAAACTGTCCTGTGTTAACTTGCAATATAAATGACAGCAGTGGGCAGGAAAGAAAGCTAGGCTAGTATGCAAATGGAACAAATTAGGGAGATGCATGATGGGAAATGTAGTTTCTTGGCTAGATCAGCCTCAGCTCAGGAATGGCAGCAGCTAGAAAGACAGGAGACGGTTTAAAATACTCAGAAGGATGTAGTAAGACCGGCTAGCATATAATTTTTAGCTCTTAGGTGGATAACCCCTTCTAGACTAAAGCTGTCAGCATGACTGGTGCAAGCAAAGCAAAATTAATCGGCTTCGCTATTCTCTACTTAAGACCAAAATTACCCCAGTCCTGAAGGGGTTAAGCATGCTTATATATATTCCCATTTCAAAAATAACAGTGCAAACACCAGTGACGATTGCAAATTCTGTTTCTTAATAAATTCTTAATAAAGAAAACCATATGTAAAAGAAGCATTGGGAAATCTCTTTATTCAACATACACTTTCTTCTACTTACACTTGTTAAATTGTGCAGTGGAGCATTGCCAAATGCAATGTGCTATATATATATGTGTGTCTGTGTGTGTATATATATATATATATATATATATATATATATATATATATATATATGATATTTTGGTTTGGATTTGCATCCAAATATAACATATGTACTGTAGAAATAAAATAAATAAAAAATTGCATTTATGAAGAACCATTAGAATTTTAATACTTTTTGTTATAGGAAAACAAATAGGTAATTATTTTGTCTGATGTATTAGAAATTTAGGTCTCAAACATGCACTATTTTCTGTGTAGATGCACAAATGTTGAAATTAGAAAAGTACCATCCATTGATTCAAAATGAAGCCCCATATTTGCAAATGACAGCCGTTTTTAATTATCATGATATCAGGTATATCAGCAGGTTTTTCAGGAGGAGGCAAGTTTGCTAAATGAATGTATTTGCAAAAATATTCAACTTGAAAAGCCCAACAAATATTACTATGCTAGTTGAATGAGAATGCTCCTATATTACCATGTGGCTGGCTAAGCTGTTCTAGCGAATATGTCCAAGACCTGTTAGTGAGCTTACCTGTACTCCCTCCATAAGTCAGTCATTCCACTCTTGGGTGCAATTATGCATAAATGTAAGTGTAATTTCATATCAAACCGATTTTTGTTAAAATTATTGACAACATTAAAAAATGGCGCAGCTGGTGTAAACTGTTTAAAAATAGAACAAACGCCTCGTTACATGTTGCTTTTTGTACTGTGTAAAAACGCCAATTAGCCAAAATAATGGCGCTCCTGCAGCCAGATGTTTAGGTAACTATGTCTAGGACCACACTGTGTCAGTTCTGTGCATAAGCCCTATCAAATCAAAATAGAGCTAGTGAACCAAACATCTGGCACCAGGAGCCAATTGGGTGAAGAATGCTTTAAATGTAGATTCTCATGGCCAGAACTCTATAGGTGCTGGCCAGACTTGGTTGTAGAACTAGAACATGGTCACAGGACCAGAAATTGAGTCTAAAACAAGATGGGCTGAAACATGAATACTAAAGTGGAGCACAACAAGTACCAGCCACGGTGTCCTAAAGGTTAAGGGAAAAGTAGAGTTCAAGCAGGTATGGTCAGAATTAAAGGCCCATGGTGTCACTTAAAGAGTTTGCAAAATTGCTTTCTTTTGCATTTCCCATGACCAACAAAGGTTTATGTGTTGGGAATACCCCTTTAGGGTAGAAACACACATCGGATCTGCAGCTAATTTCACGCTGCAAATTCACAGTGAAATCCGCTGTGGATCCCTTGCTGGTCATTTTCAATGAGAATATATACTCACGGCGGGATTGACATCCCACTGCGAGTATGTAAGTGAAAGCCCCCTTAACCCCCCCCCCCCCCCCCCGCCAGCCAGAGCATACATTGCCTGCTCTGCGCGCCGGCTTGATTTGGGAGTTCCCAGCTTGATGTCCAGACACCAGCAGCCGTGAAGCAAGCCAAAGCATGGAGCAGGTAATGTATGCTCACGACGGTGGTGTGTGTGTGTGTGTGGGGGGGGGGGGGTTAAGGGGGCTATCACTTACATACTTGTAGCGGGATGTCAATCTCGCTGCGAGTATGTATTCTCATTGAAAATGGCCAGCAAGGGATCTGCAGCGGATTTTGCTGCAAATTCACAGCGTTAAATCCGCTGCGCATCCGCTGTGTGTGTTTATTCCCTAAAGGATTAAAATATTTCACTTTATTCTTTAATTTACTCTTAATGTGAAACCAAACCAAAATCAGACCAGAAATGGGCCAAAGACGAACATATTGGAAAAAGTTAAATAATTTATATTGAATCACATCATAAGACGTCATAAATAAACAAAAATAAAGTGGTAGCCTGATGACAACAGAATAGGGGAAAAAACAGTAAGAGGTCAGGAGCAGAATAGCATGTTGCACTTCAGTGTGGTAAAATACTTAATTTTAAACCAAGGCACACAAGAAGTGTGCCTAGTGTAACATACTGAAAAAATAAATCATTGTGCAAAAAACTCATCATATATGAACCCGTTCATTGTAGTCCTCAGTGAGCAGGTGAAAAAGTTACCTGCCAAACCTGGCACGTACATGGTCCTAAACACTTAAAGCCACTCTGTTCCCACAATCTGCCCCCCAAAATTGCCTGTACCTTCGCATAGATGCTTTTAATCCAAGATCTGTCCTGGAGTCTATTTAGCAGATGATGCAGTTATTGACCTAAAAAAAAGCAGCCCTGTGTCAAATTAGTGTGTGCTATGGCAGGGCAGTTTCTAGGTTATTTTGACTATAGGGCGAATCTTAAAAGAAGCGCCTCCCCCCTCCCCCCTCCTTGCGATGTTGGATCTGGTTGTTGGTAGGAAGAAGCAGTGGGTGTATTATGGCACAGAGCAGTATTACCCAACCCTTCAAGAATCATACAGTGACTCACCGGTGACATCTTCTTTGATCTGAGGCGTCACTTTCCTTTCCCTCCCCATCTGGCCCGGACCACCACAGTTATTCTCTTCTGAACCTACCAGACAAACATCTTAGGCTTCACACTTTAACAACAACTTCCTTTCACATTTTTGTGTCATGTGCAGTACAGTCAGAACGTATGTGGGTTGCCCCCTGTATATAGGATCCCCTGCTGTGCCCCATATAGTAATAATGCCCCCTGCTGTGCTCCCATATAGTAATAATGCTCCCTGTGCTCTGTCCCCATAGTAATAATGTCCCCTGCTGTGCTCCCATATAGTAATAATGCCTACTGCTGTCCTCCATATAGTAATACTCCCTGCTGTCCTGCTGTACCCCCATATAGTAATAATACCCCCTGTTGCCCTCCATATAGTAATAATACCCCATGCTTTGCCTCCATATAGTAATGCCTACTGCTGTGCCCTCCATATAGTAATGCCTACTGCTATGCCCTCGATATAGTAATAAAATACCCTGTGCTCTGCCCCCATTGTAATACTGTCCCCAAAGTAATAATGTCCTGTGATCTGTCCCATTGTAATACTGACCTCATTATAATACTGTCCCCCTGTGCTCTGTCCCCATTGTAATACTGTCCCCCTGTTCTTTTTCCCCATTGTAATACTGTCCCCATGGTATTAATGCCCCATGCGATGTCCTTATTGTAATACTGTACCCTGTGCTCTGTCCCCATTGTAATACTGCCCCCCCTGTGCTGGCCCATTGTAATTCTGCCCCCCTGTGCTGTCCCCATTGTAATACTGTCTCCCTGTCCCCATTGTAATACTGTCCTCTTGTGCTGTCCCCATTGTAATACTGCCCCCATTGTAATACTGTCCCCTGTCCTCATTGTAATACTGCCCCCCTGTGCTGTCCCCATTGTAATATTGTCCCCTGTGCTGTCCCCTGCATTGCCCAGCAGAAAAAAAAACATGCTCACCTAATCCTGGCATGGAGCGGGTCCCTCTATTTACGGATCTTCTTTCCTGTCACCGTGGGGAGGGATCCTCCAGCAGTATCAGTGTGCCTGCTGGAAGGAGAGATGTCCAGGCCAGGGGAAGGTGGCCGTGGCCTGGAAAAGTCATGTGTGCTCAGATGAGCTGAGTGCAGGAGCGGAGTCAGTACGGAAGGGATGTGGGGCGGCCTGAGCAGGTGATGTGCAGTGGAGGATGCAGTCGGGATGCGGGCGGCTGGGGGCACTCTGAGCAGGGAAATGGCGACTGTGTCAGCGGCCGGGCCAGGTGTAGGTGTGTGGGGCACACTATCCAACCTCGCTGAGTGAGGTACTGGGGGGGGGCGGCCACTGGCGCCCCCTAGCTGGCGGCGCCCTGTGCTGTCGCACGGCCCGCCCGCCACAAAAAACAGCCCTGTGCTAGGGTGTCTATTCCCAAGGTCTGCACTGACTTTCCGTCCCTCCTCCCCACCCTCTTTACCATTAGGAATGCCCCAGGCAGGATTTCTCCTAATCATCCCTTGCCTGAACACTGCACATGTGCTGGATCGTTAAGGCACCTGTGCAGTGTTCAGACAAGTGAAATCCTGCCTGGGGAATTCCTTATGATGAAGAGGGTGGGGAGGAGGGACAGACAGGAGGTGCAGGCCTAGGGCACGGGTACTCTAGGCCATGCCAATTTGACACAGTGATGCAAGTTTAAAAGTTGTTTTTTTTAGGTCAATAACGGCATCATCTGCCGAACGGACCCCAGGACAGATCGTGGATTAAAATCTGATGGTACAAGCAGTTTTGGGGGAAGGGGGGCAGATTGTAAGTACAGAGTCATTTTAACTAGTAACTATCTGCTTAGCATAGACAACCCAAACCATACCCAGCGTGCATTTCACACAAAATGGATTTTTCGAGAGTTAATTTGTGTGCCTTGGTTTAAAATTAAGCATTTTTTAGTTCTTACCACACTGACGTGCTACATGCTCTTCTGACCCCTTACTGTATTTTTCTTCTTTATCTTGTTGACATCAGGCTACCACCTTTTTATGTAATTTTTTTCTTTGTCTATTTATGACATATGTATTTTATGTGATGTGATTCAAGAAAAAATCTTTTACTTTTTCCTATATGTCCATCTCTGGTCCATTTCTGGACTGGTTTTGATTTGGTTTAGTGTGTTTGGTTTACTGTTACTTATTTTGGGTTACACTATTAATGTGAAGCAAAGGACATTGAGTTGTCCAAAATGTTGCAAACATACAGTAAAACAATACTGTAATACTGACTTTTATTTCTTTAGGTCACTGATATGATGCTTCAGGACAATCAGTACCCTGATTGGGGCAAATCTGCTCGAGCCTTTTGGAGAAGGGGACATATCCGTATAATCCTGTTTTGGTAAGCATATCTTGACTATAAAATCATTAAAAAATATTTTTAGTCTCCTTGGTTAATTTAATCTTATTTGGGTTCCCAAATCTGCAAACATATCTTCTGTCTATTAACAATGTTGTTATCATCATCTTGTTTCTTAGACATTGTAGACTGTAAAGTCCAAAAATATGTATGTCCCCCATGATCATTTCTTAATCTCACATACTAATCTCATATACAGATTTGGCAGATGGATTTATTGATTAGTTATTTCTTTTGTGCATTGTGATAAATTAAAAACTATAATGAAATATATTTGTTCTTCCTAAACTTCTAAAAACTTCACCAAAGCACACAAAAAAGTGTCTTTTGGTTAATTTTTGTATTACTGAATATTGTGTGAGAATGTTCTACATGTTATGTTCCATATATGTATATCAAATAAATATATTAGTGTGGTTCCTTACAAATACAGAAGTTTGACCATTTCCTTTAAATTGTACTACCTGTCATGACGGCCTGCTTTCATCTCTGTCTCCGTGGTGACCCCAACTTTCTGATTAAGGCTATGTTCACACAACAACGGCAGTATAAATATGAAAAAATACGTTGGCCGGGTGTCTATGGGATCCTGGCTGGAGTGTATACACATAGTATACGCTCCGTCCGGGACCCCTAGCTGCGCCGCAAACAACTGACATGTCAGTTTTCTGCGGCTGCTATTCAGTGAATAGAGGCCGTAGGAAACCATGTCAGTGCACACTATGGAGCGAGTGGATCTGGCCGCAAGTGCGCTATGGGGAGTTCTAATGCGGGCGCGCGCTGATGCGCCCGCATCAGAACTCTGCAGCAGGAAAGATCATCTGGCCGATACTGCAGTACCGGCCCGGATGATCTTTGCAGAGACCGGCCACTCCGTGACCCGACTGGGTCACGGAACGGTCGGTTTCTTACATCATGTGAACATAGCCTAATGCTGTAATAGTGTTGTATTTTTAATAAATTATTTGGAACTGAGAGTATTTAATGTGGTTTGAATATCATTTAGTTTACAGCTGAATATATATGCATATAAGGGAGACTTTCTTAGTATGACTGCCATTATGAGACTGGAACGGCCGGTCTCTTACGCCGTGTGAACATGGCCTAACAGAGGATTTCACAGGTGATCCTGAAACGGGCAATTGTGGCAGGTACTCTTTAAAATAGGCTGTATAAAATAAGTAAGTAAAAATTATATTTATATGCATATATATACAGTGTATTAAAGATGAGCAAACCGGGTTCGGGTTCGAGTTGATCCAAACCCGAACATTCAGTATTTGGTTAGCTGGGGCTGCTGAACTTGGATAAAGCTCTAAGGTTGTCTGGAAAACATGGATACAGCCAATGACTATATCCATGATTTCCACATAGCCTTAGGGCTTTATCCAAGTTCAGCAGCCACCGCTAATCAAATGCCGAAAGTTCGGGTTTGGATCGACTCGAGCATGCTCCAGGTTCGCTCATCTCTAATATATATCTTAGCGCGATCTATATATTTTATCTTAGCGCGATCTTTTCTTGGTTTGTTCTCACGATTTGTACACTCAGACCCAGACTGATCAAAACTTTTCACATGTCTCTATGACATGTCAAAGTTTTTCAAAATGACAGTGACATGTTAAGAAAAGACTGGTCTCCTTTTTGAAGTGCTCTATCAATATTCTCTGAATAGAAGTATAGAGGTAGCAAAATCATGTAGAAACTTTTGCTATGTTCTTAGGATTTGAAATGTGAATTTTCTTCCATTTATATGGACTTAGCTTCATTTTACTGTTGCTAGGTTACCCAGCGCATACAATAAATGCTTCAGAAATCCTTCTTTTCCGTTTGTTATGGAAAATTTTCTACCCGGTAATTGGATTTGTAATGAACAAGTATATTATCCCTGTCAATTTCATCTTACTAAGCTGAACCCTTGTGGAATGGCTTACATTGTAGGCACAGTTTTAATGAGTTTTTTTTTGTTTTTCTAAGTGTCCAATTTTTCTTGTTTTGACCAAAACTTACATGCTGTAGACTAAAATTTATTTTGTTATACATGGTTATAAATAGTTTATTATTAATAAATTTGGGATGCTTTGTCGTTTAACCCTTAGGAGACACAGCCAGTTTTCATTTTTGTGCTTTCGTTTTTTCCTCCTCGTGTATATAAGGCCATAGCGTCTGCATTTTTCCACCTAGAGACCCAAATGAGCCCTTATTTTTTGCGCAACTAATTGTACTTTGCTATGGCAGATGTAATTTTTGCCTAAAATGTGCCGGAAAAACAAGAAAAAAATTATATGTGTGGTGAAATTGAAAAAAAAAAAGATTTTTTTTTTATTTGGGGGGGGGGGGGGGAGGGTGGTTTTTACTCTGTTCGCCCTAGGGTAAAACTGACTTGTGATATATGTTCCTTAAGTTGTTACGATTACAACGATATGTAACATGTATAACTTTTATTTGATTTGATGGCTTGTAAAATCTTAAAACCTTTTAAAGAAAATATATGTTCCTTAAAATTGCTCTATTCCCAGGCTTATAGCGCTTTTATCCTTTGGTCTATGGGGCTGTGTAAGGTGTCATTTTTTGCGCCATGATGTGATCTTTCTATCGGTACCTTGAATGCGCATATACGACTTTTTGATCGCTTTTTATTACAATTATTCTGGATTTGATGCGACCAAAAATGCGCAATTTTGCACTTTGGAATTTTTTTACGCTTACGCCGTTTACCGTGTGAGATCAGTAATGTGATAAATTAATAGTTCGGGCGATTACGCATGGGGCAATAGCAAACATGTTTATTTATTTATTTTTATTTATAAAATGGGGAAAGGGGGGTGATTCACACTTTTATTAGGGGAGGGGGCTTTGTGTTATTAAAAATACATTTTTCTTTTACTTTACACATATACTAGAAGCCCCCCTGGGGGACTTCTAGTATATGCACTCTGATCCAGGGCCGGCTCCAGGTTTTTGTGGGCCCTTGGGCGAGAGAGCCTCAGCGGGCCCCTTTGTATAGCACACCTACCGAATAAAGTTTGACAAAATATCGAAAAAAAACGTAATTCAGTAACTCACAGGTGACGTCTTCTTTGATCTGAGGCGATCGCTCTCCGTTTCCTCTCCATCTGGCCCAGACCTCCATGATGATTTCTTCCAGCTACAATTCATCTCTTCGGGACCTGTCAGACAAACATGTTAGGCTCCGCACTTTTCCAGCAACTTCCTTCCCTTTTTCCCACCTATAGGCTCCTATACAGTAGTAACTCCACTGTTTGGTGTCATGTACAGTAAAGTAAGGTGGTTTGTGGGTCCCGTGCTTTGCCCCCCATATAGTAATAATGCCCTCTGTCCCCATAGTAATGCCCCCTGCTCTGCCCCATAGTAATGTCCCCTGCTCCCATAGTAATGTCCCCTGCTCCCCATAGTAATGCCCCCTGCTCTGCCCCATAGTAATGTCCCCTGCTCCCCATAGTAATGTCCCCTGCTCCCCATAGTAATGCCCCCTCCTCTGCCCCATAGTAATGTCCCCTGCTTCCATAGTAATGTCCCCTGCTCCCCATAGTAATGCCCCCTGCTCTGCCCCATAGTAATGCCCCCTGCCACCATAGTAATGTCGCCTGCTCTGCCCCATAGAAATGCCCCCTGATCTCCCTCAGCACAACAAAATAAAAAAATAAAATCATACTCACTAATCCGGGGGACGGGTCCTCTTCTCCCTTGTGTGCACCTTGTGGATCCACCAGCAGGCGTGATGACGTCATCGCTCTGCGCCTGTTGGTGAGATCGGATCCATGCTAGAATAGACTAGAATGGAGGTGCTAGAAGGAGGTCGTCCCCCTGGACTCTGTATTCTAGCTTCTTCACCATACAGCAGGCTAGAATGGAGTTACAATAAGAGACATTACATGAGGTATACCAGGGGGAACTACAACTCCCAGCATGTCCAGACTGTTATTATGGGATATCAGAGGAAATTACAGAAGGAGATATAATAGGACTACAACTCCCAGCGTGTCCAGCCTGTTATTATGGGATATCAAAGGACATTACAGGAGGAGATATGAGGAGAACTATAACTCCCAGCATGGACAGCCTGTTATTATGGGAGATCAGAGGCTATTACAGGAGGAGATATGAGGAGAACTACAACTCCCAGCATGGACAGCCTGTTATTATGGGAGATCAGAGGCCATTACAGGAGGAGATATGAGAGAAGGACTAAAACTCACAGCATACAGAGGGAAGGTTTTAGTGAGCCCCGCCTCCTCATGTCACATGACAATGATCACAGGTCCTTCATCCATATGCAGCCTCTCCCGTTCTCAGCCCCGCCCCCTTATGACGTCACCACAGGTCCTTCCCCAGTGCAGCAAACACGGCAGGTCCTTCCCCAGCCCCTCCAGCCCTCCCCCGGGGGTCGGTGATGCGGCGGGCGTCTGTCTCACTGCTTGGGCAAGTGTCAGGGGCCCCTTGGGCGGCCGTGGGCCCCGGCACTTGCCCGAGTATGCCAGGTGCTGACGCCGGCCCTGCTCTGATCTCTCATAGAGATCCATGCAGTATAGTTATACTGCATGAATCCATGAGATCAGTGTTCTATTGCTTTCCCCGGCCCGAGATGAATGCGGGGATCGCCCCCCCGCAATTGTGCCGCGGGGGGGGGCGATCCCCCCAGTAGACCACCAGGTACGGAGATGAGCAAGTATTTAGAAACAGCTGTCAACTTTCACAGCTGCTTCTAAGTACTTAATTAGCGGGCACGGCGATCGGACCTCGCCCGCTAATAGCCGCAATCCCGGGCTACATGCGCCACCCGGGATCGCGGCAGTTCAGAAGGGGGTCGCCACACGACCCCCCTCTGAACTCCCATAGTGGCACCAGGACGTTCAGTAACGTCCTGGTGCAGCTATGGGTTAAAGGGAACTATCAGCAAGTTAGATGAATCTAACCTGTTGATAGCTCCTGATTGGGCATTGGACACTGAGGATGAAGGTATGTCTTTTACCTTCATCCTCTGCCCCTTTCCCGTGCAGTTTTAATACAGTCATCTGTCCGGTAAAGCTGTTTGGAGCACTGTCCCACCTCCAGAGCGCCAATCTGGCCCACTGTTTAGCACATGGGACACTGAGCGTGAAACAGAAGATTGTAGGCAGAAAAAGACCACTTGGCCCATCTTGCCTGCCCTTTTAGTATTTTCTTTCTTATTATCTTAGGATACATAATGGGTGGATAAGTGCCCTGAGTGCAGTTGTCCCCTCTTCAGTGCACCTAAAAGCCTATTTAACATATTAATTAAAAAGAAGTTTTCACAAAAATGGTGCTGTCATTCCCAGTGTCCCCAGTAGGGATGGTCCGAACCTGGTTCGGATGGGGTTCGTACGATCTCCGATCTCCCTCCGCAATGATTACCGCTGTCTGCCTGCTCCGTGCAGCGGGTGGATCCAGCGGGAGAGACGCCTGGAAAACTGGGATACAGCCATAGCCATAGGCTGTATCCCAGTTTTCCAGGCGTTCCTCCTGCTGTATCCGCCCGCTGCACGGAGCGGGCAGACAGCGGGAATCCGATGCCGAGCGTTCGGGTTTAGCCGAACCCGAACCTCGGCGAGTTCGGACCATCCCTAGTCCCCAGCCCTGAGAGAAGGTAACAGAAGGTTAGAGTTTTCTAACCTGCTATTAGTTTCCCTTTAACCCCTTGCCGCAAAATAACGTTCCAGGAACGTCATGTAAAGCAGGTAGTTCCTGCAAAATGACGTTCCTGGAACGTGATTCTCTCCCTGCCTCCCCCCTCTGCCCCTAACGACGATCAGGCAGCGGGAGGAGGCTGTGTCACACAACGCCAGTATTGGTATCAAATAATGAGTGATAGTAAAATTTAAACATAAATTATCATTAGGTGTAGTAATATAGTTAGTAGCTGTACTACAGAAGCTGTAAACAAAAATTGTGCAAGTATGGTACTAATTAATTTTCTGAATTTGATGCGACCAAAAATGCACAATTTTGCACTTTGGAATTTTTTGGCACTCATTCCGTTTACCATACATGATCAGGAATGTGATAATTTGGGAACAGTTACACAGACATTGTGCTCAAAAACCAATATTCCATGTAAAATAGGTGCACAAACACAACTTCATCTGTTATTTGGAATGCTAAATAAACATCAGTGTCTCTGGCCACAAAAGTAGTATACTATCATCTGTCAGAAAACCTTCATCAGGCGTGCTACCTTATACAAATAGAAAATGTCCATAAAGAGGTAGCAGACTTCATCATCAGACTCCAAGCACTTAATCCATCTCTTTATATGGCACCTGCATAGGCTTTATTATGCGCCTGCCACCTCCCCTAATACATGGCCTCTAATCCAATTAGTATAAATAATGACTAGGTTGTAAGGGATTCCAGTTTTTTTAAGGATATGATACGTTTGATCTGCAAATGTAACACTGGATCAAGTCCTCACTCATATCCAAAAATCCAGCAATGTAGTAGAAAAAGCAAGTACTTAGCTTCAATTGACCAATTGGGGGTTTGAGGGAAGCATGGAGGCTGGTAACCCTTTGGTGTGCCTGTAGTCTGTAGCTGACATGCTGCTGATTTAGTTATTCTGCATGCACTGTGGTGGGGCTGGAGTTTGGGATGGAGAACAGCCTTAGCCCGATGTAATGGTGGGGACTTTCAAGGATTTGTTTGAAGGTCATAGTCCAAGTAACAACTGCATTGCAATCCTGCACCTTGTCCATCTATAGTCTCTAGTAAAAAGCATGATGTATACAGTATATAGTCATGCGATTGCAGTATTATGGTCATTTGATGCTACTTGAGATCACAAAGGAAACCAGTGCTGTGAGCACTGACAGAAGTTTAAATTGTAGGGCACAGGGGGGTCCCAATCACTTTCCCTGACAGGCTGAGATATTATACTTATCTCTGTCCAGTGTATCCTCAGGCAGACTCTATGTGCAGATTGCCAATAGTACTGATTAATGCTATGCAGTGGCAAAGCATTTATCAGTATATGCAATCTAATGATTGCATATAGAAGTCCCCAAGGGGTACTTATAAAGTGTAAAAAAAATTATGTATAACAATATTGTTCCTGCACAGTGAACAGTGTAAACGAAAAGAGGAAAAAAAATCACCAGGATTGCTGATTTTTTAAAATTAAATGAATAACCTTTTGTAAGGAAGGGGTTAAAAAACCACTCTGCTGCACCCTGCTTCTAAAAAAATACCAACCTGTTCCCAAATTGCTCTTGGTTTTGTTGGTATTATTGTAGTCAGAATCAATTTGAGTAAAATTGTCTGTTGCCTCTCAGTACCAGGTGCCTCTCAAGCGGCCAAATCAAAAATACCAAAAACCTTTTCATATTGATTTTCATATTCTTAGTTTCTATTCCTGACACCTATTTATAAACAGATTAAATTTTTTTGTTTTATTATATTTTTCTACATTACATTGGCTATGAGTTTATTAGAAGGTTTCACTGCATGCAAGATTGCTGAAATGTAAAAGTGTTAACAGTTTTCTCTTTTATCAGCTCAGTAAAGCAGTTAAAAACACTTCAAACCTAAATTGAAGCTTGATTGGTAATGGAGACCATAGGTCAGGAAACCATCAAGAATTACATTATTGTATATTCTATTTGGTGTCAACGGAAATTCCATTAGTTGCTAGAGTAGCATGAGCATACTGAAAGACAAGCTAAAATTAAATGGAAGCAAGGTTAAAGATACCGCATGACTTTGTTTCTATCCCCCTCACTAACTTTTAAGTAGTCGTTTATATGCGGAAATTATTATACAAATATGATGGTAAAAATATTAGGCTAAACATTTTCATGAATGTAATAATTGTCTTTATTTCTATTGAAAGTTTAAAGGAGAATTGCGGGCTAGGGTGATTTTTGGCAGAGTGCTGGGGATGGGGAGGATGAAAAAAGTAACATGCTCTCACCTCCCCTGTGAAGGCTGGCCTTCCGCAGCTGCAGTCCTGGTTCTGAGTGGGGACCTGTGACATGTTTTGTCAAGCCCTCTTAGTCAGTTAGCGGTCGAGATGGGACACTGCAATGCCGCCGACTGGCTGAGCAGGCCTGGCACGTCACACCCCAGAACCCCTCTCTTACCAGGAAGAGACCAGGGAGCACCATAGCTGCAGGATATCAGCATCAGCGCTGGATTGGGGGAGGTGAGAGCATGTAACTTCTTTCATTCTCCCCCTCCCTTGCACTCTGCTGAAAATCACCCCAGACTTTTACTGGGAGAAAAGAATATAATGCATTAAAGGGGTTATCAAAAGATTAAAATGTATTCTCTATCCACAGGATAACTGAATAGTGAGGGGACAAGCAGTGGAACCCCCAATGATTACGAGAATGGAAACCATTCTCCCTAAATGAATGGAGCAGCAGCGAGCATACTCGACTGCCACTCTAATTAGTCTCTACAGGACTTCCAGACTTTGCCAAGCTCAGAACTCAGCTATGTTTCTAGGTCCCATAGATTGTCAATCCAGCAGCAGCCAAACATTGCATAACGCTGCACCATTTACTCTGGGAACAAGGAACCCCCGCAGATTAGGTAGATAATGTTTAATGTTGGGTTGACCCCTCTAACTGGAAACAAATCTGAGAACGATAATTTACTAAACCTATTGGTCCAGATTGATCAAAGTGTATAAAATAGAAAGTGGTGTAGCAACCAATCACAGCTCAGCTTTTAGCTCTGGTAAAATACAAGCTGAGCTGTGATTGGTTGCTGTGCAGTTTACACCAGTTTCTCTATAACACACTTAGATTATTCTTTGTCTGTGTGGCTATGTTCACACAATGTTTTTTCAGCTCAGTTTAAAATGACGTCCGTTATTTTTAGTCTTAAATAACGGACATTATTTAGCAATGACTGGTGTTTGTACATTATTGGCCGCTTTTTTTTTTTTGACGTTGTGTGAACATAGCCTATTTCTTTTCCCTTGTTGTGAACTCATTGTCACCCTTGTATGGCCATAATACAAATTGCACATTTATTATTGTTTTTGCACCATTATTTTGGGTAATTTTGGTGTTTTTACGCTTGTCGACATTTTTAAAGTAGCAATTATCTAGGCATTACTATTTTTGAGCAATTTTTGCCCGCTGTGCCATTTTTGAAACTTTTTGCTTGGAGGGGGCATGGTTTAAGTTAGGTACTTTTAGCCAGATTTATCATGTGTAATTTCTCTTTTTTTGTGCAAAACAAATTGTGAAGTAGTACTGCAGTCAGACCCGTCGTAGTTTTTACGCCAAGTTGTTAGCCAAAAAAGCGCAAAAAATTGCATGAGATTAATCACTAAACATGAAAGTGCAAAATTCCTTGTGTAAATGATAAAATTGAGTCATTTTTAACAGTGTGTGAACATAGGCTTTGGCTAGATTCACACTCGACGGATGCTCAGCAGATTTCATGACGTGAGGTTGCAGCAAAATCTGCTGCGGATCCCAAACTGTCATTTTCAATGAGATTACATACTTGCAGCTGGATTGTCATCCTGCTGCAAGTATGTAAATGTTGGTCCCCTTAACCAGCCGCAGCCCGGAGTATTCTTTACCCGGTCCACGATCCGGCTGCATCTGAAGCTCACAGGTCCCATACATCCTGCCCAGCCAATTAGTGACTGCGGTGGGGCCATGCACTGATTGGCTGAGCGGGACCTACGGGGACCTGGAGCCTAAGATGCAGCTGGAGCGTGGACCAGGTAAAGTATACTCAGGGCTGCGGCAGGTTGAGGGGACTGTCAGTTACATACTTGCAGCAGGATGACAATCCCACTGCGAGTATGTAATCTCATTGAAAATTACAGTTTCGGATCCGCAGCGGATTCCATGATGCGAGTTCGTAGAGAAGTCTGCTGTGGATCCGAAACTGTAGATTTTAAGGAGATTACATTCTCGCAGCGGGATTGTCATCCGTCGTGTGTGAATCTAGCCTATCGGTGTTTTCAATCCACTCCTGGTTTTGGTTGAAAAATACTGACCAAAATACTGAGCAAACATACTGTGTGGGAACATAGCCTAAGGCCATGAGCAGACTACCTAAGACATCCGTGCGCGCCCGCATCAGAACTCCCCACAGCACACTATGGAGCAAGCGGCTGGAGCTGCTCGCTCCATAGTGTGCACTGACAGGGTTTTCTGCGGCCACTATTCACTGAATAGCAGCCACAGAAAACTGACATGTCAGTTTTCTACGGCGCCGCAAGGGATCCCGGCAAGAGCGTATACTATGTGTATACGCTCCGGCCGGGATTCCATAGTAAACAAGGAAACGTATATATTTTTGTAAAAAGTACGGCCGTTGTTGCCATTTGCAACAATGGCTGTATTTTTACAAAAATATATGTTGTGGGAACATAGCCTAACACTGTAATACCACTGCTAATGGGGGAAATTAACCAGACCCACCATCGGGGCAACAAACATGATAATATAGTTTTGCTCTTGAAAAGACTGAGAAAGGGTGTGTCCATTATTGCATGCCCCCCACACAGTTACACTTTGAGCTACAGTGTACTTGTCTGAACATACCGTATAAGTACAGTATCTACTCATACAACATACTATTTTTCAAAAGAACGTCCATTGTTTTCCATTAAAACAACAACCATTCTTTTCATACTGCAATGATATGCATTGAAGTCAATAGAACAACGAACATTGTTTTCACACAAGGGGTGACATAAAACTTGTGGCAGGGCGTACGTCAAGGGAGAAGGTGCAGATTTGCCCCTTCTCCCTGGGGTACACCTGCCGTATGCCTTGCTTGCCCAATTGACTCCTTCAGCTCCTCATTTATCATGATTTATGCCTGCTTACAGGCATAAATCATGATACCAAATCTACACCTGCTGCATGTGCCTCTTAGTGAATTCGGCCAGGGAAAAGGATTCGGGGACTAATTTAAGACTGGCATATGAGTGCACTGGTCTTGATAAATCCCAATGTGTTGAACAACGGCCATTGTTTTGAATGCCAAACAACAGCCATTGTTCCATTGACTTCAATACATACCATTAAAGTATGAAAAGAAAAGCTGTTGTTTTAATGGAAAAATAGTATGTTGTGTAAACATAACCATACAATGTAATAACTTATAACCTAAATGCTAATAAGTGCTGTCATTTCTATTTAACAATGTTGAAAACATTTTTTTAATAACTTTTCTAGAGTATTGATTAAAATTTCCTCATGTTTGCAAACACCAATGAAAACAGTTTTTTTTCTTTTTGCATGTACGCTATTGATTGGGAAGAAGATTCTATGTTTTTCCCCTATTCTATGACCTTAATCTTATTAAAACATTAATTTAAGAGCAATATAGCAGTATAAAAAATATCTTGGACCTTGCGGTAATGGCTGACATAAAAAAATGAATTCATGTTCAGTTTGCACTTCCTTCAAAATCACATTGAACGCTCCTTTCCTAATTGGCATCTGGATGGATGTTTGCATATACCTTTTCCTGCTTTCCATCTCCTTTGTGTCTTATAATGTGAACATACAGTACAGTATACTGAGGATAAACCACCTATCATATCACATCCTATAAGTAATAAAAATGTCACTTCATGTATTGGCAAATACCAGTGGTACATGTTACTGCGAAAATCTATTTTTTTCATGATTATGTCTCATCCTTTCCATTGATTTCCATCACTCTGAGCAAACTGCCTGTGTTATGTAATAAAGCAAAGAAATGACACTCTTGGTCTGTTGTGGTCTATAAAGGAATTTTACCAGAGCACAATACAACCAGTGTTTATGTTATATAACAGTAGACGTCATGTCATTGCAATGCTTTGTATTATGCTTTCTTTAAAGATCCCATCTTCCCTTTAGAGTTCTGACTAATAAAGCTCTTCTCTTTTTTCCCTTGATTCTGAAGAGTAATATAACCATGGTAAGCTCAGCAGGAGCTTATTTGGGAACGTACCTGCATGAGGAAAATTGCTCTACCAAAAGCCATGTGGGTTTTTTTTTCCTCTTAAAATTGCATGTCAGTGTCCTTTTGTTATGCAACTTTTCCTGTGGCAGGGTTTCTTATCTCTTTTTCCATGATGAGATAAATCAAGTATAATGAAACCTTTTGAAGATATAAATCCGTAAAACACATATTTCTGTTTGCCATTGAGGACGTTAAATAATTATGATGTGTCTTAAAGGGCGTTTTGGCTGCAGTTATAGATCTCTTTCATCTGTTAAATTATGCTGTATATAGATAATGGCAGCAGTTACAGTGACTACACCTAACACGATAATATGTTGTTTCCACTGAAGATCAGTCCGTCCTCTGTTGGGCTATGTTCACACAACGTCAAAAATATTGAAAAGGTGTCCGATTTTCATATTTAAAAAAACGTCCATTTTTGCCGAGATTTAACTGACTGCATTGGCAATGCAATGGAGTCAATGGGAAGACGGACATCCAATGCACACAATGCATTTAAAAAATGGACGTTTTTGCCGCGGACGTCAAAATAATGAACATGAACATTATTTTTCGGACGTCTTTTGCAAACAGTGGACATTTTTTATTTGTAGTTCATACACAGTTTTCCTTTTGTCACTGTTCTGTCTCCGTTTTTGCTATTAAATTCAATGGACTTTTCAATTAAGCCCCATCCAACGGCTGATTAGTAACCAAACTAGAATAATATACAAACACCCGTCAGTGCAAGGGGAGGTTAGGCAACTAAATAACGTCCGTTATTTTAGACACAAAAATACCTAAATTGTCAAACTTTACAAGGTAAACTATATTAGTTGCAATCAGAATACCCCATTAAGTTATCAAGGATATGTATAGGGTGATTATTTGTAGTTACTAATTCAGTTGATTTGATTGCAAGAAATATTTATAGTAAATAAATCTAGTCTTACTGACTCCCCCCCCCCCCCCCCCCTCCCATGACGTGGCAATAATGACAGCCGATATAGTATAATTTTAAAATAGTATAAATGTAAATGCTCTATTACCCAGTAATTCATGCAGTATGCTGTGTTTTTGTCTGATTTTCCTAACACAGAAATATCTCCTTGGCTCTCCTGTATGCCTGAATGACAGTTGCTATATTTATCCTCTTACAGGCATACAAAACAATCAGTGGATTGCCTCTGTGCTAGAGTCTATCAAGATGTTCAGAATATTCACTTTGTTTCTCACAATGAAGTGAAATCATTTCACCGAGGGGATATACACATAAATTTACTAAACCTATCGTTCCACTAAGAGCTCCATTTGGACCTTGTAAGTCAAAGGTAGTTTAATATTTAAACCATGAATTGCCAAGATCATAGCTTTTATGCAAATGCAACTGACAGGACATTTTTCATCACTCTTAAGATTCATTTAGTCAGATACACAATTTATTTGCCAAACTAGTTTAAGAAGTCATGTATATGACAGCTCTGGATATTAATATATTCCATTTGAAGCACATAAATAAGAAGGTGATGATGGGATATTCCTTCATTCCTTTCTTATCTTCTATTTTTTCTTTGTTCCTTCCTTCCCCCTCCTCCTATTTTAGAAAGGTATTGATGAAAAGCCCAAACATTCACATCATTTTCTGCATGTTCAAAGTGAAGTTTTATCTTTGGTGCTCGCTGCATAAATAGCACATTTCAATATAATAATCAAAATGTAACCACTGTCTTTACAAGCATATCTTATCCCAAAGTAGAAAGGTCCTGTATGAGTATGCACTACAAATTTACAGTAATAGGGAAGCACTTTGTTATCTCTGCAATCTGCTCATCAGCCTGCTTCCATTTAAAGAGGACCTGTCACCCCCCGCGCTGGGGTGACAGGCTCTCGACCCCCAGCTAGATCCCCTTATAGTTACCGCATGTCGCCGAGTCTCGCTGCCGGAGCCGGTCCCGGGACGGAGATATCCCGGTGAGAAGCCGGCGCGCGTGCTGTGGAGATGGGTCCAGCGTCCATAGAGAATGAATGGAGCCGGACTCATCTCTGCTGCGCGTGCACGGCTCCATTCATTCTCTATGGACGCCGGACCCATCTCCACAACGCGCGTGCCGGCTTTTCACCGAGATATCTCTGTCCCGGGACCGGCTGCGGCAGCAGGACTCGGCGACATGCGGTAACTATAATGGGATCTAGCCGGGGGTCGGGAGCCTGTCACCCCGGCGCGGGGGATGACAGGTCTCCTTTAACTGACTGCCACTCCATGCCGTTTCCCAGGACTGGCTCCAGCTTTTCCAAGCAACTGGTGAGGAGTAGTCCAGAGTGGCAGTCAGTTAAATGGCAGCAGGCTGATGAGTGGATTACAGAGATAACAAAGTGCTTCCCCATTACTGTTATTTCGCTCATCTCTAATGGCAACTTCTATGCTCTTTTTGCATTGCAGGCATGCATCATAAAGAGGTGATGATAAATGTATTAAAAGTTTTTGCATGAAGTGCACTCAGAATATATAGGTTGCCAAAGACAGCAGGCTCTTTGTTGCTGATGACTCTTGTATAGCAAGATTAGGGAATATAAAGGGACTCTGTCAGCACTTGGACCCGACTTGAGGTGCTGACATTGTGCATTAAGTTTGCTTCCCAATTTCATATCTTCCACTGTAATAAAGAGTCAAAGTGGAGTCATGGTGAAATGCTGGTGCCGCACTCTGACACGTCCCACCACTCCTTCCTCTTCCCCTTTCTCAATGAATATTCTAAGCCAGATGGCCTCTTCCATGCTCACCTCACGTTCTGACAGTTCGTAAATGTGCCATGGATGTCACAGGCCACATGCATCCTCTCTGCACTGTTTGCACAGGTGCCGTAGACCAGCAGGTGCGCGCCAATCAGCGTCAAAGTTCATTGTTGACATCGCGACCACTGCATACCAACGGATACGCACATGTGCAAAAGCCAATGCCCACAGTCAGGACACTTAGGGCCACATGTATCATCCGGCGAACGGATGATTTTCGGCGGAAAGTGCCGATTTGCGTATTTTTTTATAAGCAAATGGCCGATTTGCGAATAAAATATTCGGCACTTTCCGCCGAGTACACCAGGGGGCGGAAAAGGGGCGGAAAGTGGGCGGAACGGAGGGCGCGGACTCAGAGTCCGCGCGATTTACCATCCGTTCCGCCAAAATGTACGCCGAAAACCTACTCCAGTCCTCAGCTGGCGTAGGTTTTCGGCGGTGCGCAACGGCGCGCACAGGATTTATGTAGAGGCGGTCCGCCTCTACATAAATCTCTGTAGCGCCAGAGCTGCGGGGGCATTTTTACGTCCGGCGTTAAAAACGCCGGACTTAATAAATGCCTCCCTTAGTGTGAGTGCACTGCTACCACTGTGCAAACAACAAAGAGAAGAGTGTGCACAGTCCTTGTCAGCTTGGTTGCATGCGTGAACATGGAGGCTGGCATAAGTGTGCAGGAGGCAATCCGGCACGGAATATTTATAGAGAAAGGGGAGGAGAAAGGAGTGGTGTGGCATGCCAGAGTGCAGCACCAGTGTTTTACCATGACTCCTGTTTGACTTGATTATAGTGGAAGATATAAAATTGAGCATCATCCCCTCCCTGCAGAGCTAAGGCAAAGGTACCCTTTTGACTAATAAACTGTCATTTAATGCACACTGTCAGCACCTGGGGTCAGATTCCCCTTAAAGGGCAACTCCAGTGAAAAAAATATTCTGGTGTCACAAAGTGCCAGAGATTTGTATTTTACTTCTTTTTAAAAATCGTCTGCTGCATGTCCTACATATCTATGTCTATGACCTACAGCTGCTGATAAGTATTAGAAGACTTAAGATTTTTTAAGAGAAGTAAATTACAAATCTCTGGCACCAGTAAATAAAATAAAATAAAAATTCCACTGGAGTTGCCCTTATCAATTGCACATGCTTACACAAATTCCATTTCTGATGAAAATCATTATCCTAATGTTTCACTATTTGCTTAAATCATTCGAGGACAGATTAGAATGTACTCTCGTATGTATATATGTACATGCATAATAGCTATCTATTTCCTACCACAAATTGCATTGTATGTTTTTCTAGGCTTTGCTCGATAAGGGTCATGTACTATTTGCAATGTTGTGCTCCTAAATTTAGCAGAATCAGAAGAGGTTCTGATTAGTATTCTGTAGACACTTCCAATGTTCCTCCAGCCTTAAAGGGGTAGTGCGGCGGTAAAGAATTATTGACAGAATAACACACATTACAAAGTTATATAACTTTGTAATGTATGTTATGGCTGTGAATGGCCCCCTTCCCCGTGTCCCACCACCCAAACCCGTGTACCCGGAAGTGTGGTGCGCTATACATACCTGTCACGTGCCGACTCGTCTCCGATCTTCAGTCTGCGATGTCGTCTTCGGACGGCCGGGCCGAATCCCTCCGAGCGTCCTGAGTGCCGGCCGCCCTCTTCAGCGTCATCGGCTGCTCAGCCGTAATTGGCTGAGCATAACTGTGCTAAGCCAATCGCGGCTGAGCATCTGATGACGCTGAAGAGGGCGGCCGGCACTCAGGACGCTCGGAGGGATCTGAAGACGACATCGCAGACTGAAGATCGGAGACGAGTCGGCACGTGACAGGTATGTATAGCGCACCACACTTCCGGGTACACGGGTGGGGGTGGTGGGACACGGGGAAGGGGGCCATTCACAGACATAACATACATTACAAAGTTGTATAACTTTGTAATGTGTGTTATTCTGTCAATAATTCTTTACCGCCGCACTACCCCTTTAAGATGTTAACTCATCTGCTTCTCCATTAGGCATGTGAACTAGCAGCTTGTGTTTCAAGAAGATGGTAGTACCAGGCAAGATAGCCTCTTTGATAATAAGTGTGCAAACAGTCTTCCTTACAGACACTCTCTGCAGCTCTGCACTGTATAATGTGATCCCTTAGGGAGAAGGTTCTGTCTCATAGTCATCATGGTTTTTCAGTTCAGAGATTCTCAACAGTTACAGAGAGTTCAAAAGTCAGGTATTGGGGGACAAAGTCATCTGATAAGTGAAGAAAGAGGCACTTTTATTTACATTTATGTTTTCTATTCAACCAAAGCCATGGCTTAGATGGATGAGACAGGGTTAAAGAGAAAGGTGTGACCTAAAATACAACAATGTGTAAAAAATAGGGAAACAATAGGCAGAAAGTTATACAATAAATAGGTGGTAAAAAGTTGTCTAGTAAGATGCATGAAAGATGCATATAGAGTGAGCTACTGCAATACATTTTTTGTGTCTATTAATAAAATCTTTTGAATTCATTATCAGCCACACATCACCTGTTAAGACAGGGCAATGTGTAGCCAAAAATGACCATTTAAGTGGATGCACACAAAAGATCAAATTACCATGGCACAGAGTTACTAGATGGTAACAGCAGTGGGCAAGCTGTTCTTTTACATGGGCACTTGTCATGGTGGCAAGGAGTGGTGATACCCACCCCCAGACACATTGGCACTGGACGTTGTAAGGGTATAGGTGTGGTGCAGGTGAGGAATAGGTAGTCAGGGACCTAAACAAACAACATCTTTACTTAAGATCCTTAGTACAATACAATGAATGAAATGAGTACCAAAGATCATCACAATAATTAGAATGTAATAATGTCCTTTCCCAGGATGGACAAAAAAGAGAGCTTTGGTTCAGGGGCTTTAAGTGATGAGGTGGCAGGTAGTAGGTAAGTAGTAGGTAGAATGAAAGTGTTGCTTGAGACCAGATAGGTGCAGGGGCTGTCTTGGGGTCTTACCTAATAGTACAGTACTCTGCCAGGATGGTTTTAGAGTGTTTGGTGTAGAAAATAAATCTTATACTCACACTTAAGATAATTAGAAAGATATAGACTGCAAGTGTCAGGTTTGGTAGCACAAGTCCCAGCGTTACACACCTGGGCGAAGCTAACCCCTCAAAAGTTCCTGAGTAGTTCGAGTAGTTTCCTAAGGAATCCTTCAGCTTATGCTATTTGTTCCACTGTAAATCAATCCTGGTAGGTTGATTGTCCTGAAGAGTAGAATATCCAAGGTGTAGGTAAGGTAACCAGGTACAGTTACCCCACCTTTGGGTTTAACATTCCATACTAGTTACTGATAGTCTTTTACGGAATTTGTGATCTGTGGCTCCTGGCAAAGGCTCTTGCCCTCAGGCCAGGCCTGGGTATGAGCTTCAGCAGGAACTCTTATATTCAGTCTGTCTATCTCCTTCACCATATACCAAACAAAAGAGGCCCTGTTTATGAGATTCCCTGGTCTCCACCTTTGCAGCGCTTACTTCTGGTCCCATCTCTGAAGTGACAGGCCACTCAGCCAGTGACTGGCCAAGACAGAACAACAACGTGGCTAGTGATTGGCTGAGAAGCCTGTCACTTCAAAGACGGGACCATAAGTGAGAGCTGCAGCTGCAGAGACTAGCGAATCCCACAGACAAGGCTGGAGGACACCAGGGGAATGTGACCAGATTAGTAATAGCTTTATTATTTTACACCAAAGCAAGGGCTGCATGGACATCGCTAAAGATGCGCGATATTCAAGTCATGTAGTAGGCTCTGTAAGCAAGCACTGATCTAGCCGTCTGATGCTTGCTTATCAAGAATATAGGGCTGTGCAATACGGCCCTTAGCCCTCCCCACTCTTGGGGGCATCGCCTCAGGGGATTAGTGCTCAAAGTGCCAAGGGCAACATGAACTCCAAATACATGCCTGCATGGGCACTGTATCTGACCATATTGGTCTGTGTAGAGCTGGGATTATTACTACATGGGCACTTACGGGCCATTATATTGTGTGTTGACACTTAAGGGGGTTATGCAGAGAACAGAGTGCACCCCAGATTATTCGTTGTGGTCCCACACTGTTGATTTTGCACTATAGGGGCAGTAGTATACCAGTGGTAGTAAACTGCAATGGTACATCTGCCAGTCACAACAGTTACAAGTTTAAATGCAACTCTTTTTGGTTATAACCTCAACTATGTTGAGAGAAGTCCAACGACTATGTTTTATCCTCATTGCCATTTCTAATGTCCCTTCATTTGTAACTTATTAATACAAAAATACAACCTTAGGCTATGTTCACACTACGAAAAACTATGGCCGTAGTTCTCACCGCAGAACTACGGCCATAGTTTTGCGGGGTGGGACATAGCTTTATTTTTAATGGGATCCCGGACGGAGCGTACACACATCATATGCGCTCCGGCCGGGATCCCGTGCGGCGCCGGAAAAAACTAACATGTCAGAAAGACCTGTCAGTTCACACAGTGAAGCAAGAGGCTCCGGCTGATGCGCCCACATCAGAGCTCCGCGGCCGGAAAGACCACCCGGCCGGTACTTAAGTGGGATGATCCGGGCTAAGACCGGGCGTTCTGTGACCCGGCCGGGGTCACGGAACGGCCGGTTGTTCACGTAGTGTGAACATAGCCTTAAAAGCTAAAGATCAAGAATCTCCATTGGTTTCTTACTGTCTTGGTAAAAAATAAATACAAGTTTAAAAAAAACATATGAACTGTTCTGATACATGTTTTGTCAGTTTACTCCAAATACTACCTGATATAATTGTGGATTAAATGAACCGAATGTTCATTGTTCCAAAAATAGATTATGTATGTCATGTGAGAATAGGCCTCAGGTTCCCTGCTTTATTAAACTTTTCTTTTGGCTGATAGTCAAATGCACTTTAATACAGTGGCGTAGCAAGAGATGTCTTTATAAATCTTCTTGCAATTAGTTTTAACTCAAAATGCCTTACTAGTTATAATAAGCACATTGTAATCTCCTCAAACTCTTTATGCTGTTTGCTATAGATATGTAAAAATATTTGGAAGTAGCGGCTTAAGGCTGATTAGTTTAATTGAAGTGAACTTGTGTTTGAAACAGATAACATTTTCTTTCACTTGTGGAATGATGAGACGAGGATAAACCAGAGGAAGCAGAGTTCCTTTGTTATTTCTTTCAAAAGCTGGTCACATTTGAATTACAGTTGTTAGACTAATACATACTGTATTACTTTGAATTACTTTTCCTATCTGATGTTGTAAAAATTTGGAATAAATAATGTAATACTATTAAGCCTTCAAAAAGCCACATTGTCCTTCTATTATTTTTGTAATATGCAGAGCTTATTTAAATGCCCTAAAATGTCCAAATCTTTAGAGGAATTTGGTCTAGTTTTAGTTTATTTCTTTAGGATGTATACAGGTTTTCTTTTACCAAGTTAAAAATGTGATACATTGTTTCTTGGTTTAACAAATATTTTTTGTTTTATCCTACCACACAAAGCCTAACTCCATTGAACCATGGTTTAAACAAGTTATTCTTTGTAAATGCTGGTAATAATAGCAATAAAATAATATTCATAATGATTATTTTACAGATGAGTAAATTTACAGGAAAATCTTTGTTAGCTTAGCAAACAGATGGAAAAAGCTGGATCCAGTCCTGAGAAACTTCTCCCAGTTTCCCAGGACTGGATCTAGCTTTTTCCAGCACCCGATGCAGCCGACTGATAAGCAAATAGCTCAGCTAAGTGATTCACTTTGGATTTACTGTAAATTTGATCATTTCCGATTTTGGTCTGTATTTATGGCTGTATTTATCAAAATATGGATGTATTTTTGCTTTAAAATGGCCACCCCAAAACATGCAAAAAAACAAAAAAAAAACAAAGCAAAAACATTACGTGAACATATCCTAAATCTTTGATATTTTAAGATTATGTACAGCTCTGGATACCTAGGTGGCTACACACTAGTAAATAACTTACCTTGCTCCATCCAGGATCTTAAATTAATTTTAAAAAAATCTTTCTTTTGGATTTTGTGGTGGAACTGATGACATACAAAATGACAAATGACATATTTCATTAACCTTTGTCAGGCTGCATAATTTTACAACGTTAACAGGCTGCAGAGGTACAATTGTACCTTCACACACATAAATCCACTGTGGGAAGACTTTCTCCTTTACTTGGTTTCAGAAACTAAAGTTCATTCAGCTCCAAATATGCTGTTCTTCCCAGATACAGTATAATCATTATTTTGTTCATTTGCATATTTTACCCAGTATATACCAGTATAAATTTACCCAGTATATACCTTCGAAACCAGCTAAATATGGCATAAATATTTTCTGGGCTTGTGACTCGTCAAACGCCTACCCATTACAAGGTCAGCTCTACACTGGGAAACCAACTGATGGTCCTCGACAAGTAAACATTGGTGAATGAACAGTATTGGACCTAGTGAGCTTGTATAAAGGCTCTGGAAGAAATGTCACTACCGATAACTTCTTTACAACCATGGAACTAGCTAAGGTATTGAACTCCTGGAACATGACACTAGTTGGTACGGTGAGAAAAAACGAAATGCTCCTACCTAGCAACATGCAGCCTGCCAAAGAAAGGCCTGTAAACGGGACAAATTTTGCCTACAATCATGATGCAACAGTCTGTTCATATGTACCAAAGAAGAACAAATCAGTCATGCTTCTATCATCTATGCACATGACGGGAGAAGTTGAAGAGACACAAGCAGCCAAGCCAGAGATAATAAAATATTACAACAAAACAAAAGGCAGAGTTAATGTTATGGATAAAATGTTGGGAGAGTACAATGTGAAATGACGAACATTACGTTGGCCTCTGGCATTTTTCTACAATATGATTGACGTCACTGGGTTAGCTTCCTACATTGTCTACAGAGAACACAATCCAAGCTTCAGGACAAAGGATCAACGAAGAAAGTTCCGGAAAGATCTCGCAAATCAGTTGTGTATGCCTGCAATTGAAGATCATAGTGCAAAAGGAATGATGATAACAAACCATTTTCTTCGAGGTGCAGTAGAAATGGTGCTTGGAATTGTGGAAGCATCGCAAGCAGCAGCTGGCCCTCAAATACCTCATGGTAGTCGTGGACCCTTCCCTGTTGTTGGTAGTTGCTATGTCTGCCGAGACATGAGGCAAATACAACGTAAGACTAGAAAGTCTTGTGTGGTTTGTGTAAAACCCATTTGCGATGAACACTTGGTAGCAAAGACAACATGCATTACTTGCGAAGAAAATCAATAAAAAAAAGTTTCTTACATTTTCTTTTATAATGTAAATGAACAGGTTTTTTTTACTTCTTTATAATAATAAAATAGCATTATCATTAAAAAAAATATTATTCTTTTTCCTTGCAATATCTTCATTCAAAATATATGAGGGTACATTTGTACCTATGCAGCTTGTTATGGATGCAAAAATATCTCAACCCCTTATCTCAGAAGGGGGTGAAGATATTTTATTGAAATTTGGCAAATATATTCCGGACCAAAACTGCAGAGATGTCACAAAATTTCGGCCCTCTAAGCCTTTTCGAAAAAAAATTATTGTAATTTTAAAAAGGAATAGGTACAATTGTACTTAGTCAGCCGGACGAAGGTTAAAGGGGTACTCTGGCGAAAATCTCTTTTTTTTTTTCAAATCAACTGGTTTCAGAAAGTTATAGAGATTTGTCATTTGCTTCCATTTAAAAATCTCAAGTCTTCCTAAACTTATCAGCTGCTGTATGTCCTCCAGTAAGCAATGTTTTCTTTTCAGTCTGACACAATGCTCTCTGCTGCCACCTCTGTCTGAGACTGGAACTGAAGAAGGAGAATACATACCCACATAATGTATTATTATCTTATTATTATTAATATTATTATTATTATTAGTAGTAGTAGTAGTAGTAGTAGTAGTAGAATGCCCGACCGAGTACCGTACTTCATATCCAAGGTCATGTAGCTTTGAAACATGTTTTAATGAATGAAGAATATCAAAAGTAAGAGGATCATTTCATGTTTGTGGTACACAACAAGAATGTTAAATGATGTTGCTAGATATGTATTGGGTAGGGAGAGAAAAGTTTGACATGTCCCCTGGCAAATCCCAATCCCAAAATACATGTAAATAATAGCCTTGAATGACAGGGTTGTGCTCTTAGTCAGCTTAAAGCACTGTCAATACAATGTGAACTCAAAAATCTATACACTTTATGCATGAGAGGATCTTAAAGTTGGAGGCTGCAGTTGCACTATAGCACGCCTAAGATGTTCTCTTTTAATAATAATACCTGCTTTCAATCTTTAGAATTATTATGGCATGCTGTTTTCGTGAAATTGTACTATTACTTTATAATATAAATGCATTCCCTTTAAAATACTATTTTTTTTTTAAATTTGTTTTTATTTATTTCATCATATAAAAAAGAGAATGATACACTTTACAAAATGCACAGTTCATCCCATATTTGAATTTAAATATAACTTTGGATTTTAGTACCTGATCATTATGCACTATCCCTTTCAAATGAACAAAAAACATTTACCCAACACTAAAAACACTAAATAATTGCACTTCTTAAACCTATGACTTATAAGTGTATAGATAATTATATCTCAGAAACAGCTTTTCCTTACAATGTTCATTTAACACTTTAATGTTCTTTTTATTATGAAAGAAAGTGGTAGAAATGTATTTTACACATCTCAAAGACATTCACTGTAAAATATCTGGTAATAAAATACATAAAGGAATAATAAAGGTGGCCTGGTGCACAGACCTGAAACATGTCAAAGCCATGGAAATCAACCTGTCAGAAGAGGCACATACTTACAGTATATTATGGCTCTTCTCTTATTACTGGGCATTATTTATATGATATACAGACAGCTGAGGCCAATTTACCTTGCTTCACTGCGCATGTGCTGGATGCCACCAGAGTTGGCTTGTTATAACATATTCCTGACTATGGGGTTGTAATCAACTATACAAGCGTATACAGTGTGACGCCATACCTGTGACTCTTTTTCAATAATATGCTTGCACACATACTGTATTTAATCTCCATATTTTATGTAATGTTCCAAGAAAGAACAGGGACATATTTACAAATAGAATCCCAAATAACAGCGGTCCCTAACCTTTTATAGTTAATGATAAGGAGGCATTCATTCCTAAACGATGAAAAGTGTGCCTGTAAAAACAAACAAACAAAAAGCTTTCTACACATCCTAAGGACATGTCAAGTTTATTTTTTATCAGTTTGGTCTTAACTCTTTTTTTTTCTGTCTCTATAGAAGTGAGACTTTTCAATAACCGCTCATTATGAGACCTCCTCAGTCACATAACACAGTCGTTTTATTGATCACTCAAGGTCTAAACACAGTTATAATTTCTTATATGTCTCTATGACATATTAAAGGTTTTTTGTGTAGATAGTGCCCAAAAAATCTATAAAGTTGCAAACATAACTATTTAAATGGGAAATTTGTCACTGGTATTATAAAATCCAAATCGTCAAATTGGCTTTAAATGTCTGCAATATTGTCTAAATAATTGCCAGAGCATTTGGTCATAACATAGATTTCTTACGTTCAGCCACATAGAGGTGGGTTGCGAGCTTCTTGAGTGTTACGCATGGAATCACTTTATAGTATCAGTCTAAGTTATTGTTTTCAATAAATTCTTAACTAGCTCCATGTTTGTGTGCAGCCACAATATCTAATAGCAGCACTGGCTTTACCATTAAATAATAATGGATCATGCTGTACTGAGGAACATGGCATTTTAATCAGTGAAGTACTTGAGGGACACTGAGTGAAGGTCAAGAGCACTCTGAAGTCCCTTAGGGGAGAAAGCTGTGCATTTAAAGGTGAATGGTATGTAAGCTTAGTGGACAGCTGGCTATTCGACCCTCCTCTCCATCCAACAAGACCCTTTACATTAATAAAGAATTGATATTGCTGAATCAGAAATTGAGTGCTACTTTTAAAAGGGATATAGATTAGCCTTTTGCCACTAGTGGACTCTTTATGAAGCATTGATAATCAATAGTCTTTAATCATACTATCTGCTTGGTTGTGTAGTCATTTATGAGAACATAATTTTAGAACATGATTTATTTATGGACAGGCTTAGTTTTCAATGGAATTAGGCTTTAACCCCTTAACGCCCTGGTACGTCATGGTGCCATTAAGAGGGTACAGAGAGGGCTCACAACGCGAACCCTCTATGTACTACACTGCTCTCGGCTGCAGCTCATAGCTGGCTCAAACCAATCGCTACCGATAAAAAGTACAGATTAAAAATGATGTTTAAAATAGCTCCATAGACCAAAAAATAAAAGCGTTATAAGGATGGTAATAGAGCAATTCCTTTTTTTTTCTTTTTTTGAAAAGGTTTTAAGTTTTTAAAAGCAGTAAAATAAAATAAAGTTATAGTCAGTGAATATTTGCACCATTTAAAGAGGTTGTCCAGCGTAAATCTTTTTCTTTCAAATCAACTGGTGTTAGAAAGTTATATAGATTTGTAATTTAATTCTATTTAAAAATCTCAAGTCTTCCCATAGTTATCAGCCGCTGTATGTCATGCAGGAAACGTTGTTTTATTTTCAGTGCTCTCTGCTAACATCTCTGGCCGAGACAGGAACTTTCCAGAGCAGGAGAGGTTTTCTATGTAGGTTGTAGAGGAGAAATCTTTTTTTTTTTCTTTATGACCTGTTCTCTGTTTATAGTCTGTCTCTGGCTTTGGCTTTAAAAATCCATCAGATAAATCTGTCTGTGTAAACATAAACTATATGTCTAATAAACAAATGGGCCTGTATAAGTTAAAAAAGAGAAAACACATCTGCTTTTTCTTTTTAAAATAACATCCACTATTGCTGCATTCTAATTAATGGTAAGGCAATGGAATGAGGGACCAATGCACACAATGCACAGTCATTAAAATAATGACATGACAATTATTTGCGGACGTCATTTGCAAACAGTGGTTGTTATTTTTTAGTTGTTCACACACATTTTTTTTTCACTGCCCTTTCACCTTCTTTACTATTAAATTCAATAGACAGGCATAATTACAGACGTCCAAAACGCAAAATGACTGACGTTATTTAAAAAAATAAAAAACAGAAAGAAAAAAATCATGTAAACATAGCCTTTGTGTTCTAAGGCTGTATAAAAAGTCTGTTTCATTAGACTACTACTTCATTGTTTAGAAATCTTAATATAAATTTTCAGCATCCAGCATTAGTAGAGGATGGTTGCACAGAGCAAGATTACAATGAGACTCTAACTTTAGTAAGTTTGGCTTTATTATTATGATTATTAGATTGCTGTCACAGAACACATGAAGAAGACTCTGAGATCTATATTTTATATGTCACACTAAACAATACTTACTGAATAAACTGTGCATATACAGTATATTGTGTGGCACCCATATCCCTAAAAAGCACAACGATACTGAAAACATTTATATTTCTGCTGTACGATATATGCATAATACCCACATACATACATACATATTACACACACATAGCACACATGTAGATATACACTACATATACAAACACAAGTTACCTACATCACACACACATACACACACCATAGATACAGATTGGTTAGCAACATCATATATGCTACTTGTATCTGTGTGTTGTTGACCATTCCAAGCAAATCTTTTCCACTAGTTGTAAAAATAGGTATTTTTTTTAAATAAAGGTATATTACAAAATTATATACTTTTATAAAAGAAATGTATTTAAAAAAATGTTTCTCTGCCCTCCTTGAAATGATTGTCAATGTTTCAATATTAGAACAATTACCTTGCCCATATGACATATACCGTATTTCCATTCAGGTTTCAAAATCTGGTACTGCATTTACTGTTTAAGTAAATGTATCAGTAAAGCTACATTTGACCTCTTTAGAAACTTCTCCCATTCACTGTAGTACAAGAAATGTTATTTAACTTTATTTATATGCTGATTTTTCACATAGCATAGTTTTTTTTATGTATTTCCACTCTGCACTACCCAATAGGACAGAAATGCATTCAATACATTCACATTCAGTTAATCTGCAGAACCATTTTAAAGGAAGACATCAATTTAGATGACAAGTATAGCAAGGTATTTCACTTTGTATCTTCAAAGTAAGAACTTAGAAAAGAACTTTTGATTTGAGATCAAATTAAATAGAGAAAAACAGTCAGCAAGATGGAGCTCAGTATATTCACTTCATCATCTTTCTGCAGTCTTGTAAAGCTAAGCAGAAAAAAAAAATTAATAATTTGATTGAACCAGCTAATACATGTTTTCGTCAGCTCTGCATATTTCCTATACCTACAGTAACTGCTTCCAAAGTCAAGGACATCAAAAATGTCCAGTCAGCAGTTTTATCGTGGCCATAGACTCCACTAAATAGATCTGTGTTCAGAAATCAATCAGTCTTTAAATGATCAAATGTCATAGGGTGTAGTTCAAGAAGTAACTTAGACTATTTATATAAGGTTTTATTATCACATTCCACTGGATTATTCTGTGTGTATTTGAATGTTTGTTTTGAATATTAGATATCCAACAGTCTTAATTACTTGCATGATTTTATCTAGACAATAGACCCCTTAGAGATTCCTTTAAGTTGGACTTATTAAACTGATATACAGTATGACTTTGTATTATAGGGATATCACTATAATGAAATTGTACTGGTGTTATGGTCAGTATGGCAAAGGCAGTCTGACAAGACACGGACAGTGAGCCCTGAGCTGACCCCACCCACTGACCCTGCCTAATTGCCACGGACGGCCCTAAACGGCCCGGACAACCACGGAGTCGGTCCCTACACTAAATAGGTGCGACACACAGAGCACGGACAGACAAACAAAACACAATAAGAGGTGTCAGACAAACCAGGTCAGCAACAGTCGAGCGGCGAAGTACAAAAACAGCAAACAGGAGAATAGTCGAGGTCAGATGCAGAAGGTCCAGAATACAGAGATCAGAGGAACTAAACAGGGAGCTGAGCAGGCGAGTGAACTCTAATAGTCAGCAGGGAAGGGAGAAACTTGCTGCTTTTTATCTGGGATCAGAGACTAAGTCCAGCAGATGATTGGACCAGCCCTGATCCCAGCAGCAAGTTCAGCTGAGAAGATCAAGCAGAGCAGTAACCCCTGCACTGCCAGGAGTCTGCCAGGAAAAGCGGGTGTGGCTGTCAAATACAACATAATTCAGACAGAGTAAAAAAAACACAGACAAACTCAGCGCTTCCTCGACCGCCCAGCATGGACCGAGGAGCGCAAAGTCATATTCCTAACAACTGGCTTCAGTATATTTTTGCTTGGCCTACCCAGAAGCTTAGGAAACTTTGAGAAAGTTCGTAATGAATCTGGTTAAAATAACAATAACAAATAAAATAACAGAATAGACCAGGATACAAGGGATTATTACTACTATAATCCCTTGTATCCTGGTTTTCTGTGAATACCAAGATGTGTGACGTAACCCCTGTTAGGGTGAGACCTTAAGTTAGTCTCCTCAGATATATTTGGGTGCTGCCTAATCAAAAATGTAATGTGACAGCTGTCTGTGAGTATTAACCAAGACACATGAAAGAAACTTTAGTGTTCAAGCTGATCTACTTTATAAAGCTTCAAAAAATAAAATAGAACCCCGTTTAGCCGCAACAAAAAAAGTTAAAAAAAAAAAAAAGTAAAAAAAAAAAGTCCTATCACTGTCCCAGCCACATCCTCCCAGAAGACCATCAGGAAGTTGGCGCATTCTTGCCACTGTCACCTCCCCGGTGCTTTAGGGGGCCAATTCTGCACAAGTTCTGCCTCCACCAGCTTGCAACCATCCGCCACTTTGACTGCAGTCCAGCCTGCCCCGATGTCTTACCAACGATGTCAGGCCCGACACTCTCAGGCTGTCCTCCACTTGGTGAGCCTGGGTGAATGGAGCCACAGTGGGCAGGAGCTCCTCCAGACCATCAGGGAGGAGATAAATGAATGGCTGACCCCACGTCAACTAACGGTGGGAAGTGTTGTAACAGAAAATGGGAGGAACATTGTCTCTGCAGTGCAGCAGGGAGGGCTGCGTCATACACCTTGTATGGCACATGCCATAAACCTCATAGTGCACAGGTTTCTTCAAACATTTCCTGCCAATTGTTGATCCCTTTTGAGGACGCGTCTCTGTTTGTGAGCAGGCATGACTATGGGATCAACGACATCATCCCACTCGTCCGTGTTCTGGAAAGTGCGCTGAACAACATCCTCAGCGAGGATTCCCAGGCCACCACTCCAAGGCTGAACATCCTCCTTCTCTGTCAATTGTCTGTTCTCAAACATACTGGCCTGGGTGCAATCAGGTACTGCCTCCTCCTCCTCCTCCTCAAATAGTCTGTTCTCAACCATACTGGCCTGGGTGCAATCAAGTGGTGCCACCTCCTCCTCCCCTGTCAATTGTCTGTTCTCAACCCCACTGAGTCCAATACAGTACTATTACTGCTGCTAGTTCCACTGTCAAATGTCTATTTTCCACCCTACTGGGTCCAAGGAACTTTGTGTCCTATGTCCCGTGTAATCACTTACACCTTGGCTAATTTTTTTTTCACTATTTATGCACTTTGATTTTTTCCACTTTTTTCATTGTAATAGCAACTGCAACTAAACGAAACTATACCCCATTAGACTCCCACTATTGTAGCTGCAATTATTCAGCCATTATAGCAAGGTTCGTTTTAGGTTTGGTTCGTACGAATCTGAACTTCACAAAAGTTCGCCGTATCGAACCGAACCGAACTTTTCAAAAGTTCGCTCATCCCTAGCTTAGGAGTTCCAATATTTAAAATGTAGTATTGTCTCTAGCTCCCTGATTCCTCCCTTTGTTCAGAGACAACACATTTTCATCTGCTGTCTGTAGGGGCTTGGCTGGATTTTGCCTCTGAGCTCTAGTCCTGCCCCTGGGTGATGATATCGCCTCTGCCCAACCCCTGCAGCCTGTATCATTGTCTGCCTGATAAATATATGTAATGGCCCAGAACGGTATTTATTGTCAGGCGTCTGGAAATGTATTGTTGCTATTGGCAACCCTAGACTGTCTGTATTAGGGCCTATGTATTTGCTGCTCTTCCTTAGCTCTCTTGTAGTGGTATTGTTTTCTGCTATTTATTTATTCAATGTGTTGGTATGTATTAATTGCTAATAATACAAGTGTTGAGCTTGATCAGTGCTCCTCCCCTGCAACCTATCACACTCTAGTGATTGGCCAGGGGAAAGCTAGCTCCTCCCACCTTTTTACCCAGAAGGGCTGTGCGGTCTCCTCAGTGACAGTTGGTAGTCTGGCATTGCCAGAGTCACATCTAACCTCCCTGCATCACCTCAAAAATCCTGTCAGACTTCATCTTCAACCCCCTAACCTGTTTCCAGTCAGCCATAAGGACTAATACGTGTCTTCAAAGTCTCAGCAGGACATCCTCTGTATTTATTAGTGCCTGCTGTTGGATTGGTGAAGTGATTGAGGGTCTCCCATTCACCGTCCACATCTTCCTGGCTTCCAAGTCAGTGTGTCCATGCATCTTCCTCCTACATGATAGTGAGCGTCGACAGCGTCAAGTCTCTTCAGTAACTTCAAGTACCTATTCACATGTACCTTATAAAGGCGGAAAGCTATAAAGTCTCTGGAACAGGTCTGTCTCTTTGAAAATCCTATTTATCCACCAAGTCTAAGCTATATTAACCAAGGTAACCCTCCCCCTGAAGAAAAGGACTCTGATCAAACCAACAGTTTGCCATCATCGGATGCCCCTGTATTGGATTGTATATAGTTATCCTTCAAGTAAAGTCTTGATATACTTTCACCGTTATTGTGTGAAGACTTTTATAAAAAATTATATGTCCCTGCGTGTATGCTAAAGAAGACAAGGGCCCCCAGCACCCTCGGACCCCACCGTGACAGGAAGGTTTCAGAAGGTGAGCCCTAAGGTTGCACTACACCACCCAGCAACACAATACCCTCAGCATATTACAATAATACCACCAAAGGGACATTGTAATTTTTCATGGTGTCACGCATAGGACACTATATATACATATACTGTAAGTGTATATATATATATATATATATATATGTTTGTTTACAACATGCTGCAATATCTTGAGAAGTGTCACAGGAAGAGGAGCGGACAGGGAATTATACCTCAGCTTTTGCAAACTTGCTGTGCTGCAGCAGCTGTGGGTGGAGAATAACCAGGAGTACTGTATGAGGGAGGAATAGGCCTGTGATGTAAAGCTGAGGGAAAGCAAAGCTTTCTGGGAATTGTAGTACTGAACAGGGACATGGGAGGAAAGAGGATTGAAAACACATAAACAAATGGATTTTTTGTGCTATCAAAACTGGGGAGGACAGGTAAGCAATGCTATATGCTTCTGTAGCATTGGTATTTTTTTTACCTGTAGTCCGAATACCCAGTGTTATATGTGGCATTTTGGATTAAGTTATGTGTTAAGACTAGAGATGAGCATGTTTAAGACTCTTGTGGGTCATGATTAAGACTCATCTCTTTGAAGACCTTTTTAGGACGAGACATTTAGAAAACGTTTTGCTTGGCAGAACTAATTGATGGACTATCCTCAGGATAGTGGAGTGTAACCTTGCCAATCAACTGTATGTCAAAGCTGATGCACCCACATATACAGACAACAGAGCTGGAAACCGACAGCTCCTATTGACTTCAGTGGGAGCTAAGTTGTCACAACCCAGTATGACTACAACACTATGTATGGGGCTGCCTGCTTCCTGTGTGTTCTCTGTGTATATGAGGGTGTTGTGGCTCTGTAAGTTAAAAAGTGCTGGAAACCCCTTTTAACAGAGGGAAAAGGGAATGAATAATATAGATGTTAGTATCTATTTTTGCTAGTTTAATAGGCATTGTGATTAGAGATGAGCGAACCGGGTTCGAGTTCGAGTCGATCCGAACCCGAACGTTCGGTATTTGATTAGCTGGGGCTGCTGAACTTGAATAAAGCTCTAAGGTTGTCTGGAAAACATGGATACAGCCAATGACTATACCCATGTTTTCCACATAGCCTTAGGGCTTTATCCAACTTCAGCAGCCACCGCTAATTTGGATCGACTCGGATTTGGATCGAATCGAGCATGCTCGAGGTTCGCTCATCTCTAATTATGATGTCTGTTATGTAGTAATACATCTTTTCCTGTTTTATGCATTAAAAACCCTTGGGTTTTATGTATTATGTAATTGTATATACAATCATGTGATGTATTTACAGACCTAACTAGGCTCTGCCTAAGGACCATTTTGTTGGAAGCCTAAAAGCAAGTTGTAGATGGATATCTTTTAAATGTTCCTGGTAATAAGGCTATGTTTTATAGGCAAATCTTATTTGCACACTGAGTACACTTAGGCCTTGCACTTGAATTGCTTCTGATAAGAGGCAAGCAGATCATGGTTTTTACATGTGTGTGTATTGTATTGTCCGCCTGGAGCTTTAATGAAGATTTGATTTCCTTGACTAGATTTCTTCTTCCTTGATGTGTTTCTCATCTATATATTATTATTTAAATAAATAAATATCCACCCAAAACTAAGAAATAACCCACTATACAACAATATTAGGTTATAACAGAACAGCAAAAGTTTGGTAATTTTTTTTTCCTGTTACCCACAGATATTTTCCAGTTCAATGATGGTGGCTGTCATTATGTATTGTGGTCATTAAGGGTTAATTAGCTTCTCAGAAACTGATGGCCAACTATCAATGTGCCAACCTGTTCAATGAATGAAAGTTATCTTCATACAGGGAGGGAACTGCTCAAGAACTGATCACCACAGGCTGTCATTTTTACAACTGAGTTGGGGAAACCGCAGAGCTGCAGAGTGACAGCATGGGCTGCGGGGAGCCAGCTGGTGCATGGGCCCAGTCACAATGGCGACCATTGTGACCCTCATCCCTACACCACTGGTATCTATATCATAAAAATCAAAATCTGTCTGTCTGTCTGTCTGTCCTACTGTCTGTCTGTCCTCTATAGACTTCCAAACGCTTGAACCGTTTGACCCCAAATTTGGCACACAGATACATTGGGTGCCCGGGAAGGTTATTGCGAAGGTCCCGTCCCCGCCAGATGTACAGGAGGGGAGGGGGAGGGGAAAGAGAGGCGCCCCATAGAGATGAATGGGAAAATCTCCTCACTGCAAACACAGGTGATATAATTAACTGCAGCAGACACGGCAGTTGGAGCCTTAGCAACCAATAGGATTACTGCTTTCATTTTTACAGGGAGCAATGGTTGCTAGGGAAGCTGCCTCACAACATCCACAGTAATAACTGGTAGACCCCCTACTCCATCTATACAGTACATGTATATACAGGACCCCCTACTCCATCTATACAGTACAGGTATACACAGGACCCCCTACTCCATCCATACAGTACATGTATATACAGGACCCCCTACTCCATCCATACAGTACATGTATACAGGACCCCCTACTCCATCTATACAGTACATGTATACAGGATCCCCTACTCCATCTATACAGTACATGTATATACAGGACGCTCTACTCCATCTATACAGTACATGTATATACAGGACCCCCTACTCCATCTATACAGTACATGTATATACAGGGCCCCCTACTCCATCTATTCAGTACATGTATATACAGGACCCCCTACTCCATCTATACAGTACATGTATATACAGGACCCCCCACTCCATCTATACAGTACATGTATACAGGACCCCCTGCTCCATCTATACAGTACATGTATATATAGGGCCCCCTACTCCATCTATACAGTACATGTATACAGGACCCCCTACTCCATCTATACAGTACATGTATACAGGACCCCCTACTCCATCTATACAGTACATGTATATACAGGACCCTCTACTCCATCTATACAGTACATGTATATACAGGACCCCCTACTCCATCTATACAGTACATGTATATACAGGACCCTCTACTCCATCTATACAGTACATGTATATACAGGACCCCCTACTCCATCTTTACAGTACATGTATATACAGGGCCCCCTACTCCATCTATACAGTACATATATATATACAGGGCCCCCTACTCAATCTATACAGTACATATATATACAGGCCCCCCTACTCCATCTATACAGTACATGTATATACAGGCCCCCCTACTCCATCTATACAGTACATGTATATACAGGACCCCCTACTCCATCTATACAGTACATGTATAAAGGACCCCCTACTCCATCTATACAGTACATGTATATACAGGACCCTCTACTCCATCTATACAGTATATGTATACAGGACCCCCTACTCCATCTATACAGTACATATATATACAGGACCCCCTACTCCATCTATACAGTACATGTATACAGGACCCCCTACTCTATCTATACAGTACATGTATATACAGGACCCCCTACTCCATCCATACAGTACATGTATATACAGGACCCCCTACTCCATCCATACAGTACATGTATATACAGGGCCCCCTACTCCATCTCTACAGTACATGTATATACAGGGCCCCCTACTCCATCTATACAGTACATGTATATACAGGACCCCCTACTCCATCTATACAGTACATGTATATACAGGGCCCCCTACTGCATCTGTACAGTACATTTATATACAGGGCACAACAGGTATACCAAACTGTGACTGGGTAACACTGCTACACCAAACCTGACCAATACCGCCATACTGTGCTGGATAACACTGTCATACCAGACCTGACCAATACCGCCATACTGTGACTGGATAACACTGCCAGACCTGACCAATACCGCCATACTGTGACTGGATAACACCTCCATACCAGACCTGACCAATACCGCCATACTGTGACTGGATAACACCTCCATACCAGACCTGACCAATACCGCCATACTGTGACTGGATAACACTGCCACACCAGACCTGACCAATACCGCCATAATGTGACTGGATAACACTGCCACACCAGACCTGACCAATACCGCCATACTGTGACTGGATAACACTGCCACACCAGACCTGACCAATACCGCCATACTGTGACTGGATAACACTGTCATATAAGACCTGACCAATACCGCCATACTGTGAATGGATAACACCGCCACACCAGACCTGACCAATACCGCCATAGTGTGACTGGATAACACTGCCATACCAGACCGGACCAATACCGCCATACTGTGCTGGATAACACTGTCATACCAGACCTGACCAATACCGCCATACTGTGACTGAATAACACTGCCATACCAGACCTGACCAATACCGGCAAACTGTGACTGGGTAACACCGCCACACCAGTCCTGACCAATACCACCATACTTTGACTGGATAACACCATCATATCAGACCTGACCAATACTGCCATACTGTGACTGGATAACACCGCTATACCAGACCTGACCAATACCACCATACCTTGACTGGATAACACCGCCACACCAGACCTGACCAATACCGCCATACTGTGACTGGATAACACCACCATACCAGACATGACCAATACCGACACACTGTGACTGAATAACACTGCCATATGGGTAAATACAACCCTGCAGGTATACAGGACACTACAGGTATACAGGACCCCAAAACTATACACTACAAGTGCACGGGACCTCCACAAAACTATATACTACAGGTATACAGGACCCCAAACTTTACACTACAGGTATACAGGACCCCAAAACTATATACTACAGGTATACAGGACCTCCACCAACTATATACTTCAGGTATACAGGACCTCCACCAACTATATACTACAGGTATACAGGACCCCAAACTATACACTACAGGTATACAGGACCCCAAAACTATACACTACAGGTATACAGGAACTCCACCAACTATATACTACAGGTATATAGGACCCCAAACTATACACTACAGGTATACAGGACCTCAAAACCATACACTACAGGTACCAACTGTACACTGCAGGTATACAGGACCTCCCTCAACTATACACTATAGGTATACAGCCCCCCCAACTATGCACAACAGATATGCGAGACCTCTAAAAACTATACATTGTGGGTATACAGAGCCCCTCCAACTATGCACTACAGGTATACACTAATTCCACTGATTAACTCAGATGAAACTATACCTTTAGCTTGGCCTCCTGGGCACCTTAGAACAAATCTAATTAACACACTGACACTTTATACCCGGGCAGCGCCGGGTACATTTTCTAGTCTATATCATAAAAATCAAAGTCTGTCTGTCTGTCTGTCCTTCTGTCTGTCTGTCTGTCCTCTATAGACTTCCAAACGCCTGAACCGTTTGACCCCAAATTTGGCACACAGATACATTGGGTGCCCAGGAAGGTTATTGCGAAGGTCCCGTCCCCGCCAGATGTACAGGAGGGGAGGGGGAGGGGAAAGAGCGGCGCCTCATAGAGATGAATGGGAAAATCTCCTCACTGCAAACACAGGTGATATAATTAGCTGCAGCAGACACGGCAGTTGGAGCCTTAGCAACCAATAGGATTACTGCTTTCATTTTCACAGGGAGCAATGGTTGCTAGGGAAGCTGCCTCACAACATCCACAGTAATAACTGGTAGACCCCCTACTCCATCTATACAGTACATGTATATACAGGACCCCCTACTCCATCTATACAGTACATGTATATACAGGACCCCCTACTCCATCTATACAGTACATATATATATATATATATATATATATATATATATATATATACAGGGCCCCCTACTCCATCTATACAGTACATGTATATACAGGACCCCCTACTCCATCTATACAGTAAATGTATATACAGGACCCCCTACTACATCTATACAGTACATGTATATACAGGACCCCCTACTCCATCTATACAGTACATGTATATACAGGACCCCCTACTCCATCTATACAGTACATATATATATATACAGGGCCCCCTACTCCATCTATACAGTACATGTATACAGGGCCCCCTACTCCATCTATACAGTACATATATACAGGACCCCCTACTCCATCTATACAGTACATGTATATACAGGGCCCCCTACTCCATCTATACAGTACATATATATACAGGGCCCCCTACTCCATCTATACAGTACATGTATACAGGGCCCCCTACTCCATCTATACAGTACATATATATAGGACCCCCTACTCCATCTATACAGTACATGTATATACAGGGCCCAGTACTCCATCTATACAGTACATGTCTATACAGGACCCCCTACTCCATCCATACAGTACATGTATATACAGGACCCCCTACTCCAACTACACATTACATGTATATACAGGGCCCCCTACTCCATCCATACAGTACATTTATTTACAGGACCCCATACTCCATCCATACAGTACATGTATATACAGGGCACAACAGGTATACCAAACTGTGACTGGGTAACACTGCTACACCAGACCTGACCAATACCGCCATACTGTGCTGGATAACACTGTCATATCAGACCTGACCAATACCGCCATACTGTGACTGGATAACACTGCCAGACCTGACCAATACCGCCATACTGTGACTGGATAACACTGCCAGACCTGACCAATACCGCCATACTGTGACTGGATAACACCTCCATACAAGACCTGACCAATACCGCCATACTGTGACTGGATAACACCTCCATACCAGACCTGACCAATACCCCATACTGTGACTGGGTAAAACCGCCACAGCAGACCTGACCAATACCGCCATACTGTGACTGGGTAACACCGCCACACCAGACCTGACCAATACCGCCATACTGTGACTGGATAACACTGCCACACCAGACCTGACCAATACCGCCATACTGTGACTGGATAACACTGCCACACCAGACCTGACCAATACCGCCATACTGTAACTGGATAACACTGTCATACCAGACCTGACCAATACCGCCATACTGTGACTGGATAACACTGTCATCTAAGACCTGACCAATACCGCAATACTGTGAATGGATAACACCGCCACACCAGACCTGACCAATACCGCTATACTGTGCTGGATAACACTGTCATACCAGACCGGACCAATACCGCCATACTGTGACTGGTTAACACTGCCAGACCTGACCAATACCGCCATACTGTGACTGGATAACACCTCCATACCAGACCTGACCAATACCGCCATACTGTGACTGGATAACACCTCCATACCAGACCTGACCAATACCACCATACTGTGACTGGATAACACTGCCACACCAGACCTGACCAATACCGCCATACTGTGACTGGATAACACTGCCACACCAGACCTGACCAATACCGCCATACTGTAACTGGATAACACTGTCATACCAGACCTGACCAATACCGCCATACTGTGACTGGATAACACTGTCATCTAAGACCTGACCAATACCGCAATACTGTGAATGGATAACACCGCCACACCAGACCTGACCAATACCGCTATACTGTGCTGGATAACACTGTCATACCAGACCGGACCAATACCGCCATACTGTGACTGGTTAACACTGCCAGACCTGACCAATACCGCCATACTGTGACTGGATAACACCTCCATACCAGACCTGACCAATACCGCCATACTGTGACTGGATAACACCTCCATACCAGACCTGACCAATACCGCCATACTGTGACTGGGTAACACCGCCACACCAGACCTGACCAATACCACCATACTGTGACTGGATAACACTGCCAGACCTGACCAATACCGCCATACTGTGACTGGATAACACTGCCAGACCTGACCAATACCGCCATACTGTGACTGGATAACACCTCCATACAAGACCTGACCAATACCGCCATACTGTGACTGGATAACACCTCCATACCAGACCTGACCAATACCCCATACTGTGACTGGGTAAAACCGCCACAGCAGACCTGACCAATACCGCCATACTGTGACTGGGTAACACCGCCACACCAGACCTGACCAATACCGCCATACTGTGACTGGATAACACTGCCACACCAGACCTGACCAATACCGCCATACTGTGACTGGATAACACTGCCACACCAGACCTGACCAATACCGCCATACTGTAACTGGATAACACTGTCATACCAGACCTGACCAATACTGCCATACTGTGACTGGATAACACTGTCATCTAAGACCTGACCAATACCGCCATACTGTGAATGGATAACACCGCCACACCAGACCTGACCAATACCGCTATACTGTGCTGGATAACACTGTCATACCAGACCGGACCAATACCGCCATACTGTGACTGGTTAACACTGCCAGACCTGACCAATACCGCCATACTGTGACTGGATAACACCTCCATACCAGACCTGACCAATACCGCCATACTGTGACTGGATAACACCTCCATACCAGACCTGACCAATACCGCCATACTGTGACTGGGTAACACCGCCACACCAGACCTGACCAATACCACCATACTGTGACTGGATAACACTGCAACACCAGACCTGACCAATACCGCCATACTGTGACTGGATAACACTGCCACACTAGACCTGACCAATACCGCCATACTGTGAATGGATAACACCGCCACACCAAACCTGACCAATACCGCTATACTGTGCTGGATAACACTGTCATACCAGACCTGACCAATACCGCCATACTGTGAATGGATAACACTGCCAGACCTGACCAATACCGCCATACTGTGCTGGATAACACGGTCATACCAGACCGGACCAATACCGCCATACTGTGACTGGATAACACTGCCATACCAGACCTGACCAATACCGGCAAACTGTGACTGGGTAACACCGCCACACCAGTCCTTACCAATACCACCATACTGTGACTGGATAACACCATCATATCAGACCTGACCAATACCACCATACCGTGACTGGATAACACCGCCACACCAGACCTGACCAATACCGCCATAGTGTGACTGGATAACACCTCCATACCAGACATGACCAATACCGACACACTGTGACTGAATAACACTGCCATACAGGTAAATACAACCCTGCAGGTATACAGGACACTACAGGTATACAGGACCCCAAAAACTATACACTACAAGTGCATAGGACCTCCACAAAACTATATACTACAGGTATACAGGACCCCAAAACTATATACTACAGGTATACAGGACCTCCACCAACTATATACTACAGGTATACAGGACCCCAAACTATACACTACAGGTATACAGGACCCCAAAACTATACACTACAGGTATACAGGAACTCCACCAACTATATACTACAGGTATATAGGACCCCAAACTATACACTACAGGTATACAGGACCTCAAAACCATACACTACAGGTATACAGGACCTACACCAACTCTATAATACAGGTATACAGCACCTTCACCAACTCTATACTACAAGTATACAGGACCCCAAATATACTACTGGTATACAGGAACTCCACCAGCTATATACTACAGGTATATAGGACCCCAAACTATACACTACAGGTATACAGGACCTCCACCAACTCTATACTATAGTTATCCAGGACCCTCAAACTATTTACTACAGGTATACAGGACCCCCGAACTATATACTACAGGTATACAAGACCTCCACCAATTATACACTACAGGTATCCAGGACCCTCAAACTATAAACTACAGGTATACAAGACCTCCACCAACTATACATTACAGGTATACAGCACCAACTATATACTACAGGTATACAGGACCCCCGAACTATACAGTACAAGTATACAGGACCTTCACCAACTGTACACTGCAGGTATACAGGACCTCCCTCAACTATACACTATAGGTATACAGCCCCCCCAACTATGCACTACAGATATGCGAGACCCCTAAAAACTATACATTGTGGGTATACAGAACCCCTCCAACTATGCACTACAGGTATACACTAATTCCACTGATTAACTCAGATGAAACAATACCTTTAGCTTGGCCTCCTGGGCACCTTAGAACAAATCTAATTAACACACTGACACTTTATACCCGGGCAGCGCCGGGTACATTTTCTAGTATTATTATATCATTTAATGTGCAAGTTTGTCTTTAGACAAGTTGGGGCCAAAATCAATATTATATAAAAAATATACTACATTGGAGTATATTTTTATTATTTATTTTCCTATCTGTGTATTTGCCACTGTTTTCCTGAATCCTACATAGTGGATCCTGTGTACAGATGTACAGATGCAGTGGGCCAGGGCACAGCAACCCGGGAGGGGGGGGGGGGATGTTGGGACCAGGATGGAGCACCTGGATACACTGGTTTGGCACCAGTGTATCTTGAGAAAACACTGTAGAAAACCCTGTAGTTGAGTTGCGAAAGACCTTAGTCAGCTGAGAAAGACTTATAGTTGTGTAGCAAGGTTAGGCTGGGATATTGACGTCTATGGAATTGGGGGCTATTAAGACACAGAGGTTCAGCTGGGGCTGTTAGAGAAAACTCCTGAATTTACGGGAAAGGATATACGCTTAGGCTTCCATCACATTTGGTACCTCAGTTACTTGTAGAATCCTTCAGGGGTAGCAAAAGAAGAGGAACAGTCCCTCAGCATGAATAGGTTAGTCCCATCCTCCACGGCAGTCGCTCCACACGGTGGTCTAGCCGGACATAGCTAGGATCTAGTAGTCAGAATAACAGCAGTCCTGCACAAGGCTTTTTGCGGCAGGACACGGTCAAAAGCAAATTCTCAGCAGGCTGTGTGAAGATACTCTTTCATACACTTGACAAAAATAGACAGCTCACAGAACCCATTAGTCCCATGCCACTATATATATAGGGCTAGCAGGAGGGGATCTAATTGGCCAATAGACATAAGATAATGCTCTGTGATAGGTGAATACTCCTGAGGTAGCTAGCTCAGGGATTGGTTAGTAGAAATCAGACGACAGCAGTAGGAAATACACAATAAATAATAGAGACATCTGTTAACCCTTATACACTTTTAGCTATCAGCCGTGCAATAGACCAGTGATATCTAGTGGCGGGAGTTGCACACCGTAGAGTTCAGTCTCACAATTTAAACACACATATGGTACCAAATTTTGTTTAGAAAAGACAGTGGACCCACTCTGGGACACTACACAGACAGCTATCTCTGTCAGTAAAAGCTATCCATAGGCTCACTAGCACACATACTGTATTTTCTAGTGATTGATCCTGCAGCTGCATCCTGCATCCTGCATACCTAATCCATGGTCCATGGTGCCTCTTCTTCTTAACTTCTCCCCGGGTCCGCGCACTTCAGCTTCACAGCGGCTTGTCTCTGCTGACAGGCCGCTCGGCCAATCACTGGCTGCGGCGGTTCCGGCCTGTGATTGGCCGAGGGGCCTGTCAGCTGACACAGGCCGCTGAGAAGCCGGAGCGCACGGGACCCGGTAAGAAGCTCTGAGGAAGAGGAACCCTGGACCATGGATTAGGTATGTATTCTTCTTTGCTAATCGTCAGTCGCGCACCACTATTACACATAGCGGTGCACGTCGTCACCCGACGATTATAGGTCTGAACTTATATCAACGATCAGCTGATGACAACGATCATCGGCTGATCGTTGTCTTTAGTACACGGTACGGTAATCGGTCAAATCGGGCCGATTCGGCCGATTATCGTTCCGTGTAATAGTACCCTTAGGACACTTCTGGTGCGGGGTGGAGGGGGGAAAAGATAGGGAAGGGAGGCAGATAGGTGATTGAAGCATATTACAAAGTTATATAACTTTGTAATGTGCTTCAATTACTGGAAAAAAGTTTTTCATGGCACTTGTCCTTTAACAAAAGACTGTGGCCATTTATACACCTAAAATATAATATTTTGTGCATGTATTCCAGTATATTTACTGTAGTTTGGTTTATGTGGAGTAAAGGTCCATCCCATATTCAAAAGTAATTTCTTTGTTTCGTTTTTGTTTTTCTAGGACTGTTTTGTTCAGCCTGACCTCTGTCGTCGTGCTTGTCATTACTACTGACTGGATAAGCTGGGACAAGCTAAATCGTGGATTCTTACCTAGTGATGAGGTCTCAAGAGCTTTCTTGGCTTCATTTATCTTGGTGTTTGACCTTCTTATTGTTATGCAGGTATGTTATCATCGGGAAATAACTATAACTTGTGAATAGATATGCAAAAAACATATAATCTTCAGCAAATAATATTAGGTGCCATTAGGGGAATATAGATCTATCTATCTATCTATCTATCATCTATCTATCTATCTATCTATCTATCTATCTATCTATCTATCTATCTATCCATCTATCTATCTCCTATCTATCTATCTATCTATCTATCTATCTCCTATCTATCTATCTATCTATCTATCTATCTATCTATCTATCTATCTCTCTCCTATCTATCTATCTATCTATCTATCTATCTATCTATCTATCTATCTATCTATCCATCTATCTATCTCCTTACCAATTTCCCCAGAAGAAAAGAGAATTTTTCTTTTATTTAATGTGAGTATTCCTTTATATAATTGTGGATGAATGAAGTATGTTCCATTAGTCAGCCATCTAGACTACCTAATGAATAATTATTTCAAGTACCCTGTTTATGCGGCAGCACTTGAATATGTTATGTCATTGTTTTGCAATATGTGCTTTTATGGAGAGCAGTATAGCAACTATTTTCCAGGAAAATTTATGTCATAAGTAGATGAAGTTCTGCCAGCACTGACAACCATATTTTTTTTTATTTAGAAAAATAGTTACAGTTCCCCAACATCAGAAAAAAACTTGCTTATCAATTTTGGATGAATAAATGCACCATAGTGTTATCCTAGAAGTTCTACTTGCACTAATTTTGCAAGAGAAAATTGGTTAAATGTTGAAATAGCATTGGCCAAAGTTTCCCAGTACTGGATCCAGCTTTTACAGGCACCCAGGGTGGAGCAGCAGGGAGCGGCATGAAGGCAGCCTGTGTATAAACCGACTGCCAAGCAAACGAAGCAATTCGTCTTGTTTGTGATGTGAATTCGCTCATCTCTAGTAATAGGATTTGGGTAGTTTTAATATAGAGCAGCAAGAAGGGCCCACCACTCCTCAAGACTCTCTGCAATGTCCTTATTTGTAATATGTAATGAATATTTAACATTATTATATTAGTTTCTTTTTCCTGTTTCAATGTAAACTTGTTAGATTACAGTTTGTTCAGTATTATTTACTGTTTTAGGTCAAACTAATCTCCAAACATTTACACAGCAGTCCACATTACTCCCACTATGGGCCTCATGTATAAAATCTAAGGGTAGGTCTTGGTTGCCATAGGAACCAATCAGGGCTCCCCTTTTATTTCATATAGTGCTCTAAAGAAGTGAAAGGGGAGCTCTGGCTGATTGCTATGGGCAACAAAGAAAATAATACACCTAGACAGTGATCATCCATGAGGAGGCCCTATGTATATTTTATTGACTATTTAACCCTTAGAGGACCGGGCCAATTTCAATTTTTGCGTTTTCGTTTTTGCCTCCTTGTGCTTAAAAGGCCATAGCAGTTGCATTTTTTCACCCAGAAACCCACATGAGCCCTTATTTTTTGTGCCACTAATTGTACTTTTCAATGACAGGCTGAATTTTTTCATAAAGTACACTGCAAAACCAGAAAAAAATTCAATGTGTGGTGAAATTGAAAAAAAAATGCATTTCTTTTATTTGGAGGGTATTTTTTTTACACCATTCGCCCTGGGGTAAAACTGAAATGTTATATATGTTCCTCAAGTCGTTATGATTCCAATGATATGTAACATGTATAACTTTTATATTATGTGATGGCTTGTAAAAAATTCAAACCATTGTTAACAAATATATGTTCCTTAAAATTGCTCCATTCCCAGGCTTATATCGCTTTTATCCTTTGGTCTATGGGGCTGTGTCAGGTGTCATTTTTTGCGACATGATACGTTCTTTCTATCGGTACCTTAATTGCACATATGCGACTTTTTATTGCTTTTTATTACAATTTTTCTGTATTTGATGCGACCAAAAATGCACAATTTTGCACTTTGGGATTTTTTGCGCTTACGCTGTTTAACATATGAGATTGGAAATATGATTTATTAATAGTTTGGGCGATTACGCATGCGGTGATACCAAACATGTTCATTTATTTATTTATTTTTATTTATAACATAGGAAAAAGGGGGGTGATTTACACTTTTATTAGGGGAGGGGGCTTTTTATTAATAATAACACTTTATTTTTTACTTTTACACTTATACTAGTATAAGCACTCTGATCTCTCAATGAGATCTATGCTGCATAGATATGCAGCATAGATCGATGAGACAGGCACTCGATTGCTTCCGACTGCTGTAGCCGGAAGCAACCGAATGCCGAGTCGGGATCAGTGCCATTACGAACAAGACACGGGGATCGCTCCTCCGGGGCAAAGTCCTGGGGGGGGGGGGCGATCTCTGCCACTAGACACCAGGGAACGGCTGCATCAGGTAATCGGTCATCTTTGAGAGCTGCATCCGATTATCTAATTAGCGTGCACAGCGATCGGACTGTGCCCGCTAATAGCCGCGGTCCCAGGCACCCGGGACTGCGGCGGTTTAGAACGCAGCCACCGCGCGGCCCGTCTCTGGACACCTGTGGGCGGCCCTGGACGTACAGGTATGTCCAGGGTCGCCTAAGGGTTAAATGTTTGCTTGAAATGCAATTACTTTAATTTATACAAGTAATTTGCAAGTTTTGATCAGTGATATTAGGGTGGTTAGAGGAAGGGACAGCAGGTAGTATTACTAGTTGTAAGCTGCTGTCAAATCGGCAGGTGTTGGCCAGGCTTTATCTCCTGCATTGTACAGAATCACAACCAACATGTACCAGTGCTACCGTGATAGCCAACAAAATACTTTGGTTCTAACATGGCAACAATATCACATGATCAGTAAGATGAAGAGTCTATTTGGTTAATGGAAGAGTCTCAAGTAGAATGCTAAATGTCAAACCAAAACCCAAGAATCTCAAGAATTATTAGAACATTCTATTTATCTCTGAACACTCAAAAAAACTAGAAGCAGTTTATTTTCCAGTCTGTGGAGAAACATCGCCATGACTATACTGAACCAAATAAAGCATGTTTCATAAAAAAATAGAAACCGCTTTAAAATTATTTATTTACTTTGCTGCAAAAAATTCATTATGAAGAATTGTTAGCTTTGGATGATTGAGCCACCAGTGAACAATGTTGCAATGCTACAAAATTATGTTACAATTATACCAAAGGAAATAATTCCCAGAGATAAGACTTAAATATTTCCTGAAAATTTTTTGACTGTCACCCTAGTATATATAAACTCGCTATAGGTGTTGTGGTCTTTAACGGTGCACCAGTGGGTCCGGCGGTGCGATGAAGTGAGCTCATAGCACATAGGGACCGGCTGCTATCAGCAGCCAGGTCCTCACTGTTAATGACAGGCCACTGTTAATGACAGGCCTCACTCCTTTCCCATTTTACAAATAAAACATATAAAAATAATTAAACAAACAAGCATATTACATACCATAGAGTGTGTAATTGTCCGATCTATTAAAATAAAACAATATTATTCCTGAGTGGTAAACACCGCAAACAAAAAACTGTAGAAAAAACGCCAGGATTGATGATTTTTTTATAACATTTTATATTAAAAAAAATAATAAAAAGTGATCAATACGTCCGATCTATACAAATAAGGTAGTAATAAAAACTCGGGATCATGGCACAAAAAATGACACCCCATACAGCCCTTAGGTGAAAAATAAAAGCAGTATAGAAGTTACAATAGCGCAATTTTAATCACACCTATTTGCAAAAAAAAGTTTTACTGTTAAAAAAATAGTAAAACATTAGAAAAGATATATAAACTGCATATCGCTGTATTCAGGCTGACCAATAGAATAAATATATCATGTCAGTTTTATCGTAAATTGCATTACCTAAACACGGAGCCCCCCCCCCAAAAAAAAAACAAAAAAAAAAACACTCACTGTATTTCTAAAAAAAAAAACAAGACCTCACATGGCCCTGTAGATGGAAAAATAAAAGAGTTATAGCTCTTAGAAGGGGAGTAGAAAAAAAAATTAATGCAAAATTGAAAATGGTTGCGGTCCTTAGGGTAATTTTGGGCTCTGTCCTTAAGAGCTTAACATTTGGGAGGGAAAGAGCTGCATATCAAGAGAAGGAGGCAAGTTTGCTAAATTAATTGCCTAGGCCTCCTATACCACTGTGGCAAAAAGACTTTAACAGTGATAGTAGACGACATCAATCCCCTCTCCCTAGACTGCAAAAAATTTTGAGGGCTGTAAGATGCTTCTGGTTGGTTAAAGACTATGGACACCTTTGCAAATTGTTTTATTGTTTATTTGTTGAATGCACAAATAAGCTACTTTTTAAATAGTCTTCATTAAAAAATCCCTTCATTTTATCTGATACCTAGAGCAGGATTAATCTGTTATACAGACTTTCTGTACACACTCTGTTGGTGACAGCGGCAGAAAGGGTGGACATCACGAAACTCTATAATTCTCAATAAGGCCATTAATCTCCTTTCAGTCAACTCAGAAATTCTGTGTATTACCTTAGAAGATCATTTTAGCTCATTTTACGAACAACAGGAACTATGAGCGAATTTTCACATTTTCTAGTCTACATATTTATCATGTAAAGATGTCTAGCAGACTGAAATTTCACTGAATAGAGAAAATGGGATGGCTTACTTTATCAGCAAGCAAACTTCTACATCTTTGTATTAACTTTCGTGGCCATGAGAATGGTCTCTGGAGGAAAACAGTGATGGAGTATCAGGGCATTGGAAACAGTCTCGAATCTCTTGTGGTGGTTAAAAGATCTTCTCTTAGAGTTCACAGACCCTCGGCTCCCATTCCCATCATATCAGCACCCCATAGTTTGTTGGATGAATATGTTGCCAAGATGACCCAGTGTGGAGGAGATTTTGACTTGCTGTACCTTGTGTGTTACATTACGTGTCTCTATTAGACTTCTGGCAGTATGAAAGTTTCTATAGCTGCCTTCATCAGGCCACAGATTCTTATAGTATGGTGACTAATGACTGGCAATGTCATCTCTTTGGAACTGGTAGACTCTTGAGGGACTTTTGTAATTGATGAGCCATCCAAGGGCTGACAGGAAGTTGATTATGTGTCATTTCTGCTGTTGAGACACAGCAGACATGGCTTTTATAAGTCATACTGCTAAGCAGATCATCTTTATCCTCCATCTATGAGTTGGCATACATTTACACTAAACTTTATGCCAATTTGTGGCATAAAAAGGACTTGCCAATTTTGTGCAAAACAAGCACACACTTTTTTTCTACCAGAAAAGCCAATAATAAATTTCTCCCCAAATGTTCCAGGTGCCATTTACCCCTACAGAAGTGACCATTCACCTCAGCTAATAGCATATATAGTGCCCCATGCTGATTTATAGCAAGAATTACATTTTATTTGTATTTCATGTTTGTCATTTACTGATAATAAATAGATATATTACTTTTATGATTATGTTTCTTGTCAGGTAACGGCAACATTTTTATATGGTGAGTGGAATAACTGCACAGTTATTAGATTCTGAATGTGGACACATTTAATAAATAAAACTTCTGGTGATCTCACTGTTCATTAGGTCCAGGAGATTGAACACAGTTAAGTGTAATGAACCTGTCATTTCATGGATAATTATATAAACCTTCCCCCTATTCTCTAGAAATAATGCAATGCTAGTATGATCATTTTAATAAGCTTGTGGAAGAAAAGAGACCTTACTGTAGTGTAATCGTAGGAGAAGATTTCTGTACCGTGTATAAAAAAGAATCATTCAAACCCTTACAAGGAAAGCTAAATCAAAACTGAAGCAAAGGTAACGTGGTGTAGTGGTTTACAAGTAACAACCAGATACCAACTCCCCTTTTTCAAAGAAACTTGAAAATGGAAAATGAAATCAGAATTCTGGTTTGTTGCCATGGGTAATTATTACTCTTTTCCTTAGTGGCTTTGGTACATCTACACTTTTGTGTGTTTCTGACGTTTTCCAAAGGACAAAGAATGCATGTTTTCCAAAGTTTTGCAAAGGACAAGAATTCATCTAAGGCTGGGTTCACACTACGTATATTTCAGTCAGTATTGTGGTCCTCATATTGCAACCAAAACCAGGAGTGGATTAAAAACACAGAAAGGCTCTGTTCGCACAATGTTGTAATTGAGTGGATGGCCGCCATTTAATGGCAAATATTTGCTGTTATTTTAAAACAACGGCTGTTATATTGAAATAATGGCAGTTATTTACTGTTATATGGCAGCCATCCACTCAATTTCACCATTGTGTGAACAGATCCTTTCTGTGTTTTTAATCCACTCCTGGTTTTGGTTGCAATATGAGGACCACAATACTGACTGAAATATACGTAGTGTGAACCCAGCCAAAGACAGTTGTTTTTTTTTAAGATTTCATGTCATAATGCAGTGTCCCAGTACCTGTAGCCAAGCTACTTTATATGTAAAGGTGTGTGGATGAGGAATACCTTTGTTTTTGCACTGTGTTTAGATAGTATTCTTTGTACGTACTGTCACTTTAATTGTCACACTGCTATACAGTATATTGCTGTACTGTATATTGCCATAGCAAGGGCTAACAGTTCTGCTGTTTTTTTTTTTTTTTTACCACACCCAGTGGTCACATATGTGGAAGTAAAATGCTCTGTCAGAGGAGTTTCCAGTCCATCCCATGTTAACCTGTAAAGAAGGGTAGGGAGGGGAACACTGAAACCAGTCTTAGTCTGGCTTTGGCCAGAGTACCTGTCTTCTAGCTCCGTTTCTGCTAGTCTGATTAGTTAGCCAGCTATTAGGCTACAATTTTCTCAAGATCCTGTGTAACAACATATATGGGGAGAGACAAGCAAGTATGGAGATTTTTAAAAAACAAGTTCCAGATTCCTAAAGTTGCCTCTGCGCTTAACCTGATTATCTGCAAAGGTAAAGCCATAGAAAAAGATTTTCCCTCTATATCAGAGACATTTTTGAACCTGCTATAAGCAAATCACTACTTCAGTCTACATTATGAGTATAAGTTCTCATTCTACAACCTTCTAGTCCATGGTTAAATAATCTTCTGGCATCCCCTGGCATCCACTGTTCTCTTAGTAGGCCTTTGGTCATATATACTGCTGATCAGCTTCCATGTCTGTGAAAAGTTCCTGCATGTGTCTGTTCACGTATCTTGTGACAGATTCCCTTTGTGAGTACAAATCTTTCCTCTCAACTCCAGTCAGCCAAGCTGTGAAGACCTTTGTAAGAAAAGTCTATTCTAATTGCAATTTTCCTTTAAGTAGATCTGCAACCAATATAAATAAACCTGCAAAGGTTCTTAAAGAAACAGTGACCAAGAATTACTACTTTCAAGTGTAAAAGCTGTACTTACCATGTGCTATACAAGACTGTATGATTATTGGATTTGTACATAAGAGCTGTTCAAAAAAGTTAAAGCTTTTCATGGAATCCTAGTGTCAGAAGTTATTTGCCTGCACTTGGTATCACTGAAACAGCTAATTGACTAAGGATTGTCTGGTACACTAGGCACATTGTGCTAGCAGAGCTACCCTGCCATGTGACATATATCACACACTAATTTACACAGCTAGCCTTGTCTGTCGTAAGCCCTGAAGGCCACCACAACTATACAACACTAGTATTAGATGCAGTGTAAGTGAACACTGAAGTTGGTGTTGTTATCTATAATGGATATATATATATATATATATATATATATATATATATATATATATATATATATCTCACTGATCATAGAAGTCCACCTGTTGTGGACAGAACTTTACAATAGGAAGAAAATAATCACTCTGAATTGCAGTCCCTCATTTGAAACTTCCAAATCCTATTTAAGGCCTATACCATGTCAAGAGATGCGTCAGGATTGTGTCAGGATTTACAAGGGATTTGTGAATCAGTAGAGTGAGAGAACAGCACCAACATTTATCGATCCACGGGCAAAAATCACAGTCCACAGTCCAGAAGGGTATAATCCAGGGTGAGAAATCCACAGCAATGGGGTATATAGTCCAGCTGTAAGAGGGAAAACAGAGAACAAATCATAGTCCACAGGATAAGGCTCCCACCAGGTCTGCTTTTGGATGATGTCGGATGACTTCCTGCTCCAATATGGCAATGGACTTCCAAGCAACGATAGTTCCAGTATCTCAGGAAGGTGCTGTCCTAGCATCAGTGCCTTACATCCCTGGGATTATTATACATCAACAACCGGTCTCCTCTGATAAGGTTCTCATGTACCTCGTTGGCCAGGCATACTGGACCGTTTCTAGCCTCCCACCTCCCCTATATCTGGCAGGAGACAATAGTTAGGGGAAGAGTAGGAGTATCTCCAGCTTCCAGACTGTTAATTCTAGGCATGAGGTATCCTCATTGCTGCACCCCAGCACCTGGCCATTAGGAGGAGAAATCTAAATAGATCAAGAAGTGGTTACAGATTTAGGCTGTGTTCAAACACCATAGTGTTGGCCATTCTTAGTGGATGGACATCATTTAGTAGCAAATAATAGCTGTTATTTAAAAATGATGTAGCTGTTAAATGACGTCCGTCTACTAAAAATGGCCATCGTTATGATTGTGTGAACTTAGCCTTAATCATTACCTCTTCCTGTCTCCACTCTTGCCAGATATCTATTTATTGAATGTATATTTGTATTGAAGTCCCACAGCCAGGCAGAGCAATATAAAAACAACCAAAATATTCATAATCAATAAATTCAAGGTGATACATAATCACACTCAAAATAAGCCACATCTCTACCTATGTTTTGAGCAATATAATTTGGTATTGTACTAATACATTGTTTTAAAGAAGAGCAATTTTATCTTATTTTAATACATAGTAGACTTGTTGACAGGAGCCTAACAAGCTCTGAAAACAGCTATCGGGATGCGTTACTGAGTTACCCATACATGTGTGCATCTTTTTAAGTAATACAATAAAAAGAATAACCATAATAGCTGCATTGCACATTCCGTGCCTCTTCTTTAATAATATTTAACAATTCTTTAGTGTCTGAGAACAATATGCCTGCGAGGTTTACATTTATAACACAGAAAACATTGTGAAGTCTCCAAACATGACATACGCTGGCAGCAGTGTAAGCGAATGAAACTTGACTGAAAGATTTAATTATGTAGTCTCTTATCAGATTTGGGACAGTGTAAGTAATGTATGTAAATCGTAAACTTGCCAGCTTATGTTATATCCCACTATAGAGTTATATCCTTGTGCAACTTGAGTTTTATTTTTTTTTTTTCATGAAAATAGCTTTAATTTGTGTCTAAAAACCTAAGGTCTTGTTCTCAAATAGTACTTTGGACTATTTTCTGAACCGTAAAGCCCCATGCACACGTCAGGAAAATCTAACCAGATTTCTTATTATCTGATGGTTCTATTAAGCACCTATGTCTGGACCTATTTTTGGGCACAGACACCCTTCAGAAAAAATCTTGAAGGGTGTCCGTGATGAAAAATAGGTTCGGACATTATAGGACATATTTTTTGTCCAGAATTTTGTCATACAACCCTATTGGAGGATCCGAGATTCCAGACAGCTCTAGATGCACATCCAGAATCTGTCCGGAATTCCGGATGCGCTGCCTGCCAGACCAGGTCAGCATCAGCACCCAGTGCTGCCGTGTGCTGCGCTAAGCTCCTTTTTATTCTGTATGCACCTTGAAATTTAATTTCTGTCTTTATGATTTGGTTTCTGGAAAAATACACACAGGGATATAGATGAGATTGGACTCAAAGAAGCCAGTTGCTTTGATCTTGACACCTGTTCTATTTTTCAACAGAAGGGGAGGTTAAACCCTATGTAGAAGAAAAGCATGTGCTAAGCGCATTGACATGTTGCTAGAGGAATCTGTGCTATTCCTTCTTCTCATAGACTGTAAACTCTTGTGAGCAGAAAATTTCATTGTTAAATTGTTACTCTGCAATGTTTCAAGTTGTTTGTACATATACCCCTTCAAGTATAGCATGCGGTAGAACATGTTGCCATATGTAATAATAATACTCGTCATCATCATCATCATCATCATCATCATCATCATCATAAAAACAATAATAATAGTAATAGGCTTCTACAGGGGATAACAAACATCTGAGAAAATGTAAAATTAGCTTGGTGAATATTTTGCCAGATGCGTGAAAATAGTTTACATAAAATAAAATATTTGGTATAGTGTATAGTGCTTGTATAGTTGTAAGTAGAATAGAGGTAGTGTGGGTATTGAGTTACTGGGTGTTGGAGGTGCCCCATAGGGGATGTGGAGAGTGATCGGGGGGCCTTAACCAGGTTCTTAGCCAGAGCCCCCCAAACCAATCCTTAGTAAGGAGAGATATGAGAATAGAACATAGATATAATCATAAAAGAAATATCTAGAGGTGTATGGGTCGGAACTCGGGGAGGTGCATCCCATGGTAAAGAATTAATGTATTGTTTAGGATCTATAGATAAGCAAGAGAAACAAACATTTTCTTTTACTAATGATGGGAAACTCTAATCTCTGTATTTTAAGATTTGTGGAGTTTTGTTTTATATATATATATGTAAGATTATGTTAAATAAAGAGGATATGAAGAAGAAAAAAAAAAAGAATAGAGGTAGCGTAGAGAAGAGGAGTTTGTCAAGGGAGTCCTAACCCAATGCAGTACTGTGGTCTGCCGGAACTTGAGAGAATACTTGAGAGTGAGAAGTTTACTTGTACCTGTGTTTAGACTATAGTCTGACCACCTTCTGCCCTACAGTGCTGGGGTACTCATCCTAATAGGGAGATACAAGCCCCAGCCTTGGTTACCTGGGTGAAGCTAAGTTGCTGAGGGTGTCCTGGTTAACATGCACTGCAAGATAGAATAAATAGACCTTCTGGTAGTTTTGTTCTATCCATGCTAGTTTCTCTTGTGTAGTAGGGTACTGCTCTGCACTTTTTAGGGTGGTTCTTGGCGTGGGCTAGGATGATCCCCGACTTTTCTCCCTCTGTAGTGTCTAGCACTGCATAGTAGATATAAGGTGAATACTGAAAAGACTAAATGTCTCTAGTTGCTTCTGCATACACTTGTCTTAACCAACTCACTAACACACTGTTCTGACTTCCTCCCACACGGGGCTAACTAGCTACTTCCCCAGGGGCTGTGTGTGTGTGTGGAGAGCAGGGATGGGTAGAGGAAGTGAGAGCATCTCCTATAGGTCAGCACTGAACACATGGTATAATAATAACATTAACCCCTTCCTAACTTCAGCTGTGCATGAAATAACTAGGCTAAGAAACAACACTGACACCTAGTGGTGAAACTAGAGAATATTTTCATCACCACTTAACCCAGAGGGAGAACTTTACGGATAGGTGCCTAGGGCATTTAACAATGGGATACCACACTAAGTTTCCTCAACATCTCCGCCAGCTTCAAGTCCTGAGAAGGAGCCTAAGATCCTTTGCTCTAGTAGCTTCAGCATGTGAGCCAACACAATATTCCTTCTATTGCCTTACACTACTGTGCCCACCTGCAGATGTGGATGGGTGAGCCACTTCAAAATTTTGTCTTTCATAGACCAAAGCCATTCCAGTCTGGTATGGCTGTGTTCACACAGGTTACACAAATGAAGGACTGCTTGACTGCTTTCGGTTTGGCAGCATTGGTTCACCACAGGGTGAGGCTCTTATCAGTAAAAATAAATCTGAGTGATGCATTCCCTTTGTTTTTAGCCCTCAGTATACGTTAGACAGTTCTTTATGCTCCTGTATTTCCAGCTACTAGAATTTTTTTTTCAATCTTACTTTTTAGGTACTGGTTATTCATAATTCCAGCCAGTTAAATGGGGAAATTGATTTAAAAAGGAAGAAACCCTATAATATAGTATTGGGACTATTGAATGAAGACTCTGTATAAGCTTTATGAAAATGAGCCAAACTGCAGTTTTAAGCAGGAAACTTTCAGTAACCTGCGGCACTGTTAACAAATTATTTTGTATAGAGATGTGCCTCATAGTTCTGAAGTTCGGAGAAAGACTTGTGATGGCTTTAAGGCATGGATAGAGTGCATACTGGGTTAAATACTGTAAGCGAGAACAGCATCACTTGGGAGCGTTCCAGGCTGAACGGCAAAGAAGATTTGGAAGACTGAGTATTACATTTGCATGTCTTCTCAGCTGTCTGATAGCTCCAGAGGGGATGAACTGTTTTACACTGTCATGCAACACTGTTCCTTCATTTTTGCTGGCATATTTATTAAATGCTGGTTAGGGGAAACTGTTTCCCTAATGCATCTTAAGGATACTTAAACAGATATGCTCACACAATTATAAATAAAATAGATGGACCACCCCAAGTGTAGAGAGAATATACAAGGACAGGAAAATCTAATACTCCTCACTGCATTCTTCTGCCTCCTCCTTGTTTGTGATTAAGGAACTAAATTAATACATTTAAATAGTGGATTTTATTAATATTTTTCTCTACGCATTTTCCTTGATAAAAAATAAAAATCCCTCAATAATTTAAATGTATATTCCTCCGAAACATTGACCTTCTGCCTTTTAGTGATTTTGAAATCCAAATGTAATACAGAAACACAAAAACGCATTTTACCATCTTATTTTATGGATGGAGTGACCTACAGTCTTGGCTAATACTGTGCAGATTATTGCATTGTCAGATCTATCTGTTCTGTATTATGTAGTAAATTGAGGATTCTTTTTCAGTTTATTGTTGTAAATGAAATTGTATGCTTCTTGTAGATATGTAATGTTAGTGAATTTGCTGAGAAGCATGAACCCACAAAGGTCAAATAACCAGCCTATCTCCTGGAATGAATTCTAAACTAGATCCACATTAGATACATTTTTCTTGTGGTTTTGTGAACTGTAAAGCCAGAAACACATGCGCTTCCTTTCCACCTTGGGCTTGTGAATAAATGTGAACTACATAGTGAGTAATCCAAACCTTTTTATGGCTTTAGACAGGCTGAAGTAATACAGAATGTAAGCTTTAGCTCTTATAAATCATTGTTATTGAGAGTTGTGCACTCCATGGTTTATTCCATGAAATGGGAGGAGGGAGGGGGTAAGCTGGAGTAATACCATTATACTAACACTATCCATGTAGAATCGGTCATTTTGCATTCTTATTTCTACCATTTTTAGCCTCTTTTTTCACCTCTACATCTCTGGTTTCTTCTGGAGTGTTTCCCAAGAGTGCATTGCAGTGTGGCCTTTAGTTACCATAGTACCTATAGTTATCACATGTTACATCTTCTTCCACTGACCGGTGTAAAAAGTAAACCCTCACATACAGAGAGGAGAGTTTGTTTATCCATCACTATGTGGTTTCAACATAATCCCATAACATGGGGAAATGATAAGAAAATAACATTATATATATATATATATATATGAGTTAATAAACATTGGAAGACAAAGTACTGTACAAAAACCACAGTACAATAAAAACCATAAATGGTTAGAGTCCATATATGTAGTAGATGATAATTCATGGTTTATGGTTTAGTCCAAGAGGTTCCAGGATCTGCAGAGTATGAATCTAATAAGAATCATGATTGAGTAAGGTCACATTATTGCCACCATGGCACATGGTCAATGACCTGGAAGCACTCATTGTCCTTGTTCCCTTTTACTGTACTTGATTGTCATTCCTGTCTCCGTTATTGTACCTGATTGCCACTGTCCCATATTGCTGTATCTGTTTACTGCCCCTGTACCCAGATTGTCACCTTTGTACTTTGATCCAGCATCCTCCAGGCTTCTTTTTTTTCACCAGTGATCAGAAGACCTGGGGTCAGTTCTGATTGTTTTCTATGGTACTGGTTCCACAAGGGCACCAACAAACTTAGATTGGTTGGCAGGTAGAAAGGTGGAAGCATGTTACAGTACCAGCAAACTAAAATACAGGCTTGTAAATATTCAATTGTGAGAAAGTCCAACAGCATCCAAAGTTGTGCAAAAGCAAAAATCTTCAAGTATTTATTGCATATCCGAGAACAAAAACAGCAACGTTTTATTAAGGATCAACTTCAGATGCTGTGGAACTTTCCCAATAAGTCATAATGACATGTCAACAGTTATGATCAGTCGGGGTCTGGGTGTCCAGATGTCACCACTCTTGAGACCTGATTCAATTCCATGCCAGTGAATGGCAACACACATTTCTCCCTGGCTGTCAATCTAAACTTTTTATTTTCTACTCCACTACAGTCTATGAAGTGAACAAGTCAGATGTGCCTGTCGGCAAGAGAGTGGAATGCACTTCCATGGCTTAATTTCAGGATCGCAGTGGGTCTCAGGCTTGAGAACTGGTGCAGTCATGGTAAAATGATATGATATATGATAAGATGATATACTCCAGACCCCAAAAGCCCCCCTGGCCCCTTAGGCCTTTCTTCTGCAGGACAGAAGGCACTGGGCTTCTTGAATTGTATAAAAAAAATGGTGGTTTTTGTAACCTTTTAGAGGTTCTCCCAAACGAAATAATGATATAGCTTAAAATGTCCTAATTCCTAATGTTTGTAGATAAAAAACCAAACTGGCATGACAGAATACAAAGTAAGACATAAAATGAAATAACTTACAAGTTGGGACAAAACAGATAGTGAGGGGAATTTACTGCGTTTTAGCTGAACACCAGAAAGAAGAAAGTGTTGTACTTTTTTCACAACATTATTTTTTTTTTAAACTATCATGTGGTGTAAACTTAGGGCACTATTCCACAGTAACGATAATCGTCCGGATCGGCCCCATTTGGCCCGATTAGGCCGATTATTGTTCGGTGAAATAGAGAGAACGATCAGCGGATGATCGTGTCATCGGCTGATCGTTCATTTAGGGCCAGACCTAAAATCATCATTCCCCCACAGCGCATCGCTATGGTTGAATAGCGGTGTGCGGCGGGCGACCGACGATTTGACAAGCAGCAGCATCATACATTACCTGTCCAGGCTGCTTCTCTGCGATGTCTTCATCCCCGGGTCCCGTGCGCTCTATCTTCAGAATGGCCGGTCAGCTGACGGAGCGCTCAGCCAATCACAGGCCAGGACCGCCGCGGCCTGTGATTGGCTGAGTGTGGCCTGTCAGCTGACAGGCCATTCTGAAGATAGAGCACGCGGGACCCGGGGATGAAGACAGCGCGGAGAAGAAGCCTGGACAGGTAATGTATGATGCTGCAAGGACATCGGTAACAATGTCCCTGCAGCCCTCGCTCAACGATCATCGGGCCGTGGAATAGGCCCAGTAAACGAGCGGCGATCTAGCAGATCACCGCTTGTTTACATCATTGATCGGGCCCTCCTCGGCCCGTGGAATAGGACCCTTAGAATGCAAGTTTTTCCTATATGGGATTAAAGAAAGGAGCAGATAGGCACAGCATATACAGTCAGGCGCACGACCAGTTAAAACAAAACAGTCAACTTTTTGTTCCATGCTGTGGTGATATTGAATATTCTCACACCAATCTCTGGTAATCTTTTTGATGCACTTAATTAATTTCAGCTTAGTCATATAGTAAAGTGCAACTGATTTTCAAATGATGATTTGAAAAGAAGGAGTATAGCGAAAGATCTATCAGTTTTTATACGCAGAAAAGCTCCAGGGGGCCACAGATTGTGTGAAGTCACCAGCTGGATGAGGTCAATCAGTTGCCTGTTGCTGAGAAAGGACATTAAGACCGAATTGTTCAGCAACGGCCCATTAGAGATGTATTGTAGAAATGTTTTGAACTTCACTTTTGGAAGCATATTGATCCTTCATGTATATGACAATAAGTTAAACAAAGTACATAAAAAAAGAATTCCCTATGAGTGTTGTGAATCTTTATTACTAGTTCACAAATCAAAGATCATGAGAAACAGCTTGTTGGGAAAGACATAGGCACCAAGACAAACACATCTAATAGATGTGCCCCACAATTTTCAAAATCATGCAACATTTACATTTAAATTGTTACATTCTGTAACAATCTGGTTATTGTAAGGTTAAAAGTCTTTTTCAAGTTCTCTTTCTAGTCAGAGAGTTGGCTGCTTCTCCATATAAATAAACAGGACACTTGCCAACCAATCATACTTGTCTTTTTGGATAGGCACATTCAATATAGACAAGGGCACTGCAGTATTGTTTCAGTGACCCATAGCATGAGATAAATGGAAACACCAAGAAGCTGTCATACTGCTGTGGAAGTGGGGCTGCAAGTGACAGATGTCATCATATAGCCTAAGCCTATTTCTATTATTCCTCTGTCTTTGTCTTTACATTACTTTGCTTATCATTAAAGGACAGTATGGGGCAGACATAGCTGAGCTGGTGTAAAATTAAGAATATATTCATGATGTGACTGATGTGCACATTAATAACAGCATTGTTTAGAATGCAGTAAAAAGTAGACATGCACATATTAAGTATAGATTAATGGTCATTATCGCTGGCAGGCATAAAATTATGGTCCCTCATTCATTATGACTGTCCCTCATGCAGGAGCCTGAATGACATTGCGGATTCTATATCCATGTGTGCTATAAATGAACTATAAAAAAAATGACTGAAAACTAGCTATTCATCTGTGATTTCATTAGGAATTAAAATGACTTGCATATTTTTCAGGACTGGGAATTTCCTCACTTCATGGGTGATGTGGATGTCAATCTCCCTGGATTACCTACGTCTCACATGCAGTTTAGAGTGCCTTACTGTCACAGGATATTTAAAGAAGAATACCACATACATATAACAGGTACATTTTCAGATAGGGGATATTATAACTGATCATTACAATTGATACTGTTAATTATTATTAATTGAGAGAAAATAATAAGGGAAAATAATGAACAAGTGAACTCACCCGTCCCATGCCTCTGTTGCGCTGCTCCCGAGTCCCGTTCACATCAGCCTGCTGTCATCCTCCACTGGAAACCGGGTCCGTCTTATACTCGGTTCTTCCAGCAGCAACACCACAGCCCATCCGAGCGATTGCCTGCTCAGCCAGTCAGTGACTGGGGTGGTGTTCCGCCTCAATCACTGATTGGTTGAGTGCGCGATCACTCAGCCAGGGATGTGCAGCTAGCAGAGCTGCAGGACCCTGGCTGCTGTGAACCCGGATTATATTCTCTAATTGACTACATTTGTTTTCCTATGACTAGCTAATGGGGTCCCTTGGCTGGCGGTGCAACGTACAGTATAAAATAACTGTCATAGTTGATTACGACCATCAAAATAATAACCATGCTTATTATATATTACGTGATTTGACAAAAAACGTCAAGGCCTATTCTCACAAGTAGCTTTTTTCTTTCATGTGGATTCTGATTTGGAATCCACATGATAACTGCAAGGATTCTGCATCCCTTTTGATTTGCTCATAAATCAGCTTTGAAGATTGTTCAGAAGAGAAAAGACTGAACAGATTTTACACCATAATAAGTACAATGCAATATAAGTTAATAAGGTTTAAAAAAAAACAAGAGTCCATAAAGTTTAAAAGGGTTGTCCAGCAACAATTTTTTTTCTTTCCAATCAACTGGTGTCAGAAAGTTATATAGATTTGTAATTTACTTCTATTTAAAAATCTCAAGTCTTCCCATACTTATAAGCTGCTGTATATCCTGCAGGAAGTGTTGTTTATTTACATTTAGACACAGTGCAGTCAAAAACTGTCCAGAGCATTGGGATTTGCTGCTGCTCTGGACAGTTCCTGACTCGGCCAGAGATGTCAGCGGAGAGCACTGTGTCTGAATGTAAATAAACAACATTTCCTGCAGGATATACAACAGTTTGTAAGTATGGGAAGACTTGAGATTTTTAAATAGAAGTAAATTACAAATCTATATAACGTTCTGACACCAGTTGATTGGAAAGAAATTTGTTTTTGCAGGACAACCCCTTTAACCTATAACCCTGCTGTTGATCCATGAGACTCAAATATGGCATTCAGAATATATCCCTGGATCACTGTCCTATCACATGTAATATAGTACCCAGAACTTGTAATATTATATTTTTCATGACGAGCATCCAGACTTTGCATGTTCCAGATTTATAATTGTTCCGCAGGCTATTTGATAAATCTGTCACACCAACTATTAGTTTGCACTATTTTCAGCCAAATTATGGTGTATTTTTTTTTTTTTTTTGGTATACAAAGTTACACAATAAGTAATGCCCCATTTACAGAGGTTATGTCCTTTCAGGACTCAACAGAATTGTCTCTAAAGTGTCTCTGAAGTATTTTTTCATTCTGTTCTTCCATGTAGGTAAATGGTTTAACTATGGCATTATATTCCTTGTATTAATCCTCGATCTCAATATGTGGAAGAATCAAATCTTTTACCAACCTGCTTCATACGGTCAATATATAGGTCCTGGCCAGAAAATATATACAGTTGAAGATGCTGAAAGCTTACGAAATCTTAATCGGACAACTTTATCATGGGAATGGCGATCCAACCATACTGACCCATATTCTAACCAAAGTTATGTTGATGGAGATATGTTCTTACATAGCAGATTTATTGGAGCAAGTCTGAATGTGAAATGCTTGGCTTTTATCCCAAGTCTTATGGCATTTGTGTTATTCGGATTCTTTATTTCATTATTTGGACGATTTCAAAAAAGTGAACAAGGAATGGAGAATAAAGATAAATCTTACAAGCGCATCAACAGGAAATCTCCTTCTGAACACAGCAAGGAAATGGGAATGACCATAGAGAACCTTCAGGCAGTTATAGAAGAACCTTTATGTCTACATGATCCAACACTTCTGGCTCTAAGGACAAAGGAAAATGAAATACTGTGTTACCCTGCAGCCTCAGAAACAGATAACCTTTCTTCTTTATCACAAGCGGAGCCACCAGCAGACATAGTTCCTTATGATGATTCAATCAGTTAACAATGTTACAAGCAAATCTTGCAATAAAATCTATGTATAGATGTGAGCTTACTTTTACCTTTTGTAAAAATTATGTACATAGTATTAATAAATGCTCATAGGTTACAAATTTATCTGGTGCTCAAAAAGTTACAACCTTCACATTTTTGTATTTTGCTATATGTGCCTATATATGACATTCCTCAAAAGTAGAGATGAGCGAAACAGATTGCCAGGGCTGTATCCATGTTTTCCAGGCACTTTCCAGGTTGTCTCCGGGCACTATTCTCCTTTTGCACGGCCTAAGGAATATGAGCGTAGATCAGTCTTGCTTTGTATGAAGCAAAACGAATCTGCTTCACTCATCTGTACTCAAAAGTGATGTGTAAGGTTAGATAAGCAGATTGTGATACTGAAGCCGAACCTGCTCCTTCTTCTGGCACTAATCTATGAATATCTTGTAATACCACACGTAAAATATTGAGAACCATACTGTAACCTCAAAGGAATCTAGACATGTAAATAGTTAAAGAGAACCAATCAGCCCGTTTGAGCTGATATGGTTCCCTTGAGCATTGTATAAAGCACCTGGAGCGGCCCCGGCACGTACCGTCCGCGGCCGCAGCAGGTGCTTTATAACGGAGAAAATTACTTTTATTCCCCGGCTCGTGACTAGATACGAGCGGGGAAGTAGTCATGGTGGGCAGCTCCCCGCTTGTATCTAGTCACTGCGCTCTGCCTGTCAGCGGGCTCTGCGGGATGATTGACAGGCAGAGAGGCCAGTAACGGACCTCTCGGCCTGTCAATCATCCCCTCTGAGCGCGCTGACAGGCAGAGCGCAGTGACTAGATACGAGCGGGGAGCTGCCCACCAGGACTACTTCCCCGCTCGTATCTAGTCACGAGCCAGGGAATAAAAGTCATTTTCTCCGCTATAAAGTACCTGCTGCTCCAGGGCTGCTCCAGGTGCTTTATACAATGCTCAAGGGAACCATATCAGCCCAAATGGGCTGATTGGTTCCCTTTAAGCTAGATTGTGGATAGCTAGATAATGGATAAGGCTGCAAAAGACCATCAAGTTCCACCTATACCCTACTGTGTGGATTCAAAGATTCAAGCAAAAAAGAAACCTTATGAGGAAGATGCGAATCGCCCCATACCAAGGGAAAAATTACTTCCTGACTCCACATATGGCAATCAGAATTAATCCCTGGATCAGCATCCTATGACCAGAAATCTAGTGCCCATATTGTACAGGGATGCAAAAGAATTTTGTGCTTAAAGAATTAGAGGCAGAAGCTACAGTTTCACAAGCAGACAAAGCTTTTATGTCTAGTGAAGTGTGTCCGTCATGATAGAATTGTTTTAGGAAGCAAATATGCATAGGACTTGTATAAAAATTATGTCACAGAATATATCAGTTATATCCAAACCACCCAAACAGTCCAAATGTTACCATTTATCTACCGTGTTCACTTTGTTAAAGGTTCATGAAAAAGTTATTCCTTGCAGTTCCTTTCTTCTAGATCTAAACATGTTTGGTGGTGCTTCTATTAGTGTGATGAACTATTCTATTTATTATTTGTAACATCCAAAGAGATCATCACTACAACATTTCTTTTTGGTATTTTTGTTTTTAAAGAATACAGACTGACACATAATTCATATATATAATATTGTATTGTATCTGGGATTAATTTCTAGAGCAGGGGTCTCCATCTGTTGGCTTAGCAGCTACAGACTGTAAGGGCAAACTGGGAGTTGTAGCTTTGCAAAGGCCAAGTTAGATTCTACAGATTCTGAGGTATACATACCCTTAGATGCAGACCATGCACATGCTATGCGTCTGTGAGAGAGACATCAATCCATGGATCCCTTCTCCATGGATCCCTTCTCCATGACTCCTACAAACAAACAAAAAAAGCTCTCTTGTCTCAGGCGTTTAAGGGAGGGGTAGTATTAAACAGCACAAGATTTATTTTATTCTTTGTTATAGACCCCACTCATAACTAGTAGATTTATTTTATTCTTTGTTAACTAGTAGATTTATTTTATTCTTTGTTATAGACCCCACTCATAACTACAGTATGTACAGTATGTCCCTGACTTCAATATAAATTGGAAATCACTGTCAGAGAGCAATACAAAGTATACCAGTCAGTGGAATACAAATCAATATCAGCTGCTATAAGTTACACTATATCGTTTTTGTGACTTGTCTTAAACTGTATATTTAATTTTCAATGAATAGTTAACTCTTGGATTATTTTAGATGCGTGCCTTGATTGAAAGATATTTTTATAAGTCACATTTTAAACATGTTTTTATGTTGAATTTATTTTTCTCATGATTTGCTTAATACTTACTGTAGGCTCAACTGCAATGTATTTAAATGAGCATTCAGCCCAGTTTGAAGTACAGGTAGTGTTTGTGAGTGAAACAGTATGTTCCAGTTGGTGAAACAGCACCTATGGATGTAGCCCTGTTTTCCAGGCAGTCCTAAGGCGGCATCCATCTTCTCCAGTATTGAGTGATCAGCCATAACATGAAAACCACCTGTACAGTCAAAAAAACTCTGACCTATTGAGGCATAGACTCCACAAGACCTCTTCAGGTTTTTCCTGAGAAAAAAAAAATATGCTCAACTGGTGTCAGAAAGTTATACAAATATGTAATTCTCTTTTAAAAAAATGTCTAACCTTTCAGTACTTATTAGCTGCTGTATGTGCTACAGCAAGTGGTGTATTCTTTTAAATCTGACACTGTGCTCCCTGCTGCCTCCTCTGTCTGTATCTGTCCAGAGTAGTAGCCCTTACCTATATAACACCTCTCCTGCTCTGGACAGTTTCCTTTCTGGACACTTGGAGTAAAACTAAGCCAAGACCTCCTGTTCTGTAAAGATAATTTCCCAGCAGTGCCCTCATTAACAACACAGAAAGGAGTACAATGATAGGTAACACCAGTATATATATATAACAAAGGTATACACAATATTTGCTTCGTCCAACTCAGCATCCCCCTCCCTATAAAATGACCTCTATAAAGGTCACTTAGCACACTCAGAAGCCTTTTTTCATTCAATTGCAAAAGACAGGTCCTGTCTATTGTGTCCTATAATCCATGTGGCTTGCTGGACAGCAGGGGTGTCAAACTCAAATACACAGTGGGCCAAAATTAAAATATTGGACAAAGTTGTGGGCCAACTTTGATAAGTATTGAGGCACGAATGACGCGGGCCTGGCACTGTCAGTGGTGTGCGTCTCCCAGCACTGTGCACTATGATAAATGATATGATATATTGCTATGATATAATTAAACCCCAACCCATGTAATAGCCACCCCCCCTCAATATTGCCCCATGTAGTAGCCAACCCAATCAAAATTGCCCCACATATTAGCCAGCCCTCCCAATAGTGCCCAAATAGTAGCCAGCCCCCCAAGTTTTCCATATAGTAGCCAGCCAGCCCTCCCCCATAGTCTCATATAGTAGCTAGCCCCCCCCCATAGCCTCTTATATAGTAGCCATGGCGGACTAGATGTAATTCGAACTCTAAATAGCCTGGTGGGACGAAAATAATGGCACCGTGGGCCAGAATTTGACATGACTGCTGTACAGCATATCTCTAAATGCTGTTTAAATAGTTTAGGCAATATGACAGCCCTAATAATTATGTAGAATAAAGCAAATAAAAATAATCATGAGAAAATAGAAAAAAAAAAAAAACGTGTTTCAGTACCTGGCTCTAAACAGTAAAAAAAAAGTCATTACATCACCTTTAAGTCCATGGACTTGTTTTTTCATTGTTAATCAGATTGAGATTTAAGGAATTTACAGCCAAGTCAACATCTTGAACTCTTGTCGTCTCCTTCAAACTTGATTTGGAGATGTTCTGACCCACTCAGATCCTTACTCTATGCCCATTTTTCCTGCTTCCAGCACAATAGCTTCCAGAACTAACTGTTCACCTGCTGCCTTACATATCTAACCCTTTGACAGGCACCATTGCCGCAAGATAATCCATGTTATTAACTTCACCTGTCAGTGGTTTTAATGTTATGGCTTATTGGTGTATAAGTTAAACTAATTGTTTGGTAAAGTGAATATGTGTTAAAAGTAGTGACATACACTATGCAATATACATTGTTTCCTCCATTTCAATGGTCTTAAAGATCTTAGGTAAATTTATTTTAGAAATACTGTAGTTAAAACAATTTAGTGGAAGATTGTACCTCTCTGTATTTATGTGAATAATAGATGTACTTAGTTATGTGATCACTGTGTTTAATGTTACAAGTCAAATGTAATGTTATTAAATTAAAGACTAGCTGGATTTCCAGGTAATGTAGGCTTTGTGTAAGGTGTTTAAGAACAAATTTTCAATATCCTAGTAGCGCAAAAGTAAGATTTAAGATGTACACTGGCATATAATGCAATAAGTAAAATGTTACATAAAAGTGTAAATGCCCTAATAAAATCTTTAAATCTGGGTCAACTAGTGATATTTGTGTTACTATTTTAGCATTTATCAAAGTGTGAAAATAAGTAACTGGTGTAGATTGCCTATAACAACCAATCTCATTTCACCATATATGAAAACTGAGCTGTGATTGGTTTCTATGGGCAGATTCTCTGCATTGTTCTAAGTCTTCATTTAAATTTTTTTTTTAATAATATTTCATAGTCAACAGGGGTAAAAAATATATTTTGTGTAACATTTATTAAGTTGCTAAATATGTGTATGAAAACCCATATGAAACCAAAGCACTTCATGTGAAGGACTATTGGACAAGGTTAGGTAAGGCTGGGTTCACACTGCGTTTTTGCAATCCATTTTTGTCATCATTTTTTTTTCTTCAAAAAAATAGATTCATCTGTTTTGATCTGTTTTCCAATTACTTTCTTTACAAAAAAAGGATCGTTTTGATTGATCAGTTTTGATCCGTTTTTTTTTTTTAATAATGGAAGTCAATGGAAAAATGGATTTACCAAAATGCATCCATTTTTTTCATCTGTTTTTTTGCAAAAAATGGATGGAAAAAAAAACAGACCGCAAAAACGCAGTGTGAACCCAGCCTAAAATTCCACAGGTGTCGCTTCATATTAGTGGTGTGTTTACAGACAGATCTGATTATTGAAGCTAAAGCCAGGAATGGATTTGAAAAGAGGAGAAATCTCAGTCTTTCCTGTATGACCTGTTCCCTGTTCATAGTGTGTTCCTGGCTTTGGCCTTCTTCCTCCCTGATTGCAGTCAGTTGGGCCAGTCATTGTAGCACTCTCTATACGCCATTTACTCACACCCAGAGGATCAAATGAAAGTAAGCACCAGGTGCAGGCTCCGTGCAGGGGATGACTAAATGAAAATGCATGAAACGCCTGTGCAACCGGTGGCCATAAAGGGTAAACAAAGAGGGCTCCCGGCGCGAGCCTTCTCGTCAGTGTGCGGTCCCCGGTTGGTATGTGCAGCTGGGGACCGAATGTATTAGCTGATGCGGCCGATCGCCGCTCCTGGCAAATTAACTATTAAAATGCAGCTGTCAAAGCTAACAGCTACATTTAAATAGCCTGTGTTCTCCTGTCCCTGGTGTCTAGTGGGGGACCCAACCCCCTCCCCCCCTCCCCCTATGATTTGGAATGTGAGGGAGACTTCCTGGTCATATTACAGTGATGTAGACCCCGCTATGCAGACCATGCCCCTCCCCCACTCCCACCCAGTACAGAAACAATAACAGAGTATGGAGCGGGCCTGGAGAAGGATAGAGGAGTCTGGAGGGAACAGAAGGGCTGGAGAAGGATAGAGGGGCCTGGAGAAGCATAAAGGAGTATGGAGGAGACAGAAGGGCTGGGGAAGGATAGAGGAGCCTGGAGGGGACAGAGGGGCCTGGAGGATGATAGAGTAGTCCAGAGGGGACAGAAGGGCCTAAAGGGGAGTAGAGGGACCCCAAAAGTCCCCACCGAGACAATCCCCCAGTAGGTTGTGGCTGCCTCCTTTTAGCTTGCACACCACACATCTCCTGCCGGTGTTTTGAACATATTTTAGTTAAATCTTGCATGCCCAGTTTTGTAGACTAATAGTCCGAGAGAGGCCATTGTCAGCATACGTATTTTATCATGTGTACGACTGAGTGAGTCCTGACACTTGCAGGTTGCTGCAGCATTTCTTCTGTTTTTGTATGTCTTGCTGACATGTCAAAATGTTCAAAGACAGAAACGACCATTGTTTTCAATAAAAACAATGGATGTTCTTGCCTTAAAATAATGCACCGTATTGAAGTCTATTGGGAACAACGGCCACTGTTTATACATAATGTAAACATTGCCTAAATGTAATGGTTTTATCCAGCCTATAGCTGTTTCCATCCAACTTCTCCAACCTCTGGGAGTGAAATGCCAAGCATTCGGGTTCAGAATGTTGCCAAACCCGAACAGTTTAGTAAGTCTGCTCAACACTAGTCAGTAACAGTATGGTGGTAATGTTAGTGGTCATGGTGTAGCGGCAGTAGTTGCCCCTTGTATACTGGTATTATTGGTACTATCAGTCCCAGTATACAGTACTTGGTCAATAACAGTGTGACGGTGATATGTATGGAAATAATTTTAGCTCCATATATACTGGTGCTTTAATATTTCCCCTAATACTAAACCAGGTATTTCTATGTACACCCTGGTTGGCAGGAAAAGGAGGAAGACCGCCATAATAGATCAGAACCCTATTCCTGGCTACTTTTAGAAACAGCATTGTCATAAAGGAGCCTGTCCTGTATCAGGCTACCCATGTTTCTGGGAACATGAAACTGAAGTCAGATTCCTTTAAATTTTTTCCCCTACATATTAATTATTTGGAGATATTGTGTAGGTATTGCAAATATGTCTTCCTTCTCTATATTCTATATTTTTCTGTTTGGATTAGTATTAGGAGATGCTATCCACATTCTACATTTAACTGGTTCGAAGGAAATGGTGTCAAGGATAAATGTACAGGGAAGCAGCAATTATTTTATACTGTCTTATGATCTATTTATAGAACACAATGTTCTTAATCTACTACAGGTGCCAAGCCGCAGTGACAACCTTAATTATGCAAAATCTGACATTTTACCATTAGAAAAAACAAGTGCATTGTATAATTATGCAGCAACCTGCACTTTATGTAAATTCTATACATACCATATTGACTGTGTACGACTTGGGTAAATGCACATCCAATGCGCTAAGAATACTAACAAGCACACATCTTGTAGATGGAAGAATTAACCTTGATAGATAAAAGGAAATGCCAAGGTATCCGTCATTAGCTAAAATGAATTGTTACATTATCATCTTCCACTGATGACAAATTACAAAGTATAATGCAGCTGTACATAAATGTGTATATTTTTAAAGAGAGACAGAAAGAAAAAATGAAAAAGCATTTAATAGTTTGGAACATGCTGTAATAAAGTGCTGTCAATCTTAGCATATGCATAATGCTGATACAGACGCCCAGACAATCAGGTCACCTTCTTTGGTTTAGATGACCTGTGTGTAGTCAAAAGGAATCTGTCACATTGAAATGCAATCCGATGGGAGGCTTTATAGAGCAGTGTTTGCTGAACAAATGGATATAATTTCAAGGGAGAAGTCCAAGTGTTTACATGAAAACCTCTACTATTCCTGGGCTAAATAGGGAGATGGGCAGCCTTAGGGCCCGATCAACGATGTAAACGAGCGCCGATCTGCTAGATCGCCGCTCGTTTACTGGACCTATACAATGGCCCAATGATCGTTGAGCGAGGGCTGCAGGGACATCGTTACCGATGTCCTTGCAGCCCTTGCAGCATACAATACCTGTCAGGTCTTCTGCTCCGCTCTGTCTTCCTCCCCGAGTCCCGCGCTCTAGCTTCAGCAGACCGGCCACTCAGCCAATCACAGGCCGCGGGGGTCCTGGCCTGTGATTGGCTGAGCGCTCCATAAGCTGACAGGCCATATTGAAGCTAGAGCGTGCGGGACCCGGGGAGGAAGACGGAGCGGAGCAGAAGACCTGACAGGTAATGTATGCTGCTGCTTCTCAAATCGTCGGTCGCCCGCCGTGCACCACTATTCAACTGTAGCGATGCGCGGTGGGGGAACGATGATTTTAGGTCTGGCCCTAAATGAACGATCAGTCGATGACACGATCATCGTCTGATCATTCTCTCTATTTCACCGAGCAGTGACTGACCGCTGTATATACATGTGCATGTAGAGAGCTGTCACTTACTGAGTAGGACCACCCACTTGACTTCTTAGCCCAGAATAAGCAAAGGTTTACATGAATAAATGACAGGTTATCTATGGAACCCTTCCCACAAAATTATATCTTGGTCTGTGCTGCTCCTGCTCTATACCAGGATGCCTGCAAATTAAACAGCATTTTTAATGGAACAGCATCGCATGAACACTGGCTAGGACATGAAATAATTGTTATCTGAAAGACTTTTCAGCTGAAAATTAAACTTGCTGGATCCACCAATATCTTATTTAATTTGGAGAGATCTGTCAAGAAGAAAACAGCATTTTGGTTTGTAGAGTCCACCACGTTTTTGGATACACTTGGGATTTCTGCCATTAGTACAGAAGAAGATTAGCGGCTATAAAGTCATATCATAAGTCCTCGTGCCTCCATGCAAATATGCAAAGGTATTTTTCCCACAGTTTTCTACATATTTCATGGGGAAAAAAAAGCATATTCTATCTTTATGTTAAATATGGAGTGTCCTTAGTCGTTGTAAAGTAGGAACGCTACCTGCCACTCGTTTTATGTAGTAGCCCATGTTAAAAGACCACAATCAGTCAACATGTACAATGTCGGCTGATTTTAATCTTTCAACAAGTTGAATAGGCCCAATCATGGCAGCCATGGTCTGCTGCTTGTTGCTCTATGTAACAGGGGCGGTGGCTGTGGAACGCCTCTGACTTTCATGGGCCAAACCTCCTGCAACTCCCCACCCCTCCACGCTCACTGTCTGTGCATGTAATGTATTAGCACACACAGCGAGCAGGAAATGGAGAAGTAAGCGCTGAGCTGACAGGTCAGTACTTGCTTCCCCCTGCAAATCGTGCCATGTAATACAGCCTTACCTCAGCAGTGTTGCTTACTGGCTGGGCAGACAGTCAATCAACCAGGTTGTGATGCTCCAGCCACAGGAGATCCCATGGCCTGGCAAGGGTCACAGAGAGGCAAATTTTTATAAACCACTGGACTTCTCCTTTACTTCACCATAAAGTTGGACAAGTCAGCTTTAAAGTGACTGTACCACCAGGCCCAGGCTGAAGCACTGGAGGCGGGCCGACCCACCCTTAGTGGGAAGAAACTCCAGCCTCTCCATAATGTGACTCCATTAGAATCAATGGAACCCTATCATAGAGGGGTGGGGGTTTCCTCCCACTAAAGGTGGGTCGGCCCGCCTCCAGTGCTTCAGCCTGGGCCTGGTGGTACAGTCACTTTAAGGCCAAAACTAGCTTTGTTCTTAAAAGGAATCTGTCAGCTGCAATTCATTTTACAAACTGCTGACACTTTTAGATGTTGTTAGATCAGGGAGACACCTGGTACCTTTCATTTATCTGTCTGTGATACCAGAATATAAAGAAATGTCATCTGCGTTTACACGGAACGATTATAGTGCCAATTTGCACGATAACGATCAAATTCGAATGATAATCGTACGTGTAAATGCAGCGAACGATCAAACAACGAGCGAAAAATCATTCATTTTGATCTTTCAATGTTCTAAAATCATCGTTCGCAAAAAATTTGCAGATCGTTCAGTGTAAACAGTCGTTCACCGATTTTTCCTATATGCGAGGCTTAAAGTGACACTGTTACCTCCCTTTTTGCATTCTGACATCTCTACACAGGTGTAAAGGGTAAATTTAGCGGTTTTCATACCTTATTTTATATCATACGTCATGGTGCTTGTTCAAGTAAAAAGTCATCTTTTATCAACTGCAGATTGTGTTAAGTGGGCGGGGCCTTGCGGCATCATTAGCGCCACTTAGCCCCGTCCACAACACCACAGTTGGCCCCGCCCCCTCGCCGCCCATTGGAAGAGGCCGGCCGAAAGGTCTAGATCCCACCCCCTTTACGTTGGCCAAACAATGGGCGTCAAGGGGGCGGGGCCGACGGTACCATTGTGGGTGGGGCTAAGTGGGGCTAATGTCGCGAGGCCACGCCCACTTAATACAATCTGCAGTCGATAAAAGGACACTTTTTACTTGAACAAGCACCATGACGTACGATATAAAATAAGGTTTGAAAACCGCTAAATTTACCCTTTACACCTGTGTAGAGATGTCAGAATGCACAAAGAGGTTGACAGTGTCACTTTAAGCGATCGCAAAACAATTGCAAAACGAATTTTCCGTACGATATATCGTTCCGTCTAAACGCTGATCGTTATGAAAAAAAAATTGATACTTCGAAATCGCTAATCGTACGATCGGGCGAATTATCGTTCCGTGTAAACGCAGCATTTTATTCTATAATTAAAAAGAATTAGAGAGGCTTTCCTGAGCTCCTGAAGTGCAGCAAGCAGTAACACCCCCTTCCTCCACCTCCCATACCTGATGCTGTCTGGGACTCCAGGTGTCAGTCAAGCAGAGAAGAGGGAGAAAGGAGACATTCCAGTTTCCAGCTATTCAGGAGTTTGGAAAAGCCTCTGACTGTAAGAAAGCATTTTTCCACATTCTGGAAGTACAGACAGATATAGGTACTATGTGTCTCCTTGACCTAACAGCTATCTAACAGTGTCAACTGTTTGGAACCTGAATTGTAGCTGACAGATTCCATTTAATGGGTCAATGTTTCTGTTTAAGAGCCAGTTCACACAAAGTAAAATCCTGCCTGCCATCTGTTTCAGTAGAAGAGCTGCGCTGCTGAATTCCGCCGATTTAACTCTGTGTGAACTGGCCCCACTGCTAGTTTGCTTGGGCAGCATTTATCTCTGTCCTGAATACCCCTTTTATTACGCTAACTTTACTAGCCTTTACTAGCCTAGACTGGCAAGGTGTTTAACATTAACCCCTTTATTTAAGCACCTTCACAATTCTGTGTAAATGAATACCCAACTGGATTTTAACAGTGCTGGAAAGTCTTTATTTAAGTAGCTTACACAACACTCCTTTCAGGCAGTTCACGTAAAGTTCAATAGAACAGTACACTGGTCCTAGTGGTTTATCTAATTACATTGTTTTATGGTGCAGATGCAGTGAGCAGGCCATAAAATTGTGTATAGCAGTAGCACAAATTAGCCCGACAGAAAAGCACTGGTCAGAGCTATATTTTGGGAGCAGAACTTATTGTATCTGGTGAAATGTATTCAGTTTTAGAACATATGTTGTGCAGTAGCTTTATGACAGAGAACTTTTATATTCAACATGATAAGAATACCTAACATGTAAATGTACATCTCGTTAATTTCTGTTCAATATATACTACAAAGTCATATAAAAAAGGGAATATTTAAGAGGAAAATGCTGGTTTTACACCAAATTCGGCATCTGCTTTGGTGGTAAGTCAAGATACCAGTGGAAAGGTATGCCAATGGGACCTCTGAGCTCTGCAAATAAAAAGCATTTTAGGAAATGCACTGGCCATAGCCACTTTAACTGGTTGATGACACAGGACAAGCATGCTCATCCTGGTGCCATCAACATAGTTTAGAGCGGGCTCAGGACTCATGCCTGCTCCATACATCGTTCCTCCTTGCTGCTATCAGCAGCTGGGGGCTGCCACTAATAGCCAGCCAGGGACGTCGCGAGGGGGAAGCAGGGGGGGCAGCTGCCCCGGGTGCAAGGCTAGTAGGGGGTGCCAGACTCACTGCACATACCCGCCCTCTCTGCTGTGTCTGTTCTTCATCAGGCTGTAACAAAAGGAAGGGGGCTCAACCAAAGTATCTCACAAAAGGGGTGCCACTCAGTGTCTAGAATTAACAATGCGAAACCCACAGAAGAGAAAGGCTAGACACATAATTAGAGTGCACTCCACAAACAATATGTATACTAAATCATAAATTTTATTGGTTAAAAATCACATAGAAACACCAAAAAACATGATTAAAAACATTAACAGTTCCAATCAGGAACCCAAGAATTCATGGTTAACCCAAACACAAAATAATAATGGGTATATAACCTACAGGGGGCTGCTTGCAAATAATATCGCTACCATGATCGAGGCAACAATTAATACTATGAATCAAAATGTCTAATCAAAAGGGTAAAGCGTCAGACAAATAATATAAAATTCATCTAAACATATACAGTGGTGCTTGGATTACGAGCAGAATTTGTTCCGGGACTGTGCTTGTAATCCAAATCCACTTTTAAACCAAAGCAAATTTTCCCATAAGAAATCATAGAAATGCAGACAATTGGTTCCCCACCCCAAAAATAATGATTTATTATTCTGAATTATATGTAAAACAAATGAAACATTCAGAAACAGCAGAATATCTTATATTATAAGTTACTGTACAGTAATGGAGAGGATGGGAAACACAAGGGCTGACAGAGACTGCAGGGAGCATGAAGGAATGAGCAGGACAGATGTGGGCACATACATGCAGCACTCTCTGTCCGGGGAGAGAGGGGTTACAGCTTTGGAGAGATTACCTCCACAGTCCTGTCCTCTGATACAAGCCCCAGCCTGAAGTGGATCTGCTATGATTTGGAAGGTGAGGGAGACTTCCTGGGTCAGAGTACAGTGCTGTAGACCACTATATGCAGACCATGCCTCTCCCCACTCCCCATCCCACCCAGTACAGGGAGCTCTTAAACCAAAGCAATGCTCTTAAACCAAGTCACAATCTTGAAAAACTGTGAGCTCTTAAACCAAAACACTCTTAGGGTATATTCACATGAACGGGCTCGCAGCGAGATTCTCGCTGTGAGCCCGGCAGGTCCTGGCAGTTCCCATACACTACATACTTGCTGCGGTCTAAAGGACCGCAGCGAGTATGTAATTCTGCCGCCCTTAACCCCTTCTGCTCCCGGCCGGCTCCCCCGCTGTAAGAATACTTTACCTGTCCTTGCTGCACGGGTCCGGCGTCCTGCTCTCCCGTCCGGCCAATCAGTGGCTGCAGCTGGGCAACACACTAATTGGCCGGACGGGAGAGCAGGACGCCGGATTCTCGCTGCGAGCCCGTTCGTGTGAATATACCCTTAAACCAAGTTACTCTTAAACCAAAGGGCCACTGTATAAGGTGCAAACATGCATCAGTGCAAATAAATTCTCAATAAAGATATCATGATGTCCAATATGATATTAAGGCATGACCAACACCAAAGAAGTAACCATAACACAGACAAATAGCAACAATCTTGTGATAAAGTGCACTGTGTGCTAAGTAAATAGCCAATAGGAAACTACCTGTGACACATATAAGAATACGCAAAATAACCTGTCACAAAAAAAATTATATTGTAAGCAATGCCCTAGCCATCCCGGGAGTCTTTGTTTTATGTACTATGCTGCTTTGGGCCAGTTCCATGTTTGGGATTGTGACATCACAGATCTGTCTGTGGCTGGGCAGATATAGAAGTAAATATTACAAATCTACAGTATATAACTTTTCTGAAACCAGTTGATTTGAAAGAAAATCATTTTCACTGGATACCCCCTTTAAAGGGGTATTACACCCAAATAATGAAGCTAAATAATGAAAATCTCCCAAACCAAACTGGTTTCCTGTCTTTCTAGCTGCTGCTGTTTCTAAGCTACAAGTTTTTCTAAAAGCCAGCATATATCCAAGATGGCGCCATCCGGGAAACTACATTTCGCAGCATGCAGTGCACCTCAGAGCAAACTGCCAAGTACCTGCCCATTGCTGGCTCAATATGCTTCTGTTTTACACTGTAAAAAATTATCTATCTGTTACCCACACCCACTCTCATGGTATGGCAGTGTGGGGTATTATAAATTCTTTGAGATTCTGAGGGAATTGGGGGAAAGGGGGTGCTGTGAGTCAGGCCCCTTGAGTGTTTCCTCTCCATAGTACACCACATGAAGTTAAACAGGCTCCATTGTAGTGCAGTTTAACAGGCTTTATTTAGGCATATACAGAAAACTTCAACAGAAGAAACATCAAGGGTGACAATGCTGAAATGCTTCCTAGCACCCACACAGTCTGGCTGCTTCTAACAGGGGGGATAAGTTACAGTTACCTGAGTTTCCCCAGTCCTATCCTGTAATCCATCTGATTCCTACTGGGCTGAATTCTCTACCCTTGTGGCAAATCCAGCTCCTGTGCTGTTATCTACAGCTGCTGTTTTCACATAAATCTGACTTTCTCTGCCACTGTTTCTACCTCACACACAGAACATTGCTTCATTTTACCTCACACAACACTGACTGGACTTCCCTCCTGATTACTGTTAACTCCCTCTCTGCTGGACAACTAGCAGTGTTCTATGCTTGCACTACTGGTATTCTCTAAATGCCAGACAGAGATACATAATTAACCCTTGATAGCGACAGTCAAGCTTACCCTGGGCCACATATCCATCTACATAGATAGATAAGAAAGTGAGAGAGATGAAACAGTTTCATTTTCCCTATACTGCTTTGGAGGCTGTCAATGTTCTGTTGTTTCCCTGCCACTTGGCCAGGTGCTCACTGATTGGTGTCATGTCAGTGGCGGGCAGAATTAAAGAGGAGACGTAACAGCTTGCCTGGCAACAGAAGAGACAGATCATGTAACTTGGTCTCAGAAGGGAGGGAGAGGACAGAGGAGCCTAGACCATGTGGACCAGGAAGTGAGGATTTTCTGCAGCTTCAGGGTGTGAGTCAGGATGTGATTCAGACAAATGGTTCACTTCATGTAATAGAAACCTATTACAAAAAAGCTTAGATTATGGGTGAGAATTCAACAGTATAAAATTTTCTTAAGTCTATTTCCCCTTTAAGGTAAATTAGTTTGCGGCAGATACCTGATGGTGTAGGTTGGCAAACTTTTTTTTCTAGTTTCCCTATACATATAAGGCAAGAGCAGCCACAACAAAGTGTGCACCCAGCCTAATTCTGTGCAATGTAGTTGTAGAAAAGGACACACAGACTCAAAAAAGCAGCAATCCATGCTTTTGAATCTGGGAATAAAAAAAACATATATGCTTGGAAAATTACTAAATGTAGACAATAGTTGACTTTGGGGCCCTTGCCTGTCCATGCTAATATACATTCTCATCCCATTTTGTAAGGTTGACATTTTAAAGGGGCTGTTCAGGCTTAGAAAAACATGGTTGTTGTTTTTTTTTCCAAAGACAGCACCTTTCCTGTCCTCAGTTTGGGTTGATTGTGCAGCTCAGTTTCATTGAAGTGAATGGGGCTGAATTGTAATACCACACATCCCTGGGACAAGTGTTGTGTGGTTTTTGCAAGAAAGTATTTGTGCTTTACCTAATCATGGATAACTCCTTTACAGGGAATCTGTTAGCTCCTGGGCCCTACCTAAGGTGCTGACAGTGGGCTGTAGCTGGCAGACCCCTAGTGAGCATGGTGCCGTTTGGTAATTTTCTGTGCAGTGGATTATGCACAATCTCAGGCCTCCTACACCATGGGTCTCTAAACTGCGGCCCTCCAGCTCCCATCATGCCTGGACAGCTAAAGCTTTGGATTTGGCTGTCCAGGCATGATGGGAAATGTAGTTTTGCAACAGCTGGAGGGCCGCAGTTTGGAGACCTATGTCCTACACTAATGATGTGTCAAGGAGGAGTTATTTGTGCCACACTCTGGCCACCTCACCACTCATTCCTCCTCCCTCTTCTTCATGAATAATCAATGCTGCCCAGTCTCCTGCTCGCTAAGCTGGCAGCCAGTGTCTCTGATTGCAGATCAGTCCTCTGTAGGCAGTTTATGTCTGAAAGAAACATTCAGATATAGTTGCATCACTGCTATTTTACACCAGAACGGGTGGGCTTGAATTATCACCATATATGAAGAGAAGTGCCTTGCTCTTCATTGCATCTCTAGCAAGTTGGGGAAAGTAAAGCATTCGTTTTATCTAGTACCCAAGGTGTCGTGTACCAATGGCTAACCAATTTGTAGGTTACCTCTTGTAATGCAATGCAAAGGGGAGGTTTACAGCAGGATTTATATAGAGAAGGGATTTCGGTCTGAGTAAGATGTGTTAAAGGGCAACTCCAGCAGAAAAACAAATCTTTCATATCAACTGGAGTCAGAAAGTGCCAGGGATTTGAATTTACATGTAATAAAAAAATCTCAAGTCTTCCAGTACTTATCAGCTGCTGTATGTCATAGACATAGATATATAAGGCATACAGCAGCTGAAAAGTACTGGAATACTTGATCTCTGGCACTTCCTGACACCAGTTTATTTGAAAGAACTTGCTAAAGTTCCCTTTTAAGCTATTTTTTCCATAATTTTTTTGTATAATTTAGATCCCAGCTTGGGAGGGTGGGGGTTGCTTGTAACAATAGGGTTTTAAGGCAGAACAATGGATGAAATAGACCTTCTTTATTTGGAAAAGCTTTAACCTTGTGTGGTAGATGGAGGTAATGCAGAAGTTTAATTGATTTGCCCTTGCTTAATGAACAGAAGTGTAGCTGCCTCTTCGAGAATATCTCCCAGTGAGCACCCTGTTAGTTAGGTTTGCAAAGACAACCAATTGTTAGGTGTTTTGTCAGTCCTGCCTATTCGCCTAGGGATAAAATGGGGAAGGGAAAGGGTGAAATGTCAGTTCTGGGTAAGGGCCAGTTTACACAGAGTAAAACAGGTGGAACTCCGCAACGAAACTGTCTGCCACGGAATCCCGCCAGACTCTGTTTCATACAGGACATGGAGAGAAAGGAGCTGCTGCACCTTACACCAATGGCTGACACTAATGCCTCTCAGCTACATTTAAAAATCAAGGCCAGGATGTTGATATATAATTCGATCAAACCATATTGCCTCATGTACCACGTGCAGGTCCCCTGGGCCACATGAGTCCCTACACTAACTACACACTGTGTCAGTCAGCAACCACCAACCCCGCAAAACGAGCACAAGCAGGGAAGGGAGGTCATAGAATGGCTCTGCAACCCCACTGTCACAGGACCAAACCCCAAGGGCCCCCCCCAAACCCTGCAGGCGTCGGCGGCGGAGAAAGCGGTCACCAAGCAACACAAGTGTGAATGAGGTGCTGTGTCATACAGGCAGTCTATGGGAGGGCTTGCGCGCCTCTCCACTAGTAAGGGTCTATTCACACGTCAGTATATTTTCCAATCCGCAATTTTGAATCCGTAAGCAATCCGCAAATTTTCATCCGTATTGCATCCGTAAATACGGACCCTATAGAGTTGTATTGGGTGTGTCAGTTACTGTCTGTACTAGGGCCTGTCCTTTTTTTTTTGCGGAATGGATTGCAGCCCAGTACACAACACGGATGTGTGTATGGGTCCATTGAAATACATAGGTCCTATTTTTCTACGGATCCGCAATTGCGGACAGGAACAGGATGTGTGAATAGGGCCTGACATGTCATGTAAGTGGTAATGCCACTTAATGTTACCATTTCATCTTAGATGCTATATGCACCAAAAAAATTGTGAACTCTGCTTGCTTATGTCCTGGATAAAGTTTATGTGCACACAGCCACACTTTGTGGGGGAAATTATTTTTTTTACTGGTGACATTTTTTTTAATTTGTATTCTAAATAATGAAGCTGACAGTGATCTGGTAAGGGTTTCATCAGTTTTATTTATTCCAACAGTGTATTTTAATGTGTTTGAAAGCAACCTAACAGTTGTGCAATGGTGTTTATTATGACACAAATATTGCAGTTCACTACATCTTTCGGAAACCATGGTAGAACAGGGGCTGAGATTGTGGTACATTGTGGTACTCAAAGTCTTTGAAGTGCAACATGGCTTGGGCTTCTATAAGCTTTCACCTACAGCCTATTAGCATGCTTATACACAAAGTGCCTTGTCCTGGAATATGACATTCAATGTGATCTCAGGTTCTCACTGCTGAAAATGTTGTTTAAAGAATTTATCAAAAATAATCTCATGCTCTCCAGCTGTTTGACCAGTTGAAATGTCATCAGCAGCTGTTTCGATTAAAGATTCACCAGCCAATCTTTGCATACGTTTGTACTTTATATATTGATTTTACAAATGAAATATCAGATGGGCGCTTTAATAAAATAGTATGGAAGATGTTTTAGGTTTCACAATCCTATTAAAGTCTAATGAAGCTGGAGTCCAATTGCTTATCTGCTTTCATGGATTCTAAAATGTAATTTCTAACTCCCTTTCCAAAGATGTCTATTTTTTATTTCATGAGTTTACTTTGCCCTCTTATACCATCATATTGCAAATGACTGAAATCCAATTGCCAATAAGGCTCAGAATACAGTAAGTAAGCCAATTGCCAATAAAGCTATGGATAATTAACTTTTGAAAGTAAGCCAATTGCCAATAGAGCCAGCGATAGATTTTTTGTCAGCTGTACCCTCGCTCTTTACTATTCGTGCTTGTTTTCATTAAGCTGCTCATTTTCTTTCTGCATTTAGTTAGAAATACCAATATATTCTCCCCTGCACATTGACATTCCCTGTTTCATCCTTTTTCTTCACAAGATCAAATGGTAAACATGAAAAAGATCAACTGAACTCAAAATAAAACTGTAATGCTTTAATGTATCTGAAATGTTTCTTAATATAATCTGAGCTGGGTGCATTTATGGTTATTGGGACTTCAATAGACGCAAATTAGCATGACCACTGCAACCTACTAGTTAGTGCCTACATATACAGTGATCCGGGTTCCTATTGTTTTCAATTAACATGACTAGGACCTGCAAACAGAATGCCCAATGCTAAAGAAACAGAGGAAAACACATTACATAGTACATAGGAAAACACATTAGAATGTACAGTGCTCCAGAATCATGGCTTCTTAAAAATAAATAATAATAATCATCGGTAAAACACCATTAGATGCATTACTTCAGTCTGCAATTCTCCTGTTGAGGGCAAAATTCGAACAGTAATTTGCTAAGGCCTAGTATTTACATTGCCAACTAATAATAACAGCTAAAGTCAACATGAATACACTACTTAATTTATTTTTTAATACCTTTGGGATCCTGGGTTGAAATCCCACCAAGGGCAACATCTGCAAAGAGTTTGTATGTTCTCTCTGTCTTTACAGGGGTTTCCTCCCACATCCAAAAACATACAGCTAGGCCAATTTAAATTGTGAGCCCTAAAGGAATCAGTGGGCACTTAACAAATTATACAAAAAGCATTAACTTAAAGGATATTAGGCAAAGAAGCAGCTGCTATGGCGATATTAAGAGGAACTATGGCTGATAGAAGGGGAGCATGCAAAATCCGCAAACCAGTGAGAACCTAAAGAGCAGTATTAATGTACTGTTATTTCATTAAGCGATCTATAACAAATTTTGCTTTATTTTTATGCTGTGATGTCAAGATGCACACCTATGAACTGTGATGTCACAAAGTGTGTTATTCCTAAAATATGATATCACAGTGTGCATTGTTCTTGGGAGGACACTGGGTACAATACTGTATGCCTGTACTGTGATTATTATATGCATTGTGTCATAATTCATTAGCTGTGGTCCTACTGTGTGGATTATGCCTGCACTGTGAAATCGCTGTGTGTAATATCCCTATATTGTGGCATTACTGTGTGCATTAAACATGTATGAAGACATCACTGTGTGCATTATGCATGTATGATGACATTGCTATACACATTGCTTGCTTATTAAGAAAACATACATGCCACAGACGGGAGAAGGAAATAATTGTAAGCTTTTCATGCTCTGAACGCACTGCCTGATCAACATAGTCTTGGAGTCAGCCCACATTCAAAATTTGCAATGGGGCCCCATGTCTTGCTGTATTCTAGAGGTTCTTGTGGACTTGGTGGCCTGTTTTTTTATGTGGGTTTTCATGTATGATAGAGTTTACTGATTCCTGATTATTCTTTTCTGGCATGTCTTCAGACTTTTATGTATAGCTTGGTAAATGTTTTCCAACAATAAAGTCAGTATGACTCCATCTGTGCACACTATTGATCTGTAGTACTGTTAGTGCATGATATTTGAGAAGACTTTGTTATAGCTCTAAAATTGCCAAACCAGCTGCAGTCAATGAATTTTTCAATAAAAGCATGCTTCATGCATAAGCATCTATTATACAAGCCACATCTGCAAAATCCTATTATGATATATCTGTAGCACCGTATGAAATATAATTGCAATAATTAGATCACACAGGATTACAAGGCCCTTGCTGGAGGGCTGGATGGAGGGAATAGCTGTCATTTCACTATTTCATTCCCCTGCCTATAAATCTTTTATTCTCTGGGGTTGAGTTTAAAGATTAAGATTACAAATGGCCCAGCATGTGTTAATACATCTTTTATATAAATTTCATACGTTATGGATAACCAGACTAAAAAGACACATCACATTGCTATGGCTTTATTACAACATAGGTTACACGTGTAAGATAAGTTATTTTAGCATCAAAGCTCATCAGTTACAATATTTAGGTATGGTTCAAAACTACCATCATAGGTCTGCGATAATTGTCATTTTTTAAAATAGAAAGCTACATTTTTCCAATACTGTATTGTTAATATAGTTTTTGGCACTCAGAAAAAAGCTGTAATGTTATACAAAGATTATCATAAAGCTGAGGAAACAGTCTTTGAAGGTGTGTATTTATTATAGAACATAATATCATGTCATCACAGTAGAATAAAGGCAATAGAGAAGCAAATGAGCCATGATATAATGTATATCTAGTAGACAGCAGGGTAATAGAAAGTCTGTTTTATGCAGGGCTAGCTGTGAGTTTATATGAGCTCCCATATGCCACAACTTACCAGCACGCCAAACCTTTCGTTGTTTGGGTGATGTGTATGGCTACATCTCTTGGGACATGCATTAGAACGTGCTGGTTTTATGCTGCCTGTTTTGAATCTGTTTTTGAATAACAGGTATTAGTTTTGGGCAAATATTGAGAATTAATTTTGTTTTACTGCACTCATTTTGCAATACGATGTGATTCTGGTTGTGTTTAACATTAAGGCTATATTTGCACAACAGGGAAATGATGGCCTATCATTATATGGTGTGTAATTGTCTATTGAATGTTGGGAACTCCTCTATTAGGGATATCTTAAGGATAGTTGATCACTGCTAGGGTAATATTGATTCACTTAACCTCTTTCCTGAATTCATCATTCATGTACTAAATAGTCAGTGTAATAGGGACTTCTACCTAGTGGTCTATTGGATATCCTTTGGTCTTTAGAATTGCAGCAATTCACCATGACATAGACTCCAGTAAGTATTGAAGGTATTCTGCAGGAATATCAACACAGGGTAGCTTTTTCCAGTTGCTTCTTCTTAGGTGAAGGTACCAACATGCTCCAAACTGCTTGATATACTTGTCTCAAGGATGATCGATAGGGAAAGATTTTGGGACAGTAAAGGCCAAGTAAGCAAGGAACAGTCACTGTCATGTTTCTAGAAAAAAAAAATATATGACTTCACTGAACTGTTTACACCTGACCAGAAGGGTTCATGAGTGTATGGTGTTTGCTCCATATTCTGATCCAAATTCTGTTTCCTATAGACAGCAATGACACTCAAGTCAGTTGTCCACTCTTATAACATCTTCGCTAAATAATGACAAACTGTGCACTCTAATACATTAGTTGAAACACCAGTGTTCTGTTTGACTGCAGTTGGCTTGACTGTGCACCCCCTTTTTCTCAATCTCACTTTTTTTTGCATATTCTTATCACAGAGGGAACAGCTAGAAAAAAAAAAAAGGTTGTTGCCAATTTTTTAAATACTGGCTCTGGCTAGCCTAGTACCAATAACATTGTCTTTTTTGTAGTCACTCACATTACTCCTATCTATTTTACTATTCTAATGTGGATGCATGCTAAAAATGATCCACAGAATACTTTTCCATTTAATTGTATAGTGCACTTTGGGGTCACAGGTCTAATATTCATTCTGAGAACCTCCAACTGTGAAAGACCTGGTGTCTCTAATAAAGAGGCAATTCCGTCCATCCCACAAACCACTGTACATTTTCACCACATTTAAAGTGAAGTACACACAATCACCCTACTGCCAAACCCCCCTCCCCCCATTGCTGTTTTCCTAAGGCGGTTGCTGGGTCTAAAAATGGCCTCTGGCTTTGCCATCATTTAGGCCCTAGTAGGTAAGTTAAATATTATGCAGAAAGAAATAGCATTCATATGACTATTTAATACCCGTGTCCCCTTTCCCACTTTTATTTCTCTATCTATCCCAAAAGAGCTGTCCAGAGTTAGAAACAGACTACTTTATTTACAGAAAAATACACCATAATGTGTGAGCTGTGTATAGCATTATATCTCAGGCCCATTTACTTCAATGAGGATAAATTGTAATAGCAAAACCATTCTGATCTATACAATTGTAGACAATAATATTTATTTACATTCGTTAAATGTAGAGTAAAGGCAATATAAATATTACTATAGGAAAGGATTCTTTACAGTTATAGTATCCACAGAATGGAATGTCCCTCCTCAAAAGGTCATAATGGAAGATACATTTGCAATATTCAAAACAGACCAGATGCTGATCCAAATGGAATTAAAGGTTACAATTGATTTTACAATAAATGGTGCAAAATTGGTCGAGGGAATTAGTCTGAGTTGACAACATCTGGCTTGTTGTTTTTTTTTTTTTTTCTTCCTCTGGGTCAAACAGCTGCTATGTCTAAGTAAGGTTGAGCTTGATAGATGTTTGTCTTTTTTCATCATAGAGAACTACTATACGTAACCAGCCATAATTCTATGTGTACACCTGTTGCGTTGTTTTTCGCTCCTGTACGATTGCGGTTTAGTTAATTAAAAAAAACAACACACAAAACTATCAAATCTTGTGACACAATAAAAAGTCTAAAATCGTATTAAGAGAAACATTTATTTAAATCTTCACAAGAACACGATTATACTAAACCAATTCAATCAAGAAATAAGAAGTGCAGAAAAAAAGAAAAAAAAATGGATGGTAAGTTTCCCTTCAAAACACATTTGTTTACCATGCCAGTACATAAATATCTGTTTACCAAGGAGTATGAGGTGCCCATAACACAATATATCTTAAATCTTTTTATCATTTGCAAAAACACTTTCTACAATATGTAATAAAATATTTCAGTGAGAAAATGAGGTGCTGTTGATGGAGTGATGTAATTTTCACAGATCACTTAAAGTTCATGTTCGAGGACTCAGAGTGCACAGAGTGGTGGCACATTCTAGTTTTTATTTCTAGAAACATGAGAATTGGTGTGCAATATTATTTTCCAGGTAATCCATAGTTTTCAAGCTATAGCTGGCATAAAATCTTACGAAAAGGTGCTTAGATTCATCTTTATACATGAACAGTTGCATTAGTTTATTACATTTAATGTTTGGTTGATCCTCTCATTTAAAAAATATGGTTGTGAACTGCCAAAAAGGCATCCTGCACAAAAGGTCAGTGGCAACTGGTTTATTTTTGGCCTCAAGTTAACAAAATCAAAGGTAACATCTCCTGTAAACTAGTTATTAACAGTTATTCTTCTTGAACGATGAGATTTGTCTGCACACTATAATACATCAGTTCCAATTATGTAATTTTTTTGGTGTAAGGTCTTTTATGAGAAAACATTCTTAATCCGTGAACCTTCTGTAGGAGTCGTTGGTTATCATCACAGCTCCTGAAGGCACTGTGGATCTACAGAGCAACACATATGGCCATTCTGTGAAGGGAAAGAGAAACAAATGATAAAACGTGTCACATATTAACACTGAAGTGCAAAGGGGAATGACTTGGTAGGGATATCTGTGACATCACTTGCTGATGGGTGTGTTAAGGTCCACTGTTTTCTGGATCACAACTCAAAGACCAGTAAAACATTTGCAGATAGAAGTAGCTGTGAAGTCAAAGTAAGAGACAAAAAAGCATTTATAGACAGAAAACACATCTTTCTGCAGTGCAGTGATACTGGTGCATGTAAAGGGGTTATCAAGCATTTGTTTTAAAATGTTTGTTCATAAAATGGTTTATATATAGTGCTGCACTCTTGGTAAACATAATAAACATGTTATGCTTACCTCACCACACTCCCCCAGTGCGGCCTCTCTGATGTCCCTGGCTGACTGAAGCTCCGCTTCTTCTGAGACAAACTTGGCTCAGGGGTGATACCCCATTCAGCCAATCATGTCTCAAAGAATTCATCTAGGGATTTTGTGAGTATATGGACCCACAAATGATTTAGGAATGTTTTAAGCATATTCATTGAAAACAAAACAAAATTTCAGTAAAATTAATTAAAATTATTTTTCATTTTTAGATAAAGGAATAAGCACCCAAAAATTTGTTGCTTAACTGAGACGGGACAGCGCCGTAGGCAGTAATTAGCTGAGGGGACTGTCACTCCTGAGATCGGTTTGTCTCCGAAGTAGTAGAGCTGCAGTTAGCCAGGGACATTGGAGAGGCCGCACCAGGGGAGTGCGGAGAGGTACTGTAAGCATAACATGTTTATTATGTTTAGAAAAAGTGCAGCAAAATATAAAAACTTTTTAAACACTGAATAATCTTGCTTTTAACTTTACAGAAATTTCAGGTGCCCTAGTTTTGTGTTTTTTCTTTTGTTAATAATTTAGCTAAGCGCTTTTCTGCCCCTTACCTCAAGCGTTGACTTTGAACCACAGCTACTTCTGCCTACAGATGTTTTGTTGGTCTTTGAATACTGAGATATAATCCAGGAAGCAGCAATCACCCAGTTTACTTAATACATTACATATTACAAAATGATCTTACCGGAAAATACCCAGCAAACTACAAGAACATGTACTATGAGAATGGAAAAAATACAGCTTTTAAAATGCAGAGATTAAAAAAAGCTAAGTACCAAACTAAAGTAAGCCATGCTTTTAATGAGTTAAAACTAAGTGTCATTAATACCTTTATGTCATAGTGTTATATGTAAAGGACTGGATTACATGAACACAGACCACTTCATAAAAACGCACCATTCCCCATAAGAATATAGTGCAGAAAAAAATACAATGAAATGTGCAATTACCATAAAAAATCTTCTCAGAATGCTTAGCATGCACATATGAAAAATAATATAGATGAAAGCAAGTCATTTATTAGATGATAGTGATGTTTTAATATCCAGCATGGTGTATTCATTAAAGTGCTATCACAGGAAATGCATAAAACATGAAGGAATAAAATGTCATCTCTGCTGATACCTTCATGTGAATCAATTTCTCTTTCGCATTGTTCATATGAATGAATTATTTGTTGCATATTAAAAGGAACACATAGGAGATGCTCTGCTTTGTACTACACTGCAATTCACCACATGTGTAATGTTCATGTATTATTCTAACATTAAACCACTAAATGTTTCTAGGGAAAGAGAACCAAGATATAAGGACAGGATAAGAGATCTGCAGGATTTGCTTAAAAGGCTGGAAATTGGCAGATTTGAAAAGGAAAAGTGGGATAGGCCCTTTAGAGATTTATTAACCAGACATTAATTAATTAATTAATTTACTTTTTATATAAAAGGAGGCAATGAGGGTACTTTGATAACTTGGGCCAACCCCTTTAAGCTATTTCACCTGGATATAGGGACACAAAGCAATCCATTATTATAGGCCGGCAGTATGGTTCAGTTATTGACAAGGCTATTTTGGTGAATTTCATGCACGCAGGGAAGATGAATGCCCAGTAAACATGTTCCAGAGATAATAATTGTTGCTCCAAGACTTTGCTCCTCTTTATAGTACTTATGTTTGTAAACATTCAGGTCTAAATATAAAATTCCACAATGTTCACTCAGACCTGTGCATTGAGATTTCCTAAAGCTATGGTGCGGCATAACTTGCTGACATCTCTAAATTCTACCAGTCATATCACATAGAAGATGTATTTAAATTGACAATTTTACAGTCCTGGCCTGAAGAAACAAGCACTTTCTCTTGTGTTAGACACATGCGTGCGTGCGCACACGCACACACACACACACACACACACACACACACACACACACACACTATAAACAACAATTAGTGATGGGTTAATCATCCTACTCTGAAGATAGCAGTAACTTACAGTATGTGCAGATAGCAGATTGCCCCAGTATTTCTACATTATTTTAAATTCTCCAAACACCTTTTCACCATAGTTAGGTGTGTGTTGAGTACTAGTGGCAGGATTTCATGTGTATTGCTACATATAGCAGAAGATGACTCAAGTAGCCTGTCATGCAGTATCAGTCAGGAGTGGTACCAGCAGGCGGGGAATAAATGATTTTGCAATACTGGTGTTATTAAGTTGTCAGGTGTCAGCAAATAATAATATATACTGCTTGTAGAGTGATTTTTCCCATTTCTCACAATTTGATGTCACACTATATATTTTGCTGCTACTGCATTCATATGATATTAGTAAAATTGAAAGATTAAATTGATCTCCTCCTGCAGAGTTACATGTGAGAGCTATTTAAGGAAAAAACATATCATACACTGGACAATATGGCAGAATTTATCTTATTTTTATTCCTTCCAACATTGTATTATAAATATTTATGTACTGTATATACCTCTTACAGAATGGCCATACACATCTGAGATTGAATACAAACTAATTTTTAGATGTCTATTGTAAACATAGTGGACCCCCAGGAGCAAATGATTGGACTGGTTTCTGAGATCCAAAAGCTTTTAGTGTTAAGTAAAGTTTAGTCAATGTATGTAGTGTGTGGCCTAACTTATATTTATGGTTTTTGTTCTTCCAGTCAGTCTATGATTCTTGGCTTAGAAGAAGGAACAGCACTTGTTACATCCGAAAGACTGAAGGTGATGGGTCCAAACCTAAATCAATGATCAGCCAACGAATGTTGTCATCGGCTGATCGTTGTATCTATTTCACGGAGCGATAATCGGACGGATACGATCGAAACGGACGATTATCATTCCGTGTAATAGGGCCCTTACTATTAAAAATGCCCCAGAATTCTGACATAATTTGTGGCAACAAAAAATTGTCTTATGTCACATATATTGTGAGTTGTAGATGCTTTCTAAATACTTTTCCCTGCATCCAACAAAAGGGGTCGCCTTAGCAAAAGTGTGTGTGTGTGTGTAAGTGTAAATTATTAGCTCATTCATGTGGAATGACTATGTTACACAGAGAATGTCAAACTTTGACAATTTTACAATTTTTGGGAAACTTTGGAGTTTTTCACAAATGATCAGTAAAGGTATTGACCAATATTTATCACTAGCATAAAGCACAAAGGGGGAGATTTATCAAACTGGTGTAAAGTAAAACTGGTCATTATCAAATATGGAGACAGAAACAAAAGGACAGCGCACCATGGCGAGGATCAGTGTGTACTGGGTGAGAGAAAAAAAAACAAGGGCTGATAACTCTCACCGGTTTGAGTTGTGCATACAACAGAGGCACAACTCTCGTGTACCGTATTTTACGGCGTATAAGATGACTTTTTAACCCTGAAAAATCTTGTCAGAAGTCGGGGGTTGTCTTATACGTCGGGTATGGTCGCCCCATACGGTGGGGGGGGCTCAAAAATGGCCCGCATCCCCACCATATGGGGTGAACATTTAAAAAAAACAAACAGTTAACTCACCTGGGCCCGTTCCCGACCTCCGTGTGTCTTTTGCTCCACTCCCGTTCCTGGCGCAGCCAGTGTAACGTACACTGATTGCGCCGGGGATGCCCGAACCCCTCCCGAGCAGCCGAGCGTCTAATCAGAGAGCTTTCGGAAGAATGACAGAGGCTTTGGGTACTTCCGGAGCCTCCTGAAGCCGCTGCCATTCTTTCGAAGTTCTCCCAAGCACCCGTGCATCTCCAATTAGACGTTTGGCTGCTTGGGAGAGCTTTGGGCATCCCCGGCGCAGTCAGTGTACGTCATACTGGCTGCACCGGGAACGGGAGCGGAGAAGATGATGGCGGAGGCCGGGAACGGGCCTAGGTGAGTTAACTGTTTGTTGTTTTATTAATTTAGCTGCAGTTAACCCCTGCCTGACCGCAGCAGGGCTGCGGTAAGGCAGGCGTTAACATTTTCCGAACCCTTGACAATCTCTTTAAAAGTCAGCGGTCTGCTTACACGCCTAGTCGCCTTATACCCCGGAAAATATGGTAGGCAGTAACAGACCGCAGCCACTACCGATATCCAAAGGGGATAGAAACAATAGAAAAACACTCCAAACACCTCCATATCAAATGATATGACTCTCGAAAAAGAAACCAGTACGGTTTGGAATCGCGTTGGGTCACAATAAACACATTCTTATCTCATCATCTATTCCCTTCCTTGGACCTGCACCCGGTTATACCTGTTTGGAGGTGTTGGGGATGTTTTTTCTATTATGAAAAATGGGCCTTGAGCCTTAAAGGGAACCTGTCACCAAGACAATGCTATCTTATCTATAGACATTGTGTTGTAGAGCAGAAAGCGCTGAGTAGATTGATAAATATCTTTGTGGGAAAAGATTTAGTATAACTTGTAACTTGTTGCTTGAAATCCCTGCTTATTCTCAACGATAGGATCACTCACTGGACACTTTAGTGAAAGGCCGTTGTTGTAAAACCAGGGTTGGAATTAATGATCATACATGAATTCCAGCTGTGGTTTTACAACAAGGTCCGTTGTTTGCGCTCATCTGTACGTAGTTGGAACATAGCTTACAGCATATTTGTAAATACATATAAAATATATAATGTTACCTTGCATTGACATAGAGTGCACTCTGTGCCGTGCTTAATCCAGGAAGAGCCTGTAAAACGAACTACATTTGTTTCATCAACACATGTCTTTGTGATGTCATTGCGGATTATGTCAGCTTGACAGGGGTCACTGATGCAACGTGGACAGCACTCACTCTCTGGAACCACACTAAATTCACAGTCAACTTCTGGGCAAGGCAATGGCCAGCAATCTACCTCTCCTTGCTACAACAAAAGAAAAAACAAAATACAATTAGGTTTTTAGAAAGAATTAATGGGTGCTCAGAGAAGATTTTTTTAAAAAAAATCAACAGGTGCCAGACATAATTTACAAATCTGTATAACTTTTTATTAAAACTCCGGTACTTATCAGCTGCTGTATGTCCTGCAGGAAGTGCCACCTCTGTCCGTGTAAGAATTGTCTAGAACAAGATAGGTTTTCTATGTTTATTTGCCACTACTCTGGACAGTTCCTAACTCAGACAGAGATGGCAGCAGAGAGCACTGCCTCAGACTGGAAAGAATACACTACTTCCTACAGGACATATAGCAGCTGATAAGTACTGGAAGAATTGGGCTTTTAAAATAAAATTAATAAACTAATGTGTATATCTGACACCGGTTAATTTAGAAACAACATTCTCCTGAGTAGGCTTGATCCAACAGCGGAAAAAGCTAGGTTTGATCAAACTTAAACCTAGCCGGACCTTCCGCATTTGATTCCTGATGCCTTCCCGGTCCGTGCAGAAGGATGAACATACTGGGGACCGGCTGGAATTCCGGGATTCAGCCTAGGTAGTAGGCTGTATCTCGGAATTCCAGGCGGTCTCCAGGCTGTCTCCTCCTTCTCCACGAAACGGGAAGGCATTGGGAATCAAATGCGGAAGGTTCAAGTTCAATCGAACCTAGCTTTTTCCGCTGTTTGATCAAGCCTACTCCTGAGTACCTCTTTAAGAATGTGTCTACAAATTTATTTTAGAACAAGATACAGTAGTGTACAGTAAACAATATGTTAAATAGGAAACGGTGTATATATAGAATTTTAAGTTAAATAGAATGAGCACAACCTAAAATGGGCAATCTTATATGAGCAGAGTTCAGCAACTTAGCTCAGGCTACAATTTCTTATGTAGGCCTACTAAAAATGCCATAACATTTGAAAAGGAAGACTCCAACTATGTCACTGTTTCAAGGCAATAAAACAGTCCTTTGAATAAACAAGGCAGAAAAGTTTATTATGGTATATTACAGAAATGACAGAAATTCTGCATGCATATGAAGAAGAATTATCCTGTTATTAGGGCTGGAAAATAATATCAGGCATACATGACAGAGAACAGGGACAGTATTTCTAAAGAAGAAAAAGTCCAATATTTCTAGTTTCCAGGTTTCTTCTGTGTGTAAATTTTAACACCAGAATGAAGACCATGCGGGGGATTTATCAAACATGGTGTAAAGTGAATCTGTCTCAGTCGCCCCTAGCAACCAATCAGATTTCACTTTTCCTTCCTCACAAACTCTTTGGAAAATGAAAGGTGGAATCTGATTGGTTGCTAGGGGCAACTGAGCCAGTTTCACTTTACACCAAGGGGGAGATTTATCAAACATGGTGTAAAGGGAAACTGGCTCAGTTGCCCCTAGCAACCAATTAGATTCCACCTTTCATTTCTCACAGACTCTTTGAAAAATGAAAGGTGGAATCTGATTGGTTGTTATGGGCAACTGAGCCAGTTTCCCTTTACACCAGTGCTTCTCAATTCCAGTCCTCAGGCCCCACCAACAGGTCATGTTTTGAGGCTATCACATACAAAGGACACCTGTGATAATATCTGATGCACTGAGTACAATTATATCACCTGTGAAATACTAAGGAAATCCTCAAAACATGACCTGTTGGTGAGGCCTGAGGACTGGAATTGAGAAGCACTGGTTTACACCATGTTTAATAAATCCCCCCCATGTTTAATAAATCTCCCCTCATGTGTTCAAGGACCTGTGTATAGCCCATATATCTGTAGTTAATATTTCTGTATGTAAATGAATAAGATTGAAAGCATTGAAAGCCGAAATAGCATTGAATTTTCATTTAGGTTTTCTGCACTTACCAAGCATCTGCACTGCTGACAGTTCTGTACCCAAGTGTCTCCACTTTTATATGTAATGTCTCCACTTTGATGCAGACACTGACTGCTGAGCCTTGGGTCACATTCAGGACAGCAAAACAAGTCAACCGTTGGATTTTCACAGTCACATACCATACGACGACACATTACCAACCCCACCTGTGGTAATACATAACAAAATACTGCATTTTAATGTATTTAGTTTTGTTAATTATTTATTTAAAATTCAATTAAATAACAGCTATACAGACATATAAAAGCATGTTAAAGGGGTTATTAAGTGAAAATATTTTTCTTTCAAATCAACTGGTTTCAGAAAGTTATACAGATTTGTATTTTACTTCTGTTTAAAAAACCTCAAATCTTCCAGTATTTATCAGCTGCTGTATGCCCTGTAGGAAGTGGTGTTTTATTTCCAGTCTGACACATTGATCACTGCTGCCACCCCTGTCTGAGACAGGAACTTTCCAGGGAAGTAGAGGTTTTCTATGGGAATTTTCTACTGCTCTGGAGAGTTCCTGTCTCGGACAGAGGTGTCACAGAGAGCAGACTAAAAAGAGAACACCACTTCTTGCAGGACATACAGCAGCTGTTAAGTATGTGAAGACAAGATTTTTAAATAGAAGTAAATTACAAATCTGAAATTTCTGAAACCAATTGATTAAAAAAAAGATTTGCTGGAGAACCCCTTAAACTATTCTGTCTGTTCAAAAAGGAGTGGGGGAAGGTAGTGGTGGTGCTTATAGACATTATGGTAAGACATGGAAAGACGTAATTATTAAAGTATACATTTGTGTACAGATAAGATTAAAAAATTAGGTTTTAAACGTCAAAACATATTTTTATAAGAAATCTTCATGTATATTACATACATGATATAAAACATCACCATACTGTGTATTACGATCATTTTACATGGTTAGATTTTTTTTTATTTTTTAAATATTGGATCCAGATGGAACATTCCAAGAGGCATTTGCTATAATCCCTCTTGTTTGGTGGGTGTTTGAATCTCATGTTTGGTGTTTTTTTTTTTCTAAACATGCAATTTTTTTGTTCCAAAAGCCAGTCATTGAACGATGGACTCTGTTTCTTTCCAATGTTTTCGAGATATTGATTTAGCGGCATTTAAACCTGGAAGAGGCCACACAACATCCGGGACGGAGCAGTAAGATACCAGCAGCGGTGTGGGAGTCAGGGAGGTGAGTGCAGTTTATTATGCAGTGCAGTTTATTATGGACAACCCAGGATATTTAATGGCAGATTGATTGATATTATGAAGATAGAAGAAAATAAACTTGGGTGTCAACAGGGCCGATTCTAGGCTTTCTTCTGCCTAAGGTGAAACCTGAAATGGTGCCCCTCTCCCCCATTGCCCACACTGACCCATTGCCTCCCCCCCACACACACAAGCCTATTGGAAATCCTAAATAAGTAAGGTGTGTGCAGAAAACATGCAGTCTATAATAAGTGCATACACAATCCAGTGATGGGGTCAATGATGTCAGTGGTGTATAGCAGACACTATGATTTATGGCCACTCTACAAAACATGCCGCCTTTACAAATCTGCCGCCTGAGCAATTCACTCATTTGGCCTCAGGACAGAGACGGCCCTGGGTGTCAAGTTTATATTAGAAGACAACAAGGTTTTCTCAAACTTTTCCCAAAGGGGTTTAATTTTTGAGCAATAAAACCAAATATGAGTTAAAAATACTAACTTTTTTGTATGACCAACATTTTGAACACTAATTTTAATCAGTTTAACTTGTGAAGAAGAGCTGGAATTTTATATCATCTAGTTAGCAATTTATAAATGGTCAACTGTATATTCGTGTTTACTGACGCAGAATGGGCGATTCCAATAGTGTAATCTATGTACTCCTTCTGATTGAACGTTATGTTTCTCTGCCCATTAAATCATAAAGGAGAGTTTAGACTAATATTACATTTTATTATACCAGTAGTAGTAGAATGTCTGGAAAAGAACACCTTTAAATGTTAGAGAGATAATGTCAACTAACCTGGCATGAACATACTGAGCATCGATCATTTTCCAGCACCCAAATCTGCCCATTATGCTTGATTTTTTCCTCATGTATACAATCACCAGAACAGTTTTTACCATGTGGACAACGGCAATCATATCCACCATCCAAATTGAAGCAAACGGTATCATTACTGCAGCTATGTCTTCCTGTGGCACATTCATCAATGTCTATAGAAAAAACAACACAGTCACTTCCATTACCCTGGAATTCACTATTGTTAGCTGCACAATAAAATTTTACTTAATCAAGAATATTTTCACTGGGGCATTTTTAGAAATGAAGTTGGTCACACATTATAGTTACAACTGGACATAAAAAAAAAAATGAATTATATAATTAAAAATTCTGCCTTAATCGATTAACAATTTAAGGTGCAACTTCCTACAAATCATTTAATGTTATAAATGTTTAACCTGGAAAAACACTTGACATATAAAATATAAATATAAGATATAGCATTTTTAATTCTAGGCAATTCAATAGGCCATTATTATTTGCTGAAAAACACAGACTATGATTTCTATTGGCAATGTGACTGGTAGTCATTAGACCAATGTGGCTAGCACTATAAAGCTGTGCTCACACACACTTTTATAAAATGTATTTGGAGACATGAAACTTTTTTTTGGAAAGTATTTTGAAGTAAAAAAGGGCGTTTTAAGCCTCAAAATACATCAATTTTTATATAATTTTTTTATTGATATACATTTAACAGGAGCAGATACCCTCACTGAGGGAGTGTGACCTGGTCCCAGTACCTTATAGCTGGGAGTGTCAGAGAGTTTTACCTGGCAGTCTCAAGTGGGTATGCTTCCTTCGCCTTCTTTTCAGCTCATGCTTGATTGACAGCCTGAGTGATAGGCTTTGCATTAAGTTTCCAGCTCTCAGACTGCCAATCAAGCCTGACTGACTGAAAAGAGGGTGGAGGCAGCGTGTTTCACTGGAGACGGACCAGTAGTGCCCCTGCAGCAAGGTACACAGTCACACTCCCTCAGGGTTCCCTTTATTTAATTACATGGAAAAAATGCTTGTTAGTTCACATGTATTTATTTTTTGTGGCTGAAAATATTATTTTACATATTCATTGATCTTTTTACATGTTTTGCCGTAAACTCTTCCAAATATTTAAAAGTCGCAAGCAAAGGTCTAATTTGCATAAACAACCATAAAAAGCTCTCAGAAATTTCCTTATTGATTATTGCCATGTTTTCTTAATCTGTTTCTATTTTTGCATTGTAATTTTTTTATTTTTTTATTTTGTAATACTTTGTTATAGTGGCTGCCATCTTGCCTAACCTGTTTGTTATAGCTTTATCACAACTATTTGTAACATGATTTATGGTAAGCTTCATGGACATACATAACAATGGACAGGACCTGTCCCCTTAAGATAAATGTAAAACGTTCCACAGGGAGCTGCTATTGTCTTATACTAATGCTATCTGCTGGTGTCACATGTCGCTGTAATGCTGTAGATTTCACTTTGAAAAAATTTAAATTTCAGAATTATTTTATAATATAGCGAGTAAAATGGAGAATAAGAAAAACAACACCATTCTTAAAAAGAATGTTTAACATAAAACATTTTCTGATAACACATTCCCTTTAAATATTTTTTAAACAAATAATCACTATGGCAAATATGTACACAGTGTGCTACACATACAGAATGTACTATACTTAAACACAAACTGTACATAGACAAGTCAAGCTGATATAAAAAAGAACTATAAAGTGAGGGCTCGATCAATACATGATTGCAGCAACATTTACATACCAGTACATTTATTTCATTGAAGGTTTTATAGTGCAGTAAATAAAGAAGCTGCAAGGCCCGTAAAATGCATCAACTGATTAGAGAAGTCAAAATATTCAAGATATATAATGTCAGCAAATGGAGAGGTCACATGACAGCTATAATGTAGAGCCTTAAACCTCCATTAGGAATGACTGAAGCATACATATATCAAATGCAGGTAGTTTTTATTTACATTTTAGAATTAGAGTTCCTATGGATTACCTGAGATGGACAAAAAAAAAATATCAGAGGAAATTTAATTTCTAGTCCAGGCCCAGCTATTAGATCAGAAGATTAATGCAGTACTTTAATGTATGCAATTTCTAATACCTGGCTTATCATATATTTTAAACAGTGCAGTTGTCTACTATGGTAATGACTTGCATAAGGTGTGTGTGTTTAAAAAGTCACTGTCGTATTTATTTTTATTTTTTTGCAGAAATCAATAGTCCAGGCGATTTAAGAAACTTTGTATTTGGGTTTGTTAGCCAAATATGCCATTATCTGCATTTAAAAAGCCTTTTTCCAGGTCCCCCCCCCCTCCTCTTTTCCATCCACTGCAAAAAAATCAGGAAATTGTGACTTGTTGCATCAGACGTACCCAGTCTGTTCTAGGGTGAGGGGAGGGGGGAGGAGGAAGGAGGGAGTTAGCTGACAGCAGATAACAGAGGATTACAGGCACTGAGCTGGTTGAACACTGTAATCAGAGCTCAGAGAGGTCAGTGGTGACTGTCAGAGGAGATAAAGGGTGAGGTATTTGTAGATTAACTATTTGTTGTCCTGTTTTTGTCTTTTATTTAGCTCTCTCCATAGGAGAACAATGAAGACAGGGGGGAGAGCTTCAAACTGCTTTTTCATGATAAAAATGCATTTTTTGGCTAATAAACCCAATTACAAAGTTTCTTAAAATCGCCTGGACAATTGATTTCTGCAAAAAAAAATATTTCACGACAGTGACACTTTAACCCTTTGAGGACCAGGCCCAAAATGACCCAGTGGACCGCGCAAATTTTGATCTTAGTGCTTTCGTTTTTCCCTCCTCCCCTTCTAAGAGCTCTAGCACTCTCAGTTTTCTATCTACAAGCCATGTAAGTGCTTCTTTTTTACAGGAATAGTTGTATTGTGTAATGGCGTCATTCATTTTACCATAACATGTATGATGGAATTCCAAATATATTATTTATGAAGATATAAATAGGTGAAATCGTAAGAAAGAATGCAATATGGTAACGTTTGGGGGGTTCCTGTGTCTACGTAATGCATTATATGGTAACAGCGACATGACACTATTATTCTATAGGTCAGTCCGAACACAACCATATGCAGGTTACACAGATTCTCTAATGTTGTATATGTATTTTTTTTATGAAATCCTTTTTTTTGGCAATTAAATATTAATAAAATGGGCCTATATTATATTAATATAATGGGCTGTATGGGGTGTCATTTTTTCCGCCATGATCTCTAGTTTTTATTAATACCATATTTGTGAAGATCGGACGTTTTGATCACTTTTTATTGATTTTTTTTTAATATATAATGTAACATAAAATCGGTAATCTGCGCATTTTTTCCCCTCTTTTCGTGTACGCCGTTTACCGGTCGCAATGACGCTTGTTATATTTTAATAGATCGGACAATTACGCACGCTACGGTATATTATATGTTTATCTATTTATTCATTTTTATATGTTTTATTTATATAATGGGAAAGGGGGGTGATTTAGACTTTTATTGGGGGAGGGGTTTTGGGGTAGTGTAATAGTGTTTTGAACTTTTTTTTTTTTACACTTTTGAAGTCCCTTTGGGGTACTTCTACATACATTACTTTGATTTCTACACTGATGAATGCTATGCCATAGGCATAGCATTGATCAGTGTTATCGGCGATCTGCTCATTGAGCCTGCCTTTGCAGGCTCAGTGTAGCAGATCGCCGATCGGACCGCACGGAGGCAGGTAAGAGACCCCCGGCAGTCCGTTTCAACGATCGGGACCCCCGCAGTCACACTGCGGGGGTCCCGATCGGTAAGTGACAGGGGACTCCCCCTGTCACTTACACTTAAACGCCGCGGTCGCGGCGTTTAAGGGGTTAATGACACGCGGCAGCGCGATCGCTGCAGCGTGTCATTACCGGTGAGGTCCCGGCTGCTCACTGCAGGCGGCCCCCACCTGCTATGAAGCGCGCTCCGCTCCGGAGCGAGCTTCATAGCGGGAAAAACACCCAGGACGTAAGGTTACGTCATGGGTCGTCTGGGGACAGACTTCCATGACGTAACCCTACGTCCAGGGTCGTCTAGGGGTTCAAGCAGATTTATAGTTCAAACTTTAGGTATTGAAGCAAAAACTAATGGTGTGCGACGTATGTCTTCTAGTAAACAACATGTTTTGTGGCAGAATCTGAAATTGCTATAAGGTGAACCTCTGCTGTCATACTACTGTGGTTTCACTTTTATGCAGGGTTGGAAACCCAGGGGCAGAAAAGATGTAGCGTTCTAATGGTGTCTAGCAGGTAGGCTTGTCTGGAGCTGGTTTTAATTATTTTTTGTGTGTGTTTGGGGGGGGGCTATGTCACAAAAATGTATGCAGAAACAGCTGCTTCACCCATAGAAAGCAATGTTACATTAAAAAAAAAAAACAACACTATTTTTCCATGTGCGTTTTGTACATTTTTTTCCCTGCAAAAGAGCTTCTATATTCCCACTAGTGTAGATGCCATAGTTTAGCTATTTTATTGAGGTTTGTTTAAGGTTTGGTTTAGACAAATTTTAGGACAAAATTTGGCGAAACTGCCAAACCAAACTTTTGAAAAAAGTTCGCTCATCTCTAGTTATGGCTCTTTGAAGGCAAGTAGGGAAAACAAAAAAAATAAATAAATTGACTGCGTGTACAAAGTTAAAATAGGCAGTGTCATTGAAGGGTTAAATTGTCAGGTGTATTGTCAGGATAAGGTAATATAGCTTTTTAGGAATTGTACAGTATATTTTACACAGTGATGTTTTATCCACTTCTGTACCATGGTTTATAGACAGGCACGGCAGAAGCTTTAATGATCTATAGTTACTGCCCAACCAACAAAGCACTGTCAATGGGTGACTTTTTTTTCTAAACAGATAAATGGTAGTGATGAGCAAATAGTATTCGATCAAATTGCTATTTGATCAAATAGTACGCTATTCGATTGCATTCGAATATTCGAACGATAATGCAGAAAAAAAAATTGATTTGCCCTCCCACCCCGGACCCTTTTTTCCAGCCAATAAACATGCAGGGGGGAGGGACAGGCACTAGGAATACGCAGGACATTAAAAAAAACTCTAAGGCTACAAACCCACACACCGTATATGCAGCAGATACGCAACAAATACGCAGCAGATTTGGTGGTGCAGATTTGATGCTGTGTTCAGTTATTTAGATCTAATCTGCTGCGTATTTGTTGCGTATTTGCTGCGTATCGCAGCAGTAAATACGCTGCGTATACGGTGTGTGGGTTTATACCCTAACTGTGATTGCATGGCTAAACTATGTCACCTCCTGAATATAAGAATTGTGGATTTAGATTTGTGTCACTTCCTGGTTGGAGCTAAAGAGGTACAGAATGTAAACCAGGGAGAGAAAGTTTTTATGTTAAGTTTGGTAGGAAGGGATCCCTGAAAGCCCTTGTTTGGGCTAAAAGTATAAAAAACATATATTTATAAGCTGTTGTGAGACATTGTCACGGCCGCGGCGGCGTCCCGTGCTCCGGGCCGCCGCCGCGACCTCCCTCCATCCCATGCAGCTGCCGGGGTCCCGGTGCAGGGACCCGGCGCTGCTACATGTTCGGCCCCGGGGGGCGCCTTACCTGGTCCCGCTCCTGCCTCCGTCTGTGCCGGCTGGCGCGCGCGTCTCCGCCTCCTAGGGCGCGCGCGCGCCGGCTGTCTCAGATTTAAAGGGCCAGTCCGCACCTAATTGGTAGTTGCACCCAATCACTCCCCTATAAATCCCAGCATGCCCTGTCCCTGGTGTTGGAGCCTCTACATGCTTCCCATAGCGTTTGGCCCAGCTCCCTGTTGTTCCTGATTCCCGTCCGTTACCTGGTTCCTAGTCCCTGTTCCTGATTCCTATCCGCCACCTTGTCCCTAGTCCTTGTTCCTGGTTCCTGTTCCCCTGCATCACCATTGCTCCTGTGTATTGCCTGTCACCTGCGGTTACGTCCACTGACCTCTGCAGCACCATCTCCTGCCTACTGCTCCTGCCACGCCTCGCCTGCCGTCACCAGCAACCAAGCCAGGGGTAGCGACCTGGGGGTCGCCTGCCGCAGCAAGTCCATCCCGCCTTGCGGCGGGCTCTGGTGAAAACCAGCAGCCCCTTAGACTCCGCTCCCTGGGGAGGTTAGTGCCATCGCTGGTGACGGTCCAGTGGATCCACTAGTCCAGGCGTTACAGTAGGCTCCAACCATGGATCCCGGCGAGGTGCCTGATATCCGCGAGGTAGCCCGAGTGGTCGCCCTACAGGCTCAACAGATTCAGCAACAGTCACAGCTGATTCAACAACTGACTGCAGCCGTTCAGCAGCATACCACAGCTCAGCAGTCATCACCTCCGGCAGCCTCTTCAAAACTACGACTGGCTCTCCCAAGTAAATATGGAGGTGACCCCAAGTTGTGCAGAGGATTCCTGACCCAATGCACTATGTATATCGAACTTTTAAGCAGTCAGTTTGCCACCGAGCGCTCTAAAGTGGCTTTCATTATCAGCCTATTGGAGGAAAGAGCTCTGGCCTGGGCCACGCCACTATGGGACCGTAATGATCCGGTTGCTGCCAATTTTCGAATCTTCCTGGACGAGTTCCGCTCTGTCTTTGAGGAACCTGCCCGTGCGTCTTCGGCTGAGACTGCTATTCTCAATCTATCCCAAGGTACTTCCTCCGTTGGTGATTACGCCATCCAGTTCCGCACCCTGGCTGCGGAACTAGACTGGAATGAGGCCGCTCTGATTGCCACCTTTTAAAAGGGCCTGTCCAGCCAAGTGAAGGATGTGCTCGCTGCGGGACCTGCCTACCTCCTTGAACGAACTTATCTTACTGGCTACCAGAGTCTACACCAGGTTTTCCGAGAGAGAGGAGGAGGTCCGGCAAGGACGGCGTCTGAGTCTGCCCCGTCGCCATCCTCGGCTGGCACCGGTGTTCCAGAATCCCGTTGCTCCTATGTCCCAGCCGCTTCCAGAAGTTCCTATGCAGGTGGAACGTGTTCGCCTGACGACTGATGAGAGGAACCGTCGTCTGGACCAGAATCTCTGCCTCTATTGCGGTGGCGCGGATCACTATCGGCAGAGATGTCCCCAACGCCCTCAGCGTCCGGGAAACGCTCGCACCTAGGTCCGGTGGGAGAGGCCTCCCTAGGTGTGAATGCCACCTCTCCAAGGTTGACTATGCCCGTCTCCATCCAGACACCCTCTGGGCAAGTTTTCCAGACTACTGCCCTCATCGACTCTGGCTCTGCTGGCAGTTTCATCTCTGATTCGTTGGTCCAAAGATGGCGGCTACCCGTGACCCAGCTAGCCCAACCCCGGTCTATCTCTTCGGTTACGGGGGAGGTTCTTACCGAAGCAGTGTACAGCCAGACGGCACCCTTAGTCCTCCAGGTGGGAGCCTTACATCGGGAGAGGATCTCCTTCTATGTCTTGCGCCATTCCTCTTCCAACCTCCTGCTGGGCCTTCCTTGGCTGCAACTCCATACCCCTAGGCTGGACTGGAGAACTGGGGAGGTTCTCAGCTGGGGCCAGGACTGTCATAACCGGTGTCTGAGATCTCCTCAATCCAAGTGCTCGACAAGGTCACCTGCTAATGTCAAGCCTCTATCCGGGCTACCAGAGGACTACCAAGACTTTGTTGATGTTTTCTCGGCCAAAGAGGCGGACTCACTACCACCTCATCGAGCTTATGATTGCCCTATAGACCTTCTTCCAGGGGCTTCTCCTCCACGTGGTCGAGTATACCCTCTCTCTGTGCCCGAGACTGAAGCCATGTCCTCCTACATCCAGGAGAACTTACAAAAGGGCTTCATCCGTAAATCCACGTCCCCAGCTGGCGCTGGATTTTTCTTTGTCCAGAAGAAGGACGGTTCCCTCCGCCCATGCATAGACTATCGGGGCTTGAATAAGGTGACTGTTAAGAACCGCTATCCTCTTCCGCTTATTCCTGAACTATTCGACTGTCTTCGTGGAGCTAAGATCTTCTCCAAGCTGGATCTCAGGGGAGCGTATAACTTGGTCCGTATTCGTAAAGGAGACGAATGGAAGACCGCTTTCAACACCAGAGATGGGCACTACGAATATCTGGTCATGCCATTCGGCCTATGCAATGCCCCAGCGGTCTTCCAGGAATTCGTGAACGACATCTTCCAAGACCTCCTCTATGTCTGCGTCATTGTCTATTTGGACGACATTTTGGTCTTCTCCCCGGACCAGCAGACTCATGTGGCACAAGTGCGTCAGGTCCTACGAAGACTACGGGCCAACCATCTATACGCCAAGCTAGAGAAGTGTGTTTTTCATCAGCGCAGTCTTCCATTTCTTGGCTATATCATTTCCGACCAGGGTCTACAAATGGATCCAGCCAAGCTCGCAGCTGTCCTTCAATGGCCACGCCCTGTGGGACTTAGAGCCATCCAACGTTTCCTTGGCTTCGCCAACTATTATCGGCAATTCATCCCTCACTTCTCTACCCTGGTCGCACCCATAGTGGCTCTCACTAAAAAGAAGGCGGACCCCAGAAGTTGGCCTCCAGAGGCCGAACAAGCCTTCAATAGCCTCAAGTCTGCCTTTGCCTCTGCTCCTGCTCTGGTCCGCCCGGATGTCTCCAGGCCGTTTTCTCTCGAGGTCGACGCTTCTTCTGTGGGCGCAGGAGCCGTTCTCTCGCAAAGGGACACATCAGGCAAGACCAGAACCTGCGGGTTCTTCTCTAAGACTTTCTCCCCTGCCGAGAGGAACTATACCATTGGGGACCGTGAACTCCTGGCCATTAAGTTGGCACTGGAGGAGTGGCGTCATCTATTAGAGGGGGCTAAACACCCTGTTAACATCTACACGGACCACAAGAACCTCCTCTACCTCCAATCGGCTCAACGCCTCAATCCCAGGCAGGCTCGGTGGTCCCTCTTCTTCTCTCGGTTCAACTATACCATCCACTTCCGTCCAGCCGAGAAGAATCTGAAGGCCGATGCATTATCCCGAGCATCCGATGTCATAGGGCAAGAGGAATCACCTCGTCACATAATACCTCCCGACCGCCTAGTGCCAGTTGCCACTTCTGCTCTGCAGAGACTGCCTCCCGGGAAGACTTATGTGCGCCCCGCACTCCGTAAACGCATCTTGAAGTGGGGGCATTCCTCTTTGCTGGCCGGGCATCCAGGAGCCCAAAAGACCGGGCAATTGATCTCCCGTCACTACTGGTGGCCCAATCTCCTCCAGGATGTCAAGGATTTTGTGGCTTCCTGTGCAGTCTGTGCCAGGAATAAATCTCCCCGTCTAAGACCTGCCGGCCTACTATTGCCCTTGCCAGTCCCGGATCATCCCTGGCACCACATTGGGATTGATTTCATCACAGACCTACCTCCATCTGCGGGCAATACTGTTATTTGGGTGGTGACGGACCGCTTCTCTAAAATGGCTCACTTCGTGGCCCTTCCTGGTCTGCCCTCTGCTCCTCGTCTGGCTCAGTTGTTCTTCCGACACATCTTTCGCCTGCATGGACTTCCTCTTCACATTGTGTCCGACCGAGGCTCTCAATTTGTCTCTAAATTTTGGCGTGCCCTATGCTCGCAACTCCAAGTGAAGCTGGACTTCTCATCGGCCTATCATCCTCAAACTAACGGGCAAGTGGAGAGAGTCAATCAGATTCTGGGTAACTACCTACGCCATTTTGTTTCCAGCCGCCAAGACAACTGGTCCGATCTACTCCCATGGGCAGAATTCTCATATAACCATTTGGACTCGACTTCCACAGGCAAGTCCCCTTTCTATGTGGTCTACGGGCATCATCCTCGTCCTCCTCTGCCTCTCTCTCCATCCTCTGAAGTCCCAGCCGAGGAGGAGTTGTTATCTGACCTGCAATCGATCTGGGAACAAACTCGACAGTCCTTACTCAAAGCCTCCGAACGCATGAAGGACCAGGCTGATAAGAAGAGGAGACCTGCCACGAATTTTCTCCCAGGTGACAAAGTCTGGCTCTCGGCCAAATATGTCCGACTCAAGATCCCCAGCTACAAGTTGGGCCCTCGATTCCTCGGTCCTTTCTCGGTGCTAAGACGCATCAACCCTGTCACCTACAAACTCCGCCTACCCCCCACTATGCGGATTCCGAACTCCTTCCATGTTTCCCTCTTAAAACCAGTGGTCCTGAACCGGTTCTCCGATAGGTCTTCATTCTCTGCTCCACAAGCCGTCTCTGACGACGTCTACGCTGTTAAGGACATTCTGGCCATGAAGACTGTCAGAGGGAGAAGGTTCTTCCTGGTGGACTGGAAAGGATTTGGTCCTGAGGAGAGGTCCTGGGAACCCGAGGCTAACATCCTGGACCAAGATCTCATCAAGAGGTTCCTGCAGGTTAGAAAGAGGGGGAGGCCAAAGGGGGGGGGTACTGTCACGGCCGCGGCGGCGTCCCGTGCTCCGGGCCGCCGCCGCGACCTCCCTCCATCCCATGCAGCTGCCGGGGTCCCGGTGCAGGGACCCGGCGCTGCTACATGTTCGGCCCCGGGGGGCGCCTTACCTGGTCCCGCTCCTGCCTCCGTCTGTGCCGGCCGGCGCGCGCGTCCCCGCCTCCTAGGGCGCGCGCGCGCCGGCTGTCTCAGATTTAAAGGGCCAGTCCGCACCTAATTGGTAGTTGCACCCAATCACTCCCCTATAAATCCCAGCATGCCCTGTCCCTGGTGTTGGAGCCTCTACATGCTTCCCATAGCGTTTGGCCCAGCTCCCTGTTGTTCCTGATTCCCGTCCGTTACCTGGTTCCTAGTCCCTGTTCCTGATTCCTATCCGCCACCTTGTCCCTAGTCCTTGTTCCTGGTTCCTGTTCCCCTGCATCACCATTGCTCCTGTGTATTGCCTGTCACCTGCGGTTACGTCCACTGACCTCTGCAGCACCATCTCCTGCCTACTGCTCCTGCCACGCCTCGCCTGCCGTCACCAGCAACCAAGCCAGGGGTAGCGACCTGGGGGTCGCCTGCCGCAGCAAGTCCATCCCGCCTTGCGGCGGGCTCTGGTGAAAACCAGCGGCCCCTTAGACTCCGCTCCCTGGGGAGGTTAGTGCCATCGCTGGTGACGGTCCAGTGGATCCACTAGTCCAGGCGTTACAGACATCTACTGAAAGTGTATACACCGAATTTGTGCAGTCTGTGTCCTGTAAAGGAGTTGAACGGCTCTTTCATTTTATTATTGTCAAAAAAATATATATATACGATATTCGGCTGTATACTGTGATTGAGGGATAATACCTGTTATCTTGCTAGGCTACTACTAATTTGCGCAGTCTGCGTCCTGTAAAGGAGTTGAACGGCCCTTTCATTTTATTATGGTAAAAAAAACAATTATATATTCGGTATACGGCTGTACACTGTGATTGCGGGATAATACCTGTTATCTTGCTACTACTGATTTGTGCAGTCTGCATCCTGTAAAGGAGTTGAACAGCTCTTTCATTTTAATATTATATAATATTATATATTATTATTCTTATTTTTATTATATTCTATTATTTTATTATTATTTTGCTGTGTGCGAACCCAGCCTACATATAACATTCACAAGTTATTTACAGCTGTCCTAGTCCAATGTAGCCACTGATTGGCTGAGCAGGCAGTTCCTGTGGTTTCTGTGACATCACAAGAACAGGCTGTGGGGGACTGGATTAGTTGGGTATAACTTGTGTGTTATGTTTAATTCACTCCTTGCTGCCCTGCAACTTTTGATTTTGCCCTGAAAACCCCTTCACACATGCTGCAGTTTCATTGCAGTACAATTGTGGTTTAGCAGCATATTCACTGAAATGACGCACTACCGTCCCAGTTACTGCAAGGAGACTGTAATGAGTGAACACAGCTGAAAGCTTTACATATCTTTATTGTTAATATGTTAATTGTGTCATAAGAAGACACATTTTATAGGATTTCAGAACAAAAATAGCCCAAAATATTATTCTAGGAAGGCTGTAAAAGTGAATTGATGTTTTTTCTCATCATACTGCAAAGGCTAAATCCCAAGAGGGTTCACTCTGTAATTTCCACTTTAAATTGATGCTATGTGCACACATAGATTTCTGCCTCTTGAAAGCCGAGGAAAGAAATTCATTAAAATGCATAATGTTTAATAGAACAGAGGATGTTCAGCACGAATTAATATTCATCTCTGTGAAGCCAAAGTTACTGTGTATATTGCGTGTTATACATGTCTGTTATTATCAACATTACAAAGAAAAACATTTTTCAGACAACAACTGTGGGGGGAGATTTTTTTTTTCTTACATCTAATCCTCGTACAGCACCTGACTTTAAAAGATAGTGCTTCATTTAGTTGTATGGCCATTGTAATTGATTTTATGTCTCCTAGAGGCCTATTCAGGCACCAGAAAGACTATAATTTGTACTTCAGATGGAAGCACCACATAGTGTTACTTAGCCTTTTATTTATGTGCTTTTACAGAGCAGAGCAGAGATTCGGAGACATTAAATAAATGCATTTCCATGAATCCCCTCTCTTTTCTTCCATGAATAGACAGAGCGGAAACTACAAAGCCTTTCTTCATCATATTTGTACTGTTATAGCAACAGCCTTATTGTAAACCTCACAAAATCATATTGATGAAGTCTGATTCCAGGGGTTGTATGAGAGTTTCAGAAATAAGCCTAAAAGCAGTAAATGCTATAAGAAATAACCATACCTCACATATAAATCCTCTGCTATTGTAGCACAGATGTTCTGGTGGCTCATGCCATATATCCACATGACTGCTACAGCCAATAACAAGATGCACCATGAGCACTAAAGCTGTGCCACCGATGTATGTCATGTCATTGGGGCAGAAAAATTAAAGGGGTATTCCAGAGTTTGGCCAAAATGTAAAATAAGGCGCTGAGGCTTTCCACACGAAGCAGCAGTATAACAATAATTTTACATTCTAAACATATAATATTACTTTTTTGGTCACATTCTTGCTCCCTATATTACCATGTAGGTGGCAGAATACTATTCTCTTCATGCATTGCAGAACTCTATTCCAAGCTTTCCTACTTCACCTGTATTCTTCGCCGGCTAAAGCACCATTCCACTCTACTGTGTAGTCTATATTGTACTCCATCATTGCTCAGGTTCTCACATTAGCTACTAGCTCCTGTCATCTGCAGACTCATAGACAAACAGCTATTGCTATATATTAGGGATTTGTAGTTTGTCTCATATACTTTTTAAAGAAGTTAGGTTGTGTATAGTGCAATGTCCCCTTTGAAGAAAGGCCACAGAAACAGCAGCACTGCAGCAACAGGTGGCTTATTTTTGTTTTATATTTTAGAAAATTCATGAGATGATTCCTAAAATAAAGATGCAATTTAGTTATATTTGACACCCAAAACATAATCTTACAAAGACCTTAGAAGCACTGGAAATGTGAGTACTGACCTTCACATGACTCTCCCCCCAGAGAGAACATCCCATTGTCATGGTAGCCATCTCTGCATTCACAGTGGTACCAGCCGGGTAGGTTAATACAGTTAGCACGGCTGTCACACTGAACAAATCCTTCGGCACATTCATCAATGTCTAATAAGTAGACACAGAAAAGTAAATCAGTTTAGACCATGAACAAATACACAGTGTTACACCATTACTGAATACATTGCACCCCGAGTCACTGGCTACAGGTGGGAAAAAATACTCCTGGCACATCTGTTGCATCTTTCTACAATGTTTTTATGTTTGATATGAAACATTAACAATACATTTACAACAGAAAATAAACAACATGTTATCTTGAAATAAAATAAAATGCCTTTTATCTAGAAAATAACTAACTTATTATGTCCCTGTTCTCAGGAAATGTAGGGTCTAGGCAGTCAAGCCCCAAGCAAACAGCTAGTTATTAGAGATGAGCGAACCTGCCGAGATTCGGGTTTGTATGAACCTTAACTCTCGGCGTCTGATTCCCGCTGCGTGCCCGCTCCGTGAAGAGGGTGGATACAGCCGGAGGACCGCCTGGAAAACTGGGATACGGCCATAGCCATAGGCTGTATCCCAGTTTTTCAGGCTGTATCCACCCTCTTCACGGAGGCTGCAGACAGCGGGAATCAGACGCCGAGAGTTCAGGTTCATACGAACCCGAATCTCGGCAGGTTCGCTCATCTCTACTAGTTATCCTCTATCAATACAAGCTGAGATGAAATACCCCTTGGATACCTATGTTAGGTTGCTGGTGATTCACTAGTGATATGTTAACATGAATGGGACCAAGTGTTTGTCTAAAGAAACACAAGTAATATGGACACCATGTAGTACAGGATAGGATGTAGAGCAGAAGTACACATCAAGGCACAGACAGCCACACTACATAGGAAATAGCCCGAGATGGAGACTGACACCACAGGGTGGATGCTGGGGGGGCAGCAGCACCCACAATACACATATAAACAGCACATTCAGGGATAAAGCACATATTGCAGCCCTGCCCACTTCAGGGTCAGGGAATTTGACAGTGTGGATTTGGTATCATGTGACTGGCATCAATATAAGACGAAGGATGATATTAATGCAATGTCAGGACTATGAGGGCCAGGGAAGTTATCAAATATGTCCTGCTGCCCAACATCCATCCACAATTATCATGGTGCATTTTACCTGGCAATGTCTATACAGTGGTACCTCAGTTCTCAAACTGCTCTGAACTCAGACTGTTCAGTTCTCAAACAATAACTCAAACACTTGCTTGGTTCTCAGTCTTGAAGTCTTGTTGTACATGTATAGTACTGTACTGTAGTGATTTGTTTGTAAATTTGTAAATGAAACATACAAGTACAGTAGTGTTGGATTCTGAAACCAATTAAACACATTTACATTACTACTTATGGGAAAAATTGCTCAAACGGCTCGTCTCTCAACCTGCCTGCCAGAACGGATTGTGTTTGAGAAGAGAGGTACCACTGTATATACACAGATTTTTACACCAAATACTGTTCTCTGCTGCATATATAGTTGTAATGTACATTCTGTTCCACCAGAATATTACCCCTGCATTATGACAATAATATATCCTTTCTAAAACCAATGTACTGCAGGTTATGATCACAAGCATGAGGACTCCTGCCTTGTATCATCACAGCAGATGTCATTTTTACACCGCTCAGGTGAAAGATAAAGTCAGATTCACTTTGCAGACCTATCACCCAATCTCTGATCAGAATACCTCAGTTTAACAGCAAGAGACATTTCTGTACCAAGTAACCTGCTTATTCCTACTGCCACAATTGAAGGGTTGTATCAAAGGAGACAGCAGGTATACTGTTTATAGTTTTGTTATAAAGCATGCATATAATATAAGTATTTTCTTGTCCTTCGTGTTCTGTCAGAGCCACAAAATTCCAGTTTTAAAATTTTCATTTCTGTGAAACCATTAGATAAGATATTCTTACTGTAAGCCGAACAGTTTTTATAGTACTAAGCCATTTTAATTCATCATTATGAAAATTACTGAAATAGCTTAAATTTTCAGAGTGTAGGATGACTGCGTATAAAACACAGTGGGTCTGACATAAAACTCTTTTCAAAATGAAGGCATTAAAATATACTACAGTGCAATGATGCTAATATAGCTAAATTGTTATCTACGTACTTAAAAAACAAATGTGTCAGCACTTTCCGCTTTGGCCTATGTGAACCACTTTTTAATTTATTTCCATGCACTTAAAGAGAGGAAGACTGCAGGATCAATACAAATTAAAACTTTATTTACTCAGCATTCACAGAGTTGCTGTTTTAAGTGTCTAGGGACATAAACGTTTCTGGGTTGAAAGTGAAACTTGTTATAGAATCAACTGCACAATTCTTGCCAGCATTTTAGGTTAAACTATCAATTATAATAACCCTGCCCCCACCTAAATTAATTACCTTTACTGAACCAAAAACATATTCAACGATTTTTAATCTTTGGTAATTGGCAAACCAAGACAAAGAACTGTACTGGCAAGTGAAGTTGGAATATTTAGATGACATCAAAGATTATACATAAATGGGTTATCCAGCCAGGAACAGCAGCCTGGTCTTCAGGAAAAATAAAGCTGCATACTAAAGGCCCTATTTCACGGGTCGTTTTAGAGGAGCAAACGAGCACTCTCAGCGCTCGTTTGCTCCTCGTTCCCCGCTCACTGCCGCCGCTATTCAACGCGGCAGCAGCGAGCGGGTGAGTGCGGGAGGGGCGGCGGGGAGCTGCGGGGGGGCTGCCCGGGTGATCGCTGATCGTCCGGGCGATCGCTGATCGTCCGGGCAGCCCATAGGATACAGCAGCGTCTGCTGCCGATGCTCCTATTCAACGGAGCGACGGCAGCAGATCGTTGCTGTATCAGTCGCTTGTTTTTCAACATGTTGAAAAACAAGCTGCATAGATTAGCGGACATGAACGATGTCGGCTGATCGTTGCACTCTATTCCACGGGACGATTATCGTCTGTAGCGGGCGATATCGGCCGAATACAGACGATAATCGTTCCGTGGAATAGGGCCTTTCTCTCCCTGCTCTCCCACTATTGCTGGTTTTCCAAGCACCTGGTTTCTGCTGTGGTCCTCTTCTTTACTACTTCTGCTGACATTCCTTGCAGACTGGAAATGCTTTCTATACGTTCCTGCATTCGTGTCTGTGCTGTACATCAGCAGAAGCAGTAAAGAAAACCAGGTAACCTATTTAAAAACCTGACTGGATAAACCCCTTTAAGCGGACCATAAATATTGGACGTGTGTTGTCCAAACCTACTAATTTTAGTTTGACCAGCTGATCATGTATACAGTGCCGTTTTGATTCTAACCCAGCTATAGATGTCAAGGAAGAGAAATATTGGCAATATTGAATTTCAGCACTCCAATCCTTCTGTGAGCAATAAATTGCCATTGGAGGAGTCTGGCAGTGGTGTTCTCCTCTTTCTATTCAGCCAGATAAGCATGCTATCTTATCTATATTTCTAGCTTTGCTCTCAGAGATTCTCTATGAACCAATGGGAGTTCTACACCTCTATACAAATGTGGAGTTCTATACAAGCAATTCATTTATTTCTATAGTAGTGTAAAGAGAGAAGCACTGTTTGTGAGAAGGCACCTTGCTGAAAGGGACAGTCTTCTGGCACTCTTAATGGTATCAGAGTAAAGGCCTTATTCATGGAGGCACCATGGTTGTTGTGGGACACAACCAATGCTTGTGAGCATGGTTTACATAGAACGCATAATGTTTCTAAAAAATTATTCATAAACCTGTCCGCAGCCTTTAGCCATCAAACCACCCCTATACAGAGGTCTGGCAGGACAGTGTATTAATGCCTTATTATTTGGCCACACAACTTGCATGACTAAGAAAAACATTTTGATGGCTCAGCCACCTTTATGGCAAGCACTATTGGTGCCCAGAGCCCTCTGTAATAAGAGCTCCCCTAGCCCCTCCTCTAAGCTGTGCCTGACAGCTCTAGAGCTAGGGTGGTCAATCATAACTAAGGGGAGGTGCAGGGCATTTTACTCCCTGCCGAACACTTGTGATAGAAGTGGTCTCTCTTTTTGTTTGTGCAAGTTTTGTGGCCAAAACCAAAGTATCATCACACTCTTATACCCTACCTCTGTATATGACTGCCGGGAGTTTTGAGGGCAGTACTGTAAGTACGGTGTGATGTAGAGATCTACGCATTCACACTCCCAATAGCTATGGGTCATGTGAGAAGATTCAATCACAAGCCAGGTAGGTTTCATTTTGTATCCAATAAAATCCTTCCCACCATCATCTTGATATAACACAGGCTCTTATGTGCACATCTAGGACAACCAGCCTCGGCTTAGCTTGCTCTCATGTAACACTAAGGTACAATATTTACAAATGGCTCTGTTAATTAACCATAGGGAGGTGACCCCGTCTAATGCCTCTTATCATAAATACATTTTACATTTGCATTTTCTTCTGTTAAATGGCTAAGAAGCATTTATATCAACGCTAAACCTGCAGCAGCGCTAAAGATGTTTTTAACAGCTCAGTATAAACCACACATTTCCAGACAATATACATAGCATAGCTAAGCTTCCCACACTGCAGGGCTCCTACTAAATTATTAATACATAACTAAATTTAGCTGCATGCAGTCTCTCATGTAACATGGGCCCTGCTACTAAATAATGGCAGTCATACTGAGAAAGTCTCCCTAATATGCATATATAATCAATTGTAAACTAAATGATATTCAAACCACATTAAATACTCTCAGTTCCAAATAATCCATTAAAAATACAATACTATTACAGCATTAATAATAAACTGTTCCCTCCATATAACAAGATCTACATGTAATGAAAAAAAGCTTTAAATGTGCGATAATATTTTAGCCAAAGAAAAGTACTTAAAAGCAAAATTAATAGAAATGGACAGTGGTTTGCAAGAGTATTCCCCCAGCCTTTGCTATTTCTAATGTTTTGCTACCTCAAAACCTGGAATTTTAATAGATTTTTTGAAGGTTTCCATCATTTCTTAACCCCTTAAGGACCGGGCATGAAATGGCCTTAAGGACCGAGGCAAATTTTATGAATATGACCTGTGTCACTTTATTCATTAATAACTTGGGAATGCTTTTACCTATCCGGCTGATTCTGAGACTGTTTTCTCGTGACATATGGTATTTTAAATTTCTGGTAAATTAGAGTCGATACTTATAACGAATCTTTATGAAAAAAACCAAAATAACGTGAAAAATTGTGAAAAAATGCATTTTTCCAACTTTGAAACTTTTCTGCTTGTACAGAAAATGGTTATACCACATAAATTATATATTAAATAGCATTAGCAACATGTCTACTTTATGTTGGCGGCATTTATTAAACAATCTTTAATTTTTTTTTAGACAATAGAAAGCTTAAAACATTAGCAGCAAATTTCCAAATTGTCAGTAAAATTTCAAAATCAGATATTTTTAGGGACCTGTTCAGGTTTAAAGTGTATTTGAGGGGACTGTATGTTAGAAAGCCCCACAAAGCACCCCATTTCAGAAACTGCACCCCCAAGCTCTGCAAAAGCACACCCAGAAAGTTTTTTAACCCTTTAGGGGAGTCACAGAAATAAAAGCCAAGTGTGTAAGAAATTTGAAAATTAAAATTTTCTGTGCAGAGATTTTCTTGTAATCCAATATCTTTCATAATTGTAAACCTATTACCAGAGAAATGTACCCCAATATTGATTGCCCCATTTCTGCAGTTTATAGAAATACTCCATATGTGGCCCTATTGCATTATTTGACAGAACCACAAGCCTCAGATATAAAGGAGCGCCTAGTGAATTTCAATGGCTCCGTTATATTTGGTCATTTTTGACCGTACCACTTCAGGTTGGCAGAGGCTCTGGGGTGCCAAAACCTAAAAAAACACCCCTAAAGGGACACCATTTTGAAAACTACACCCCTCGAGGAATGTAACAAGGGGTGCGGTGAGCATTTGGACCCCACAGGTGCTTCACAGATTTTCAGAACAATGTGGCGTTAAAAACTAAAAATAATTTTTTTTATACTGAAATGTTGTTCTAGCTTTCAATTTTTCATTTCCACAAAGTGATAAAAGGAAAAAAAATCACAAAACATGTAGCGCAGTTTCTCCCGAGTACGGAAATACCCCACATGTGGACATAAAGTGCCAAGGGGGCGCAGGACGAGCCTCCAAAGGGAAGGAGCGCCAATTGGCATTTGGAAGCTGAATTTCACTGGCATGGATTTCAAGGGCCATGTCGCATTTACAGAGCCCTTGTGCTGCTAAAACACTGGAAACCCCCCACAATTGACCCCATTCTGGAAACTACACCCCTCAAGGAATCTAACAAGGGGTGCATTGAGCATATGGACCCCACTGGTGACAGGTACAAATGTGGAACAATGTGATGTGAAAGTGAAAAATTTCATTTTTTCACTTTCAAGGCACAAATGTGCCCATCATCAAGGGGTCCATATGCTCACTGCACCCCTTGTTAGATTCCTTGAGGGGTGTAGTTTAAAGAATGGGGTCACTTGTGGGGGGTTTACAGTGTTTTGGCAGCACGAGGGCTCTGTAAATGCGACATGGCGTTCATCATCCATTCTGGCCAAATCCAGCCTCCAAAATCCAAATGGCGCTCCATCCCTTTGGAGGGTTGCCCTGCACCCACATGGCGCTTTATGTCCACATGTGGGGTATTTACAGTCTCAGGGGAAGTTGCTCTACACATTTAGTTTTTTTTTTCTCTTTTAACCCCTTGTGAAAATTAAAAATTCAAGGCTAAACCAACATTATAGTGTAAAAAATATAATATTTCATTTTCACGCCACATTGTTCCACATTTTTGCCCATCACCAGTGGGGTCCATATGCTCACTATACCCCTTGTTACATTCCGTGAGGGGTGTAGTTTCCAGAATGGGGTCACTTGTGGGGGCTTTTACTGCCTTGGCAGCACAGGGAGTTTTTAAATGCAACAAGGCCCTCAAAATCCATTCTACCCAAATCCAGCCTCCAAAAGACAAATGGCGCTCCTTCCCTTCAGAGGCCCGTCTTGCGGCTGCATAGCGCCTTAAGTCCACATGTGGGGTATTTCTGTACTCAGGGGAAATTTATCTACATGTTTTGTTTTGTTTCTTCTCTTTTAACCCCTTGTGCAAATGAGAAACGTCAAAACTAGATCAATGATGTTGTGTAAAAATTACATTTTTTACACTTAAACATTGGCCTAGCCGTGAATTTTTCATTTTCACAAGGGTTTAAAAGAGAAAAAAAAACACAAAACGTGTAGAGCAGTTTGTCCCGAGTACGGAAATACCCCACATGTGCATATAAAGCGCCATGCGGCCGCAAGACGGGCCTCTGAAGGGAAGAAGTGCTATTTGGCTTTTGGAGGCTGGATTTGCCTGGAATGGATTTCAAGGGCCATGTTGCATTTACAAAGACCCTATGCTGCCAGTACAGTGGTAAACCCCCCAAAATGACCCCATTCTGAAAACTACACCCCTCAAGGAATCTAATAAGGGGTGCATTGAGCATATGGACCCCACTGGTGACGGGCACAAATGTGGAACAATGTGACGTGAAAGTGAAAAATTTCGTTTTTTTCATTTCCACAGCACAAATGTGCCCGTCATCGAGGAGTCCATATCCTCACTGCACCCCTTATTAGATTCCTTAAGGGGTGTAGTTTTCAGAATGGGGTCACTTCTGGGGGGTTTTCAATGTTTTAGCAACACAGGGCCTTTGTAAATGCGGCATGGCATTCACCATCCATTCTAGCCAAATGGCGCTCCTTCCCTTTGGAGGCTTACCCTGCACCCGCATGGTACTTTATGTCCACATGTGGGGTATTTCCGTACTCAGGGGAAATTGTTCTACACATTTCCTGTTGTTTTTATCTTTTAAACCCTTGTGAAAATGAAAAAATAAGGACTAGATCAATGATTTAGTGTAAAAATTTAATTTTTTTTTACACTAAATGTTGGTCTAGCCTTGATTTTTTTCATTTCCACAAGTGGTTAAAAGAGAAAATAAACACAAAACGTGTAGGGTAATTTCCCCTGAGTACGAAAATACCCCACATGGGGATATAATGTGCCATATGGGCACAGGGCAAGCCACCAAAGGGACAGAGCACCATTTAGAGGCTGGAACGGAGGACGAAGGCCATGTCCGGTTCGCAGAGTGCCCATGCTGCCAAAACATTGGAAACCCCCCACAAGTGACCCCATTCTGGAAACTACACCGCTCACGGAATGTAACAAGGGGTTTAGTGAGCATATGGACCCCACTGGTGACAGGCACAAATGTGGAACAATGTGCTGTGAAAATGAAAAATTAAATTTTTTACACTAAAACATTGGTCTAACTTTGAATTTTTCATGTTCACAAGGGGTTAAAAGAAAAAATAAATGCCTAATCACGTAGCGCAATTTCCTCCGATTACAAAAGTACCCCACATGGGGACACAAAGTGCAAAGTCACCGCACGGAAAGCCTTCAAAGGGAAGGAGCGCAATTTGGATTTTGGAAGCTGGATTTGGCCAAAATGGAGGGTGAAGAGCTCGCAGAGCCCCCGTGCTGCTAAAACAGAGGAGACCCCCCACAAGTGACCCCAACGAACTCAGGAATCTGTGGTTCATACGGGGTGAGGTCACTTGAGGGGGCTTTTGGGGCTTCCTGGGGCCTAGTCCTGGGGCAGCGCCTTGGGGGCTTGTCATCACTAAATGGTGATGACAATGAGGAAGAAGAGGAAGGAAGAAGGAACGAGGTATCTTCCTCTTCTCCCTCACTGGTTGTCTCAGTATCGGAGGCAATCCAGGTGAATGCCTCCTCAGCCGAGAACAACCTGTGCCCATTTTTTTGTTATTTTTTCTTTAGGATGCCTTCACACACACCGGATCCGCACACTGCGGATCCAGCGTCAGTGCATCCCTATGAGAATACATACACGCAGCAGGAATGACATCCCGCTCCGTATATGTAAGTTAACGCCCGCTGGCCGGAGCATACTTTACCTCCTCCCTGCTCCGGCTTACTTCGGGGCTCCCGGCGTCTGCTCATCCCGTGCAGCCAATCAGTGAGCTGCCCAGCCACAGCTGCTGATTGGCTGAGCGAGACATCCTGCTGAGAACCCCCGAAGCAAACCAGAGCGGGGAGGTGATGTATGCTCCAGCCGGCAGGGGTTAACTTACATACACGCAGTGGGATGTCATTCCTGCTGCGTGTATGTATTCTCATAGGGATGCACTGGCTTTGGATCCGCAGCGGATTTCGCTGCGAATGCGCAGCGTGAAATCCCCTGCGGATCCGGTGTGTGTGAAGGCATCCTTAGAGGGGTGTGTAAGTGATATGCTTTTACACGTGTAAGTGTTAGTGTTTTATGTACTGTTTTTACATTTTATTCATGTGTTTTTTAGGAGGGGAGGGTGGCAGCGGAGAGGGTAAGAGGAGAGGGTGGCAGGGAAGGGGAGAGAGGCGGCAGGACGGAGGGGAGAGGAGAGAGGGAAAGAGGAGAGGGGCGGCAGGACAGAGGGGAGAGGGTAAGAGGAGAAGGGCGGCAGGACAGAGGGGAGAGGGTAAGAGGAGAGGGGCGGCAGGACAGAGGGGAGAGGGAAAGAGGAGAGGGGCGGCAGGACAGAGGGGAGAGGGTAAGAGGAGAGGGGCGGCAGGACGGAGGGGAGAGGGAAAGAGGAGAGGGGCGGCAGGATGGAGGGGAGAGAGAGAGAGGAGAGGGGCGGCAGGACGGAGGGGAGAGGGAAAGAGGAGAGGGGCGGCAGGACAGAGGGGAGAGGGGGAGAGGAGAGGGGTGGCAGGACAGAGGGGAGAGGAGAGAGGGAAAGAGAAGAGGGGTGGCAGGACAGAGGGGAGAGGGAAAGAGGAGAGGGGCGGCAGGACGGAGGGGAGAGGGGCGGCAGGACGGAGGGGAGAGGGGCGGCAGGATGAAGGGGAGAGTGAAAGAGGAGAGGGGTGACAGGACAGAGGGGAGAGGGACAGAGGGGAGAGGGAAAGAGGAGAGGGGCGGCAGGACGGAGGGGAGAGGGGCGGCAGGACGGAGGGGAGAGGGGCGGCAGGATGAAGGGGAGAGTGAAAGAGGAGAGGGGTGGCAGGACAGAGGGGAGAGGGAAAGAGAAGAGGGGCAGCAGGACAGAGGGGAGAGGGTGGCATGACAGAGGGTGGAAGGGAAGGGGAGAGTGGCAGGAGAGGAGAGAGGGTAAGAGGAGGGTGGCTGGCAGGACGAAGGGGAGGGTGGCTGGCAGGACGAAGGGGAGGGTGGCTGGCAGGACGCCGGGGAGGGTGGCTGGCAGGACGCAGGGGAGGGTGGCTGGCAGGATGCAGGGGAGGGTGGCTGGCAGGACGCAGGGGAGGGTGGCTGGCAGGACGCAGGGGGGGGCTGGCAGGACAGAGGACACAGGGGAGGGCTGGCAGGACACAGGGGGGGGGCTGGCAGGACACAGGGGGGGCTGGCAGGACACAGGGGGGGCTGGCAGGACAAAGGGGGGGGCTGTCAGGACACAGGGGGGGCTGTCAGGACACAGGGGAGCTGTCAGGACACAGGGACACAGGGGGGCTGTCAGGACACAGGGGGGGCTTCAGGACACGGGGGGCTGTCAGCTCGGAGGGGGGGGGGGGCTGCAGGACGGAGGGGGGCTGGCCGGACTGAGGGGCGGCTGGCCGGGCACATGGTGGCGGCAGAAGCATGGGGAGGAGGGGAAAACACCGGGGAGGCACGGGGGGGGGGGGGCGAGGAGGACGCCGGAGGGAAAGGACGCAGAAGGAGGTAGGCGATGGAATCAGGGTAGGAAGCACAGGGAGATCAGCTGTCCTGTTACCGGAGGCGGCCGCAGCTCGGGGGGAGGAGGCACCTGGCACCCTCCAGGACCGCGCCGGGTGCACGCTGCTCCCATGCGGCAGCCGGCCAATCACGGGCGATCGAAGGGCCGGATAAACGGGCAAGTGATGCCCGGTCACAGCTGTGATTGGTGCTGTCTCTGACAGCACCAATCACAGCTCTTTGCCGGGGTCCGATCCCAGAAATCCAGCAAATTGCTGTGATTGGCCGATGCGAAGTCATCGGCCAATCACAGCGATCGTCGTCACGGGGGGCAGGGAAACTGCCCCCTACGTGACACAGAAACATGGCTGCTGATAGAATCAGCAGCCATCTTCACCGGAGCGCCGCGCGATTTCGCACGGCGCCCGTTTAAAGGGCCGGCGTACCGGTACATCATGGGTCCTTAAGTGACAGTGATCCATGATGTACCGGTACGTCATGGGTCCTTAAGAGGTTAAACAGCATGCTGACAACTTTGTATATTTTCTTTTCTTCTCATTGTTAAGCAAACAACAAATAGGACAAAATAAGAGAAAACGTCTTTGTGCGTAACTATTCCCCCCCCCACACACACACAGTCATGCTTTGTAGAGCCTTTGGCAGCAATTACAGCTGCAAATCACTTTGGATGAGTCTCTATGTGCTTGCCACTGGGATTTTTGCCCATTCCTCAAGGCCTAACTTCTCCAGCTCCTTCAATTTAGATGGATTCCACTAGTGAACAGCAATCTTTAAGTCTGGCCACAGATTCTCAATTGGATTAAGGTCTGAGCTTTGACTGGACCATGCTTATACATTTACACATATCCACCACCCATCTTCTCCTCACAGACCAACACAGCATTTTCAACAGACAAAGCATTTTCTCTGGAGGCCAAAAAGTTAAATTCTGGTCTCATCTCACCAGAGCACCTTCCTATATGTGTCTTTTGGCAAACTCAAAATTAGCTTTTTTTTCTCTAGACACTCTTCTATAAAGCCCAGATCTGTGGAGTGTATGTTTATTGTGGTTGTATGGAGAAATACTCCAGTCTCCGCTTGGAAACCCTGCAGCTCCTTCAGGGTTACCTTTGGTCTCTGTGCTGCCTCTCAGCTTAATGCCCTCCTTCCCAGGCTGAGAGTTTTCATGGGTGGCCCTCTCTTGGCAGGTTTGTTGAGGTAAAATGTTCTTTCCCTTTGATCATAGAGGATTTGATGGAGCTCTGGGGCATTATCAGATATTTGTTTGTGACTTCTCTGCAACTTGGCTGTTTTGTTAACAGCAAAGTCACAACTGTAATAAAGTTGTGCGACTTGGATGAAACTTGGTCTCGCTTAAAGTAGCTTTGTAGCTCCAACCTTAACATGCTACTTCAGTTAGCTGATCTGTCTCAAGATGGCCTTCAGTGAAAGATAAATATATAGTATACTGTATATATTGCAAAGTTTGTACTATAGATTTATGAAAATTCTGTTGGTATGAGAGTGTCTGTATAAGTATTGCATAAATGTTTCCTTTTTTTTTGTTCTTGATAAATCATATTAGTATCTCACAATACACTACAGGAAAAAAAAACCTATCCGGTTTACCCTACCCCCAATTCATATCTTGATCCTGTATCCAAGGTCACATTAGATCAGAATGTGTTGGATAAAATGAAGTTTAATTACAGTACATTTGTTTTCTGTGCTGAAACTGTCATCCTGTCACTGTGTTCATGAATCAATGTTGACCTGACTCCATCCATACAATTCTCAGACTGAATTTCATGATTTATTAAGACATTACCGGACAAAATCTGACTGAGCGCCTGTAATGTCTATATCTTCATGAAAAATTAAAAGCTCTTGTCACGTGAATTTTTCACATTTATGCCAAGAGAGCACTAAAAAGATCATACTGTATCAGACAACCAGGGCTGTGATACATCATGACCTACTTATAATCTAAAGTTGCTCCTGTGAATTATTCACCATATTTACTTCAATTTATCATCCAATATCTAAAGCAAAGTGGAATTTCAGCCTAAGGCTATGTTCACACAACATTTTTTCAGCACCGTTTAAAATTACGTTATCTTGAGTCTTAAATAACGGACGTCATTTAGCAGCCTGGCCTCCCCTTAGTGCAATGACAGCTGTTGGTACATTATTCTAGTTTGGGTTACTAATTGGACTTTGGGTGCGGCTTAATTGAAAAGTCCACTGAATTTAATAGTAAAAACAGAGAAAAAACGGTGGCAAAAGAAAAACTGCGTGTGAACTACTAATAAAAAAATTGTCAGCTGTTTGCAAAAGACGTCCGAAAATAATGATCATGTTCATTATTTTGACGTCCGCGGCAAAAACGTCCGATATTTAATACACTGTGTGCACTGGACGTCCGTTTTCCCATTGACCTTAATGCATTGCCATTGCAGTCAGTTAAATCACAGCAAAAACTGACTTTTTTAAATACGAAAATTGTCCGCCTTTCTAATGTTTTTGATGTTGTGTGAACATAGCCTAACTGTAACCTTTGTATATTCATCCAAGCTGCTATAAGTGACCAATGTACATTTGATTAGCATTTTTATTTAGGTGACATCCGCCTACAAAACAATCACACCATTTCATACTGAGAATTTATAAGGTTTTCCAAGGTTTTTGTAGCTTGTTTTGCATGTTGAAAAATAGGCAACCTTACAGATGTTCTCAGAGGCTGGATATGAACCCCAGTGCTGCAAAACAACAGCGCTAACCCCTGAGCTACCATGCTGTCGATGTTAACATACAGCTTTTTTGCCAGTATTATATAACTGTAAAAAATGGCCGAAATTTATAATAAAAAAAATGCCATTTTTTTAATTGCTCGAATTTAAATTGTACCTGCATTTTTCCTTTATTTTCAAGTTTGTCACTTTCAGCAAGAATCAATTATGATAGGGACAATTCACCATTGTAATTGATCTATTAGAAATAAAGCCTTTAAAAAAAAAAAAAAAACATTTGCCTTTTAGACTTAAATATTTTGCATCAGGTTTTGCAAACTAAAACTAGTCAATATCTTCCCATTAAAGTTTACTCTCTGTGAAAGTTTCATTCCTAGTTTTGATTTATTACTGCTGTAAAATATTGACCCAAATTCTTTACTGACCTAAAGCCAATTTCACTGCATGCATACCCATTTAATGCTGGGGTTACACTGTGACCCCTGGTTGCACGATAAACAACTATGTGACATTGCCTGACTCGTTGTCTGGGCACCTGACTCCATCTATCATACAAGTGAATGGGGTTGTGACTCACAAGTGGCTATCATCCCATAATCACCAAAAGTCCATCCTGGCCGCAGGGTCGTGGTCACAGCCATGTGAGTGTTGCAACACTGCCCCATTCACTCGTACAAGTCAGCGATGGAGTCATGTGAGCAAACACTAAAACATGGAGACAACATTTATTGGAGACTTTGTGGACAGTATGGAAAAAGTGTTTGTTTTTTTTTAAGAAGAAGAGTGTATGAAGGTATAGAGAAGTTCAAGGAAGGTAGCATAAGTGACAGCAACAAAGAAGGAGCTGGACGCCTGGCACGACAACAATAAGCATACACGTCAATTCATTCTGTTTGTTATACCTGTAACGGTGGATAATACTAAAAAACAGACATGGCTCTGTGTATGCAATAAAGGTTCAACAATCAATAGTGCTCATTACAGTCAACTGTTCACTAAAGAGCTGAAGGCTAAAATTCTAACAAAATACTGTCAACAGTCTCCAAAATCAATGAATGGCAAAGCATCATTCTTATAGTCCCAATCTTTCCCCATTGTACATTGTATCCTCAAGTGCCCTAAAAGAAGCAACAGGAGGATGGAGATTCATGTCTTATGAAGAGGTGAAGAAAGAACTTGCAGCTCAGCCATAAACATTTTTAATGGGGATATATAGAAGCTTGTTATTAGGTGGACAAAGTATATTGAAAAGCAGGGAGATAATTAAAAAAAATGCATTTTTCTTTTCTGCAAACTGACCTTAAAATGGGGAAAAATGTTGACTCCAAGAAAAAACAAGCATTTTGCTATAAGAATAAAATTCTACAATAATTCTCAATCTTACTGTTTCCTTGGTATTTTTAACTTTTTTTTTTAAATGGGCTGTCCCCCTTGTAACATAAAAACACGCTACACAGATCAGATAGTTCCTGAGGGTCAGGCCCGTAAAACCCCTGACATTTAACTAATTTTGTTTAGGAGCTTTAATCCAACCACACAATTTCCCTGCAGTAGCCACTTCAGAAGAAATCTAGCACCGTACATGGTAAATTTTAAACTAATGGCTGTCCATGTAGAGAAATATATGCCTAAGCTGAGTCTGGCAGAGAGTAAACCGCTATACTAGTATTCTTCTCTAGCCACTAAAAGTTGGTCCCAAATCCACACTTCGGGTACATGCACACTACGGAATTGCAACGGAAAACCTGTTGCTGATTTCGCAGCTCAGACCTGCTCGCAGACTCTGGCGGCCACGCACATTTCCGCCCATGCCATAGACACCATTCTATCCACAGGCGGATTCCACGCACGTGGCCACCATAGTCCACAAGCGGGTGCAAAGCTGTGGAATCTGCAACGGGTGTTCCCGTAGTGTGCACGTACCCTCAGGGTGGGTTCACACTACGGAATCTGCACGGATAGATTTAGGCGAATTCAGTTGCTCGTACCCGCTCACGGCGGCACGTATGCCGAAAGAACTGACATGTCATTTGTTTCGGCGGACGGCAGAATTTGCCTGCCCATAGAATTTAATCGTCTATAGGAGCAGGTATGAGCGAAGGAATCCGCTGGAACTTATCCGCGCAGATTCCGTAGTGTGAACCCACCCTTATAGGATGTATGGACAGGGTTGCATTTTAGTTTAAAATAGTAAGCTCTGTGTTACAGACAAACTCTACTACAGCTTTACATGCACTCTTCCCTTTAATGGCTGCTCTTTTCCTTTAAAAATAAAGTATGTTATTTTATTTCACTTGTGGTCTAGACTCAGATGTTGCAAAGTTTTTGATCAGACTATAAGGAAACACATAAAAGAAGTTTAAGCCCAACAGTAAATGCTTGAATACATAATTAATTCTTCATATCTATCTTAAATCCCATCACATATGCTATTCTGTGCCTATTAACCACTAAAGCCAGTTGAAGGGTCTAGGATATTTTATATGTTTATTTTGCACACAGCAATTTTTCCAACATAAATATTTAGATGTTGTTTATAGCATCTGTCACGTCCACTGCAAATTACTCTTTGTGATAAAATTCATAGGCATGCCAGAAGGCATAAATTAACCTTGGCTCATAACAAATGAAAGAAATGGTCTAGAGAAATATTGATTTCCTATCCGTACGACAGAAGCACAAATGGCTTGCAATTCGCTTTGTACATATTCATCCTTTTTTATTTGCATACTCACAGTTATGTTTATGCAGATTATGTGAAATGCGTGCAGTGCTCCCATGAATGTTTAATATTGTGCAGTATATGAAATATGTGTAACCGTTAATATATTCCTTCCCATTAGAGTCAAGTTGGATGTGCTGAAATTATTTGGTTTGGCCATGTGTCACTCAGTGGCAGAATATCTGTGGCCTTGAAGAGACCCTATACAAGGTGGGTACATATAGGTTAGGCCCTGTAGAAGGGTCGCACACACAACCCAACCAATTCAACAATGGGCCCAGTGCTACAGGGCGGTTTTTTTTTTTAGAATGTAGCAAAGCTGATATGTGCTTTGTGTGCTTCAGACATATTCAGCTACAATAAAATGGTTTTCTAAAGGGAAACATTATAAAACTACTGGCACTTCTAACAAAACACAGTAATCACTGAACTCAAGGAGATCAGTGAAAAAATTCCAATGAAGTACTCAATCAAGAGTCTGGCACGTGTAAATATAATGTGTAATGCAGTTTAAGGCTATGTTCCCACACAGTATTTTGGACAGTATTTTTCAACCAAAACAATGAGTGGAATATAAAAAACTGAAAGGCTATGTTCACACCCTGCAGGCAAATAGCGGAAAAAAGCGCCAGACTCCTAGATGCCAGCGCTGCCTCAGAGGAATCACAGGAACGATGATGGTAATATTTTAAAGGTTTATTTAGAATACGCACACGTTGATGCGCACGTTGATGCACAACTATCTGAGGAAGAAAGCTTATGCTTTTGAAACGCGTAATTCTAAATTGTGCGTATTCTAAATAAACCTTTTAAATATTACCATCATCGTTCCTGTGATTCCACTGAGGCAGCGCTGGCATCTAGGAGTTTGACGCTTTTTTCCGCTATTTGCCTGCACTTCTACGGGCCTCTTTGGGAGCATCCCGGTCTGTCTCTCCCAGCTAGCTGCAGCCCTGAACACAGACGCCAAGTTGAAACAGGACACAGTACCCCATAAAGGGGTGATATGCAACAAGCCCAAGGGGCTTTAAGGTGAGCCTCCATCTACCTTTCCATTTACCCACTGGTACCTATGGTATCCCGCCTTTCGCTTTTTTTCCTTTATCCTATCTATGTTCACACCCTGTTAAAATTCAGTGGATGGCTGCCATTTAATGGCAAATAATTGCCATTATTTTAAAATAACGGACATTATTTGCCATTAAATGGCGGCCATCCACTAAATTTCAATAGTGTGTGAACATAGCCTTTCTGTGTTTTCAATCAACTCCTTGTTCTGGTTGCAAAATACTGAGCAAAAACACTGTTGGAACATAGCCTTAAACTGTACCTTTGTTGCGTCCCATGAGAAGCGTTGCTGCCATCAAATTCTAAATGAATTAAAGGGGTTGTCAAGGCAAAAGACCTTTTAGCTATATGCCCATGGAGGGGGGTAATTGAAAATAACAAACTGCACTCACCTCCCTTTCTCATGTACCAAACTGGTATCGTACCACTCTGTCACTGCTGGACGATAGCAAATCACTTGTTGCTAGGGATAATACATATAGGAATATTACCCTATTTATTACTGACATGACCTGGATGCACAAGAACACCATTTGGAATGTAATAAAATGTGGACATGGTTCTGTCCAGACAACTAGCCTAATACTGCACAGCAGCTTCCATAAAAGCAAAAGTTTTTTTAAAAAAAAGTCTTCAGTCAGGAAGTAAAATTAACCAATTAATTAAATCAAGACTTAATATTAACCAACATTCCTGACAGAATAACAAAGGGGGACCTAGGGAATAATGACCATAATATATTACAATTTCACTATGAATGGAATGTTGGAGCCATAAAAGCACTGAACATTAGGAAGATGTTCGATCAGCTTTCAGATGCCCGCAACCTCATTGACTGGGTTATTATTAATTGCTCTCAAAACTACAAATTACAGAAACTCAATTAGTTATTTTAAAAAGAACTTAAATTTCCATTGTAACAGGTATATCATGTAAATAAAAAGGTTAGAAATCGGAGAAAAGCAGTGTGGATAAATAGAAATGTAGAGGAGGAAATAAATTAGAAAAAAGAGTGTTTAAATGCCTAAAACAGAGGGTAATGAGAACCCAATGTTCAAGATTTCTAGCTCTGTGATATGTTGCATTCGTACGTTGGAAGATCAGCATGTATTGTTTATAAATTGGTTATTGGATATAAATTGGTTAAGACTGCCCTCCACATGGTTGAGTGGGTCCAGAAAATAGCAATAGTTCTAAGGAGTTTTTCCTCAAATGTCTCTCACCTGACACACCAGCATCCATGTCGCTTATTCTCAATAGTGCTATTTTTTCATTTACAATACACCACACCATACTTTCACCACAGCGGCATGAGAACAGTTCTTGAATAGTTCCACCCTTGGCCCGAAAGCCAATAATCATCCCTTTTTGCAACCTATACACCTCCCAAGCTAGCTCTAAACACATGATTTCCTTCATGAGCTAAGCAATGCCCACGTTACAAAGTGGTCAGAATAATGTGGCGTGACTGTGTATATTACTATGTAACCATGCCATAAACAGCAATAAGCCCTGGAGCCCATGCAGTAGTGGCATGACAGAAGATAATTACTTACCTGTTTCACAGCTTGGTCCAGTAAAACCCTGTGGGCAAGCACACATATTGGGAGCAATGCAAGTTCCTCCATTCCTACAGCCATCCTTGCAAAAAGCTTAAAAAAGAAAAAAAGAAAAAAAGAGTGACATTACGATTATGGTTCTGGTAGATTCATAATTTAAAATCCTAAACAGTAAATGAGTGGATGTGTTTCAGTAGGTACATTTGAGTTTAAGCTGCACATTTTTATAAATCTCCTTAAATACCCCATGTTCTATTGTTAAATGTCATTCATACAGTGGACATTGCTCATTTTCAACTTTGTCCTTTTTGGTTCAAAAGCATGGAGACACTTGGATAAATGTATATGTATATATCTGACAGAGAATTTGAAAATGATTCCAAATCAATGATGTACATTTATTCCACATTTATTTTACACATAGAGATATAGCTAAAAGATTACAATACAACGAGAGAGCAGAGATTATGCGGAAATCCAAAAAGTGCAGTATGCGAGTCATTAGGGTAGATTTCAGTGCTCAGCACCCAGACACAACAGACCATTAGAGATGTGTGAGCCTCATGCACCCTTGTGTTTGTCTGAACCCAGGCATGCAGCATATGATTACCGGTGGCTGAAGAAGTTGGTTGCAGCTGTATTCATGTTTTCCAGGACTCCATATCGCTGCGTCAAACTTCTTCAGCCATCGGTAATAAAATAACACCGGCTCGGGTTCAGCCAAAACTGAGCGTGCTTGAGGTTTGCACATCTCTACAAATCGCCCAACCCTAATGGCACATACCTAATTTCGACAAACAAGTTCAGTGTTTAAGCTGCCAAAAAGTGGATATAACAAAACCAAAGCCACGTCTTGGCACCTTACGTCTTTCACAGGAGAGCAGGATCAAGTCACCATTGGGTGGATACTGGCTCCACGCAGGTGTCATCCATACAAAATCCAGTTACTGCAAATCTCAATGAGGGCAACACTGATCATTGTGTAGAATTTGCAGAAAGTGTCACAGCAATTGCAATAGGATCCACATTTCACAGAGACAGTACTGTCCAGTGATGAAGAAAACATGAATAGGGAGGTGAATAAACCTTCAATACTGTCCTGACACAAATCTGCAGCGGACAGGTCCCTCTAAGATGGGTGATGCACAGAAAATCATAGTGTGGTAGAGAAGGATAGTGGGCTGGTAACCTTGAGAGCACCAGCTTCTGGAGAAGTGGACTGGTCCCCACACTGGCTGGATCCCACCCTCTTTGGCTTCTACTTGTGAGATGATGTCAAGTCAAGGGTTTAGGCAGAGAAAATCCAGTGTGGCACACACATTACAGCAGATCCTGGATCCCCTTGCTAGTATTTCTAATGAGGGGTTGCATCTTGAATTGGAGAAGATGATAACCTTTATGATTCAAAATAATGTGAAGCACATCAAGTATATTCTGTAGTGGATTGTTGTTGTGTTCCAAATTGTTAATAACTTTGGCAGGAATAAAAGTACATCACATTTAAGCCAAATCAAATCCTCTAACAGCTGTGATAAATAACCCCCCTTACAGATTTGCTCCATTCTCCTTACAGACATGTCCTACACTGGATGCCATTCATAACCATCAGTTTCAAATTATTCAAGTGTCTCCATACTTTTGAACCACCCTGGTTATATTTCATGTTATAATTATTCTGTTATGTAATTATACAATAATATTGAACATATGATAACTGTACCTTTACAAATAGTTCCATTTCCAGTGTATCCTGGCTGGCATACACAGTTATGCCCACCCACAGTATTAAAACACAATGCATTTTCATCACAGCTGTGCTGGTTCGTTGCACACTCATTGTGTTCTGAAACACAGAGGAACAGGTTCATTTATCTGTCCATAATCATCAGTTCATTACATCTTCACCACCATATTTACTATTGACATAATGATTTTACTGTGAAATGTAGCATAGAAGACTTCACAACTAGAAGGAAATGTTGTCGTTCACAAATTTGAGAAAAGTGATGGAGACCAGAAAACGTCATTCTTATTTTGTCTGACAACCTTTGCCAAATTTCTATGAAATGACTAAATTTAGAATATGAAACAAAAAGGCACAACTGAACGCCTATTTAACATGTATGTGTACATTTTATATCACATATCAAAAAGGCTCTTTAATAAGCAATATTATTGATAAAATTATTTGTTAAGTACACAGATAAGGCAGCATGTAAAGTCTGACTGTGGCATGGTCAATATGCGATAAAACAGGAATCAACCAAGCTAAAATGGTAAAAAGGTTTTCAAGCTTATGTTATAATGCTTAGGATGGATTTACAGATTTTTCCCTCCATAGATTTGGCTACAGAGAATCTGCTGCAATATCTGCCATTATTACATGTGGATTTTGATTTGCCGTGGACTTGCTGCGGCTGAATATTTTAACCTTTTGCATGTGGATTGATGTTACAGAGAGTGACCATAGCCTCAAAGTGATCATGATAAGGAAAAGTTGTCAGTCTTTTCCCCCCAGAAACAACAGCACTTGGCTGTGAATGGCATTGTAGTTCTTCTTCATTCAAGACTAAACTACTATGTTAGACACAGCCCATAGTCCTTTTCTCTAATCCTAGACAACTGCTTTAACCCAGTGTCAAGAAACTACTGGCATATCACATGGATGTTTGAGAAGCTTTCATTGGTATCATTATTTGCCCACAAATTTTTATAATAACGATATTGTATTTACACAGATATAACTATAAAGAACACACAAAAGATCATATATTTGGTAAATATTGTACAAGATGTGTACACTATGAAGAGCATAGACTTCTAATAGCTTACTGCTAACAGGCTATGCTTACTAGGCTATCTGAATTTTAAGGGCCATTTCACACGGAGTAAAACTGGCGGAATCCCACCAGCCTCCGTGTTATACAGGTAGTTTATGGGAGGGCTTGTGCGCCTCCTCTCTCCGCTCGAAAGAGTCGACTCTCCGCCGCAGAATTCCACCAGTTTTACTCCGTGTGAATAGGCCCTAAAACTTGTAGATTTAGATGATAGCTGTCTAGAAGTTACCCCCACAATAAAATTGCAAGAAACCAACATCATATAGACCCACATCAATTTTTAACGTGAAATTGAATTTTAAATGTAAATTCTCTAAAGCTCATTTACTTTTTGTTGTATTTTACTGTATAGTGAATTGTAAGTGTGGAGTTAGTGTGTTAGCTGGAGATCCCCGAACCTCTCCCGGGCAGCCGAGCGTCTCATCGGAGAGGCTCAGAGACGTTCGGCTCCCAGGAGAGCTTCAGGAGAATGCGAGAGGCGATGGAAGTTCCCGAAGCCTCTCTCATTCTCCCAAAGCTCTCCTGGTAGCCGAGCATCTACGAGCCTCTCCAATGAGACACTTGGCTGCCTCGGAGAGGTTCGGGAATCTCCGTCTCCGGCGCAGGCAGTGTACGTCACACTGTCTGCGCTGGGAGCGGTACGGGAGGCGCACCGATGCTGGGAATGGGCCCCGGGTGAGTTAACTGTTTTTTTTTTTTTAAAGTGGTCGTCCCATATGGTGGGGATGTGGACATTTTTGAGCCCCCCCTCCCCCCCACTGTATGGCACGACCATACCCGACGTATAAGATGACCACCAACAAGAAGAATTTTCGGGGTTAAAAATTTGTCTTATACGCCGGAAAAAACGGTATACAAGTTATGTGGGATTAGTCAAATTTCACTCAATGTTTTTGCTTCCCAAATAAATCTCCAAACAATGTTAATACTTTAACATTTGAACAATGTATGATATCAAGCTAACATAATTGCAGAAAGAATAATACTGTATTACTTAACAAATGAAGTAGCACAGATGGCAGACCTAAAATCATGTCCTCTGGTATCCTTGGGGACAGAAAAGACAAGTCTAACATCTCATTGTGTGCTTGTACTATACTCATAAAGCTTCTAAGGACATACCATAATTAGTCTTGTAAGGTTGGGAACCTATAATAACTAGTTATAATTAGAAATTAGCAAACTTACAGTAAGCTTGGGTTTGCATGGTTCAGAATGCTTGTAATTTGAATCCCGGTGGCTGGAGAAGATGGATGCAGCCCTAGGTCAGCCTATGGCTGTGTCTATGTTTTCCAGGCAGCCCTAGGGATACATCTAACTTCTCCAGTCACTAGGATTCAAATACAGATGGTTCAGGGTGTGTTTTCATTTGCATTGCATTTGCAATGAGTTCTGAATGTGATGGCTGGCACAGTGCTACTCCGAACACACTCACACATATATATATATATATATATATATATATATATATATATATATATATATTTATATATATACACACACACAGTGCCATTTAGTGTATATATATATATATATATATATATATATATATATATATATATTACATTTGACATACATTATTGACATACATTTCAAGTCAAGTCCGTGTCACTATATGCCATGCAACATTTTTCAAAGCAACAGTTCTAAATCATCTTGCAGCTTATCCTCTTTATTGCAGACCTTTATCTGCAGGGGTATTAGTACCTTGTGCTTTACATAATCACTAATATTATTTTCTTTGATAATCTGTAGTTTTAAAGCCGCTTTATCGCAGTTGGCTATCAGTGAAAGAGTTTTTTTCCCGTAATATCCTGTATTATGATTATGTAGGTCTTTAATTCACTGTGGCTTTTGGCTACTGTACTGAGGAACTTTGCTCAAATGAATAAGATGTAGAAATCCAATGGCTAAAAATCACAATGCAATTTCAATATTCCAAGTAACACAACTGATGCAAAATCCTTCCTACACTGTATGTGTGCTGAAACATTTACTGATTTTGTTGTCAATATGTCTGAAAAAAATGTCTTTCACTGGGCTGCCCCTTTACTGGGCTGGACTGCCACTTTACTTTCGAACTGCTTTTGCAGAATACAGACACACATAAATAGTGTCTGCAACTGAACACTCAACTGTCTCTTTCTCTATGTAAAAAGAGTATTCTGTAAACTGCAGCTGCTTATAACCTCCTAATACACCTTCAATAACTGATAGCTGAATGACTGTTTGGCATTCAGTTATCCCTCCCATCAGGCGCTGTCCTCCCCATACACAGGAACATTTAGCAGGCCGAGTGTTCTTTAAAGGGGTACTCCGGCAGGGGGGGGGCTTTTTTTCATATGACCGTATTGCGGCGCTCCGGTACTCACTTCCCGGCCGCTTCCTGGTGTCTGACGCGGGCTCGAGACGTGACGTTTCAAGTCCTCTCAGCCAATCAGAAACTGAGTTACATTTATACAAACTTAGGCTATGTATTTTTCTCAGTATTTTGGCCAGTATTTTGCAACAAAAACCAGGAGTGGATTGAAAACACAGAAAGGCTATGCTCACACTGATGAAATTTAGTGGATGGCCATAATTTAATGGCAAATAATGCACGTTCTTTTTAAAATAACGTCTGTTGTTTTAAAATAACGGTCATTCACTCAATTTCAACAGTGTGTGAACATAGCCTGTGTTTTCAATCCACACCTAGTTTTGTTTACAAAATACTGAGCAAAAATATAGTGTGGGAACATAACCTTAATCTGCTGCAGATTTAATTTGCATGAGTGAAGGGGTCGCGTGACAGACAGTTGTTTTTTGTTTTTTTTTTGTGTAGCAGATGGGAGGGTAGCAGGCTGCCTGGGGACGGGTATAGGGAAGCCAGCGGAGGAGAGCCCCGCGGCAGGGAAAAGGAAGCTACAACAGCCAGGTGAATGTCCCTGCCGAGTTCAGGGACCTTGGTCGGGGAAAAGTCGCGGGCAGTGTATGCTCTGGGGACTGGTCGGGGGGGGGGGGGGGGGGGTAATGTGTTTGAATACCGAACTGTTCAAACATTGAGGTGCTCGGAAACCGAGGTATTACTGTATATGATTTTTTTTTAACCACTTTTCAATCCATTCAAGTAAACAGTTAACTTAATAATTCTGCACGCAGTAATACAAAATATTTTATTTTAATGGGATACAAAATATTTTTATTTGAATGGGAAAAGTAGGCGAGTTAAACTACCATTGGGGAATTGTATTTTTTTTATATTTTTTAAATTTATTTTTTTATACACTTTTTAAGTCCACCTAGGGCAGTAATCCCCAACTCCAAACCTCATGGATCACCAACACATTAAAATTTTAGGAAGCAGTAGAAGCCCTTCCCTTACACAGCGCTTAAACTAGCCCAAGCTGGATTCAGCTAGAAGGAGAAATATAAAGGACAGACTTGATGTACTTCTCCCCTTATGCTGACTATACTTTGAATTTAACTCCAAAAATTGCACCAAAAACTGTACTGGTAAATACAAAATGCTATTTTGTAGAATGTAGTAGCATTCATTAGGACCTGAAGGTTCTTTTTCAGTCCTATCTATTGCTATTAAAACATATGAATATGACATCTGCTTTCTTCATGTAAAGTTAAGGATCATAAAGCCCTGATGGCAATGGTGATATTGTTAATTCCTTCATCAACAGCTACCCCTTGCAGTGCTGAAATCCCATATCTTGAAAATTAATAGTGTGTGACAGATGGTTTGTCCCAAGTTTGTCACATCCATTGGTCTATAACAAGGTAAATGACACCAATTACCATCTGTAATTACTGTTGCTGGCAATACATTTTCTCTGGTGATTATGGGTAACAGTTCTGCAGAGCCCACCGGCCTTTTTAGCAAATACTTTTGGTACAATTAAAAAAAAAACAAGTATACTATGCTTTAGGATTATTTAGATTTTGAACACAAGAATGGATAGAGTTTTCTAAGCTTTTAAGGTAAGATACAATGTATAAAGTGCTTACCCCATATGCAGTTAGGCTCTATTCATACGTCCTGTTCATGTCCTTAATTGCAGATCCGCAATAATATAGGACCAATGTATTTCAATGGACCTATACACACATCCGTGTTGTGTACTGGGCTGCAATCCGTTCCGCAAAAAAAAAAGGACAGACCCTAGTACGGACAGTAACTGACACATCCAATACAACTCTATGGGGTCTGTATTTTACTGAAGCAATACGGATGCAATACGGATGCAATACGGACTGAATTTGCGGATTGTATACTGACTGAAATTTGCGGATTGGAAAAATATACTGACGTGTGAATAGACCCTTAATACATGTTTTACACTGACATGGAGTAGTAAAATCCCCAAACTATCAAGACAGATTTGTTAACGAATAACATTTATAGCTACATAAAGGGAAAATATCAGCCTACTACTTAAAAAATACAGATTCATATTCTAATGAAGATTTTTTCTATTTTCTGTATATAATAATTATGGGGGGCATTACACTTGTCCAAGCTACCCCATTAATAGCATTCAATGATATTTTTTACAAGAGCAACATGTTTCACAAGAAACTGTAGTCAGGAGCTGACTTGTTGACTTCTATGGGGGAGTTTTCTAAGCATGCTCTGTGACCTGTGCTGAGATCAGTGTGCATGGAGGAGGAAATGGTAAGTTGTGTGGTACCTGTCATTAGCAACATCACATTCCAAAATTGTGACTAAATTATTAGTGAAGATATGTTGAATTTATCAAACAGCATGAGCCACTGTGATGAGTTTTTCACCTTCTTAGACTGCCTCGTCTAGGTTCAGACCAAGGGGGGAATTTATCAATGTGTGCCTAGGCATACTTTGTGAAAACCACCCTTTTTTTTGCAAAAACATGTTTTTTGTTATCGGAAGTACATCCCACTCGCCTGATAAGGCCTCAATTGTGGCCTCCTCCCATGCCTGATCATGCCTGTTAGCAGGCATAAATCACAGCAAAGACTTACGCCTGCCATACAGCAGCCACAGATCCGCTGGATTTACAAAGGCGTGTGGACCACATAGTAAATCCAATGGCGTGCATGGGGGCAGGACTTGATAAATTCCCCCACAAGTGTTAGTTTTTGTAAATATGCCCCACTCACTTCTGAAACAGTACAATGTATATATACATTGTACTGTATATATACATTCTCATATGCTCTCTCGCCTTTCCACTCAGACTTCTACGTTTGCACTTGAGGTGCTTCTACCTGCTTCTCAACTTCTAAAAGGGCCAGGTCGTGCTATGGACAGATCATGTCAGCGTAATCCACTTCCCAATGTAAGTAAGTCTATAAGAAAATATTGACAGAAGAGTAGCCGGCCGCGGAGTAGATTGCGGTCTCAGACCCATTGTGATCAATAACTTTTGACATGTCTGATGACCTGCCAGAAGTTATTTGTAGTGACAGTGCCCATTTAGGGTATGGGAGGAAATTCAAGAGTACCTCAAGAAAACTCATATAAAGGAGAACATATAAACCTCGTAACTCCATGCTCATGTTGGCCTTTCCAGGATTTTCTAACTCAGAAGCCCAGCATTATAAGGTAACAGTGCTAAGTAATCGGACCTGTCATTTGAGTAAAATTTGCCTGCCCATGTACAATTTTGTGTCTGTTCTGACCTCAAACTACTTTTTTTTTTTTGGTACCATGCTTTCCAGCACCAGTTGTCAGCTGTTGCTAACAGAGGCTACTGTGAGGGTAGCAACCTGCGGGTGCCTTGCAGCTACAGTAAGTCCAGATTCCACTGATCTAACATTGCTTAACTTGGTTTTTAAATAGCTATGCCACATGGAAAGGTCAGTATGTATATATTAAAGTGTAAATAAAAATGCAAAGAAGAGGGGTCCCCAAAAATTCAGCTCCTTTTATTTCCCTATTTTCTTAAAATTATTTGACTAGCCACATAAGTAACATGGCTGGTACATTATACACTATACAGAAATAATGCATCCAGAAGAGATTTGAAAGAAGAAGAACTTTACTTTTTTCATTACAATGTCTTAAAATATTTAATATAGCGAATAAGTCATACAAAGGTAAAATTGAATCAGTGGAAAAAAAAACACAATTTCCTTTGGAAATGTTTTAATACAATATATAACAGGGTTGCAAGCTTTTATTTCATTTTTACATTTATATTGTTATTCAAATGACTATTGGAAATGTACTACTCATTTTTTTGTACTTCCTGTACACAGATAAAAGCACATATTTCATAAAAATGAAACAGCTTTTCCATTTGCTTCCAACAAAACCAGCCATGTGTTACAATTTCTGTCAAATCACAACACCATTAAAGCACTAAGGGCCTTTAGTGATCAAAGCATTGATCTTACTAGTGATCTGTTAGTATTGCCTGCAGATATTTTTAATTGCCTTTCAGTAATTAGCTAGCTGTATATTTTATAGCCGGCTAGATCAAATATGCAAAGTAACTTAAAATCTCATCAGTATATGATATGAACAGCCAATTTATTGTGATAATATAAAGAAAGGTCAGTCATACAGGCCATGGTGAAAGATCTAGTTTGCCCCTCTGCAGCCCTAATTTTTTATAGTTGTCTATGAGCTAGAGGTGCAGACTAGCTGCTATGATGTCACCCGTAGGCAGAATTCAGCCAGAAGAGTGGTTCCTCTTCCCCTATATCTCTTTGGTACACTCTCAGAAGCAGAAAAACAATATAAAGAACATTATAAGCCAGTACTGAGCAGTGCACACTGTAAAATAGGTACCATGATGTGTCTCTTTCTGACTATGGATCTCTGTCTCACAATACCCTTTCCATAGATGTATTTCTGAAGTATGTTGAATTTTCAGTAAGTTAAAAGGGGTAGTGCGGTGCTAAACAATTATTCACTAAATAACACACATTAAAAAGTTATACAACTTTGTAATGTATGTTATGTTAGTGAATGGCCCCCCTTCCCTGTGTTTCCCCCCACCCACGCTAGACCCAGAAGTGTAGTGCTCTATACTCACCTGATCCGTGTCAACCCCCGTCCACCATCTTGTGACAATGATGTAATCTTCAGGCGGCCGGCCGAACCACTCCGACCGTCCCTCGTGCCGGCCGCCTTCTGCTGCGTCATCAGCTGCTCAGCTAGATGGCTGACGGGGGTTGACACGGATCAGGCGAGTATAGAGAACTACACTTCCGGGTCTCGTGTGGGTGGGGGAAACATGGGGAAGGGAGCCATTCACTAACATAACATACATTACCAAGTTGTATAACTTTGTAATGTGTGTTATTTAGTGAATAATTGTTTAGCGCCGCACTACCCCTTTAAGAAACTTTTCAGTTTCAGTTTTTCAGAGTAAATAATGAGTTTAAGCGGATAGAAAAAAACAAGTTTGATAAAGAGAGAAAAGCCATTTTGCTTTAAGACGGTGATTATACAGTTTTGTACAATCACCTGTACTATTGAACTATTCAAAGTTTGTTGAAAGGTTAATGATCATTTAAAGGGGCTGGTGTCTCAAAGAAAATTAGGTGTGTAGTGATGCATTAGGTTAAATGAAACTTATTTCAAATTTACAAGCATTTCTTAAAATGTATAGTTTGAGAGATATAGACTCACTAATCCCCCATTTGCTGCTTTGTTTATTAACCTGTTGCCCTTGGTGAAGGCTCACCAGGCACCCACTAGCTCAACTCATTCATGCTCAGTTCAGTCCCAGCCACATGGTCTGTCCCATTAGTACTGGCAGTTGGTTTACACTTCACATGTAAGCAGGGGGGATTGTAGGAAAGTGTCTGTACTGTTGCATGGCAACAACAGGGTCAGAGTTCAGAGAGGAAACCAGGAAGAAATCAGATGTATAGGGAAGAACAATGGCGCTGTGATGTAAGCTTCTTTACTAAAAACAGCACATTTGTTCTCCTTTACATAATGTATATTCATGGGTTACACATTTGATTATACCTTTTTTGCTTTATGACACCACCCCTTTAAGCATCTTCTGGGTTGATTCTACTTTTCAAGTTATTACTGCAGTAGATGATTGCGAGTATTACTACAGATGCAGCTGTGACTTGGCATGATCCTTATGTTTTAACTATACATGATAACATGTTTCTTCCTGTTTTAGTGTATATATATATATATATATATATATATATATATATATATATATATAGCAATGTTTGCATTGCCAGTAATTTGCACGTATCTATGCAATTATATAAATTATATATAAACTTAATTTGGCCATACCTGTGCAGGAATAGTCATCAATTTTAATGTAGCCTGTTTGGCAAATGCACATAAATGATCCTGGTGTATTCACACAAATAGTGTTCTCCCGGCAGTAATGGCGACCTTCGGCACACTCATCAATATCTGATCATTTAGAGAGAAAAAGCAGCATTAAAATGTTTTCTTCTCATACTTGTTTATATTAGATATTTAATAGGTATACATGGAGATACATTAAAGATTACTGTGTTAAAAACAATTACAAGAGGTTATTAAAGATGAAGATCAGTTATCAAAGATTGTATCAATGGAAAAAATTCTGTAAAAAATGAAAATGTGTAATGGTTTCTATGAGCTCTTAACAACTGTGTGATAATTTGCTTTATGACAAAGATCATCTTGCTGTTACTTCCTATCTCAGATGTCTGAAGGAGGATCTGTACTGGTATTAATATTTAACATGTCTGAGGTAAAGGTCTGAACAAGAGGTTCTCAAAAGACTGCATTTAGAATGCACAATAGCCCATGGCACAGAACAGCTTTACACATTTTTCAGATCAAGGTCCATATGCTGAACTGTATCAGAAAACTGAATTTTCTTTTCTAATCTATTGAATTTGAGATCTGTAGCAAATTGTTATTTGTACAATGTCATCACCTTCCGTGATGCTGCATACTGTTACACATTTATAAACCGAGCTTGAAGCTCATAAGCCCAGTGCAAATAAACGGTACCAAATGCTTGCCTTGCTTATGTCACCAGCCATTGTGTGCTGTGCAGCATTGTTATACATGGTAGAGGGAGATATTCCTTTTTTCTGCCTACAGTTATAACATTCTTAGACAACTATGCTATTCCAGAAAATGTCTTTGCTGTCCATTACAGCACTATTCTCTTATGTGTGTTTGTATGAGGAGTGTGACGGTGGTGGGGTTATAACATGATGAATGACATGAGGAAGGAATGTATAGAGAAGGGAAGCAATGTGGATAAACAAACAATAGGAAAACAAAGCACATTTTCTTTTCACTGAATCAGATAGTAAGATTCATACCCAAAACTCTCTTTGTGGTCATTATGGCTGCATATGACCCGGACTAACACTGTGACAGGAAGTTGTGTGGGCTAGGATTTGTGGCTATAATATGAACGGTATAATGTGGCCACAATTTAAAAGCTACCTGAATGGGATCTCAACATACAATTAACTCTATCCATTACATACACATACATAAATATATTTACTGTATATATACGCTGTATACTTGCAGACCCCTGTCCACCTCTAAAGCACTGTGAACTTTAGAAGAAACCATGGAGCAATGAAAGGTGACCTGATCTGATAAATCACATTTTCTTTTACAATATGTTGACAGATAGGTGCGTGTACTTTGCTCACCTAGGGAATAGATAACACTAGGATGCACCGTGAAAAGAAGGAAAGCCTGCAGAGGAAGCATAATGATTTGAGCAATGTCAATTCACTTTGTTCTGTGAAGCGAATTTCCACCGATCTGTTAAAAAATTTGCAAAAAACAAAATGGCGGCTGCACATGCTGTCTGGAGCAGCACTGGGCGGGAGAAAAGGATTAACCATAATCCCTAGTGCCCGCCCAATCAGCTGCAGGCCCCTCTGTAATGTCAGCACCTCCCCCTCACCCTCTATATAAGGCGGTTCGTTAAGGAGGTTCTTTAAGGAGGTGGCCAGTTAGCTGTGTATGAACAAGAGAGCAGAATTGCAGCAGGCAGTTAGAGCAGAGCAGGAAGAGACTAACTAAGCAATTTAGGAACAGAAAGGAGAGGATAATAGGGCGGATTGTTGGTGGTGTCAACACTTCCCCCTCTATATAAGGGGTTCGTTAATGGAGGTGGCCAGTCCACTGTGTGTGGAGGAGAGAGCAGGATCACAGCAGGCAGTTAGAGCAGAGCAGGGAGAGACTAACAGAGTGATATAGGGAGAGAGGGGAAAGGAAAGGCAGAAATTGGATGATTGGCTGATTGACATTTTTTATAAATTGTCATTTTCTGATGTTTTACAACAATATGCTTTAACAAATTTGCCCTTCTTTAATAGTTCCAGTATTGTAACAACTATAGTTTGGGCTGTTTTAAGGAAATTTGTTAAGATTTGATACATGAATCTTGATGAATTTGACGGGAAAAAATCGCAAAACTTGCAAAATGAATTTCCAGCTGCCCCGCTCATCTAAATTTCAGATTCTTTAACTGTTTGACGCAAAATGACGCACCAAGAACATCATGAAAATGAGCGGGTTCCTGCACAATGATGTTCCCAGAATGCCATGATGTGCAAAGGCTCTACTCTATAAAGCAAGCTCAGGAATTGAGCCAATAATGATGGGCGGCAGCATGATCGTGCCGTGTAAATGTCAGTACCAGGAGGTCAGCTCCTGTCATTTATCAAACGGCTTGTCTCACTGCAGGAGGTCTTACACTAACCTCTCTGCGGTATGATCAGCGATCTTTTCATATAGTCAGATAACACTGATCAATGCTTTGCAATGGCATAGCATTGACCAGCGTATGTAATGTAATGATTGCATGTAATAGTCCCCTAGATTGTAAAAAAGTGTATAAAAAAAGTAAAAGATATTTTAAAAATATCACAAAGCCCCTCCCCCAATAAACATTGAAATCACCTTGTAACACATGTAATTGTCGGGTCTAGTAAATTATAACAACATTATTCCCACCCGGTGAGCAGCGTAAAGGAAATGGGGGGGGGGGGGGGCATCAGGAATGCTGACTTTTTGTCACATTTTACATATGATAGAAATACATAAAAAGTAATGAAAAATTTTCATCTAAACAAATTTAGTACTGTTAAAAACTAAAGATCATGGTGCAAAAAATTACACCCCAACCAGCCTTGTAGGTGGAAAAATAAAAGTGCTATGGCTCTTAGATGGTGAGGCTGATTAAGTTAAAAGGTTTTCATGAGAAATTGTTGATTTCCAATTATACAGGTAGTTGCAACCATCTCTGGTCTTTTAACATAATTTCAATATTCTGTGCATACAATTTTAGTTGTTGTGGAAACCAAGACTTTGACTACGACTGTGATAAGTTGCTGTCTTTTTTATTACTTTTTTCATATATATATATATATATATATATATATATATATATATATATATATATTTATTTATACACCATCATAGTCATAGTTCAGCCACAGTTAATTTGAAGCTCAAGTTAACTTCTGCCTAGGGTGCAGTTCATTGAACATCTCCCTGTGCAGTCATTGCAACCACCCTAATTTACTTAATTTATGATGATTTAGCAGTTGATGGAACTCTGACAAGATGCATTAATGTTTTGACTTGACAAGCATCTGTGGACTAACCCTTTAGACCAAGTGACTTGTTAATTCTTGCATGTCATTTGCAAAGATAATAATCTTTTATCATGCAGCATATTATATTCGTACACTTCCCTCTGCAATAATTTCATATCTAAAAAAAGAAAAAATATGTCCCCAAAAAGTTGTCACAAAGTCAAATTTAAAATTTCATAGCAACAAAAGTCTGTTCTTGTTGTGTTTTGACTGCCACAGTCGGATTGTACAACTTGCATGTCAAGTCAAATACCTTTTTTTTCTTAATGGAAATTATGAGTAGAGATGAGTGTATACCCTCTGTATAACATGTCAGTTTTGTGCAGCCGCTATTCATTGAATAGCAAACACACGAGACTGACAGAGCTCACAATGTAAAATCTGGCTCCAGCCGCACTTTATATTGTCAGCTATGGGCAATTGGAGTGCTGGCACACCCGAATGCACCTGTATTCCGATTAAAAAGAAATCTGGCCGGGATGAACTTAACTGACAACGGCCGTTCTGTGACACGGCCATGTCACAGAATGGCCGGTGTCATACATAGTGTGAATCCGTCCTTAAACATATATCATACATTTGCTACTGTGTGCAAACTCTTATAGAATGTGTCACAGACCACTCATATTATTGACAAGTTTTATAAAAAAAAATGCTTGACAACGCTTGAAACGTCGTATTCATGTAGACTTGGACACCAATAAAGTTTTGGAAAAGATATACAGTACCTGGATGCTGTTGGACTTCACTTACATTATCAGATTTTATAAAACATCACTCCTGCCCCCAGTAACCGGATTGATTAACCTGGCCCTGTATCCTCAGCATGTCTTAGCAATGTATTTTTCTGTATAATTGCATTTACAGTTGGATGAAATTAGGTACAATTTAGAGTAACACGCCCAGTTAAAGAGTTTTTCAGGGCAAAATGGATGTTATCCACAGGATAACTCATCAGTCACTGATCAGCAGGGGAAGCCAACACCATGCACTTGGGCCAATCAACTGCCCACCCTTCAAAGTTAACAGAGTTTGCCTCTGTTCATTGTGTAGTAGTGACAAACTGAGAATAGCCCATCAGTCCATTTTCCCAGAAAACTCCTTAAAGAAATTACTTTATGAACATATGTTACAATTATTTTTCTGGAAAACTACATTAATTATTTTGTAATTTACAGGTGAAACCCTGTAGCACAAAAAATAGTTTAAGCAAGCAAATTATTTCACCAATGTAGGTGGAGGGGAAACCTTTTTATTTTATTTACACAATGCATGATATATGTTTAAAGGGAAACAAAGGGCAGGTTAGAAGAATCTATCTTGCTTTTATGTTTCCATAGTGAACAGAATCCTAAGAATATAGTTTTAGAGAAAACATTGCTGAGAATGAAAGTAAGAAAATTACCTTCATTCTCGGCATCCTGTGCACTAAGGCAACATAACAGCAGGTTACTGTCTCCTGACCTGCTTTTAGTTTGCCTTTAGAAAGAAATGTGTCTGGTTCTTGAAAATAATAATAATAATAATAATAATAATAATAATAATAATAATAATAATAATATATTAGGAAAGGGATGGTTATGCAATTCTCTCATTAAAGTGACTTTCATTTGAAACTCTATGTAATGTAAATTTTAGCTTTTTTATTTAGTTTTGCCAGAATTATCAATCTACAATAGCATTTAGCTATTTTTTATGTCCTAAAGGCCTTGTTATGTCCGAATCCTAATCCCTGCGGCTGCAGAAGTTAAATTTCACCCAGCATTCAGGTTTAGATAGCATTCGCAACGTTATCCAAACCCAAAAATGTTGACAGGATCCCTCAACCCCCTCAAAGACCATAACAAAGTTATTTATTTATTTTTTTTGTTTCCTCCTCAGCTTCTAAAAGCTATGACTCTTATTATTTGATGGAGCCATATGGGTTTGATTTTTAATCATGGCTGAACAACCCTATAGCCCTCCTGTAGTCCCTAAGGACCTTTGATATTAGGGATCTGTGCAGATACAATCTTTGACCCTGGGGTACACAAAGGAGTGGTGATTGGGTGAAACATAGGTAAACTTGAAAACAGAAATAACACTACTAACAATCCACTTTGCATGCCAACACAGCACAAACTACTGTTTCACATCACAAGGTAGTGAGAACTTTGAACAGCTTTAGGCTATGTGCACACATCGTAAGAGACCAGCCGTTCCGTGACCTGGCCAGGTCATGGAATGGCTGGTCTGCATTGCATGCCGGCCGCGTCAGACCTCCCCCACCCCGCAGGGAGGCCGGGGACACCAGGAAGCACTGGGAGGGCCGTGCTCCCTGCAGGGTGGGCTGACACGGTCAGCATGCAGTGCAGACCGGGAGCCGGTATGTAGGAGCAGAAAACGGCAAGCGGCGGGGAGTCAGCGGCAGGATAGTGTGAGGAGCGGCCCTTGTGTGAGGAGCAGCGCGGGCGGCGGAGATGTGGTGGGGATAGCACACGACTACTCCCCCATTATCTTCTCATACTATGAGCAGATGATGGGAGGAGTAGTACTGTGTATATGTGCCCAGCACCGAGCATGGAAGGAGGGGGGAGGTAGATGCACAGGCACTTCTCTCCCTCCCTGCTCGGTGCCCTCCAAATGTATTCATTGAATACATTTATGGGATACTTTGGGGAGCAAGGACACTTGCTTCCCAAAGTATTCCATAAATGTATTCAATCAAAACGTACTGTACATAACATTTTTACATAAACATCCTTTGATTCAATAGAGTGTCCAATAGAATGGTACTCATTGACTTCTATATATAGTGCGCCCCCTGCTGGACACTCCATAGGAATTACACCCTTCGTCACGACGTCACGGTTTCTGAGAGAATTCTAACACTCCATAATCTAATAAATTAAGGGAAATAGCAGTGTATGTGCATTTCCCATAATTAATGTACATTAGAAATTTGTCTAACTTTCCATAAGTAATAACATATTAAAAAATACTTTTGGCCGGACTTCTCCTGTAATCCAAGGATTTATTCTGCTTGTCAGATTTAAAGCTATCAAGGTTTTTTTTCCACCCAAAATTAGAAATTGGCTTTTACCTCAGGTGGGGTTCACACACAGGTTTGTGACAGAAAAAATAAGCTGGACTAGATGGATGTAAGTATGTTTTTAGCTTTACAAACTGTTATATGTATAAAAGAGAGATTTAGGGTACAAACCCACACACCGTATACACAGCAGATATGCAGCAAAAACGCAGCAGATTTGAAGCAGATTTGGTGGTGCAGATTTGATGCTGTGTTCAGTTATTTAGATCTAATCTGCTACGTATTTGTTGCGTATTTGCTGCGTATCCCAGCAGTAAATAAGCTGCGTATACGGTGTGTGGGTTTGTACCCTAAGGGCTTATTCCCATATTCAGTATTTTACGGGCCCTACGAACGGGAAAGCCCTGTAATGGAAAGTTTCCCATGATGTATCAATATCATGCCAGGTGGGGAAACACTCCATTATAGGGCTTCCGTGTCCATAGGCCCTGTAAATTACCGAATGCGGGAATAAGCTCTAAGGGTTTATTCACACGTCAGTATATTTTTCCCTCCGCAAATTTGAGTCCACTATTTTTCATTAGCAATCCATAAATTTCCATCTGTGTTGCATCCGTATTTTTCGCTCACCCGCAAAAATGAAAGTGTAGTTAATAATAATCCAGTGAGTATTTGCAGATTGTGAATCCGTGTTTTTGTGGATCGCATCTGCAAAAATACGGATCCCACAAGGTTCTATTGGTGTGTCCAAGGTGGAATTTCTGTCCGCACTAGAGCCTGTCTTTTTTTTTGGTGGTACGAATCACGGCCCTGTACACAAATACAAATGTGTGAATGGGGCCATTGAAATACATTGATCCTATTGCGGACGAGTGATTACGGCCTAAGACTATGTTCACACAACATAAGTAAATTATCAATCACGGCCGTTGTTGCCAATTTACTTACATTGTGCTGCAGGCTAAGGGAATCCCGGCTGGAGTGTATACACTCCGGCCGGGATTCCTAGCGGAGCCGCAAAAAACTGACATGTCACTTTTCTGCGGCCACTATTCTATGGATAGCGGATGCAGAAAACCTGGCCGCACTCTCCATTGAGTGCAGCGGCAAATTCGGATGACGAGCCTGCTTACGAATTCAACTGCGGTGAACGGAACGGCTGGGTCACAGAATGGCCGATGTCTTACAAAGTCTGAACGTAGCCTAAGGGTATATTTACACAAGGCAGATTTATTGCAGAAATTGTATCTACTGTTCCATTCATTTCACCCAGGCTTGAAATTTCTATGCACATGCTTTAGAAACCTTGAAAGCTTTTTTCTGAACTCAATCTTCATATGTGACCATACACCTCTTCTTTGCATCAACTCCTGTTTTGTTGAAAAAAAAAACTACACCCAGAAACTGCATATGTGAATTCATCCTGAATGAAGTACCTTTCTGCCATTTCTAATTGTGCAATGTCAAGTACCAAAATGACTGTCACAGCATGTCCTCACTATTACAATTCTTATTCTATTTTAGTTTTTTTTTTTTAAGATTGTGGAACGGCAAAATAATAACTTGACAGACTATTCAATCCTCACTTGTATTCTACAGCCAGAAAGAAAATGTGTCATGCTTCATTTTCAGTGTTCCCTTTTCCCATCATTATCCAACTTCTACGCAGTTGCCATGGAGGTTTTTTTTCCAGAGCAATTTAAAAGTGTATGATCAGGCAAGTCATTTTTTCCCCATAGTTATATAGGCTACACACTATTAATGCTACTGTCCTCAGCTTACTGTGCTCACATCAATTCAAAGTGAAGACATTTCTAATTAAAACATGAAACCCGACATGTGGGAAAAATGAAAACAGCAGTTACTGTAAGTATCACCCGAATTTATCCACCTTGGTGAATTTATGTGATAATAATATACAACTGCATAACCTAAAGTGTTTCCTATTCAGTCTCTTCTTTCAGCCATAATTCTGTACACGCAAACAGCTCTTCTATAATTACATTCATAGTCAGGTTTCTGATTAAAAGTCTTACAAGATATGAGACTTTACAATTCCACTCAGCTTCAAATTCAACTTGGAAAATACATAACAGATTAATCATAGAGCAAAGAATGTAGTAAAAGACAAATCTAAAATGTAGATTGTTGCCATGTTCCTCACTGACAAACGGAAAGATGGGGCAGCTTATTATATTCTATGTTCTGGCAGAACAGTAACAGAGCAACAAATAGGTATTCTAATCCTATATAGTAACAGTAAAAGGAATTCAAAATCAACAAGGAATCTGCAGTGTGGATTTTGATGCTGTTTTTAATGTGTTTTTTTCACCTGCCTATTTAAGCAGGTTTTTTAAAACTCCCATTGATTTCATTTGGTGCTTCCATGCAGAACTACAGTAAAGAGTGATATTACTTTTATTCTGCAATTTTTCCCCATAAAAAATAGGCATTTTTTTTTCTAACATTCCCAATTGAAATCAATGAAAGATTGTTTGTTTTTTTGTAAAACTGATTGGCTTTTTATTTGTTTTTATGCTTGAATGTACAAGTCCCAATTTACTTTTTAAATAATACCTGTCATTATATATTATAACTGATGGCATGGCTCTTTTTAATAATCTCTGAGACAATTAGCGTTATGCTTGAGCAAATAAGGGATTAGCTAGCTCTGGGGTTAGCGAACGTATACAAAAATCGCTCACTAGGAACAGGACTAGGCAGTTTTTAGCCAGTCTAGATTCTTACTTACCATAGCACTGCATAACGCCTATAGCGGCATGACTAACACAGGGCAAGTGGGTGACATAATTCAATGCTGTCGGACACTGTGGCACGCCGTACTCTTTGTGATACCTTTCATGGACGTCATTGTGGGCATAAAGTAATGCCACTAGTGATGAGCGAATACTGTTTGATCGAATAGATATTCGATAATAGGTATTTGATCTATCGAATATTATCGAATAGTCCACCGAATATTCGATAAGCGTTCAAATCCCCCAGCTTCCGGTTTTTACCTCCTAATGGTCAAATAGATGTTTTTCAATAATCAAATACTTGTTCCCATAGACTTTAATGGGATTGAATCAAATATTTCACTATTCGCTCATCACTAAATGCCACATATGGATCACAAAGAGATAATCCTCACACCACAAATTCTCTCACTGATATTTCAAGGTCGTACTTACACTACAGCAGTTTGGTGAATATTTTAATTACTGAAATAAAAGTTTATTGTAGCCACTGGGGTTTAGGGTATACAATCTAGTTCTCTAGGGTTGATCTGTGTGGAAAACATGGTACTTTTGCTTGGTATATATGTTTATATATACATATGTATATATGAACTTTATCCCCCAAAACACATTTCAACATCATTGCAGCCCCGCCTTAAAAGCACCAGCTAACATTGTTTCAGTGATTGCTCCATTAACACTTTAAAAGGAGGCTGGTGCTTGACATCACTGTTTCTCTTCTGTTAACCATGGTTATCTCTAAAGAAACACGTGCAGTCATCATTGCACTGCACAAAAATGGCCTAACAGGGAAGAGTATCGCAGCTAGAAAGACTGCACCTCAGTTAACAATCTATCGCATCATCAAGAACTTCAAGGAGAGAGGTTCCATTGTTGACAAAAAGGCTCCAGGGCGCCCAAGAAAGACCAGCAAGTGCCAGGACCGTCTCTTAAAAGTGTTTTAGCTGTGGAATCGGGCTACCAGCAGTGCCGAGCTTGCTCAGGAATGGCAGCAGGCAGGTGTGAGTGCATCTGCATGCACTGTGAGGCGGAGACTCTTGGAGCAAGCCTGGTCTCAAGGAGGACAGCAAAGAAGCCACTTCTCTCCAGAAAAAAACATTAAGGACAGACTGATATTCAGCAAAAGGTACAGGGTTTGGACTGCTGAGGACTGGGGTAAAGTCATTTTCTCTGATGAATCCCCTTTCCGATTGTTTGGGACATCTGGAAAACAGCATACTCGGAGAAGACAAGGTAAGCGCTACCACCAGTCTTGTCTCATGCCAACTGTAAAGCATCCTGAAACCATTCATGTGTGGGGTTGCTTCTCAGCCAAGGGAATCGGCTCTCTCACAGTCTTGCCTAAAAACACAGCCATGAATAAAGAATGGTACCAGAATGTCCTCCAAGAGCAACTTCTCCCAACCGTCCAAGAGCAGTTTGGCGATCAACAATGCCTTTTCCAGCATGATGGAGCACCTTGCCATAAAGCAAAGGTGATAACTAAATGGCTCAGGGAACAAAACATAGAGATTTTGGGTACATGGCCTGGAAACTCCCCAGATCTTAATCCCATAGAGAACTTGTGGTCAATCATCAAGAGATGGGTGGAGAAACAAAAACCAACAAATTCTGACAAAATGCAAGCATTGATGCATGAATGGACTGCTATCAGTCAGAATTTGGTCCAGAAGTTCATTGAGAGCATGCCAGGGAGAATTGCAGAGGTCCTGAAGAAGAAGGGTCAACACTGCAAATATTGACTTGCTGCATTAACTCATTCTAACTGTCAATATAAGCTTTTGTTACTCATAATATGATTGCAATTATATTTCTGTATGTGATAAAAACATCTAACAAACACACATAAAACCAGAGGGCAGCAGATCATGTGAAAATATTATATTTGCCTTTCTGTCCATCCTCGCCGCCCTCTAAAGACGGTGGGGAGGAGGGACGGGGAGGCTGTGCGGTCCTAGGGCATGGTTACTTTAGGCCACACCAGTTTTATACAGGGCTTCAAGTTTAAAAGCTGTTTTTTTAGGACAATAACTGCATCACCTGCAGAACGTTCCCCAGGACAGATCTTGGTTTAAAAGCAGCTATCCGACGAAACAAGCAGTTGGGGGGAAGGGGCAGATTGTGGGTACAGAGTCGCTTTAAGTTTGCTGGTTTTCCACATAGGAAGGGTCTGATAAAAGCTTAATTTCCTGAATTGTAAACATTGCTACTTCCATTACCTTAAAGAATTTGCAAAGCCTTTGTTGTCTATATATAGATCTATACATTCTGTGATGCCAAATAAACTCACAGTTGAGTGCTGACTCTGTTTCTTCTTCAGTTTATGTGACACTAAGCAAAATGTGTCAGCATTCCGGCACAAATTTCAGAAAAACATTGCATGCATGGGGGGACTTTCTCAGACATTTTTTTCTGTAATAATACTCTTAATCTTTCTAAGAAAGAATCTTTTTTCATGAGAGATAGCACTGTTCACCGACTGTAAAACGTTTCTAATTATCTTCATGCCTCTTCATTTAATCTTATTTATACACATATATAATAATGACTTAGGCCCATTGAAGCCTGAAACACAAGTAACAGTTCAGATTGTTAGTTTATTTTACTTATTTTTTTTCATAGTGGCTCTAAAAAAACAGACATCTTTAGGCAAATCTTGCGGACCTATGGATGTTAATGCCAGTCCTGGATGGTTTCCCCGCCCAGCATCATGTATCAATATCATACTTGTTAGAATCTTCACGACACTTGCCGTTCCGCATCCAGGTGCCCCTTCTTCCATTGCTGTATGGTCCAGTTCTGATGCCAACATGCATATTGTACAAGTACTTTCAGCTGTTCACAAATCATAGCTATGCAGTTTTCTACCCTAGCTAGCATTTAATTTTTGAAGCAACTTAGGCACTTTTATGGATTTAAACCACACAGACTGCTCTTTACTCTGCACAGTCATTAGCAGTTTACTGCTTGTCCTTCCTAGGACCACTTTTGGTAGATCATAATTTGAACCATGAATTTAAAGGTGCCAAACTTACCCCTTTTATGCTCCTGGCCTACTTTCACATCCTGCTTTGGGGGGAGCATGAGCACCTCTACAGTCATTGGCTGATCTGGCTAGCAGCACTGTGCTCCTGCTCTGCACTCTGCTGCTCTGCTATGTACTGTTCTGACAGCTCCACAGGCTGGGAGCTGTCAGTATGAGGATGGATTACTGCAGATAAGGTGGTCATTGGCTCCAAGATCCCAGACCACTGCTCCCCGCAGAGCAGTGAGGGAGCAAGTCATCATCTAAAAACAGAGTTGTGGTAAGGAACCTAGACAACCATCTGTAATATGACAAACAGCTCAGAGTGCCTAGCAGGGAGACACAGCTAAAAAGGTAACTAGAGCCAGTTGCAAAGTTTCTTATATGTTGGCCTACTGTTTTAGCTATAGCTGTTGTAATGGGAGTACCCCTTTAAGGGACTTATTGTGCATTTGGTGCCTTGTATATTCTACCCCTTTCTTGCTTCACCTGCTGTCAGTGATTTTAATGATAAAGCTGATTGGCATGGAGATAGATGAGACAGATGGAAAATTACTTCCTCTTTTTGGCCAAAGTAAACGATTAAAAAATAAAAAATGACTATATTGATGATTCTCAATTCTCCTTGAGAAGTTTTTTTTTTTTTTTTTACTGCAAGTTCAATATATGCACAAAAGGTATATCAGTTATAATGATCCACACATTTATAACTGTACTCATAGTATTGGAAAAAAGCACAAATTATAGCTTGCAGACTTTAAATAATGTTATCCATAAACCTGCAGAGAACACAGTGGGAGATGCAAACTAAGGCATTTTTCTTCTTGGTCTAATAGCAGTGCAGGTCACCTAATGTAATCCAGCATTTTTTTTAGCTTTAATGGTAATTTTCCTTCAGTCACCTCTGTTAAATTGCTTAGAAATTGAATGAGTTGTGAATCATCTTAGAGTGCAGCTGTCAAGTCATATTTTATTACCGTTAATCTCATATACTTGTTTTCAAATATTACTGGAATACATTTCTGAAGTACAAGCACAGATGATATTATAAATGTCATTCTCATCCTTCAGCAGCGAGAGGCTTATCAATCAAATAAACAGGGATATAACATTTCACTACAATGTGTAGTAACAAAGTCAGTGTGGTTTCCAGCAGGTAACAGGCACTTTTTTTGTCTGAAATGATTTTATAATGTGCTACATTATAAAACATGAAAAGGTAATTGTTTGTTTTTTGCAATGTTAAGGGGTTATCAAGGATAAGAAAAAAATGCAGCTACTTTCTTGTTGTGTGTGGTACTACAACGCCATTCACGTCAAGCAGCAAAACCCCATCAAAACTGAGCATAGGAGAGGTGCTGTTTCTACAAGAAAGCAGCCATGTTCTAAGCCTGGAAAATTCCTTTAATATTCCCTTTATAAACAGTACAATTCAGCATCAACTAAATTATGCAGGACCAAACAGACCATTTCTTTAGAAAACTTTGTTACAATGGAAAGTGAGAAAAGTAAAAAAATAAAAAAAGGCTGAAACCTTAACATTGTCCTGTATAATATATACAGGGGTGGATTAATTTTACCATAGGCCCGGGCTGTTCACCAAGCCTGGGTCCACCCCCCACCCCCCCCCCCCACCCCCCACTGTAACTATGGCAGCACTAGCCTGGCGTTCATAGTACAGGATAGATAATGTCATGATGTCCTGATTTGTGCAAAATTGCCATAAAAAAACTGTGATTTTTTTGCAAATCAAGGTGGAAGTGTAGCCAGGAGACAGTACACCATTGAAAGTATAAGTCTTTTTGGGTGGTCATGGGCCCCCCAGGAGCTCAGGGCCCCGGGCTGCCGCCCGGAACGCCCCTGTTATGATCCACTACTGAATATATATATAATATATTATACAGGACAATGTTAAGTTTTCAGCCTTCAGCGCTTAACCAACATACAAATCAAATTCATCTTGGTGTAAATGCTGCCTACATACAGTATAACAAACAATTTCATATTATAGAAAGTACCTTCACAGTATGCATTGTCTTCTCTAAGAGCCCGGAATCCATCACGACAGATGCAAACAGCCTTGTCATCTAGGTTTTTGCAGACTGAGTACTCCATGCAATTATGTCCTTCTGAGCAGAAGTCATAACCTTAGTGAGAACATAAATTTGAAATAGTTAGTAAAACATTTATCCAGAAAATAAAGGGAGAGATGCTATAAACTGCAGAACTGCAGATTCTATAAATTATACATATAACAAGAACATAGCATAGGCCATAGGGAGTGGAGTGGTGTGAAATGTCAGATATGAGGTAAGAACTGTGTAAATTTACCTGTATTTCCAAAAATCCACAAATCATCCACATAATTTGTATCATATATATCCTTTCCAAATATAACAGATAATTGGGCACATCATCCTTAAAGGGTTTGTCCATCATTAAAAAAAACAAAAAAACAAAAACATATCTGCTTTCTTACAGAAAGAGTGAACACTATAGCCCCATAGCAAACATTTGAATGGGACACCCCTCCGACTCACCACTAAGCCGCCAAGTGTAGTTATAACTGCGTAACTGTAGCACTGGTCAGGAGTGCTTGCAGTTAAAGGGACATCTGCAGAACCCGGGAGGCCTGGGAGCCTGCAAACAATGATAGCTCAGGGGGCTCAGTGTATGGCAGGGGCACACCCCAAGGCCCCCTGATGCGGCAGGCCCCGTAGCAGCCGCTTTGGCTACTACAGTGATAGTTGTGCCCCTGTCTTAGACAAAAGATCCTGATTACAGTTGGGTTCCTACATGGCCAGGGAACATTACAGCTAAGCATGACTAGATTCCTTGACTTAAACCAGCCATTATTCAGTCCCACCTAGGCGAGACCTACATACAGTATACAGTTCTTAACAGGTTACTTAAAGTGTCACTGTTCTTTTAACTTTCAAAATCTAAATCAACAGTGGATGTGATAAAAAGCAAGTTTGCAATATACATTCATTTTTTTTTGTTATGCTGTAAAACAAAGCTGTGCTTACCAGAAATCCAGGTCCAGTCTCCTGAAGGCAGATTTTCTGTGCTGGTTAAAATAGACTAAACACAGGAATTCCGGCCAGTACAGAGTGTCACAGCTCAATGTGTCCATGAGTCACATGACTGCCTTCTATCTGTGAGCGCTCAATTGGCCAGGGATATACCGGACTTCCTGTTTTCTGAATCTTTCAGTCATAAAACAGGAAGTGCCGTGTTTTTCATGATAACTAAAAAAATAATAATAATGAATGTAAATTGAAAACTTGCTTTATATCACATCTACTGTTGATTCCTTGTATATGTTTTGCAAACGTTACTCAATTAATGAATACAAATATTGTTATCATAGTGTTATGTCTTACATTTACTACATTAGGAGGAGGGTTATATACAGAATAAGAGATTTATTGGCAATTTTTTTTTTTATTTAATTAGTGCTCCTAGTCAAATTCTAAACAGGGCTCATACATCTCCTAGAAATGTCTTACTGTAACACTAGCAGCATATACATAGTGTAATTTTAATAAATGGAAACAATTTCCAGTCTTTTTATCTCCTCTGCACATGATGATTAGGTGTAATGTGTACTCCTTTGTACAGTACCTACTGTATACCATACTGTTCCAATCAATAAAAGAATATTTTAGTTAAACAATGATACTACTATTTGCTGTGAGCAGTAGCCATGGCAATAAATGGATCCAGACAAAGACTCCGCTATGTGTCATGAGATTCTATTTATGAGAGGAGTGCTATCAGATTAATACTACTTTCAACAGAAGGAAGGAAAGCATGGAATTACTAATCAATGTACTGCTGCAAGTCCTACTGTATATCCATTAGGAATCAGCAACAAGCATGCAGCAGCTAAGATCAATGCCATCTATGTATAAAGGAATACTACACTAGATAATGGGTTAGTGGCCTGATTTCAGTGTGTGAGCCAAGGATATCAAAGACATGTGAGAAAACCTGCATCAGATATATAGAGGTATGGCTTCTTCATCCTTGCATTGGTCTGTTAGATTAATTATTTAGCAGCATAATTTTCTCTTTTCTCTATCTTCCTTAAGAAGACATGAGTAGTTAAGCTTATGTTCTCCAATATGTGTGAATAGTGTTGGAGAATGGATTGGATTTTTATAAGACCAGCATCTTACAAGTCTATATAGATGATTTACATAGATGCAGGCACATCTGAGGCTGCCATGTTTGCAGGTGTAAATCTCAATAAGTGGGGGTTTGTGCAGAACATTTTGTGAGTATCTGAGAACTATGCCAGCAACAGGTTTACTACAGGTTTACTTTACTAAAAGTCCTGCTGCAGTCCTATCTTGATCAGCTAGGAGTTATTAGAGATGAGCGAGTAGTGAAATATTCGACTTTCGGGAATTTGAATCGAATAGGCACCGATATTCGACTATTCGAACGAGTATTCGATCCCATTATAGTCTATGGGAAAAAAATTTGCGGCACTTGGAAATCAAGATTTGACCACTTGGAGGTCACCAAGTCCCCCATGAAACCTCCCTAAACGATGCAAACACCTCCAGAATGACACTAGGACATTAGGGGGAGCATGTCTGGTTGCACCCAACACCCCAAAACTGCAGTATAATGCCACTCTCTGCAGTTGCGAAGGAAAAATATTTGCGAACGCTTTACGAACATTTATGGCAATGTTCACACATTTCGTTCGTATTTCTTGCGCAGTGTTACATACATGATTCCAATGTGCATCCGCAGAGCGTCATGTTATTCGTGCGTATCACGCGTAATGCTGTACGAACGTTACTGGAACAGTATGTATGACGTGCCTTTTTCTGGGATACTGGAACAATATGTATCACGTGCCTTTTACTGGGCTACTCAAACAGTATATATCCAGTGCCCTTAGTGGGCTACTGGAACAATATGTATAACGTGCACACAGGGTACTGGAATGAATACACCTGCTGATGCTAATGCTGCTGTTATATTATCTATTTCTTATCACTGAGAAGTGCTTTTGATTCAGAGATGACTTTTTCGCTGGATCTTAGCCCTGTAAAGGACTTTTGGGTTCTGTAGTAAGCCTGCCTACCCAAAACGCTACTAAAACCTATCTCTCTCTGCTGCGAGATCTTTCCCTGGCTAGGTTGAAAGCTCATCTGAGGTCAAGAGGCGGGAGCAAAGTATTTAAGATTCGAGGTCATGTGGTTCAGCTATCCAATGAGGATAGACGCCGTTTTCGCGCTGCGTGCGAACTCCCAGGGTCCATCATGGCCTTCTTGCATGGTCATTGGATTAAAAAAAAGTGCCAACTGCGATGGGAGGGCTTTCAAATGTTTCCCGTGTATTCGCCTGACTACTCGATTGAATTTAAATCTTTCAAATACCGCAATATTCGATCGAATACCTACTCGATCGAATCGTCGTCGCTCATCTCTACTCCTTATGCGTTTACCATTCTACTTGTGCGGCAGTATACCTTCTCGGGATACACAGTCCACTTTTAAAGCAAGCAGTGTACAGAACTGTAAAGGTATTCTGTGCACAGAGGAATTCTATATACCTTTTAAAGTGAATCTGTCAGACTCTAGGCCCCTACATTTTTGACACCTGAATGGCAATTAAGTCCATTTTAGTTGGAATGGCAACACAGAGACTCTTTATGCTTGCTTTGCAATGTACATATCACTGTTATGTATAAGTAATTTTTGTAGGGACAAATATGCTTTAACTGTCTATAAGCCCCTTATCCCATGATGGGGGTAATTAAGAGACACAGATGTATAATTCTGACTAGGCGTTTACTGGATTTTAGGTATTGAGCACATTTTGTTCCATACTCCCACTTAGCTTCTTTATGTCCCATATACCTTAAAGGGAAAATAACAGCAGGCTAGAAGACTCTAACCTGCTGTTGTGTTTCCATAATGTATAGGATGTTGAGAATGAAGGTAATTCATGCATCCCCAGGGGCATTTTAATTAAGTTTTCAATTGACTATTTAGTAAATTAGGCAGTTTTGTGCACTGGGGGGGGGGCTATAACCCCAACCCTCAGTGTAGCGATCCGCCCTGGTCACTTGACCCTCTTTATGAATATGAGTGCCAGAATGACGTCAGAGTGCCGCCTCAATATTCATGAGGAGGGGTAAACAGGGCGGATCGGTGCACTGAGGGCAGTGGTCCAGCCCCCAGTGCAACAAACCGCCCAATTTACATATTACTCAAACTGAAGATTTAAGGAAAACAGTGCTGCGTATGAAGATAAGAAACGTACCCTCATTCTCAACTATGCAAACATAACAGCAGGTTATTCTAAAATATAAAATATCTATATAGAATGTATTCGGACAAAAGTGTAAAACACCACATTTTTGAGTTCAAGTAAAATCATGTATACATGCGGGAATTTACCCCAACATACTGTAGTTGCTAGCGAATTTTTATATTTATATTTGATATTTAAGACCATGCACACAGTTCTGACTACTGGTTAGACCTTAAAGTGAATGAAGCATTAGGTACATTGCTTTAAGATTTTTACATAAGTGGGCCCGCATCCAGTGCATCAGGCTGAGTTGGTGCCCGGGAATAGACAGGTGCCGTCCATGGGAATCGGGCCATGGTTCAAAAACAGGACCATGGCACCAGCATCCCAGTGCTGGTCTATTGATGTAAAAATCTTAAAGCGATGTACCTGATGCTCTAACAATTTTACTTTCTCACCCCTTTAAGTGTAATTGGATACCTTTGCAGACTTTGCAGCAGCTGTTCTTTAGCAGTATTTGCTGTGACGGTGGACAGTTGATAGGCATGCATTCTGGAAACTCTACACGTTGCATCTTATTGCTCTAAGAAAAAACATACAATACATTCTATGAGAAATAATATAATTTAACAAAAACAGCACAGCTATCTAACACACAATAGTTTTTACATGCACATATACTTTTGTAGCAGATGTGGAATAAAAAGAACATTAGTATCTGGAATATTTTAATAAGGCATGTGGCTGCCATTTTCAATGTTTTCTTCACTGTTGACCATTTCCAGTCTGCGGCCATGGTATACTTCGTCACCAATTTCTGTAACATTTTAGTAGCCCAACACTATAGCAATGACAGAGGTGAAAGGAGGCTAAATCTAGAATTTTTATTCCATTTAACTGCTTCCTAGGCACAGTTAGGCATAAAAATAAATCTGTAAATAAAAGTAAATCTGTCATATTTATGCAGCCTAATTGCATGCATCATATTATAGAGCAGAATGAGCTGAGCAACGTGATATACATATATGTAGGAAAAAATTTAGTTTAACTTGTAATTTTCAACCTCTGCTCTTTCTATGCTTAAGGGTCCAAGGGGTGGTCCTACTAATTGCCTTTCCTGAATGAGCATACAAAGATAGATGTCAATTAATAGGCAGGACTGCTTAATGGACTATAAAGTCTAGAATGAGCAAAGGTTTAAATAGATAAATTACAAGCTAACCTGAATCTTTTCCCACATGAATACATATCCATCTTCCTAGCTCGTCCTTCTCTAACATGTTGTTTGCAGATTGGACTGCATTTTTAATTTCATGGTTTCCCTTTAAGCCTAGTTTAGCAAACAGATATCTGCTATACCGCTTGATACAGTCTGTTGTGCTCCATATATTACAGTGCCATACATCTCTATGGGCTAACACGCTAAATAAAAACATGAGAGAATATTCTCCTGATCTACAGTTCACCTATGGAGATGTGCGTACTCTGCCACAGATGACAGAACAAATGATTTACAATTTAATAATACAGCTCTGAATAGCGTTATTGTCACTCATAAATGAACAGGCTTTGAAGGGAAATTAAGAAAAAATTGAGACTTTATAACTAGATCAGTGTTGTTGAACTGCAGTGATTAAGAAGTCTTTACCAAGAAAGTAACGTACAGTCATATTAAAGTGTTTATCATTTTTGTTAAAGTGTATGCAAATGTATTTGTGTGCTGTCATACCAGCATATGGGTCTGCCAACTGGGATTTTCCATTGCCATTAGATAAACGAAATAAAACACTTCATCTGCTTGTGAAATGAATGTACTTTCGAATACATTACTCCTCCATCTGTATTTTTCTGCATTAGTGGATTTAAACCCAGAATTGGGATTGTATTATAGTCATTTAGAGCGCGGCTTTCCTGTCTCAACTGTTTAAACACGAGCATTAGATGATGATTGAACGGCTTTATATTTTGTGTTCATGTGAAAACCTTTGTTTAAAGAACAGAACTACTCTGCTTGTTCTTGATGTGCGTCACGTATTTCTTTTTTTTAAAAAGGACTTGGGCATGAAACAAAGGCACAGAATGTATTCACACAAGCATTACAATGGCAATTACTTCAGCAGATGCTGTGTGGGAAAAAAGAAACAATGAAATGATACACATCTATAAAAGCATTATAATAATTCTACACTTGCAGCACTGCGCTAAAGGAAACTCACTCTATTATACTACAAAAAAAACGCATAAACAAAAGATCATTTACAAAGCCTACAGTATGCAGGTCCAGAGCAAATTGCTATAGCATCATGGGCTGTTTTCCTGCATATAGTGAACTTCTCTTATTCTGGCACGACAGAATAGGGGTTTATGCACATGACTGTACGACCTAAATACAACTTATAGAAGTCCGAGCTCATAGGATCTATGGGGCCTTTCTATATGTCTGCCTTTGATTTCAGGAACTGTAAGGTACACAGGTAATTTGTAGCATAGACCACTGGAATTCTTTTTTTTAACCTTTTCATGAAGGTCTGGGCTCCTTGCAATGCTCAGTTAAAGTACTGTATGACACATTATATCAACAATGTCAGATCTTTGGTTTATCAATAGGTCCAGTTTTACATAAAATGGGAAAGTGTTCTCCTGTGACAAATTCTGTTTAAAGGGAGCTTGTTGTGTGCAAACTGCTGTGTTTTCTTCAGGCAGCATGGTATAAAGCAGGAGGAGCAGAGCAGATTGATATATAGTCATGTGGGAAAAGTTCCAGGATAACTTTTCATTTACAGGCCACTCGCATGTTCCCAATATATGGTCAATGCAAGGACTGTATACTGTGGACCAGAACTAGGAACTCCTGGCATCCTCATTCATCATTTACCATGTCAGTACAGTCGCGTAGAGCTTTAAAGGGGTTTTCTGATTAAAATTTACTTGTGCCCTATGTAGGTCAGACTGCCCGTGATCTTTTACTTTTCCCCTATCCTGTGGATAGGGGACAAGTACATTTTAATCAGAAAACCTCTTTAACTGTTTCATAATGAATTATGATGCAGGGAATTCCGTGAGAGTTAAACAGCTCAGTCTGTGATTTACAGTCAGTTTATGGCAGCTTGCTTGCTATCATGAGATGAATGATATTGCTGACATGAACAACAACCTGGCCTATATAACCCTAGCTTTGAAGAAAAAAAGGTTTCCAGCAACTTCTTAAACCTGCAGTGTAATGGGGCCCAAAATAGACCGATGGAGCAGTGATATTAAAACTAAAACAGAGAACGTACATAAGGCAAGCATAAAAGGTAATCTATCAGCAGGTTAGAAGATTTCAACTCGCTGATATCTCCTATAGCGCACAGGGCAATGAGGATGAAGGTATGTTTCTTACCTTCATCTTCAGCACTATTATGGTGCTATTAACAGTTATTCTTTATGCTAACTGGGTATTTAGTGCTGATATTCATTAAGAGGGGTCAGACAACCAGATTAGCATAAAGTTTACACTGCCAATAGCATGGAAACGGACCTTACCTTCATCCTCAGTGCCCCGTGCGCTATAGGGAAATATCAGCAGGTTAAATCTTCTCTTTAAATATTTATTTGCTGTTTTTTATATGTCATGACACAGGTATGCTTTAAACACTTACCTTGCATTGGAGCAATGTGCAGGCTCCAGAACTAGAATAGACAGCTTGATTCTCTCCTTCAAAATACAGTTGGCCTTGATATACACAAACCGCTATTAAAGAAGAAAAGAAATAGGGTATGGTCAATGCTTTACTTACTGTCTGCAGACCAAAAATATAAACAGTGGGGGTAAAAAAGCAAAATGTTTAAAAGGTACCTATCATTCCTCTCCTGAGGCAGGATACCTTCTCCAAACTCTGGCAGGTGTGCAGTGCACTCCTGAAGCAAGCAGTGTAGTTAACTGCAGGAAGTGAGGTAGACAGCAAGTGTATTACCATGCAGTCTATGGCGCCTCCAGCATTTACAAACACTGCTTGCTTTAGGAGCGGACTTGGTATCTGCCAGGGTTTGGAGAAGGTATTCTGCCCTGTGACCGAAATGATAGGTACTCATTAAAGGTAATGGGAAGATTTATCAAGCTGTCTTAGTAGGATTACCTTTGTTGCCCATAGCAATCAGTTAGAGCTTATCTTACTTTTTTACTAGAGCTTATTAACATATGAAAGCTTAGCTCTGATTGGTTGCTTTGAGACAGCTTGTTAAAACCCCCATTCAAATGCCTTCATTTTAAGGCTGGGCTCACTCACTACAGAAAAAAAACACCTGCAGTAAAATAGGAATAAGGTGAGGTCGTTTTTATAATCTAATAAGGTGTTTAATTTTAAACTATGGAAATGTGTCCATCAGTGCACACACTGTATTAAAACATCTGTAATTTCACGCTTAGAAGGACCACTTTTTATTATACACTGTGTGCATGGATTATCCTTTTTCCATAGGCTTTATGTTATACCTTAGGCTTTACGTATACGTTATACGTAAGGCTTATTACGTTATATAAATGGCCTAATTTTATACCTATTTTGCTGCAAATTTTTTTGATTTTCATTTTTCATTGTGTAAATAATTAACGTATTATTACCCATTAAATACATTTTCTTCATTGGACAGAGAATTAAATAAAGCAGTACTCAATTTACCCCAATCTTCCACCACTGCTATTCAGACTTGCTCATCACTCAGTCTGATTAACTCATGACATAAACTGGTTAAAGCGACTCCGTACCCACAATTTGACCCCCCAAACCACTTGTACCTTTAGATAGCTGCTTTTAATCCAAGATCTGTCCTGGGGTCCGTTCGGCAGGGGATGCAGTTATTGTCATAAAAACAACTTTTAATCCGGCAGCGCTGTATCTAACGGCCAGGGCTTACATTTGTATATGCATTAGGCTGGCACAACCTCTCTGTCCTTCCTTCCCACCCTCCTCATCATTAGGAATACACATCATCATTAGACTCAGCGCTGTAGGATTAAAAGTTGTTTTTAGGAGAATAACAGCATCACCTGCCGAACGGACCCCAGGAAAGAACTTGGAATAAAAGCAGCTATCTGAAGGTACAAGTGGTTTGGGGGGGGGCAGATTGTGGGTACAGAGTCGATTTAAAGGGACACTGTCACCACCTTTTTGCATCATGATTTCTCTACACAGATGTAAAGAGTAATTTTTGCCATTTTCATACCCTATTTAATATCATACGTCATGGTGCTTGTTCCAGTAAAAAGTGATCTTTTATCATCTGCGGATTGTGCTACCAGGGCAGGGCTTCATTGATATAGTGCCACTTAGCCCCGCCCACATTACTGTAGGCCCTCTGAAACATCCATGGCCGTTTCTAATGGCGGGCGGGCCGGGCGACTGCACAGGGCGCTGGTGGAACCTTCCAGACCTCACCTAGTGGCATGCGCCCCCGGCCGGCCGCCCCATCATGTGCCTCTCCACCCCATCACCTGCCGAGATTGGCGCCACCGCACTGAACCCCACCTGGGACCACGCTCAGCCCCTGCACACATCTTTTCCCTCCAGCAGGTGCAATGACGTCATATCGCTGCGCCTGCAAGAGGGAGAAGATGAGTGCGGGGGGGGGGGGGTTGTGTGTGTTTGGCAACTGGGGGGGTTGTGGTTAGTATTACTATATGGACAAAGCGTTGGGGGCTATGGGGGAAGCACAGGGGGTTTATTACTACGGGGAAACACAGGGGGGACTTATTACTATGGGGGAGGAGCACAGTGGGGATTATTACTATGGGGGGAGCACAGGGAGGATTATTACTATGGGGAAGAGCACAGGGGGATTATTACTATGGAGACAGCACAAATGGGATTATTACTATGGGGACAGCAAAGAGGGGAATTATTACTATAGGGACAGCACAGAGGGGATTATTACTATGCGGACAGCACAGGGGAATTATTACTATGGGGACTGTATAGGTGGGATTATTATTATGGGGAGAATAGGGGGATTGTTACTATGGGTAGAGAAGAGGGGGATTGTTACTATGGGGGGAGCACAGAGGGGAACATTACTATGGGGAGCACAGGGGGCTTATTACTATGGGGGAGCACAAGGGGCTTATTACTATGGGGGAGCACAGAGGGGATTATTACTATGGGGACAGCACAGAGGGATTATTACTATGGGGACAGCACAGAGGGGATTATTACTATGGGGACAGCACAGAGGGGATTATTACTATGGGGACAGCACAGAGGGATTATTACTATGGGGACAGCACAGAGGAATTATTACTATGGGGACTGCATTACTAGGTGGGATTATTACTATGGGGGAGCACAGGGGGGATTATAACTATGGGAAGAATAGGGGGATTGTTACTATGTGGGGAGCACAGGAGGATTGTTACTATGGGGGGAGCACAGAGGGGAACATTACTATGGGGGAGCACAGGGGGGCTTATTACTATGGGGGGAGCACAGCAGAATTATTATTATGGGGGAGCACAGAGGGGATTATTACTATAGGGGAGCACAGATGGGATTATTACTATGGGGAAGAGCACAGGGGGATTATTACCATGGGGGAGCACAAGGGGGATTATTACGATGGGGACAGCACAGAGGGATTATTACTATGGGGACTGCATAGGTGGGATTATTACTATGGGGACTGCATAGGTGGTATTATTACCATGGGGGGAGCACAGGGGTATTATTACTATGGGGAGCATAGGGGGATTGTTACTATGGGCGAGCACAGGGGATTTTTACTATGGGGAGCACAGGGGGATTTTTACTATGGGGACAGCACAGAGGGGAACATTACTATGGGGGAGCACAGGGGGCTTATTACTATGGGGGGAGCACAGGGGAATTATTACTATGAGGGGAGCACAGAGGGGATTATTACTATAGGGGAGCACAGAGGGGATTATTACTATGGGGAAGAGCACAGGGGGATTATTACTATGGGGGGAGCACAGGGGGGATTATTACTATGAGGGAAACACAGGGAGATTATTACTATGGGGACAGCACAGGGTAATTTTTACTATGGGGACAGCACAGAGGGATTATTACAATGGGGACTACACAGGGGGAATTATTACTATATGTGGACAAACTATGGGGGGATTATTACTATTGGGGAGCAAAGGGGAGATTATTATTATGGGGGAAGAGCACAGGGGGATCCTATATACATGGGGCAACCCACATTACTACTGACTTTACTGCACAAAACACAAAAAAAGTGGAAGTTGTTGTAAAAGTGCAGAGCCTAAGATGTTTGTCTGGCATGCTCACAAGAGATGAATTGTGGCTGCAAGAAATCCTCATGGAGGTCTGGGCCAAAAGAGAAGAGGAAAGGAAAGTGATGCCTCAGATCAAAGAAGATGTCACCTGTGAGTCACTGAGTAACTTTTTTTTTTTTTTTTTGGGGGGGGGGGGGGGGGGGGGCACTTTTAGCAAGATCTGCCCTGTAGTTAAAATGACCTAGAAACGGCCCTGGTGACATTATCAGTGCACAGCCCCCCCCCATATTGGCCGACCTAGAGGGGCTAAGACCTAGACATTTGTGCTGGCCCAATGGTCGTTGACGGGGCAGGGCCTAGACTATTTGACGTCACAGAGGGGCGGGGTCTGCAACGCCGATGTGGCTGGTGTTAAGTGGAGCTTTGGTCGAGAATCCCTGCCCTGGTGGCACAATCAGCAGATTATAACATATCACTTTTTACTGGAACAAGCACCATGACATATGATATAAAATAAGGTATGGAAACTGCAAAATTTACCCTTTACACCTGAGTAGAGAAGTCAGAATGCAAAAAGGTGTCTCAATTAAATACTAGGAGTTATGTACAGAAAAAAAAATAATTTAGGGACAGAAACACAAAACAACAAACACGTTTATTTCTATTTTAACTTTCTATCCATCGGTTATTCCTTTTTGCATGTTGCTCCCTGTATTTGTATTGGGACACCTGGGCATTATCTATTTAGCACCCACCGGTAAACACTGCTGCCAGTTCTGGAGTAAGGAGCCAGTTTATTTAAATTGTCCATATTAGTTGTCATGTTATAAAAGGGTAATAAACTGATATAAACTGATCAGGCATAACATTAAAATGACATGTACAATATTCTGCATGTTTTCTTTTTGCCCCAAACATGGGTTTAATGAATGAGGCATCGATTCCATAAGACCCAAAATAACTGACAGAATATGCCTTAGGTTACAAACCCACTTGGCGGGTCTGCAGCGAGTCTCCATGCTGCGTTTTTGCAGCGAGACTCGCTGCAGATCCCGGTCCTATGCTTTTAATGGCAGACAAACACGCAGCAGGGATGTACATCCCTGCTGCGAGTTTGTCTGCAGCCCTCCCCATTAACCCCCCGGCCGCCGGAGCTGATACTTCACCTGATCCCGGCTCCGGCGGTTCCCGATGTCTTCAGCAAGCCGGAGCGGGGACCAGGTGAAGTATATGCTCCAGCCAGCCGCCCGCAGCCCCGGCCGCCCGATCACCCCCCCGCAGCCCCGGCCGCCCCCCTGCAGCCCCGGCCGCCCGATCGCCCCCCCCGCAGCCCCGGCCGCCCCCCCCGCAGCCCGATCGCCCCCCCGCAGCCCCGGCCGCCCGATCACCCCCCCGCAGCACCGATCGCACGCCCCCCCGCAGCACCGGCCGCTCGATCGGGGGGGGCGTGCGATCGGTGCTGCGGGGGGCGTGCGATCGGTGCTGCGGGGGGGCGTGCGATCGGTGCTTCGGGGGGGGGGGCGATCGGGCGGCCGGGGCTGCGGGGGGGCGATTGGGCGGCCGGGGCTGCGGGGGGGCGGCCGGGGATGCAGGGGGGCGATCGGGCGGCCGGGGCTGCGGGGGGCGGCCGGGGCTGCGGGGGGGTGGCCGGGGCTGCGGGGGGGGCGGCCGGGGCTGCGGGGGGGCGATCGGGCGGCCGGGGCTGCGGGCGGCTGGCTGGAGCATATACTTCACCTGGTCCCCGCTCCGGCTTGCTGAAGACATCGGGAACCACCGGAGCCGGGATCAGGTGAAGTATCAGCTGCGGCGGCCGGGGGGTTAATGGGGAGGGCTGCAGACAAACTCGCAGCAGGGATGTACATCCCTGCTGCGTGTTTGTCTGCCATTAAAAGCATAGGGCCGGGATCTGCAGCGAGTCTCGCTGCAAAAACGCAGCATGGAGACTTGCTGCAGACCCGCCAAGTGGGTTTGTAACCTTAAGTAGTAAAATAAAACCTTACAATAACATTAACAATAATAGGCAGAGAATGTAAAAATAACTATACAGCAATAGCCTAAACCCAAAGAAACATACTCTGAATAATAAATGAATACATACAGTACAGTAACCTATCATTTATCTCCAAGCACTGTTGTGCATTGTACAAATACCACAAATGACAACTGATAACACAGTCAGTACGTTCTGTCACTGAGTACCTTAAACAGCGCGATCGCTATAGATAACGGTGTTTAAGGAGTTAATGAGACACAGCTGCGGGATCGCAGCTGCCTCTCATTGCCTCCGGCCCCGGATACACTGATGTGTGCAGAACTGCTCTCACTGCAGCGCTCCCGAACACATCAGTAAGCACCTTAAGTCAGGAAGGTATATAAACATTCCTACTGCACGGGGTATGTGCAGTAGAAACATATATCAACAGATTACTGATGGGAAGGGGTTAATGAAGGGTGGTCTAAGCAATAATTTCTTTTTTTATTTTTGCATGGACTTCTACCAGGTGGTGAGCCCCCAGAAGAAGGCATCCCACGGACACACACACCCACCTCACCGCCATCCGCACGTATTAGTGTGGCCCTTGAGAACCATTTCAGTTTCTCATGTGGCCCCATGGAAAAATTAATTGCCCACCCCTGCTTTAGAGCTACACCACTGTTTACAGGTAAACTTGATAAACTGACCATTATCATTCATAATATTTAACAAATATAAAGTAGTAAAGTCTCTAATATGTTTCTTGTCATATACTGAATACATAGAATAATTTATCATTACTGTGTAATAGATTATAATTGACTAACAAGTAATATGGTGTATGATGCACAGTGAAATACATGTTGCTAATATGGCTCCTCTGTGCTGTATAAAGGGGATCTCCTAGGCAATTATCAATAATTTATGTCCTGAAATTTAGTTCTCTCTGATCTCAGGTGAAGCTCCTACATGAACCTAAGGCACTATATGTTGATTCCTGGTCCATGGATACAGAGTATGAGAGTAAATATATAGTTGCGTGGAGGTGTCATCCCCAAGGTCATAGCTTAGCGAGTGAATTGCAGCACATAATTTATAACAAACACCTTTTACTGACAGTGAGCCCTTTTATGTGTTTCAGCTGGCAGGCAGTATTGAAGATTTGCACCGTACTTTGGTAACCTACTAATGGTAGCTTTACTTTCCCAAGATCATTTTATCTTTGTTGCAGCTGTCAGAAGGATTTCAGCATGCAACATATAGAGATATTAGTATCTTAAAGCATGGTCTAAATCAATGTACATTAATGTTTTACAAGGTGAACTGTTGATATTGATGTTACAAAAAAAAAAAATGTCATGTATAATTTAGGCATACATGTAATGCATCAAATGCTAAATTGTATCTGCATTACTTGTTCTAAATAAAAACGTTGGCCCAGATCTATCTATTCAGGTGTCTGAATTTTGTCTCACACAGATAGCAACCGATCAAAGTGTAGCTTTCATTTGCCAAATTGAGTTCTGATTGGTTGCTATTTTTCACACATTTTTTGCCTCAAACAGATTGATAAATCAGGGCCTTTGGCGACTATGTCAAGTTAAAGGGAACCTGTCACATTAAAGAGACTCTGTCAGTAGGTTTCTGCTGTCCTTTCTAAGGGTAGCATAAACTAGTGACAGAGACGCTGCACAGAATGATGTATCACTTACACTGTTCTGTGCAGTTGATTCAGAGATATTCTCCTTAATAACATGGACAATAAGTAGTCCTCTCCATTATGTGCATGAGCCCAGTAGTCCTAGATATTAATGAGAAGTAAAAAACTCTGCCCACCAGCTGCTGATTGGCAGTTATCTATCCATGTTGTGTATAGGCAGTCACCTGTTAATCAGCAGCTGGAGGGCGAAGGGGTTTGGCAAGAATTCTATTCTCCTGCATATTAGGAGAACAGCTGTACAGAATGATGTAAATAATACACTGATCTGTTCAGCATTTCTATCACCAGTTTATGCTGCCCTCATTTAAGGCAGCATAAACCTAGTGAAAGATTCCCTTTTAACATGGTGCTTAATCTGCAGACAGAATGTTATAGAGCAGAAGAGGTTGTGTGCCTTCTTTCTTCTTTGCACATTTCTTTAATAATATAATAAAATTTTACTACTAAATATGCCTCTTATAGATAGAGAGAAATGTGATATGTCATAGTTTATTTTAAAAAATTAGGCTTAAGGGAGGCTATTTAATTTTATTTTAACTCATTAGGAATGATAACTGCAAAAACAAATAAAAACAGTAGGCAGCAAATGAATCAGCAAAAATACGCTTTCAAATAGCATACAGAGATACAAGAGTAAGAAAATAAATATCATTGTAGCCTCTCATAGTTTCTGCCCTAGAGCAGTTACCAGCTGAGGCACTCATATGCTCTGTGTCTTCATTTCAAATATCTATTTGTTGAATAATCTGTAAATCAGCCGTCACACAAGGTCAATTATGACACGCACAACTGCCAAGGCTTAGTGTGAAGTCTTCTTTAGTGACATTACTCTTGTTAACATTTAACCATTGCTTCTGGATTAATATAGAGGTAGGGTGCCTTCACATGCACCAGATCCGCAGCGGATTTCAAGCTGCGAGTTTGCATATCCGCAGCAGAATTTTCATTGCACTGTGGATAAGCCGGCCCCTTAACCCTGCCGCCGCCCCCGGCCCGAAGCATACATTACCTGCTCGGTGCCGCGGCTGTGTGTGAGGCTCCCAGCTTCCCTTGCTCCCCATCAGCCAATCAGCGCTGCCGATGTGGGGAGTTAAAAGTGCCGGGTCACATACAGGCAGCGGAATAAAAATTCTGCTGCGTGTATGTGACCCATTCAGCTTCACACTACCAGGATCTGCAGCGGATTTCGCTGCAAACTCGCAGCGTGAAATCTACTGCAGATCTGGTACGAACATAAGCTTATAAATATATCACAGTCAGATTGCAGTTCCTTGAGCCCACCCAAAGGCCCATCATTTATTGATACGGAACAGGTATATGTCCACTAGTTGTACTGTAATGTTATTGGCACTCACACAAGGCATCAACAGGGTTTAACCAGAGGCATATGCAAGAGGTGGTTTTGCAGTTTTAACTGTCCCCTCCTCCCTTTGTGCCACTTTCAACTGTATGAATGTCTTTAAGAGGCCCTTCCAGTTGAATACTGCAGTGGACTGCCTTAGTGGCTTCTCCCATCTTTCAGGTAGCTTCCTGTCTGCAACCACTAGTGGCCAGGACTGTCCCTGGGATGCACGAGTATGTCATCACTGATTCTAGACATGTTCATCTCAGAGAAAGAGGTTCCTGGCCTCTAGTAGCTTCTGGCAACAAGCTGTCTGTGGTATAAAAAAAGGAAAGAGTACACCAATGTGATCAACAGGGGAAAACTTCCTACTGGGGTCTGTTTACAAGGGGCCTATCTACTGGCTTACACTGCCTACTGGAGGTTATCTACGGAGAGACAACAGTTACTCGAGGACACTGCATACTGGGGATTATTTACAGGGGAGATCTACCTACTGTGGGCTATCGGGGGGTACACCGTTTACTGGGGGAAATCTACTGTGGAAAACTGCCTTCTAGGGCCTTTCTACCAAAAGAAACTGGCTACTGGGGACAATTTACGGAAGGATATTGCCTACTGGGAGCTATATACTGGGGACACTGCCTATTTGCAGAAATGGTGGTATGATACGCTTGATAGTTGCAGAACATATTAGGTCATTCTATACAATTGATGGCTGCAGTAGAAACTTAGTTGCACAATTTCTGAGTGGTATGGGGACCATGCAATACTTGTTGTCCCAAAAGTGCCTGATGCCTTTTGCTGTCCTGCAGTTCTGCTGTACCACCACCAAGAGCTCATCATCTTGCTCATTTAGGTTGCATCATTAAGGCATGACTGCTGGAGACTGGGGGACCTCAAATGGACTTGCTCGAACTTTCTCTAGTTCTGAATATCTAAGAAAACCTATATATGGGATCAGCTGGGTTACCATTTGTTTTAATAAATTGTTGGTGAGAGGAAATCACCATTGTATACTTCAACTTAAATGCCCTACTTTTATGATATTATATCATTGTAGTGTGATTTTTTTTTCAATAAATTTTACCCACAAGCCAAATATCCCAAACTTTTTGTCAGTAGGGTATCTGGGACATGGATGCCATATTAGGCACTGTTAGCCCATCCATTTAACACATCCATAACTTATATACTATAATGAATCAGTTTAATGGATACATCATGAAAAGCTATTAAAAAGCTCATTGTGGGAGATTTATCAAACTGGTGTAAGGTCGAACTGGCTTAGTTGCCCCTAGAAACCAATCAGATTCCACTTTTCATTCCTCACAGACTCTTTGGAAAATAAAAGGTGTCTGATTGGTTGCTAGGGGCAACTAAGCCAGTTTCACTTTACACCTGTTTGATAAATCTTTCCCATTATGTATACATTTAACAAACACGTGTCATAGAGTGCATACAGTTCCATAAATCACCCAATGACCACCATATACAGTATGAGTTTTGTTTTTACTGCTCTCTGTGGGATGGAATGTTGAGGTTTACTATGCTACTTCAAGCCTTTTTTTCTGAAATACTAATATATACTAGATAGATAAATACCAAAAGGATAGACTTTTGGTCTCTGTCTGGCAATGGAAGGCTAACCCATTTAGTGTGTAAATTGGGAGGCTTTCTATTCTACACCCTAAACATAAATAGTACTAAACACTTCATATTTGCTTTAGACCACTTTAGGCAATGTCTTCTCATATGTCCTATAATCACACAACACTGCTCTAATTGAGAAATTTTTGGATGACCATCACATTTTTATGGGTTCTATGTAGAGCTTCATTTACCAAACTTGTCCTTCAATGCACATTGCTATTGCTCTTATGGTGAAACGTTTCCTGCAACAGGGAGTCACGTGCAGGGAAGGAGGCTGTAGGGGTATTCTGTTAGTGGACATCATTTCAAGAGGACAACGAATGACAGCTTTATACATCTACATTGAAAGACATTTGGAGTCACAATTGCTAAACAATATAAATAGCCTCATTGCAGCATACAGTTTATGGCTGTGTTCACACTATGCAAAGATCATCCCGACCGATACTGCCGTACCGGCTGGATGATCTTTATGGCCATAGTGTTCTAATGCGGGCGCATCAGCGCGCGCCCGCATCAGAACTCCTTATAGGACACAATGATGCAAGCGGCTGGCGCCGCTCGCTTCATTGTGTGAACTGACAGGGTTTCCTACGACCGCAATTCAGAGCTGAGCAACGTATGTCATCCGACAAAGGGAGGTTGGCCTAACAGGGCTTAGACCAGTTTCCTTTTTGATGATGTCATTGTCACAAAATGGCTGCCACAGAGCAGCCTGGGGTCAACAGTCATTAGGTAAGAATGGGTTTACTTCACTTCCTGGTGGGGGGGGTTGAGGGGGGGAAAAAGATAGGGAAGTGGGGCACATAGGTGATTGAAGCATATTACAAAGTTATATAACTTTGAAATGTGTTTTAATTACTGGGGAAAAGCTTTTCACTGGAGTACCCCTTTAAACCCAAACATACAGTACTTTGAGTAATGTCTATATTTAACTAAATATGTTGCTATAACTAGTGTATAACTAGTGTGCAGAAAATGATGTTAGTTCATTGCGCTATAGAATTGCATACAATTATTTTTTATTTGCCAGCATAAATACATTAGTACTCTCACTAAGCAGTGAAGTAATTGCTTGCACTAATAGCTATTAATGCACTGATAGCTTGCATAATGGAACAAATTTGATAAGATTAGGCATGTAATAACTTTAATGTAAGCATTTTAGCACTCTAAAATTAAATTTACTAATTAATCATTAATAAGTGCGTGCTGGCAGCAAATGAATACTGACTGATCACAGTTTGTATTGTATGTATTTAGACCATACTTTCAAGGGATCTTTAACCCCTTATACACCAGGCTATTTGGACCCTAAAGTCCCTGTCAGCAGATTTTTGGTGTATAAACTATGGCTGTGGCTGTATAGGGCTTCTGAGACTGAATCAACACATGCCTTTGTTTTGATAATTGATAAGTGATATGCAAATTAGCCCTAAAGCCCATAGGGCATTCCCCTAGGCTATAAAAGCCCAGCAAATTTCATCCCATCCACCTGTTTGTAATGCCTCTCAGGCTGCTTTTTACCTCCTTCACCACTTTAATTGGCAGCCACTAGACTGTACTGTCACATCTTTCATCTGAAATTTCACACAAGAGCCATGGAACATGGTGGCCCATGTGCAGTAATGTTATGTTGTCTTTCTTGGCTTTCTTATGAGCTGCTGTGAGCTGAGAAAGGTTGAGGTGACAATACAGCCTAGTGGCTGTTAATTAAAGTACAGTGGTGCCATAATTGGTTCCGGGACCGCGCTTGCAATCAAAATCTACTCTTAAGCCAAAGCAAATTTTCCCATGAGAAATCATAGAAATGCAGACAATTGGTTCCACACCCCAAAAATAATGATTTAATATTCTGAATAACATGTAAAACAAATGAAACAAACATTCAGAAACAGCAGAATCTGTGATATTATAAGTTACTGTACAGTAAAGGGGAGGATGGGAAACACAAGGGCGGACAGAGACTGCAGGGAGCATGAAGGAATGAGAAGGGCAGATGTGATTACTGTATAGCAGCACTCTCTGTCCAGGGGGAGAGAGGGGTTACAGCTAGGAAGAGATTACCCCCAAAGTCCTGTCCCCTGATGCAAGCCGCAGCCTGAAGTGGATCTGCTATGATTTGGAAGGTGAGGGGGACTTCCTGGGTCAGAGTACAGGGCTGTAGACCCCGCTATGCAGACTATGCCCCTCCTCCACTCGTGCTCCTACCCAGTACAGGGAGCTCTTAAACCAAAGCAATGCTCTTAAACCAAGTCACAATTTTGAAAAACTGTGAGCTCTTAAACCAAAACGCTCTTAATCCAAGTTACTCTTAAACCAAGGTACCACTGTATATGTGTTGCTAAAATCAAAGAGTGGAAGGAGGGGTTACAAGTGGCTCAAGAGGCTTTGCTAACAAGTGGATGCATTTTGCCGGGCTTAGGAGCCTAAGCAGCCTAGGGGAACACCCTAAGGGCTTTTAAGACTAATTTGCATATACCTTAAAAGAGTGGCATCTAAGTGCTGGAGCGGTCAATATCACCACTGACCCGTTCCAGTATAGTCTGGTGCCTGTGTATACTTCCCCTTTTGATGTACTCTCTACGCAGGCGATGTTTTGTGATGACACAGCACTTAATGTGAGGCTACTGCGAGATCGAAACTTCATCATTAGAGCCAAGATGGTACATCATCAGAGGAAGGAAAGAGAAGCACCAGGGCGGCACTATGTAATTACATATTCTCTGCATCGTTTCATGTGCAAAGGATACCTGTCATGTAGCAGATCTCTCAGTAAGGGATGTATCCAAGGCAGTAGCGATATTTGATAGGGGGCAGGGTGGGCGGCCGCCCCCGGGCCCACTCTGGCAGGGGCCCACTGTGATCTCCAGAGATTTTTCGCTGAATTGGGTCCCCCGGCATCCGGCAAGTTCTCTTGGGACGGCACTCAGCTGCTGGATGCTGAGCCTGGCCATGTAATCACTCCTGTGGCCGGAGGCAGAGCAATTCCGCCTCCAGCCACAAGAGGCCGCTCCCTTCCCCCTGCACTTGAGTCACACACACAGAGCAGAGACTCAGGGAGTGAGCTGACTCCTGAGGCTGACTGTGACAGTACTGCGTTGCAGGTTATTATGGCGTCCTTTCTTTTTCTGGGGGGAGAGGAGGTGTGGGGTGTGATGTGCTGGTCTGGCCAAATGACGGGGACCTAATTTGGAGTTACAGGCTACTGGGGGGATGCAGCTTGGGGTGTGTATACCTGCTGTATTAGTGGAAAAAATGGCAGGCGGGTGGTAAGAAGAGGGTCTGCCATGTGTCCACTTGGTAACTGCCGCTTCTGCCATGAGATAGAATGAGCTTTCTGCCTCAGGCAGCAGACTCTTTGCCTCACTAGGGGACGGCTGCACAGCACAATCCCTTACTTTCACTTTCACTTATGCAGAGAGCCGACACACATTAGAGCTGACTGGAAGGTGTGTGCCCTGTCCCCTCCACTACTAAACCCCCCATATCTACCTATACTACTACACTCCTTATCCACTATACCTCACTACTACACCCCTTATCCACTATACCTCACTACTACACCCCTTATCCACTATACCTCACTACTACACACCTTATCCACTATACCTCCACTACTACACACCTTATCCACTATACCTCCACTACTACACCCCTCATCCACTACACCTCCACTACTACACCCCTCATCCACTACACCTCCACTACTACACCCCTCATCCACTACACCTCCACTACTACACCCCTCATCCACTACACCTCCACTACTACACCCCTCATCCACTATACCCCACTACTACACCCCTCATCCACTATACCTCACTACTACACCCCTTATCCACTATACCTCACTACTACACCCCTTATCCACTATACCTCACTACTACACCCCTTATCCACTATACCTCACTACTACACCCCTTATCCACTATACCTCACTACTACACCCCTTATGATGTTGGTCATTTCCAGCATCTTGTACTCAGTATAATGGGGTCACCCAGCTTTCCCAGCATCTAATACTCAGTATGATGGAGGTCACCCTGCTTTCCCAGCATCTAATACTCAGTATGATAGAGGTCACCCTGCTTTCCCAGCATCTAATACTCAGTATGATGGAGGTCACCCAACAAAGCAGCTATGGTTCTTTTATCTTGCATAACCCCTTTAAATTTTACATGGCCGTATATGTGAAAAGTAGAAAGCCTTTTACACTGCTCTCAGTCCCTGTTCTCTATGAGTAATGTAGTTAAATATTTCCTTTATTATTTGGAAAGCAGTGTCTTCTGCTGAGGTTCCCTATGGGTAACTTAGTCGGTTGGGGGCCCACTCAGACTTGCTCGCCCCCCCCTAGACTGAACCCCTAGCTACGCCCCTGATCCAAGGCAATCCAACCTGGTGGCAGCTACCTCTTCCTGCCAATCGGGAGAGCTTTGTGACAGGTACTCTTTAAGTTTGTTCCTCCCTCGTGGAGGAAAGACTTTATTTCTTTAACAATGCAGGTACACATTCATCAGTAAGACTAATGAGACTAAACCTAAATTATTATAGGGGAGATTCTCCTGTGGGTGGTACCCCATATAAACCTTAGCCCTGTTTATCCTGTGGAAACTGTTAAGATGCAATTTAGAGCCTTAACTTACAAATGCAGAACAGGTTCTCCAGCATAAGATATGCTCTTTCTAGTCACTCTCTCACCTGAAACAAGTTAGTGGTTTACCAATAAACCTTTCTTTTCATACAATGGAGTAACCCTTCATTTAGATGTCAGTTGGCAGAAGTCCTGCCAGCACTTCAGCAATCATCTTATGCTTTCTACAGACAACCTTAACCCTTAGAGGACCGGGCCAATTTCAATTTTTGCATTTTCGTTTTTTGCTCCTTGTGCTTAAAAGGCCATAGCACTTGCATTTTTTCACCTAGAAACCCACATGAGCCCTTATTTTTTTGCGCCACTAATTGTACTTTGCAATGACAGGCTGTATTTTTTCATAAAGTATACTGCAAAACAAACAAACAAACAAAAAAAAAAAGAAAAATATTCAATGTGTGGTGAAATTGAAAAAAAAGCATTTTTTTTTTATTAGGGGGGTATTTGTTTTTACGCCGTTCACCCTGGGGTAAAACTGACTTGTTATACATGTTCCTCAAGTCGTTACGATTACAACAATATGTAACATGTATAACTTTTATTTTATTTGATGGCTTGTAAAAAATTCAAACCATTGTTAACAAATATATGTTCTTAAAATCGCTCTAGAGTGTCACTGTCGTTTAAATTTAGTTGTTTTTTTTTTTTTGCAGAAATCAATAGTACAGACGATTTTAAGAAACGTTGTAATTGGGTTTATTAGCCGAAAAAACATTATTATCATGAAAAAGCAGTTTGAAGCTCTCCCCCCTGTCTTCATGGTTTTCTATGGAGAGGAGAGGGGTGGAGGGAGATGAGGCAACAAAACAGGACAATAAAGAGTTAATTTACAGCTACATCACTGGACTATCTCCTCTGAAGTCAGCACTGACCTCTCTTACCTTTGAATACTGCCTTTCACACAGCTCCCACTGTGTAATCTTTTGTTCTCTGCTCTCTGCTGGTGACTAATCTCCCTTCTCCCCCCTCTCCATAGATTAGACAGGGCTTGACTGATGTAAACTAGTCCTGATTTCCTGATAATGAGCAGTGAATGAGAGAGAAGAGGGAGGGGGGGGGGACCTCGGGAAAGACTTTTTGAATGCAGACAATGGCATATTTGCTTAATAAACCCAATTAAAAAGTTTCTTAACCCTTTCATGACCTGGGGTCATTGATGCCTCAATGCCAAGGTTGTTTTTGGACATCAGCTCATGGGATCATAATAATCCCATAAGCTGATGTCCCTGTGTCTGCCCCCTCTCCTCTGTCCCCTGACGCTGTTACAATCTTGTGACAGTGGCAGGGGAGAGAGGGGGAGAGGGCAGATAGCATGACCGCACGCCCGACGGGCCCTGTCTTTCCTCCCTACCTCCCTCACCAATGGACACCAGCAGAGAATTCTCCCTCTGTTGAGGGAGAATTCTCTCTCTGGAGCCCTATTGATCCTGCGGTCGTGCTGACCGCAGTATCTATAGGGTTAACTCTCAGCACCGGAGCACGGCTCCAGTGCTGCGAGTTGCAGCGGGTCCCGGCTATCAGTGATGACTACAAATGACACAGGCACAGCTCCTGCGCCTGTTTCATCTTGGATCGTTAATTAGCGTTGCTGCAGCATCAGGCATAGGCTGCAGCGATGTTAATTAACTGTGGAGCTGCGGGGGGGGGGGGGGTTTAAAATCGTCTGTACTATTGATTTCTGCAAAAAAAAAAAAAAAATCACACTTTAAACACACTAAGGTTGGGGTGATGAGGAGCTGCAGCCCATCTACTGCATGACTTTTTCTGCTATCATTGGAGTTGTGTGCTCTGTCCTCTGAGCGTGAATCTAACACAGTGCACGTTCAGCATTGCTTACCATCTCACTACTCAGGCAGCCATTGTTGTTGTTCTCGCTCTTTTTTTTTGGGGGGGGGGGGATCTTAAACTTAGTCCTACATTTGGCAAGCTCCGAACCATAAATGATAACATGTGATAATATTTCTTCCAAATTTCTGGAAAAGGATGTTGGGTGCAGTTATTAAGGAAATTAGCTCTTTATGGGGTTGACTTTGCTATTTATATTTCAATATTTAACTCCTACATCTGTAATAATCTACAGTCCAACAGTTTTTAGAACAATTACTTACTCTATAATCTATTCATGTTTATTTTACTTCTAAAGTCTACTCCTTCATAATCTATTCATTTACAGAATGTTACCTGGGGGATTTGCTTTATTTTATTAGTCTCGGTTGACACTGTATGGTATTTTATGGCAAGTTACTAGAATACAAAATGTACTTTGTGAACTCATTTTGTTTTAAGTTCCCCATAAAAGTGAATGGCCTTAATTCCTGAAACACAAGACACCTTTAGGTCCCAGCATTTTAGTATATTCTGCACTGTTCTTCATATCTTGTGCCAAAACCTAACTGCTAATGATCCTGACATTTCAGGTTTTTGCTTTTATCAGAAGTTCGTGACATACTTGAAACATTTTGTGCTATCTGACAAACTCAGCTCTGCTTAATATCCTCTAATAAAACATACAGAACTTGTCTACTTATTAGTCATAAGACACAAACTATAGTGCCCATTGGTGACTTGGTAGGAACACTTTGATCCATGTGTTCCTCATGTATACGATTCCCATAAGCAGTGCCACATATACCTGTACCAGTTACTCTTGTGATAAATCAAGGCACAAATTAAGCCCAATGCAACAGCAGTTGGCTTCTGACATTGTTCTGTCAATGTTTGCACCATGACTTTTAGCAGTGTCTCAGCCATCTGTAAGAGGTAGATTTAGCATGTCTTTATAGGGTTTTTCATGGACTGTAACACAGTTTAATCATCTGACATTTACGGAGGTCAATGTGTTCACTAGAGGCTAGTGAGCATATCTAATTACACTTTTGGCTGCCATATGTTATTGAAAAATTACCCTTTGCTACTGGACTGTGCCTGCATTACACAATGGTGTGCCTCACTACAAATCTACTTACAATCTACAAGACTTCTGCTGATTAAAGTAATAAACTAGTTTAATGAATAACGGCAGTGAAGAAATAAATTCCCCTACAGTATATGATACATACATGATCAATACATTACATGTAACCATGAATAGAAAACTATTTATGGTCAGCGTTCCTAAATTGCATTTTCCTACAAAGGTAATAAAATTATTTAAAATCTTTCTGTGTTATATGTGGCGGACATCCACAATGGCTTGTCTCACAATAGTTGTCAGTGGACTTTTCCAGTTTTCTAAGCAGGAATATGATTAACTAGATACAGAGTAACAGAGGACTACGAAACATGGATGATAAACCCTATAGGAACTTTAATGGTGGCTATACTGCCATTAAATGTCTATTTAACCAGATAAGGAGCCACCTGATTTGTTTAGGGTTTATGTTCACATGTTCAGGTTATTAATTGCAACTACTTAATACAAAGCCAATAACAGATCATAAATGAAGGATATGTATAAAGAAGATTGCTCCTTATTTCAAATGCATGTATTTAACTCGTACACATCAGCCATACAGCTATATATGTCTCTACTGCTGATGCCCTGTGCAGTAGGAATGTGTATATGTTCCTGTTAAGAGATTTTAATGCATGCCGGGCTGCTTCAGTGTAAGTAGCCCTGCACACATTAATGTGCCAGAAACCAGGCATAACCACAGCATTTAAGGGTGTTTGCTTGTGGATGATGCGTAGAACCACATATAGAGTTGATAATATCCCTTTAAAAACTTGCACACGTGAAAACACCCAAGGCTGCATTCCAACAAATGGGGAAGTGACTGTCCAACGGGCAAATGGCTGGATCATTTGCATGCTTGCCCTTGACTGCTGCTGGTGACAGAAGCAGGGTAAGCACAGAGCAGTAGGGGAGGATTGGCAGTCACCCCACACAGCAGCCCTTCCCTCCCAGCAAACTGCAGAAGCTGTTACAGCAATATCCTCTCTGCTGCTGCTGCTGGTCTTCAGGAGTGGGTAATTGCTGTGCATTTACATGTCACTGTCTCAGCAGTGTGCTTATAGGCAAAACAGTCTGTGTGCTTTAGAGAAGGCTGAAGAATCTATGTAAGCTATTATTCATCTTCGGAATAGAGGAAGAGGTGCATGGAATAAATATACACCCTTAGGCTGGGTTCACACTATGTATATTTGAGGCTGTATTTGGTCCTCATGTCAGGTCCTCATAGCAACCAAAACCAGGAGTGGATTGAAAACACAGAAAGGATCTGTTCACACAATGTTGAAATTGAGTGGATGGCCGCCATATAACAGTAAATAACGGCCATTATTTCAATACCACAGCCGTTGTTTTAAAATAACAGCAAATATTTGCCATTAAATGACGGCCATCCACTCAATTACAACATTATGTGAACAGAGCCTTTCTGTGTTTTCAATCCACTCCTGGTTTTGGTTGCTATACAGCCTCACAAATACAGCCTCAAATATACATAGTGTGAACCCAGCCTTAAAAATATAATATTTTAATAAAGACCTTCTTTGTGCATGAAGAATGAGTTAACCTAGGATCAAGGCACTGAGTAGACCGCTAGCCTTGATATATTAGATCATTTAGATATATGCACAAAGAGGCCTGCAAATTCTATTTTTGGTTGGTTGGTTCTCTATACCCTGCCAGGTATTTTTTATATTGAACCATATATATTTATTTAATCTGCACAATTTAGTTAAGGGGGTAAAGAGCGGTCTGGAGGAGAAAAGTCTCTAAAGGTGCAGGAAAAGTGTCTAAAATGCAAAATGAATAAAATAAAGAAAAAGAAGTCATGTGTGCCACTTTTTCAGCCAAAATTCTTGAGGAGACACATAAATAAATCTGGGCCATTGCTCTTTAGGCTAGTGGTAAATTTTGGCCAATATCCTCTGTGATGTCTATATGCCATGTGATTTTAAAGTGGTACACTCAGTTTGTTATACATTAAAACAAAATGAGTGTACCGCTTTAAAATCACATGTCATATAGACATCACAGAGGATATTGGCCAAAATTTACTACTAGCCTAAAGAGCAATGGCCCAGATTTACTTAGCGATTTCAGAATCGCTAGGATAAGTTAAAGCGTTAAATGGGTTCAGGTAATTAAGGCTAAAATTAGCCAATCCTGAAGGGTTAATATGGTAACTTCTTAACGCAAAATTAGCGAACTTCACAAACCAAACCTTAAAGGACAACTCCGGCGGGACCCCCCCCCCCAAAAAAAAAACACAGACACCATACTCGCCATCCCTCCGGTGACGATCACCACTCCATTCGCCCGCCGTCCGCCTCACCGTCACCTGCCTCCGCCGTCCAGCGATGTCTCTTGCTTCCGGGTCCATGAGAGAGAAAAGGCTGCCAGTGCGCTTGCGCACCGGCAGCCTTTTCATTGGCTGGAGCGCATCACATGGCTTCCAGCAAGCTCAGCCAATCAGGGCTGAGCAAGCTGGAAGCCATGTGATGCGCTCCAGCCAATGAAAAGGCTGCTGGTGCGCATGTGCACCAGCAGCCTTTTCTCTCCCATTCACTCTCAATGAAGACGCCGAAGAGGAAGAAGACCCGGACCGCCCCCCAGCTCTGACGTCACCCGACACCAGAGAAGAGGACCGTGACGACCGTAATAGGTAATGTATACATTCTTTAACTTCCGGGGTGGGGGTCGGGGGTCGGAAAGTGGGGGAAGGGGGCCAGACCGGGTATTTAACCACATTACAAAGTTATATAACTTTGTAATGTGTGTTAAATAAGCCAAAAAAAAATTTCGACGGAGTTGTCCTTTAACAAATCTATATTTACCTTTCTGTGCTCTTCCCAGTGTATTCTTTAATGTCTTTAGCTGTCCCAAGCCCACTCAAGGAATCAGGACAGCACCGTGGGCAGTGATTGGCTGAGCGCACTGTCACTTCCGAGACACAAGAGTGACAGCCTGTTCAGCCAATCACTGGCCGTGACGTTGTTCCTTTTCAGTCAGTCAGGGATTGCCTGAGTGGGCTGGAGGTGGCAGAAGACACTGAAAAAGAACACCAGGGGAGTGCGAACAGGTCAATAAACCATTTGTTGTTTTTTTTTTTTTGCAAATATTGATAGCTAATTGTCAAATTGTCAAAAAAAGCAATCAGCCATATTTTTTATTACAATAATTAAATAAGCTATAGACAGCTGTCCAGTGGGGCAGGATTGGGGCTAATTTTATACTACATTGCTCTAACATCTATCAGCATACAAAATCATTTTCAAATACTATTAAACAAAATGTAAAACAAGCAAACGTAAGCAGGAACGCTCTGCATAAGATAGCTTGGATACACGATAATCACTGACGTTCTTCTTGTCTATTCAAGAATGGTAAATTAAATAAAAGCGCTGAGTAACTTGGGGATAATCACTTGTTTCAAGAAACCCTTCATTTAGAGTACTTGTAAAACTGTTTCGAAATGATAATTATCAATTATGTGTTAAATACAGTCCAAAGCATCAGTGTATAATTTTAAATTAACTGCAGAAGACTATATAGAGCTCCACAACATCTACACTATAAATATCTGGAATGCCTATCTCATCTAAAAAGAGTGATCTTGATAATATACTCTTAAAGGGGTATTCCGTGAAAAATGTACTTTCCCCCTATCCACAGAATAGGAGAAAAGTAGATGATTGTTGGGGGTCCGACCCCTGAACCCCCCCCCCCCCCCCCCCCCCTCGGATAGCTGCTTTAAATCTAAGATCTGTCCTGCGATCCATTTGGCAGGTAATGCAGTTATTGTCATAAAAAATAAATTTTAAAAATGCAGCTCCGTGCCCGCAGGGCGTATCTGTGCCCTAACTTTGCACCACCCCTCTGTCCCTCCTCCCCACCATCTTCATCATTAGGAATTCTCCAGGCAGATTGCCTATTATTTACCACCTGTGTTACCACAGCGCATGGGCTGGATCATTAAGACACCTGTGCAATGTTCAAACAGAAGTAAATGTTACAGTGGCATTCCTAATGATGAAGAGGGTGGGGAGGAGAGACGGAGGGGGTGGTGCAAAGTTAGGGCACAGATACGCCCGTTGGGCACACGGCTGCAATTTTAATATTTATTTTGTATGACAATAACTGCATCACCTGCCGAACGGACCGCAGGACAGATCTTGGATTAAAAGCAGCTATCTTAAGGTACAAGCGGTTTGGGGGGGTCAGATTGTGGGTACAGAGTTGCTTTAATGTAATTTCAGGTTTATAAGATTGCATTGAACATGTTGTTTGTTCTGTGTTTTGTTTTGTTTTTGTAATTATTTTTTTTTATATTTGTCTGAAAAATCTTATAAAATATTTGAACAAGAAACAAGAAACTGTTACAGTTGAACAGTTGTTGGAACCCCTGGCAATACATTTTAATTTGGCAGAGAGAGTTGTCATTCTTCTGTTGTGCATCCGCAGAGTAAGTTGGGCATTACACTGTTAGCATGCACTCTTCCACAGTAAGGAAAGTTGTTTGTAGCCACATTCTGCTTTGGTTAATAGAGAAGAGTCCTGAATGGAGAATCCCTCTTTATTACCTTAGGATTCCCTAAAAAGGTAACTGAAGAAGGGTTTCCAAAGCAAGACATGTCCTTTAGGACAAAAAGGACACACATACAAACAGCACCGATGGTAATTTTTATTCTTAGGTTACTTTAGGATTTTTATTCTTAGGTTACTTTACTTGAGATACTTATTTAGCCAAGCCAGTTAGGACAATGCAGTGACATGTGGGCTGTAGAGCAGCATGTATCTTCAGGTATGGAGGAGATCAATCACAATTTCTAGCATACAGACAAGTAATCATATGCTTTCGGCAATATCGGCCCTAGGTTCTTGACTAGTGGGACTATCCCATACAATTATCTATTACATTGTGCAAAATTACTTAAGATTAGCATTTATTAACACAATTCTCCATCCACATACTTCACAGTCTAAATCACAGATGAGATTGAAGCATCTCATTTCTCTCCAGAAGCTTTCTCCAAGGCTGTGAGCTTTACGTCATTCGTTTTTGAAAAAGGTTAAAAATAGAATCTACCAGCAGTGTAAATAATTTATTTCCTTTGCTTCTGAGAGAAGCCTTTTTGTTTTATTGCCAGCATGGCTTAACGCTCGAGATTCTAGGCTAGATATCTTAAAAGACTTCTAGGTTAATGACAGCAATGCAATGTGACCTGTATTCCACACACATAAAAGAAATAGCAACAGAGTAAAATAAACATTGCAAAGTGTGCGTTTGTAGAATGCTCTTCACCTTTATGTGGATATTGGTTACTATGTAGTGTAAGGCCTTAAGGATGTGCAAGACACAAGGATTCTTTCTATAATATTTGAATTTTCTTTCATGCACTACCTCCTGTGGCGCTGTTTAAGACATAAAATCGTATATAAGCTTTGCTTGGAGTGCCCATTTAAACATGTGTTGATGAACAGAAAAACTATGGGGGACATTATTAAGAGAGGAGTACTCATACACCTGTCTTAAATTGGCCACCACCCCCAATTATCCCGCCTTTACACAAAAAGATTTATCTGACAGATTTTTGAAGCCAAAGCCAGAAATGGATTTGAAAAGAGGAAAAATCTGTCTTTTCTTTATGACTTGTTCTCTGTTAATAGTCTGTTCCTGACTTTGGCTTCAAAAATCTGTCAGATAAATTTATCTACTAAGGGGGCCTTCACACAAATTTGTGGACATTACAAATGGGAAAGAAATGTAATGGATTTATTCCCCGCTCGGCATGATGTGTCAATATCATGCCAGCAGCTGGGAAACTCTTTGAATTGCTACAGCTTTGTAACTACACCCATCAGGCAAGCGGGGTATATGGCTGGAGTTTGCTACAGAACAGGGGTAAATCTGTCCCTTTTCCGTGACGTATGCCAGGGGCGCATTTTGATAAATGTCCCCCTATGTTCTAAAGCTCTGTAAATGGAAACAAATGTTTAGACTTTCCATATTAACCGACAGTACCATATAAAACTTGACTCATGCCTCTAGTTTCACATCACACTAGACAATCTAATATTGCATGCAGCTGATGCCAGTACTTCAGTTTTACTCAATGCATTAAAGTGATACACATTAAAGCAAAGCACATAGTAAAGAACAGTCTATCATTCCAAAACCTAAAGGCTATGCTTGTTCCTCATCTAAATACTAACTATATTTTATCATTTATCATTTGGCGCTAACAGCTACATTTCTGGCGACAATACTGAACAAGCTCTGAAAAAAAAAAAATAGAAAGAAGTAACACTAATCTATTCACAAACCTAACACATCCACCATCAAGTCCTAGTAAAGGTTGTTTCTTCTAAACTGACAATTGTGTTTTATATTTGAATCCTCCAAACTTGAGATGAGCAAAGCAAATCCAGTGAAGCAAGATTAGCTGCGAATTGGGTAGTCAATTTGCTTTGTTCTGGGAATCGAAGTCCCACCCATTTGCTAAGGAAATTCACAAAAATCTATATAGCAGCCACACATGTTAGCTGTCTGGAGCATCACTGGGGGGAGAAAGAGATAAACCATAATCCCTAGCGCCCGTCCAATCAGCTGCCAGCCCCTCTGTGACGTTTCCGGAGGTGGCCACTCAGCTGTGTGTGGAGGAGAGAGCAGGATCACAGCAGGCAGTTAGAGCAGAGCAAGGAGAGACTAAGAGCAATATAAGGACAGAGAGGAGAGGATAGAAGGGCTGATTGTGGGTGATTATTTGTTAGAGCTGTCAGCCAAGTGTCCAGTTTACCAAGCAATTGGATGCCTATAGGAATTTACTGGGACCAATGAAGACACAGTCCATATTATTAACTCATTAGGCACTATAAACTCATCTAAACTCATACTGATTTATACCAAATTTACTGGGGTTAGTAAATTGAGTGTATGCCTTACATAATGAGTGGTCATTACTAATGGTGTACGACCTCTGATTATATAAGGCGCACACTCATTTCACTAATGATTCTTCAGTGGTCGCACTCCACTCCTACTGTGTTCTAAAAATCCATTTTCATTAGTAATGGGTCACTCTACGTCTACATTAAAATAAAATTTAAAAAAAATCAATTGAAATCGATATGAATTTGACAATTGGTTTGTTTGAGACACTCGGATTAATTCTTGGACCCTGTAATTATTTAATCTTTATCTATAAGAAGATACATTGGTCTCCAGGGTATCACATATGGTCCTTATCAGGTGACTCTCATATATGACCCATATTTTTCGGCACGCTTTATTTGCTTCTTATGACAACTATATAATTCAGTTCACATGTAAATTGCATTCCACAATTGTAGGGACACTGTCATTTATATAGTGCAGTTAATGGCAAGACAAATGGCAGCAAACTTCTATTTATGCTTCAATAGGAAGACAATTTGAATGTCACCCTAACACTAGAATGTTGGCACCATTGCCCGACTGAGCAAAACAACTGGAAAGTTTCATTAACTGAAATATCTCCAAATTTTTGCATTGTGCATACATGGTACCTGATAAATTACATAGAATACATGGTGACAAACTAATATCAACAAAATAATAGAATAAGCCTGCACTCTCTCAGAGTCTGTAACCTGACAGAGCATCCGGGCATATTCTATTATTTTGTCACCATTTTTTTCCCCTCAAAATCTGTATTTAAAGGTTTTTGAAAATTTAGTACTACAGAGCATGTATGAATACAGCATTAAATGCTTTTAGAAAGATGTGGAAATCACAATAAATGATCTCATAAAACTTAGAATATGAATAATATATTGATTCTGTTGTTATTACATACAAATAGGTGTTCAGCAAATAGAAGTTAAATCACGACAGGTAATTCTGGAACCTAACTGTACTTTAAACGCCCTAATCATAACAACATGTAAAGATAGTCTAATTGAAATATTACATATCAATATGATTTGTTTATCCTTTGTTATTAGATTATATTGGCGAGGGGTAGAACCCCTGAAAAGAATAGAAATCCTATTAAACAGCTCCTGTTTTAAAAAAAAATTTAAACAACCACCTCATTAGGTTCTAAAATGAACTTATTAATGAAAAAAATCAACCGCTTAGCGACCCATGACATATCTGGAAGTCATGGTGCCGCGGGGGGAGTTCAGAGAGGGGTGCCGCCGGGACCCTGCTCTGAACGGCGCTGCTTCTGGCTGATATCTGCAGCCAGGGAGCGCCTCTATTAGTCGGCACAGGTTGCCGCGCAGGCCAGTGCAATGTATCACCGATCTAATGGATCTTTGCTGTGTATATACACAGCATTGATCTCTATGAGAGATCAATGCTGTGTATATACAAGTCCCCCAGGGGGACTTTCAATTACAGTGTTAAAAAAGTAAAAATGTGTTTTTATTAATAAAAAATCCCCTCCCCTAATAAAAGTCCAAATCACCCCCCTTTTCCCATTTTAAAAATATAAATAAACAAATAAACAAACATATTTAGTATCGCCACGCACGTAATCGCCTGAACTATTAATTAATCACATTCCTGATCTCGCACGGTAAATGGCGTAAGCGCAAAAAAAATTCCAAAGTGCAAAATTGCTCATTTTTGGACGCATTAAATCCAGAAAAAATTTAATAAAAAGTGATCAAAAAGTCGCATATGCGCAAACAAGGTACCGATTGAAAGTAAAGATCATGGCGCAAAAAATGACACCTTACACAGCCCCATAGACAAAAGCATAAAAGTGCTATTAGCATGGGAATAGAGCGATTTTAAGGAACATATATTTGTTAACAATGGTTCGAATTTTTTAAAAGCCATCAGATAAAATAAAAGTTATACATGTTACATATTGTTGTATTTACAACGACTTGAGGAACATGCATAACAAGTCAGTTTTACCCTAGGGAGAACGGCGTAAATGCATAACTCCCTGAAATCCAAACAAATTCAGTTTTTTTTTTCAATTTGACAGCGCAAATGATTTTTTTTCCGGTTTCGCAGCATATTTTATGGGAAAATAAAGTCTGTCATTGCAAAGTACAATTGGTTTTGCAAAAAATAAGGGTTCATATGGGTCTCTCGGTGAAAAAATGCAAGTGCTATGGAGTTTTATACATATAGTGGAAAAAGCAAATGTGCAAAAACGAAAATTGGCTTTGAACTTAAGGAGTTAAAAGGGTAAAGAATTTAGTCAACGGGCAAAAAAAAAATAAAAATAAAAATAAAAATAAATAATAATAATAATAATAATAATAATAATAATAAAAACAACATTTAATATTTCTAGATGACATGACACCATTTTCATAATGAATCTATGCTTCCTATATTTCTTGCATGTATAATTATGAGGTTTAGGGGATGGTGCTTTGTATTTACTTAATTAGATTCAAAGAAGTTTGCAATGTGAGCTCACTAGAATTTTTTTTATTTTTTTTTATCATTTTTACGCCTGCAATCTGAGGAAGTCTTACATATATATCTGACTGTATGTGGTACATTATTCTTTCCAATTTTTAGTACTTTTGTATGTCATCCTGTCAGACACCCTCTGTTCCCTGGCTGCAAAAGATTTTTAAAATCTGGATTTTGGAAGTATTAGTGTATCTATTATTATAAGGAAGATCACTTTAGAATATTCAAATTGGAAACTAAAATTGGTAGAATTCTACTCCGAAATACACTTACATTGGCATTCTTTACAGCATTTGCCAGGAGTAAATGCAGGTGCAGAATAAGCTGGACATGTTGGTTCAGTACAGACTAATGTTTCACACTGCACAGTCCCATTCTGTGAAGAACAAATAAGTAAATTACTACCATATTATTCTAAGTAGCTGTAGAAAATAATATTAAACATTAAACCCTGTGTCACATATTACATTACCAGCCTCATGCTGCTAATAAAAATCTCCCGCAGAAAGCTGATCCTTTACACAACATAAAAGAATAACACAACAGGGAAGGCTTTGTATCTATTGCTGAAAACATGGAGGAGACATTTTCTCATCATTCAATATCTGCATTGATTCACAATCTTGTCCTTTCAGGTTGATGCTAAATTCATAGTATTTCCCACCAGCACACACAAACACATGCTTTATTGGATAAATGTTGATAATTCTGCAAGAATAAAATATACTCTAGCTAACCTAGCTACAAGAAAAGGTTAAATTGCATATAGTGAATAAATATCTAAGTATTCCAGCTCTTGTGTATTAACACTTTATTCACACAAGGCACTGTAGCACTGCAGTTTACTTGATTTGTGTGGGAATAAGAGTGCACCCACAATCATATACTTTTCTATTCTGTGGATAGGTGATAAGTGCTGTTATTTGGCCAACCCCCTTAAAGGGAACCAATAAGCCCAATTGGGCTGCAATCCAGTCCTGTCAGTTTCTTTGTGAATATATACTTGCAGAGGATCTTTCAGACCGCTGCGAGTATGTAAATCACCCTCCCCTTTACCCACACTCTGCTTGCACATACATTACCCGTCCTCAATCCAGCTTACTGCATGGGGTCCCAGATTCCTGCTTTCCCGCCCAGCTAGGTAACGCACTTATTGGCTGGGCGGGAGAGTAGGAAGCTGGGACCCCATGCAGCAAGCTGGATTGAGGACGGGTAATGTATGTGCAGCGTGTGGTTAAGGGGCACGTGATTTATATACAGTAGCATGAAAGATCCGTTGCAAGTATGTATTCACAAGGAACTGACAGGACCTTGGATTGCAACGAATCTCGCTGCAAAACTCGCAGCGAGATATCCGCTGCTATCCGTTATGTGTGAAGGCACCCTTAAACACATTTTCATTATATACTATTTTTATTAGATTAATCAATTCCTATCATAGTAATAATGATAATAATGATTACAGTAATAATACTACTAATAATTCTGGGTTCACATATTGTAAACAAAAAAGGCCATAAAATAGGTATAAAAAGTGGTGAGTTGGTCAGTACTTTGGTTGGTATTTTTTAACAAAACCAGGAGTGGGTCAGAAACACAGATAACGTACAAAATTTTCCATTATAGCTTTTCTTTGTATCTATTTTTTTTTTGCAATTTTTCATCTTATAGTGGGTACACCCAGCCTAATAGTAATAAAAGTAATAATAATTATAAATATTAAAAGCAGTATCTGTACAGATCCTGAGTAAAATGACAGTTTTTTATAAATATGCATTAAATGTATCATCCTACCATGCATATACACTTCTTACAGTCGTCTGTCCAGGACTCCAGCTCTCTGTAGACATTGCCCTTTACAGTGCAAGATCTTTCACAGTAGCATTGATCTAACCTATTCATCCTCTGCTCAGCTCTTGACAGCTGCAAAGAGATTTTAAGCAAGTAAGAAAAAAAGATGTGTGACACAAACAATATTTTCCATAATTCCATAATAATACACTGAAGGTAAAAGCCAGCTGTGACATACAAAGCAAATGTCAGATTCTGTGTAACAACAGCGATTAAATTGGCAATACATTCCTACCTGATACAAGAACAATGCACAAATATTGGCTATTTAACCTTGCAAATATGGGTACAGTCTACAGTATTAGGCATGGAGATGAAGTGTACATAGTATATTCTGAAAGTCTAAGAAAAGAAATCTTGTTGTAATGTGTATGCACTGTTTAATAAAGCCTTGTTCGTGCAGTGCTTTTGGAGTAAACTGTGCAAAATACTTGCCAAAAAGTCATGCAATTCGCACAGTTCCCACTGTGCACTACACCAGTCATGGATTGCATCTGGCTTTGCAGTTCAGCTCTACTTAAGTGAATGAGGCTAAGCTGCAATACAACATACAACCAGTGGTGGATTAAAGGGGTTATCCAGGCTTAGAAAAAGTTCTTCAGTGAACAGAGCTTAAAGGAGCAGTCCAGCGATTAAAAAACTTGTCAGCCGGCAGGGGGGGAAATAATAAACAATTGTGCCCCAGAAGCACTAAGTCACGGGCTCCAGAACCCAGGCCACAACGCCTTTTCCCACCAAGTTCCAAGGACATCACGACTTGGAGAATATGCCTGACCCTGATCAGGAAACACTGTGCACAATGGTCATTTCTTTTAATTATATCCATTTTAAATTTGGAAACAACGCTCCCCCCCTCTTCCCCCAATAACTGTGCATTAGAAGATGGCACTTCCTGTTCTATCTGCATAGCACCCATCTCCAGAGTGACACCTGCTTGATGAAATGCAACTCTACCATGCAGGGTCTCTCATCAGAGATGAGGGCTATAGGTCTCCTAATACACAGTTACTAGTAGAGGGGACATTGGTGCCTCTATTAAGGCATTTATGCTGAAAATTCAAAAAGAAGTAATTAGAAATAAAATAGAGGTAATTTAGTGGAATGACCATTGTGCACAGTGCTACATGATCCTGGTTGAAATTTATCAAACAGACACAAACTCACACTTATAACCACAACAGAACCCCCATAGAAAGCCAATAGAACAGTGAACAAATCCATTTGCAAAATAAGTAAACAAACTAACTGAATGGACTTTTCAAAAGGATAGCCAAATAGAAGGTCTAATAGAAGCGCTGCCCACCAGCATGGATTCTCTACAGAGCCAGCTGGCTGCTACTGAATACAGGGCTCAGTCACAAACATGTTGCAGTACTAGCAGGACACAAATGGATCTAGTCTTTCCCTTCCTCTCCTGGAATTTTACAACAGCTTCTTGCTGTAAGGCAGCGTTTCCCAACCGGGGCGCCGCGACACACTGGGGTGCCAGGAGAACCCGCCAGGGGTGCCGCGGGATCCCGGTGGGAAATGTGCACTGTCTCTTTAAGCATCCCGAGAAGCTGCGGCCGTGCAGCTTCTCGGGATGCACAGATCGCTTTGATGTTCCGCCTGCACAGTGAGCAGGCGGAACATTAAAAAGTGAGCAGAATACAGAAGCAGGACCTGTCAGTGTCCTCCTCCTGCATTTCCTCCCATAGGCTGCCGGCACTTCATACCAGCAGCCTATGGGACGCCGGGATGTGACCTCTCCAGCAGGCGTGCCTGATGGAGGTCCCTGTGGCTCGCAAGATGGAGCCCGTAGAGGAGGAGAGCTGCTTCCTGCAGCCATACAGCGCGATTAGGTGAGTAGGATGTTTGTTTTTTTAGGGGCACCTCTGGGGGCATTATTAGTATATGGGGGCACCTCTGGGGGCATTATTAGCTCATGGGGCACCTCTGGGGGCATTATTAGTTCATGGGGGCACCTCTGGGGGCATTATTAGCTCATGGGGGCACCTCTGGGGGCATTATTAGCTCATGGGGGCACCTCTGGGGGCATTATTAGTTAATGGGGGCACCTCTGGGGGCATTATTATTTCATGGGGGCACCTCTGGGGGCATTATTAGCTCATGGGGGCACCTCTGGGGGCATTATTAGTTCATGGGGGCACCTCTGGGGGCATTATTAGCTCATGGGGGCACCTCTGGGGGCATTATTAGCTCATGGGGCACCTCTGGGGGCATTATTAGCTCATGGGGGCACCTCTGGGGGCATTATTAGCTCATGGGGGCACCTCTGGGGCATTATTAGCTCATGGGGGCACCTCTGGGGGCATTATTAGTTCATGGGGGCACCTCTGGGGGCATTATTAGCTCATGGGGGCACAGCAGGGGATCCTACATACAGGGGGCATCCCACATTCCTACTCGCTTTACTGCACATAACACCAAACAGCGCAGTTACTTTGGGAGCCTACAGGAGGGAGAAAGGAAAGGAAGTTGCTAGAAATGTGCGGAGCCTGAATTGTTTGTCTCGCAGGTTCTGAAAAGATGAAAGTATCTGGAAGAAATCATCATGGAGGACTGGACTGGATGGAGAGGAAAAGGGAAAGTGACGCCTCAGATTAAAGAAGACGTCACCTGTGAGTCACTGTATGACAGTTTTCCTATTTTGTAGAACATTATTTAGTAGGGGTGCCCCGAGGAATTTTTTTTTTCCAAGGGGTGCCCCCAGGTGGAAAAGGTTGGGAAGCACTGATGTAAGGTAATACAGAGACTATTTTATAGTCTGCACTGACAGGAGAAGGAGGGGGAAGAAGTCAGCAGGTTAGGAAGAATATACAAGACTTTTGCCCTTTACCTTCTCTACCCCCAAACTACTCTCTCCTATCCTCTACTCCTGACCACCCCTAACTGTCATGAAAATAACTACACAACTTACACAATCCTTATGCCTCAGAATAATTTCTAATAAAGGGGTAGAAAAATAAAAAAATGTGGATGTAAATATATTAGGATGTGGAGTTAATATAATAGGTACTATAAGAATACAGCAGGTGCCTCTGAACTATTCGGTTAGTTTACCTATCCTTCCAGATTTGCAATCTATTGATCGTTATAATCTTTGTTTCTTCTAGAGCGAGAGATTTCTACTGGCCACAGATACTGTGTATGTACATCAGCATGCTGTACTAATATACATTATAAACACATTTAGCAGTTCTATGAATTTTTCAGCCTTTCCTCCTTTCTCTTTACAGCCAACAATGAATATATTACTGTCGCATAACAGCATATCATCCTTTTTTGGACTTTGCAAGCAGTGATGCATCGAACTCTGATGGCAATAGGATTGAATTACTGACAACAGCAAATTACTCCATATATTTAAATTCTTCAATTCTGTCATTTTGTACTCTTAAAGGAGAACTCTGGGGAAATGTAAAAATCCTGAGTGGTCAGGGGTGTGGAGCGACATAATAAAGAAGCTATGCTCACCCATCCCAGAGCAGCGTAACAGCTTACGGACCTGTGCCGGTTTCCTGCCACGTCAAGTCCCGGATGAGAATGGCCTGCTCAGCCAGTCTTATACTGAGGCGGGACATCTCTGCAGTCACTGAATGGTTGAGTGGATATTTCCTGAAGGGTGTGAAGGTGCAGGAAGCCAGGAGAAACAAGAGACTGGCGGCTGTTGGAAAGCTGGTGACGCTGCGCTGCAGAAACACGGTAGAGCATCGCTTCTCTATTATTTTCCCATGAGCCCCTGCCCACACTGGATTTTCACACTTCCCTGAAGTTCCCCTTTAATACTGTTTATTAATACTTTGCTGGATTATTGTAACATACTGCTGCATATAGTTGCATACAGTGGTGCCTTGGATTATGAGCATAAGTCGTTCCAGGACCGTGCTTGTAATCCAAATCCACTCTTAAACCAAAGCAAATTTTCCCATAAGAAATCAGAGAAATGCAGACAATTGGTTCCACACCCCCAAAATAATGATTTATATTTCTGAACAACATGTAAAACAAATGAAACGAACATTTAGAAACAGCAGAATATGTGATATTAAAAAGTTACTGTACAGTTATATAGAGGATGGGAAACACAAGGGCTGACAGAGACTGCATGGAGCATGAAGGAATGAGCAGGGCAGATTTGAGCACAGTATAGCTGCACTCTTTGTCCAGGGAGAGAGGGGTTACAGCTATGGAGAGATTACCTCCACAGTCCTGTCCCCTGATGCAAGCCCCAGTCTGAAGTGGATCTGCTATGATTTGGAAGGTGAAGGAGACTTCCTGGGTCAGAGTACAGGGCTGTAGACCACCCTATGCAGACCATGTCCCTCCTCCACTCCCGCTCCAACCCAGTACAGGGAGCTCTTAAACCAAAGCAATGTTCTTAAACCAAGTCAGAATTTTGAAAAACTGTGAGCTCTTAAACCAAAATGCTCTTAAACCAAGTTACTCTTAAACCAAGGTACCACTGTATTTGCAAAATATCAACTTTAAGAAATCTGTTAATGAAAAGAACATACAAGAAATATTTAAAAAAAAAACAAGCTTAATAGATATAGGGAAATAATTTATCAGACATGGTGTAAAGTGAAACTGGCTTAGTTGCCCCTAGCAACCAATCAGATTCCCCCTTTCATTTTCCAAAGAGCCTTTGAGGAATGAAAGGTGGAATCTGATTGGTTGCTATGGGCAACTGAGCCAGTTTCACTTCACACCATGTCTGATAAATCCCCCCATGTAGAAGCAAATATTTTATATAACTGACAAGAGAACCTGAAACAACATATAATTTCTACTACTGCATGTCCTTTTTCCGCTGAAGTCAGCATTACAAATACCTAATAATTTGGTACTTCCACATATTCCTTTAATATTTATGAACTATCCCACAGTTTGAGAACCCAAGATTATTTTAGTCTATGAAAGTTGATAATTAAGAGAAAAACTCAAGACATTTATATTTTTCTCAGTTGTGGTTTCCCACAGGAATACAGTCTCAGGTAATCCAGAAAGTATAAGCATTTTACACATTTAAAATGTATTTAAGTGTTTAACTTGACTTGCCCTTAAATGTGCTCTGTAAATTTTCCCTCCCTGCCATAGGCTATGTTCACGGAGAGGCGCATCCGTGCGCGCCCGCATCAGAGCTCCCCACTGCACACAATGGAGCATGCTGCCGAAGCCGCTTGCTTCACTGTGTGCACTGACAGGGTTTTCTGCGGCCGCAGAAAACTAACATGTCAGTTTCCCTCTGCGCCACTAGGGATCCTGGCCGGAGTGTATAGTATGTGTATACACTCCAGCCAGGATTCCATAGACTGCTGCGTAACGTATATTTTTGTATTAATCACGGCCGCTAGTTTTACAGAAATATACGTAGTGTGAGCATAGCCATAGTTTGTATCCATACAAACTTTTAGCTTTTTTCTTAGCACCTTTTAAACACAACTGGTCATGCTATTTAAAAGCAGACCTTGTACACAGAATAGAATGTTCACATCATGACTGCATTCTAATGGGAAAAAAATCTACTAAAGCAGAGCAATAAACATTGCAGTAATAGAATGATATATGCATCTTTGCATCTTGCATACATATGTGATACTTCTTTGTTGAAATGATTCAGAATACTGCATTTCTATAGCAAACAAAATAACCTAGAAAATCCTCTATACAATTTAATCATTTCAAGTACATTGCTGGAAATGAAAGTGTACTATTATTTATTTATTTATTTTTTCATATTTTATCCTCCAAGTCTGATCTGAAACACGGATTACAAGCACCTTTAATCCGTACTGTGCTTGCCTATTGCAAAATGATCCCGCTTTCTGCAAATGTTATAGGAAAATCAGCCTTGAGACTTCTGAGAGTTCTTAACTAAGATAAATCCCTTTGTTAACAAACAAAAATCTAAACTATTCAAGACTTACCTTGGCTGATGTTTTTGCTAAGATATCTTGTAGTTCCATAATTTTCTGCACTAGCCCATGGAAGTCATTGCATGTTGGACATGCTGAAACAAACAAACATTTAATAATAATTTTTATATACTGTAGCACCAACAGATTCCGCAGCACTTTACAATTCTACGTTTGGCTATTCTACGTTTGGCTATTCTATAGCCTTGCTTTATTATTTTAGAAAACAAAAGTGAGAAATATGCATATACATACTGCGATTAAGATCAGGACACTGGGAAATAAATCCTTGTGGCATGATCAGGATCTGTAGATCTTGCATGATCCCCTGTGGATAGGAACACTGAATGTAAACATTTTGTCACATTGTAAGCTACAAAGGAATCTGTCATATACAATATTTATTTCTTCATGAAATCAATTTTCAGCCATGTAACTGTGTCTAATTAAGATATCGCCTGCATGTAACAAAAAGCTGCCTATACGTTAACTAACATACTTCGCGTTCCGCTGAAGGATATAACTATATCGATTTTCCTTTATAGAGAATTCAAGCTAGTAGAATTGAAGGAAAGCAATTATTACTACCATGGCGAATGTACATATCTGAAAACAACAGTACATCTACGGTACAAACGACGAACAGGAAAAATAATAAAATGAATATTTCACACACAAGCAGAATATTGTTTTCCTATTAGAGGAATAAAGATACGCACTGAATGATCACTGTCTAAGAACAACTGGCGTCTGTGACCATCTTGTGACCAATAATGTGATACCAGGTAATGTCTGCATGATGACTGCTTCTCAGATAATGTGCTGACATCTCTTCTGTACAGCAGAAGGCAACATTTGTCCAACAAGGGTAAACTAGGGGACTCTAACTGCAGGCAGATTGTTGGGGCCAAGAGGTGTGGTGCTTCCGAAACGGCCGTACTCCTGTGGCTGCTCCTGTGCCACAGTATCTGAAGACACCATGGACAGATATCTGACAGATTACTCAAGAGTAAGGTGGCACCAACTGACCCAGCAACTAACCCAGCAAATCATCAGTAGACAAGACAAAGTTCCACCTTGCATCCACTATAGTTTAATAGCCAAGACCAACAAGGGTGCCCCTTACATAATCAAAAACAAAGTCTCACATGGGTCAATGAAAGAAATCATGGCAGAAGGTTGTCTTGGCTGACCAGACCCATTTCCAGTTGAACCATATTATTGGACATGTCTGCATATGGCATAAACAGCTTTAATCCATATCCCGTGGGTACACTATTGGGGAGGGGGGATTTATGAAAGGGTTTAAATATACACCTGGTGTAAAACGCCCACAACAAACAATCACAGCTCAGCTTTTCTTTAACTAGAACTGAAAGCTGAGCTGTGATTGATTGCTGTGGGCAGTTTACACCATTTGTATATTTACACCCTTTCATAAATCCCCCCCCCCCCCCACCCCCTTGGTGTTCAGCAGGTCAGTGGTGAATAGTGTCATGTCTAAGAAACATTTTCCTGGCATGCCCTATAAGTGTAGGTCAACATAACACAATACACAAGTGGTATAATCTATAGAGACCTGTTAGCTGACCATATGTGCCCATACCTTCAGGAGATTTTTAAGAACCACAGTGCTATTTTTCATCAATTAGTGCTCATGTCATTGAAAGAACACAATGGTAAATTATAAACACTGCCTTGGCCCCTAATTTACCAGACTTTAACCCTATTGAATATATTTGGGATGTGCTGAGATCTACACACGCCGCAGAAAAATGTGCCCTCACTGACAGAGTTGCTGCCAGTAGTCATGGATTAAGTATGCAAGCAGTGATAGCTTAAAATGTGGGTAACCCATGAGACACTGGCAAAGCAGTCAGTATCAATTAAGCAGAGTGCTGTACAGACACTGCATACTGTATACATATGGCATACAGAATTAAGGATGCCTGTCCTATTGCACCCTGTTGCTAATGCTGCGGTTAAACAGAGCAGAAAAAGGAACCTGCATCTTTTTTGTGTTTAGTTGCATCCTGGCTTAAAGTAAATCTGACAGCTGCAATTCACATTTCAAACTGCTGTGAGGTCGAGACGAGATGGTACCTTTTATATATGCATCTGTGCTTCTAGTACATGGCAAAATGCTTTTTTCTGAAGCTGCGCTACACAGCGCTATGCAGTTTCTAAAATGCTTCCTTCCCACCCCCCCCCCAAAAAAAATGCTGTGTATGATGACAGCCTAAGACTCCTGTAGCAAAGGCTTATCTATTACATGAACAAACTTTGGAAATCCAGCATGCCTGGTCCCTTCTTTCCCCTATCATCTGTCAGGAGACCCCCCCCCCCACCCCCCTTACATGTTAGTTGGCTGATCTCACAGAAATTGGCAGGTTCAAATGACTTTTTTTAAATGAGTATGCCACCATGAGTGTCCCAGACATTTTGTCCCCTATATTGCATGCTACACAGGCCCCTACATTGGCAATCTATGGCACTAACTATATTAAAGACATTTATTTGGTTTAGTTAAATACACACTAAAACAGGGATAAAAATATAGAGGAAGTACTGATAATACAAACTACAAAAAATAAAAAGAAGAAAATTGAAAAATCCCTAGATGGATAGTGATCAGCAATTTTCCTTAACTCTATCAGTTGCGACCTGAATGGCTTTTACAGGTGACAAATAGAAAAAACATGTGCAGAGATACTAGAGGTATTTTAGATAAAAGAATAATATTCAGTGATATGGCAGCTATGTTTGACAAGCAAAGCAGGTTGACTTGATAGAGATAGGACTGACATTAAAGGATAGTGTGGACAATCTTATTTTCTTTACTGAGAAACACACCAGGTGGATGAATCGCTTATTTCTGTTTGCCTTTCCCTGGAGTAATGGAATAGGAAACAAAGAGGGCACATACTGAATAATAGGGTAAGGGATAATTTATTGCAACATTGTCTTGGGTTCTGTTATGTGCATTACACTTAAACAAACCTCAGTGAACGATCTAATACACTTCTGTGGTATAGGATAGGACGTAATTGATCTATGATTTTTACAATTACAGTAATGTACTGTAATTTTGCTCAATCACTCATTGCAGAGTCTATTGCCATGGACAATGGTGTGATCTAATAGGCAATGCCAGTGCTTGCTGGCCGTCTGCTTCCAGCCAAATTTGTTTTCTTTGCTCTGAAGATGATGGTATCCAGAAGTCACAGATTCCGCTTCTCTTCAAAAATGTAAAATGACCACTCAGGATATGCTATTGATTCTATGTGATTAATAACAGTGAGCTTTCTAATGTGAATATTAACCTTTAGTTATATTTATTAACATATCTTTTAATAATAAAATAGAAAAGGCACAACCCAGATTGAACATGGTTCTTCAATTGGCTAACCAAAACATACTGCAAACCATATACCTTAAAATAGCCGTGTGCATTGTTTCTTTGTCCAACCCATAAAGTTGTCCCAGATGGAATATCCATGTATGGCTTTTCCACAATTCTCTCATAAATCCTATTAAGCAAAATACATTATTATTATTAGTTTATTATATAGGTCAATAGCAATCAATAGTAAAAGGAAATCATTATGTGTAACAACCCAATATAAAAAGGAATATAGGTTAGGGTTAAGTTATTAAAGGGGTCAAACAAAAATTTGCCCCATGGTTGGGGGTGGTGTAAAACGATTAAACATGCAATATTCAGCTTCTCCAGTCTTCCATAGCTGCCACACCTAGACGCACACTGAGCTCCTCTTCTTCCAAGTTCCATGCCATCCTGATCCCACTTGATCCTTGCTTGTTCGGGCATTATAGTGACTGAAGTGGGACATCTATGCTGCCATTGATAGCTGAGCAGGCAGGTCCTGTAGGACCAGGAACATTGGTGTGACAGCAGCAGGAGACTGGAGCAGATAAGTAAAGCAAGTTTTCTATTTTTACACCAGACCTGGAGTCATTTTTTATCTTTCCCAGACAACACCATCCAGGCCTTTCAGGCTTACTGTATATTTGACAATTTATTGTTCTGTGCACCAAAAGGTTGCAATTTTTAGCAGAAAAAAACTTTGTCTTTTTTGTTTCGGGGATGGGCAGATTTGATTGGAAGGGCATGAAATCTTTAGTGGAAATCTTCAGCTCTGAGCTGGCATAGATTTCAATGAGGGCGCACAGGCATCTAAGATGCATTGGAATTAATATACATCTTATGCACTGGTGTGAGATTACTTAAAACCAATGTATCAGATGCCAATCTTAATAAATCCTGCTCAGTGTTCACACTACCATCAGAGGTTTCATTAAGAGTTCTGTCAGATTTGACAGAAAGAATAGTACAGTATGTAGCGCTATTTTTCCTATGAAAACAATAGACAACAGGATAGAACCTGACAGATCCAAATTTTAAGTCAAACCCTTTAACAGGTCCTGGGCTGTTGTCATGCCTTCTGTAATGGACTTATTAACAAAGCCTTTGTATTTGACCATGAACAGTAGTGATTGATTGAATAAATTTATGTATTTGGTTGCTCCCCCATAGTAATACCATTTATTTAAAGCCTAAGGCTACCACTTTGTGTGTAGTCATACAGATGAGAAAGTGCTGTATAGTTCCTTACTTGTTACAATCCACATGTAAAACCAGGTGAGAAGCACTGATTGCCATGGAAAATCTATGCCATTTGTCATCTGCCAAAATATATGGAAATACTTCTGTCTGCGATCGATGAGTCCCTGAGCGGTAATGTAATCTGACTTCATTTCGATGGCCACTACTTTCAAGCTCAAGATACCTATGTATTAAAGAGTAAAAATGAATTAAAACAAATATATATGCGTCAAATAAATGAAAAATTATGTGTAATGGTTAGTAGCTATTTCAAAGTATATATTGTAATAATCATCAAAAATCACATCAGGAGGTTACCAAAATGAATACATATCATATAATACATATCAAAAATACAAAGTCACCATAACAAGAACGCAATGTGTAGCACAGTCAATCTCTCATTATATCCACGTTATAGTGAAAGTATAGTCTCCCACCACAAGGACCATGAGGAATAAATATGTAAACATGCACATAACTGCTAACTTCAGGAACAATATCATTATATTTTAATAGATTGGACAATTCTGCATGCTATGATACCAAATATGATCATCATTTTTATTAATTTTGTTTTACATATTTTAATTTGTAAAATGGGAAAGAAGTCCCTAGGGGACTTATATAAGCAATAATTATCATGCTTATACTGATTAATGCTATGCAATTGCATAGCACTAAATAGTTAGATGAGTGAGATCAGCTATCTGCATGTAGAGTCTGCCTGAGGCAGACTCTATGAGAAGAGTACCATTCTGACAGGAAGGAGGTAAGTATTATTTCTCTGTCTATCAGGGAAACTGATCAGGTCCCCCGAAGTTAAGCTGCAGGGGTCCCAAATCAGTCAGTAACAGGTACTGCTCCTGTCGCTGACACCCTTAAAAACCACAATCCCTATAGATCACAGCATTTAAGGGGTTAATAGCAGGCAGCAGCGTTGCAACACATATAGCTATATGACTGATATAAAGGGATTAATAGATAGCTAATTTTACAAGCAAAAAGCAAAAAGACGCTGCACGTCTCAAGTGAGTGTCGGGTGCCAGCAGTGTGCTGGGGATCTCCAGTACACAAATATCCAATTGGAAGTAATGCAGCACACCGTAGTAGAGGAGAAAAAATAAAGTGGTTTATTCAATCCATACAGCAGGTGATGCGACGTTTCAGTCTCTACACTGAGACTTTTCTCAAGCAAGTGAACACATTTAATTACACACGTGTTTAAATTGTGGATATTTCAATAAATCAATCAAATGTAATCAGTGCGACAAAGCAATAAATACAGTGTAATCATAATCATAGTAAGGTTGAATCTCCATGTTACATTCAAATTACAAGTTCAACAAAAGTGTTGTTAAACATAAAATAAATAACCGTAGTGAACAGTGGATATATATGTTAATTATAAGATAATAAACATACAGAGCAGCTGAGGAACTCACTACGCGTCATCAGTAAGTACGTAAACAACTGTTAAACATTCATGAGAGTGAGAGACCAAAGTGGAACGCACGCCAGTCTACACAGCATTGCTCAGTGGAACGCATATGCGCATGCGTATTGATCCCAATCGGGGAACGCAGTTCGCGTCTCATGTGACCAGTGGAACGCAACGCACGCCCAGACGGGAGCGGACCAATGTTGAGCAAGCAGCTCTGGATAAGGGCAAGTTAATGCAAATAATCATGAAATAACGGGCTCCATTGGTGAATCAGGTATATGGGCCAAAGATGTTAGTAGCAGTGTAAAATAGTTAGCAACCATTCACACCTAGAACACAATCACTAAAGTGCACCAATTAGCACAAGATGCAGGGGATAGCACCATAGACTAAACAGTGAGATCAGTTATCTGCATGTAGAGTCTGCCTGAGGCAGACTCTATGAGAAGAGGACCGTTCTGACAGGAAGGAGGTAAGTATTATTTCTCTGTCTATCAAGGAAACTGATCAGGTCCCCCGAAGTTAAGTTGCAGGGGTCCCAAATCAGTCAGTAACAGGTACTGCTCCTGTTGCTGACACCCTTAAAAAACACAGTCCCTATAGATCACAGCATTTAAGGGGTTAATAGCAGGCAGTAGCGTTGCAACACATATAGCTATATGACTGATATAAAGGGATTAATAGATAGCTAATTTTACAATCAGTAATGATTATTCTGCTTCATCACATACAGCAGCAGTGTAAACTAAAGACTTTAGACTGGTCAGGGAGTAGGATAAAGAGGACAGCAAGTGAATAGCTAGTTCTTAAAGCTGATTTTCATGTAAGGATTAAGGAAGTAAGGAGTTAAACAGGAACCAAATTGTGGTGGCTGGATGACTACACCAGAGCATCTAGAAAAAGGAGTAAAGGCTCTATTTCACAAAGCGATTAACGGCCATATATGGCCGATAATCAGTCATTATGGCTGTTAATCACTTTATGTAATAAAAGGCAGCCGACAAATGAAAGACAAATGACCAAAATAACAACGATCTGCTGCTGTCGGCACGTGAAACAGGAGAGGCGGCAGTAGACCGCCGCTTTCTTCTATGGGCTGCCCAGACAATCTAACGGTAATGCGCTCTGACACACTGATAAAAGTTTGCATCTCTATTCTGAATGAACTGTGTTTATGTTCAGATTCATCCAAACCCAAACTCTCGACACCAGGTCTTCCAAGCAGCCATAGGGCTGCATCCATCTTCTTAAGCCACTGGTAACCAAATGCCAATAGTTGAGGCTCAGACAAACCCAAACATACTTTAAGTTTGCTCATCTCTGGTTCAGGAATAGTTTAAAAAGATGGGAAATACAAGGGCTGACAGACTGCAGGGAGCATGAAGGAATGAGCAGGGCATATGTAGGCACAGTATAGCAGCACTTTCTGTTCGGAGAGAGAGGGGTTACAGCTATGATGTAAGCCCCAGCCTGAAGTGGATCTGCTATGATTTGGAAGGTGAGGGAGACTTCCTAGGTCAGAGTACAGGGCTGTATACCCCGCTATGTAGACCATGCCCCTCCCCCACTCCCACCCAGTACAAGAAGCTCTTAAACCAAGTTACAATTTTGACAAACTGTGAGCTCTTCTTGCAAAACGCTCTTAATCCATGTTACTCTTAAACCAAGGTACCACTGTACTTATCTACTGTACTGCCTAGCAGCCATTGTCTGAATGACTCATCTCCCACTGTAGCCACTATTTGGCTGAGTGGGCCATTCGACATGCATACCCTGAACCCAGAATTGCTTCTCAGGAGTCAATAAGAACAGCAGCCGCAAGGGATCAAGGACTGTACTGTATATAAGGGATCAAGGTAAGTACTGTATATACGTTTTTTGTATATATCAGCAGCCACTTTGCCAGAGTAGGATTAACTATAAAAAAAACTTCAGCAGCCTTGTGGAGTCTATGTTTCAACTCGTCAGAGCTGTTTTGACAGTATATGTTATATATATATATATATATATATATATATATATATATATATATATATATATGCAGAGGAGAGGGCATAATGTGACAGCATGTTAAGTCGTCGGGTTTCATTATAACTGAAACTGTGTTTGAGTAAGATGAATCTAATGAACATCTTGTCTGAAGTGAACCAAGGATGAGCTAATAAAGTAAGAAAGAAGAGCAAAAAAAAAAGTTACATTGAATGCAAATAAATATTCCTATTCTAGATCATTCTGATGCCAATGTTCCTTCACAGAAGAAATAATAAGCAAGGACACAACATGTTATGTAAGAATGTGGTAGACGTGGGTGGATAAGTGTCCATATGGTATCGGAATATTAACCAGGAAAAAAAAATCAGTTGTAAGTATCCTTGGAGATATAAGAGCTGAGAAGTAGATACATTTGTTGAATATCTAAGCATCAAACATTACTTACTGATCAACTGGTACAATGACCTAATGTTTCACATTATATTTTTTTTAATGTTGCATAATCTCCATTTTCTTTCTTAATGGTGCGTTCACACCTACAGGATCTGCAGCTGATTTTCTGCAGCAGATTTCAGTTAAATAACTGAACACAGCATCTGATGCTGTGTTCAGTTATTTAACTGAAATCTGCTGCAGAAAATCAGCTGCAGATCCTGTAGGTGTGAACTCACCCTTAAAGTGTTCTTTACTTTTGTTGATAAATGTTATATCGTGCCTGACATAACACATACTGTAGGAGTAGACTTATCAGTAGTGACACTCTAAGCCATTGGTATGCAAACACCCATCATGTAAGAGATTCATCAATAGCATGGGCACCTCAATAAAGATGTATTCCAGAGGGGGGGGGGTTATACTTTAATACCTTGTTATACAGCGTCATTCAAAAAAAGAATAATTCTTGTATTATTTCTTTTTATACATTGTGTATCAGCAGTGAGAGGCAACATGGGGCTTTCTCATTTCACTATATGTATTAGGAGCTGCAGGACTCCCATGCCCTGGTCCTTACAAGCCCACTGAGCTCAAGTTCTGAGCACACAGACACAGAACCACAAACACAGAGCCTCCCCCATGTACTGTATATTCTAATGCACTGCAGAACAAAGAGTGTTAGCTAGTAATCACTGCTCGCTCTGCTAGAGGCTGCCATGCACACAGCATTAGTGACACTGAGACTCCCCCAGTGTGTTGTATATTCCAATACATTAGAATATACAGTACACAAGGGGAGGCTATGTGTCAGTAGTGTCCATGGCAGTGCTTGAGCAGATTGGGTCAATGGTCACCAGGGTATTAGCAGTTCTGCAGTTTCCAAGTGACAGCAGAGACATACAGATGTAAAGAACACAAAAATAATGTTTTTTTCTATAAAGTTATATTACAAAGTAATATAGGCTTTCCCAAGCTCCTGATCTACTGCCAGATATATGAAAGCTACCATGTGTCTCTGTGACCTAACAGCTAAAAGTGACAGCAGTTTAGAAGGTTAATTGCAGCTGACAAATTCACTTTAAAGCATTAATGCCACTTTAAAAAAAAGTTTTAATTTTAAGTTTGACGTTTTAATATTTAAAGTGACAGTAAAGAGACCAATCACTTATCAACTAAAACTGCAGCAATACAATATAACTTGAACTTGACACTAGTCAATATGTATATGTACTTCCACTCTACTCTCCGAGCACCTTTTTTTATCCTGCTCCCCCTTTGACACCAGTGCATACTCTGTGCTGACTCTTCTTAGGCCTCAGGACTAATGATATACATTTCCTGGTGGCACATTCTTGTGTGGTGGTAAGCTACTGGGTGATATTGTAGCAGCTGCAACGGGTCACTTGCTAGGTGGTAGAGTGTGACTCCACGACAATGGTGGTTGGTCGGTGGAGTATAGCTCAGCCAGATGGTATAGTGTTGAGATGCCAGTGCTGAATCAGCACACAGGTATAGAGCACACCTGCTTTTAGCTTTTTGAAGCTGGCTATACCCTTCCCCAACGGTCGGTGACCTGCCAGGTTGTGATGGGTCCCTTGGGCGCTTATCACAGTGGTCCAGAGTGGAGTTATGACCCACCCGGACTGTTAGTACCGCCACTCACAGAAAGGGGAGATAACCCAAGGACAGTATAACTGATGTATAGGTGCCAGTACAATAACCACTGAGTCCCGGTAAAATAAATAAACTCTTCCTTTACTGATGAATACGTTGGTATACAAGTAGACAATCCAATGTAAACAAACACCAAACTCAGTTGCGATTTTCTTTATGAAAAATTCGAAACCTTACATTTTGTAACCATATCACCACTTTGTGCAAAATGTTGCAGTAAACGAGGAAGAAATGAAGTCCAAGGCTCAACAATACGAGCTCTATATGTCCATTCGGATCAGATTCTTGACGGAACGTCCGCGTTCACATGCCGTGCGACGTTTCGAGAGGAATCTCTCTTTCTCAAGCCTTGATGCTTGAGAAATCATCTGGTTATAAAGACACACACATTTTATATATATATATATATTATATTTATATAATATTTATACTGTATACACACATACACGGTGGGCCAAAAGTAGGTGGACAGTATGTGTAATAGGGTTATGAAGGAGATTTATCAAATAAGTGAACTGTCTCAGTTGCCTCTAGCAACCAATCAGATTTCACCTTTCTCACATTCCACACACACTCTTTGGAAAATAAAGGGTAGAATCTGACTGGTTGCTAGGGGCAACTGAGCCAGTTTCACTTCACAATATGTTTGATAAATCTCCCCCTTCATAACCCTATTACACATACTGTCCACCTACTTTTGGACCACTCTGTATATGGGAACCACAGAATATGAGCAATATGAAATTTGCCCTGTATTTACTGCATGTTCCTGAGCACTACGTTTTATAATATAAAAATGATATATTCTCTACTTGAAAACAATCTATACCTAACTCATTTCCTGTATCTGTATCCTGATGATATAAACTGCCTAAGTTTCAATCCTCCACCACCTCCTCACATCCTGCACGTAAGCTAGCTATCCTCCCACAGTAACAGAGATGAAAAACATTCAGTAATTGGAAAACATGATGTACGTTGATGCTGTAGGGTACTGCAATTAAAGAATTCGAGTTTTTCTAAAGATATTCTCAAGATGAAAGTCCTTCAAATAAGACATCTTACTATGCCCCATCAAGTGCACACCAAAAACTGTGAAAAAGATGGATTTATTATACTTTCCTGAAAGGTGCATTTCCTGTCTATGCACACTCGAAATAACATATAGTATTGTTATATAATATAAAGTGCTCCTTATAAAGCCACTCACATAAATATACCAAGAAATTGCTAACTAGAAATGTTTTAGCATTGTGTAATTAATATCCAGCTTTCCAAGAAACACCATATCTTCCTTGCTGGGGTCCTCTGAAGAGCACGGGTAAGTAACCTAAAATCCAAAAAGCTTTATAACAGTGCTCTAAACTATAATACGGATGCTGACCTGTAACCATATAGAGCATAAAAAAAGGAGAGACAATCCAGCAGTACTTTGCAAAGGATCAAATCAGTTCCGTGTACACTCATGAACACAGCCACCAGGAAAACACCAACATGTTTCGGATGCAGTTTATACACCCTTACTCATGGCTAGCTTTCTTAATCTCAAGAGTGGAATTTATAAAAGCTGATCATGCACCAAACCTACATGGCTTAGCTGTAATATAATATAGCATAAAAAATGGAGTTTAGTAATGATTCTAATGCAATACAGCATAGAATGTAAACACATTCTAAATGGGCATATATTCTCCTATTGGGAACCTCCATATTAAATATATACACTCTACCATCTACTACTACTAAAGATAACTATAAGTTATTTGGGGCAGAAAACGAACCAGATTAAAATACTCTGCTTTTTCTGCTCCCTTTGCAAAGGGGGGCTTTAACTTGCCGAATTTACGATTGTATTTTGTTGCTAGTCATTTCACAAGAATTCTTAGAAGCGAAAGAAATGAGACTTTTTCGCAATTATTAGCACTTAGTAATCACAGTAGTTGGTTAGAATTTATGGAGTCGGGTAATCTGGTTGAAGGGATTTTCAAAAGATTTCACTTTTGTTCACTCTTAGATAAGATATGGAGCTACGTCAGAAAGAAAAGTGGAATAGAGGGGAGTATGCACTTCACTCCACTTTGGAATAATATTCACTTGTATGAGTTTCAAAAAATTCCCAGTGTACAGTTCTGGGTTAGAAAAGGTGTTACTAAAGTAGGGCAAATTTTTGAAAGGGGCACACTTGTTAGTTTTCAGAGGTTATGTGATCTTTATGGATTGGGTGGGAAACATTGGCTTTATTATAAACAGTTGGAGTCTGCGAGTTTATGCACTAAGGACCCTAATAGATTCTTAATTTCACGTTCTGATTTATTTGATAAATTGGGGAACACATCGGCATGTAAGAAGTCCCTCTCGTACATCTACAAGTTGTTGGCTCCGGAGATTCCAAATAGGCAGGTAGAAAGATGCTGGCCTAGGTGGAGTAAAATCTTGGGAGAAATAGAAGAGGATGGCCGGGAACATATTCTTGATAATATTAACAAAGTTTCTTTATGTGAAGCACACAAACTCATACAATTTAAATTATTGCATGGTGTCTACTACTCTCCTAAACAGTTAGGACGAATGGGTTTTGCTGATAGGTCCAAGTGTCCGAAGTGTAGACAGGATGATGTGGATTTGTTGCATATGCTCTGGGAGTGTGTGGAAATTGGTAAATACTGGGAGGAAGTATGTACTATTCTTGATGGGAGGCTCTGTATTGCTGTTCCCAGAGACCCCTACACGTTATTACTTGGGGACTTGAGGGCGATTAGGAATTATAAAAACCTGCTAATTAGGGTATTATTTTATGCTAGGTTAGTGATCCTTAGAAATTGGATTACCAGCTCTCCCCCCTCTGTACAAGAATGGATAAATACGATTGATAAGATTAGACAATATGAACGGGTTTGGTGCAATACTAGAAATTAGAGACAAGCGAAGCAGTCAAAAACTTGTTTTACTAGGTTCTTGAATATTCGCGAATCGCATGCAAACAAATCTCATTAAAACAGCCAAACTATAGTAGCTACATTAGTGGGACTGTTACAAAGTAATATGTTCTTCAACAGATGTTGTTGTTACAGTGTCAAAAATTGGAAAATGATAATTCCAAGAAATGTCAGTCAGCCTGTCAATCATTCAACTTCCATCATAGACAGTAGTGGACCTTGGTGGATCAGGGGTGTAATATCAATTTTCTCCCAGGATAACAGTTGATATTGGACTTAACAGAGGAAACTTCAGCAGCTTAGTTCTTTATATTGCTATCTGTGAGCTTTGGAGTTTTGGAGTGTGCAAGTTTTTGATCTAAAGTGTGCTTTTGTCTCAAGTGTGGTACTTTAATATCTAGGGCCTTCAGATTCTGGGAGTTTAGAGGAGAACACAATGGGGGAAATTTATCAAACTGGTATAAAGTAGAATTCTCTTAGTTGCCCCTAGCAACCAATCAGATTCCACTTTTCATTTTTCAAAGAAACGGTGAGGAATGAAAGGTGGAATCTGATTGGTTGCTAGGGGCAACTAAGACAATTTTACTTTATACCAGTTTGATAAATCTCCCCCATTGTTTATTTGCTTGCTTTTTTATTGTTCCATATATATCTTTTATCCCCATTGAAATAAGCTCCATGTTTGATAATGCGGCCCAATGTACATCCTGTGCGATGTATGTAATCCTTTATCAACCAATTGAGGGTGCATACCATTTTGTGAGATGTGTGCAAGTTGCCGGTTTGAAGGCCCAGATCCTGGATCTAAATGAGCAGCTGCAAAGATTCAGAGTTATTAGCAAACTGGAAAGGTGTCTGCTGCTCTCTGAGCAAGCACTCACAGGGGTAGAAGGGGGAGTGGGTGATAGTATGGCAGTGCAAGAGGAAAAGGCAACTAGTTGGGTGACAGAAAACGGGGTAGAGGGAAGAGTGCAAGGGAGGCTAGTCATGATCTGGCACACCCCAACAAGTTTGCCAAGTTAGTGAATGAGGGAGATGTTGATTCAGGGGTGATTCATAGGACCAGCGTAGAAGCGAGCGAGGGCTAACTGCAGAATCTGCTGCGAATGATCCACGAGGATTACGTAGTGTGGACATACCCTAATGGTGGAGGGGGATGAGGAAAAGGCCAATCTACTAAATACATTCTTCTCTACTGTATTCATAAAGGTAATCCTATAACAGATGACATGACTAGGGATAGTGTAAATCCTCCAATAAATCTCACCTGGCTAACGCAGCAAGAAGTGGGGCGGCGCCTTAAAACATTAGAATCCAAGAGTCACCAGGCCCAGAAGGTATCCATCCTAGAGTTTTGCAGGAATTACTGTGTTAGAGATTCTATAATAACGGGGATTGTTCCACATGACTGGTGCATAACTAATGCAAGAAGCGGTCAAAGAGTGATCCTGGAAACTATAAGCTAATAAGTCTAATGTCTACAGAGTGTAAAGTATTTGAGGGATATGTCCCCTTAACGATGGATGACTTATATTTACGCCATCATGCTGCTAGGGGAGTTCAGAGGGGGCTGCGCCTCTCCCGCTAATTAAGACCGTTAAATGCAGCTGTCAAGCTGGATCCTACCGCACGCGGGGAGATTGCGGAGGGGGGATCTCTTCTGTTTACCGGCCTGGGACTCAGAATCGGAATGGCGCTAATCCTGGTTCGGTATTCTATTGATCGGGTCTGCGGCAAACAAGACCAATAGAGCACAAATCTCATGGATCAGTGCTGTATAAAGCATACTACACTGATCTCTATGAGAGATCAGTGTAGTTATAATAAAAGTTCTAATTAATGTATAAGTTAAAAAAAAGTTTTTTTATTAATAAAAAAAACCTCCCCTAATAAAAGTCCAAATCACCCCCATTTCGCATTTTATGAATAAAAATAAATAAACAACCAAACATATTTAGTGCGTAATTTAAACTATTAAATTATCCCATTCCTGATCTCGTACTGTAAACAGCATAAGCGTAAAAATAAGCCAAAGTGCAATATTGTGCATTTTCGGTTGTATGAAATCCAGAAAACTTATAATAAAAAGCGATCAAAAAGTCGCATATATATGCAATCAAGGTACCGATGGAAAGTACAAATCATGGCGCAAATGTGTAAAATAATAAAACACTGGGTAAAACTGCTTCAAAAAACGACCTGGGGGTATTGGCGGACATTAAACTTAACTTTAGTGATCAGTGCCAGGCAGTAGCTGCCAAGGCTAATAAAATAATGGAATGCATCAAAAGAGGCATAGATGCTAAAGATGGGAACATAGTTTTGCCTCTTTATAAATCACTGGTCAGACGACATATGGAATACTGTGTACAGTTTTGGGCACCGGTATATAAGGACTCAGCTGAACTAGAGCGGGTGCAGAGGAGGTCATTAAAGGGAATGAGTGGGTTACAGTACTAAGACAGGTTATCAAGCTTGGGGTTATTTACGCTAGAAAAAAGACGTCTTAGGGGCAATCTGATTACAATGTACAAATATATAAAGGGACAGTACAGAGATCTTTGTAGTGGTCTTTTTACTCCTAGATCTGCAACTATGACAAGGGGGCATCCTCTACGTCTAGAGGAAAGAGGGTTTCACCACCAGCACAGATGCGGATTCTTTACTGTAAGAGCAGTGAGACAAAGGAACTCTCTCCCAGATGATGTTGTTATGGCTGATTCATTAAATAAGTTTAAGGGAGGCCTGGATGCTTTTCTTGAAAAATATAATATTACAAGTTATGGGCATTAGATTTCCGGTGATACATTGATGCAGGCATTATTCTGGTTGCCATTGGAGTTGGGAAGGAATTTTCTCCCTGTGGTGGGGCGGTTGTCATCTGCCTCATAGGGGTTTTTGATTTCCTCCAGATCAACACAGCAGGGTTTCTCTAGGTTGAACCTGATGGACTCTTGCCTTCTTTCAACCTTGTTAACTATGTTACTATGTAAAATTACACTTTCTCCCAGGACAGCAGTGGGCATTGGTAAACCAGCATCACCAAATCAGAGACTCTGTGTTTGTGTGCATTTGTGTTTGTGTGTGTGTGTGTGGGGGGGGGGATGGGTGCAAGGCTTACCAGGAGCCTTGACGGTGCTGGCAAGTCAATTTGGGTCTAACACACCACAGGAGACAGGGCACTGCTGGTGGCACTGCTCCAGAACAACCCCTCTGTTTACTTCTGTCTCCAGGATTGGCTTTTGCCTGCCGTGAAGCTGGTACTTTAAAGGATGCAGTCAACAGCCTGGCTGGTGTTCACCTGCCCACTCCATGTAACTGGGAGCTGAAACCTTCCTCCTATACGGTTAGGATCACTGCTCCCATAACTCTGTGTTCCACTGGGACCACCTTGTGTGCTGACACTGGCCATACCTAGAAAAGAGCCTGATTTTTATTTATTTATTTATTGTTTTGCACGCTTGGACATATTGTCAGCTTTCTTCATTTTAGAGGGACCACAGTAAATTTTTGGGATGATGGATAGTGCCACTGATTTCAGAGCACCCACTGACTGATAAAAGGAACTGGTTTAACTTCTCCCAGTGACATTTTAGAATGGACAATGCCTTCACTACTCCCAGTGACCTATTAGAGTGATTTACTGCTCCCAGTGATTTATTACAATGTACACTGTCTTCAGTGGACTTGGTATAATGCACACCCAGCACTCAATGACTTGGTATGATGCACACCCAGCACCCAGTGACTTGGTATGATGCACACCCAGCGACTTGGTATGCTGGACACTGGTTTCACAGCTCACACAGAAAATCACCCACAATCTGCCCACAATCCACCCTCCTACGCTCTCCTATCTGTCTTTATCTTTTTGTATTTCTCTCCCTGCAGTAAATGCCTGCTGCAAGCTACTCTCCTCTATACACACACAGCCCACTAGCCGCCGCCACAAAGTAAATCACCCTATACAGATGGTGGGGGGGGGGGTGCCGACATCACAGCGAGGCTTGCAGGTGACTGGACAGGTGCAAGGGATTATGGATAATTCTTTGCTCCCGTCCAGTGACAGTACTGTAAGCTAACATGTGCGGATGCCATTCTGGCTGCCATGTTTAGCGAATTTGCGAGCAATTTCCCCTCACAACCAAGCAAATTGGAAGCCTGATTTGCAGGAAATCTTGCTTAGCCACATTTGCTTCACTCATCTCTACTAGAAATCATATGAATAAAGCTTGAAGAGGAGTCTACGATGTGTTTACTCTTGTCATGCATTTTTTTAAAGGGGTTGTCCAGTAAAAATCTTTTCCTTTCACATCACCCGGTGTCAAAAAGTTATAAAGATTTGTAATTTACTTCTATTTAAAAATCTTAAGTCTTCCTGTACTTATGAGCAGCTGTATGTCATGCATGAAATGTTGTTTTCTTTTCAGTCTGACACAGTGCTCTCTGCTGACATCTCTGTCCGAGACATGAACTGTCTAGAGCAGGAGAGGCTTTCTATGGGAATTTTCTGCTGCTCTGGACAGTTCCTGCCTTGGACAGATGTGGCAGCAGAGAGTACTGGAAAGAAAACAACATTTCTTGCAGGACATCCAGCAGCTGATAAGTACTGGAAGACTTGAGATTTTTAAATAGAAGTAAATTTAAAATCTATATATATAGAACTTTCTAAAACCAGTTGATTTGAAAAAAAAAAAAAAAAAAGACTTTTGCTGGATAACCCCTTTAATATTATGCGTGCCGGATTTGGCATTACATTTAAAGGGGTTATCTAGCGCTACAAAAACATGGCCACTTTTGCCCCACTCTTTTCTCCAGCTCAGATGTGGTTTTTGAACCATTTTTTGATCAGTAAATAGTTAAAGAAAAACCTGACCACATCTTTGCATCACAGCTATAATATGGAGCATTAGGATATTAAGGAGCTAGGGATGAACAGCACATCAAGAATAAGCATATGGCTCTAACCTCCAAATGTAACAGCTAATTTTCACTGACTATACCATAGTAACATACAGTCCTAACATTGTATTACCATACAGTAACATAGTTCAGGGCTCAAAAAGCATGGTGCAGTTTAAGGCTGGGTTCACACACTGTATACTTCAGGCAGTATTTGGTCCTCAAGTCAGGTCCTCATAGCAACCAAAACCAGGAGTGGATTGAAAACACAGAAAGGCTCTGTTCACACAATGTTGAAATTGAGTGGATGGCCGTCATATAACGGTAAATAACTGCCATTATTTCAATATAACAGCTGTTGTTTTAAAATAACAGCAAAAATTTGCCATTAAATGACGGCCATCCACTCAATTACAACATTATGTGAACATAGCCTTTCTGTGTTTTCAATCCACTCCTGGTTTTGGTTGCTATACAGCCTCACAAATACAGCCTCAAATATACATAGTGTGAACCCAGCCTAAGGGTGAAAATAACACCTACACTCATCGGCCACTTTATTAGGTACACCATGCTAGTAACGGGTGGGACCCCTTTTGCCTTCAGAACTGCCTCAATTCTTGGTGGCATAGATACAACAAGGTGCTGGAAGCATTCCTCAGAGATTTTGGTCCATATTGACATGATGGCATCACACAGTTGCCGCAGATTTGTCGGCTGCACATCCATGATGCGAATCTCCCGTTCCACCACATCCCAAAGATGCTCTATTGGATTGAGATCTGGTGACTGTGGAGGCCATTGGAGCACAGTGAACTCATTGTCATGTTCAAGCAGAAATCGAGACTCATCAGACCAGGCAACGTTTTTCCGATCTTCTACTGTCCAATTTCGATGAGCTTGTGCAAATTGTAGCCTCAGTTTCCTGTTTTTAGCTGAAAGGAGTGGCACCCGGTGTGGTCTTCTGCTGCTGTAGCCCATCTGCCTCAAAGTTCGACGTACTGTGCGTTCAGAGATGCTCTTCTGCCTACCTTGGTTGTAACGGTTGGCTATTTGAGTCACTGTTACCTTTCTATCAGCTCGAACCAGTCTGCCCATTCTCCTCTGACCTCTGGCATCAACAAGGCATTTCCACCCACAGAACTGCCGCTCACTGGATGTTTTTTCTTTTTCGGACCATTCTCTGTAAACCCTAGAGATGGTTGTGCGTGAAAATCCCAGCAGATCAGCAGTTTCTGAAATGCTCAGACCAGCCCTTCTGGCACCAACAACCATGCCACGTTCAAAGGCCCTCAAATCACCTTTCTTCCCCATACTGATGCTCGGTTTGAACTGCAGGAGATTGTCTTGACCATGTCTACATGCCTAAATGCACTGAGTTGCCGCCATGTGATTGACTGATTAGAAATTAAGTGGTAACGTGCAGTTGGACAGGTGTACCTAATAAAGTGGCCGGTGAGTGTACGTGCACTGTCCATATTTAACTATCTTGTTCTTAGCTTTTTAATTCCAAGTCTGCTTCCAAGTAGTTTTTTTCCCAACTTTTTAATTTATTAGTCAATATACCTATACAAGGCCATAATATGTATGTGTTTTGTAAGTGGAAATTGTGTAGTTTTATTTTATTTTATTTATTTTTTTTTTTTTTTTGGGGGGGGGGGATTTTTTTAATATAACGTAGTAAAATTAACATTCATAAAACTTTACTTTTACCTTTTATTAGTCCCACAAGGGGACTTTGAAGTGCAATATTCAAATTGCTCATATAATATACTGAACTGCAACCATAGTGGAGTGTACTATCCTGTCAACTTTACACTGATAGGCGACCTAACTGGCCCAGCTGGAGACACAGCCTGGAAGGTACAAACACATGGCATACTTGGGGTCCTTCATTAGGCCCGCTGCTGCCGTGGAAACCCATTTACACCCCAGCGATGTATATGGAATACCCATATGGTGACAGATGGCCGGAAATCATTTAAATGCCACAATCACAATTTGATCACAGCATTTAAGGTGTTAAACTTCAAGGAGTGGAGGTAGTTACAGCAGGGGTCCAGCTGTCAAGCAACAGTCAAGCTTCCATGATATTCTGCATAGACGACCAGGGCCGCCGACAAAAAGCATATTGTGATTATTAAGAAATTAATTAATGTTTTATACATAAACAACAGTATTACATGCTATCGTAATAATTCTGTACAGTGCCATCATAATAGTCCAATACAGAACCTACCTAGTACTGATATATATTAATCAAATACTTCAGCATGATGACATAGTCATTTCAATATATTGCTTATACAACAGTAAGCAGTAGAGCTTTGATTTGATGCCTGCCTATTTTTAGCATGTTTTTTGCTTTATTAGTTAGAAAAACAAGGCATGTTGATCAACTTCCATACAGCTAGGGGGAAGAGGTATGCAAATACAGTATCTGTCCTTATAACTGTGCGAGCGAAGAGACAGAACATATGGGTATGTTCACACTACAGAATTAAGCGCAGACTTTCTTGCGGCACATTGACTCAATGTTATTTCTCAAGTGCAATCCTCTAAGGACAGCAATTGCTGGCATACCTCCGGAGTTCTAATAGGTCTTGCAGAAATCTATTGCATTGTTTTTTAAACATCCCTTGTATATTATATTTAAAGAACCCTTCAAGAAACCAAATATACAAAAATTAGAATAAAAAAAAATGAAATAGGGTGCTGCAGGAGATATAATTGAGGTTACCTTTACCCAGGCACCACAAGGTGTACCCCAATGCTCAACCGAGTATGTATGTGTGTATATAGGAGATTGTACAAGAAAATGTGAAAAAAACTGATGACAACTAATGTGGTTTTGTTATGGCACCAGTTAAAGTAAGCTTTGCACAAAAAGTTGATCCATATGCAATGTTTACATATTTTATGTATACCAAATTGTGACCATTTTCAGGATTAAACATGTTTCTATAGGATCTATACACTTTTATAGGCTTCTGTACATGTTTGCCATGAATTGAGCCCTCTTCACAGTTCAGATTACTGTATCTGTAATATAAACATAACTCACAAGACTGAAGACCAACTGTTGCTAAAATGCCAGCAGAACTAAACATATTCAGCTGCTCAAGGAATATAACATGTAATTATCTTTAGTAGGATAAAAATATATATGAGTAACAAGCAATAATAGCAACACAGTTTCCTGACTGCATGCACTAATCTTATGTATACAGTAAACACAAGACACATGAAGTAGTAAGAGTACTATTCAGAAGCAAAATGATAAAACTATGCTAAATGTGTTTTCTTGTACTGAATCAAAGAATGTAGAAGAAAAGTAATTCATTGGTATACTCAATAAAAAAGTCCTTTAAAAAACACAAGTCTATAAGTGAAAGCATGAAGGAGATGGAACAAGAGTTATGGAAAGAACATTCTGTTCTAATTTTTAGGATTAGTAATGATAATGATTAAAGTCATTTTCAGAGATTTGCCAACCCCTTACTGTGCTGCATAAGGGTGGGTTAACACTACAAAATCCTTGCGGACAAGTTCCATCGGATTCCATTGCTCGTACCCGGTGATAGTGGCGCACATATCCGCCTGTGCCATAGACACCAGTCTATGGCCGGGTGGATTCCGCTGTCCGCCGAAATAATTGACATGTCACTTCTTTCAGCGGACAGCGGAATTCGCCCACCCATAGAATTGAATCTATGGGATGGGCAAAGATGTGTACTTCCGTGAGCGGTACAAGTGATGGAATCTGACGGAATTTATCAGTGCGGATTCTGTAGTGTGAACCCACCCTAATAGGGTATGTTCACACTATGGAATAGGTGCTGAATTTAAAAGTGGATTTGACTCCGCTTGAAATTCTGCCTGCCCCATTGATTCAATAAGATTTCCCATGGGCAATCTGTCATCCGCCAGATAAATTGACATGTCAATTTATAAAAATTTGCAAATGTTTTTATGCTGGGCAATCAGCCACCTAAAGGTGGAATGAAGGGTTTGGAAAACTAAAATGAATCAGCTGACAATGCAAACATTGAATGGCCAAAAGTACTTCAAAAGAAAAAGATGACACTTTAATTACTGAAGCTGCATTTAAAGGGAACCGGTTATGTTGCAAATGGAGTAACGTCTGCAGCTTGACACATGCTTTTTCATGGTATTGAATAGGTGCTTGCAGAGTAATTGCCAAGCTTGTGTGACTCTTTCTAAACAAATAAAATCAAGTTGTTTGCAGAAAGAAAAAGTGTTTGGGACATTATAGCAAAGTTATTAAACACCCCCCCCCCCCCATACAGAAAGTCCTATAGACTGCTATTGAAGCCATATATTGAAGCTTTTTATATTGAAGCTTTTTAGAGCAGAGATAAAGGGGAACCGTGTGTGCAGGCATGCACATCTGTCTTGTACTTCTAGAAATTGGTGGCACTGGTGACATGTCACAAGTTCATCCAAATGAAAGGTACATATTAAAAATCAAAGATGACTTTCATATAAAACCACTATTCACTCAAATATCACAGCTACTGTACAATGGAAATTCACTGCAGAAATGTAGGTAAACCATTCAAAAGACATTAGAAAGCAGTTTAAAGAGCAGCTCAGTACCTTAACAGGGTTTGCCCATAAAAAAACATATGGTTACTTGACCATCTACAACCTGTTTTCCACTGGTGGACATGGTCAGGTGCCAAAAACAGCCAAGTCGACTGTGTTACGCAATTTATACAATTCCCATTGACAATAACGGTTATTACGCAAATAGCATAGCCATTAAGCTACATTGTTTTTCTAATTTCCAAAATCAGTGTAAATGAGAGTTATGCAAATTATTTAACACTACTCTGTTTTCGGCACCCAGCCATCTCCGCTGGCCACATAGGTTGGAGATGACCAGGCAGCCATATTTTTTTTCTCCTATAAGCACTTCAAGATATAAATCTAAAGAGGTCTTCCAAAAGAGGAAACCTGCAGAGTATGTCAATGTAGATTGGGCTAAGGACATGTTAAAGGGTGTTTTGATATGTATCTATGAGATTTTAAAAGTTCTTTGTAATGACAGTGCTTAGTTAACCAACTGAGGAAATGTTGGCGAACCAACTCATTGAAATATGAGGTATTACTTCATTGTTCATTTGCTGATGGCTGTCCCTTATACATCGGCCAACTATCAGTAACAAACATTTCTAGGTATACTTATTACAGGTACGGCTAGAACCAGTTGCAAGGTGGCATCTGATTACTATACAACTGACACTTTGTCGATGTACAGATTAGCAAACAAAGGCAAAGTTTATACATTTCTTGGCCTGTTACTGTTTTAAAAACTATTACACATGACTTCTAATAAACAGTAACGCCATACAGGGTTAAATGAGTGTATGATCTTATTAACTTGTCAAATAAATGAACATGAACACAAACAAAAGTATATAGGTCTCTGTGGGCCTGTTGACATTTCAGGCATATATTGAAAATGTACAACCTACTGATGTTCTGACTGTTTAAAGGGATAACCTGTGGCCCCATGATTTATTCCCACAGTCTATATTAAGGATGATGCATGTTTGCAGTTTGAAGAACATAGGCTCCCACTTCTGACAGATTAATAATATCCTATAAATAATCATCAAGTAAAGAAAGTTAAGACTTCTGTGCATATTTACAGAGACAAAGATGCAAGGTCACCTGTAGAACCAATTTCCTCTGCTCACTGAGGAGCACATAAACCTTTTTTTATGGCATTCTGAATCTGCATAATGTAAAATGCCATTCCCGAGTGCACCAACTTCCCAATCAATCAACATTTTATTTTACTACCAGGTTCTGTGAGCATTGCTGTGAGAAATACCAACGCATGCAATATCTAAGAAGGGCATAAGGGCCAAAAGTATAAAAATGCATACAGAAGACATTTCTAGGGCTAAACGCCTAACATTTCTATATGATTAATTCATACTCTGTACCACATACATTTTTATATGGCTATACAGTATGCTCAAATGTAGGAAAACTGAATCTATCATTGATGTGTTTACTTCTTTGGGTTTTATAAGGGCCGTCCCAACTGGTGAAACCTCCTATCAGAATATGGCCAGCTAAGTGATTAGGTAATTTTCTATTATTTTCAGGGAAAGATGCAAGCAGCCACTCATATCCACATTACATTGTATGTAATCTACCCCAAAAACACAATAGGGAAGGTTTATTAATGCATTTATACAAATTTAAAGTCACACTTATACAGATGTCAGCACAAATTTTAAGCAAAGTCCATTCCAAACTGTCACATTATATTTCATGGGAATCTAAGTTGTAGGTTATATGGCACAGATTTTTCCATATCTGATATCTGCATGAGACCCTACTAATAAACACTCTGTTTTTTAGGATGTGTTCACACATGACGTGAATTTCATGCTGCAAGTTTCTCAGTGAAATCTGCTGCCATAGGGCTCGTGCACAGTAAAAGGGCCCAGGAAAAAGGCGGAATTTAACAGCAGAGTCCACATGGCGTATTCTGCTTGTCATTCTCCCTGTCCTGTTCCTTCAATGGGATTTCTCGTGCGTGTCTGCTCTCTGCTCAAAGAATTAACATGACGGCCCGCTCAGCCAAACACTGCACTGTACCGCCGCAGCGAGTGATTGGCTGAGTAGGCTGTTAGTGAGCAGTTACTCAGAGACTGAAGTAGGAGTGTAGACAGGTAAGCATGGGCGGTTAACCCCTTAAGGACATATGCCGTAAGGGTACGGCATACATCCGCAAGAGGAGTTCAGAGGGGGGTCGCACCGTGACCCCACTCTGAACTGCCGCCCAGGACCGCGGCTATAAGCAGGAGCGGGCGATCGCTAATTAAGACCGTAAGATGCAGCTGTTAAACATAACAGCTGCTTCTAACTGCCTTCTATGCGGCATTCCCTGGTGTCTAGTGGCAGGTTCCCCCCCGTGACGCGATCGTGGAGGGGGGATCCCTTCATCTTACCAGGCCGGGCCTCAGCGTTGGAATGACGCTGATCCCGGCTCGGTATTCTATTGCAATGGTCTGATGGATCATGGATTGGTGCTGTGTAATACAACTACACTGATCTCTCATAGAGATCAGTGTAGTTGTATTAGAAGTCCCCCAGTGTTTGTATTAATAAAATAAAAACCCTCCCCTAATAAAAGTCTGAATCACCCCCATTTCCCATTTTATAAATAAAAATAAAATAAATACATAAACATGTTTGTTATTGCCGCGTGCCTAATCACGCGAACTATTAATTTATCACATTCATGATCTTGCACAGTAAACTGCGTAAGCGCAAAGACCCGCCAAAGTGCAAAAATTGCACATTTTTGGTCACATCAAATCCAGAAAAATTGTAATGAAAAGCGATCAAAAAGTTGCATAAACGCAATCAAGGTTTTGTAGAAGGTTTTAATTCTTTAAAACCATCAAATAATTAAAGTAATGCAAGTTGCATATTGTTTTAATTGTACTGACTTTAGGAACATGTATAACATGTCAGTTTTTACATAGGACGAACAGCGTACAAACGAAGGCCCCCCCCCCAAAAGAAAAATAATTGCTTTTTTTTTTCACTGCGCATATAAATTTTTTTTTGTTTTGCAGCATATTTTATGCAAAAATTAAGTCTTATATTGCAAAGTGGGTTTCTAGGTGAAAAACACAAGTGCTTTGGCCTTTTAAACACAAGGAGGAAGAAACGAAAACGCGAAAACGAAAATTGGCTCCGTCCTTAAGGGGTTAAAGTGTCACTTTCTGGGGTTTGTTTGTTTTTTTGCAAAAATCAATAGTACAGGCAATTTTAAAACACTTTGTAATTGAGTTTATTAGGCAAATATGCCATTATCTGCATTCAAAAAGACTTTCCCAAGGTTCACCCTTCCCTTCTCTCTCTCATTCGCTGCTCATTATCAGGAAATCTTGACTCTTTTACATCAGTCGAGTCCAGTCTAACCTATGGAGAGGGGAGGGGGGAGGAGGGAGATTAGTCGCCAGCAGAGAACAAAGGATTACACAGTGGAAGCTGTATGAAAGCTGGTATTCAGAGGTCAGAGAGGTCAGTGCTGACTTCAGAGGAGATAGCCTGGTGATGTAGCTGTAAATTGACTCTTTGTTGTCTTGTTTTGGTGCCTCATCTCCCTCCACCCCTCCCCTCTCCATAGAGGACAATGAAGACAGGGGGAGAGCTCCAAACTGTTTTTTCATTATAAAAATGCATTTTTCAGCTAATGAACCCAATTACAAAGTTTCCTAAAATTGCTTGTTCTATTGATTTTTGAATAAAAAAAAATTGTATATATATATATATATATATATATATATATATATATATATATATATATATATACATACAACAGTGACGCTTTAATTATTTTAGCCAGCAGCTAGTTAAAAATCTGCTGCGAGAATGCGGGGCCATGGATTATAATGTTACCGATTATTGCAGCAGAAGCTCGTAGTATGAAATCCGCAGAAAACTCACCCACATGCTGTCCTCTTTCATTCCAGTGTATATTTGCCTTTCTTGTAGTTTATGTGAAATTTACACTTTGTTAATTGCAGTGCAACTTGTGGTTCAGGTAGCATGAAAGCGATGACATCGCTTTTCAGTTGCTCACCCTACGTTCTAAGTGCAGTAAATGTGTAAGATGGTGATATTATAAAGTACAGTGACAGAATACAAATTCAGTTTCAGAACACTAATAAACTGAGCTCTGCTATGTCTGCATTGGCAACTTGTCATCTAACAAACATAAGAAAAGTGCTTATATTCTGCTGACAGATTACCAGGCCAATAGGGAATTCAACGATAACCCTTCAATTCTATAAGAAAATTGTACATGAGATGATTACCTGTGATCTGATTGATGAATAGAAAGAATAACACCTGAATTTAAAACAGTCTGCTTCAAAGTCACCAATACAGTGAATTCATGTTTATTCCTCAGTTTCTGAAAAAGTTTTTCTGATGAAACAGAAGAAGCTTTTAAATTTCTTGAAGAATCTGGAGGAGAGAAGAAACAGACCATTTTTATTTTGATGTATACAGTGTTCCCTACAATCCAACAGAATCAATATCCTAGGCTTTTACAGTGTTGTAATGTGTTTAATTCATGAAATTCTCATTGACCAGAGTAACATTGATAGAACACAGTCACAACACCTACAAGGTTAGTGGCCCTTGGTGTTAAACTTAAAAGATTTACTTAAAATATTAATGACTGGCTTTTAACCAGCCCACGTTTATTTAATAAATAATTCATAGGTCCTTGCTATGGCAGCCATTAAGACAACATAGTATATACACAGAACGGTGGTAACCTACATCCCTTGAGTTCATTTTTTTCCTATTACCAATGTATTATATTACGTACAAGAAAATTTTTCTAATTCTTACATTATACTGAAAAAACACACAAAAATCACATACTGTAATAGTCATTTTTGACAAGCTTCTGCGCTATGAGACATGGTACACAATATGCAAAAATAAAAGTCATAAGGACAGTATCCTAGTGGTACAAGTACCAAACCAGACGCAAGTTTAAGAACAGATCCCCAAACACAAAGATTCATAAGCTAAATATTGTAAAAAATTATGACATTTATTAACAGCTTAATGCCACTTTTGCGATGTAAGAATTTGCTAATTTTGTTGCATGTCAAATTTATAAGAAAATTTGTGCATTTTCTTAAGTCTTTCTACTTTTAAAAGTGGTGAGAAAACTAAAATTGGTTCACATTATAACATCATAAAATTCAAATTCTACATGTACCTCTTATCTGACTCATTTTGCACCAACACACACTGGTATATATAATTTGGTTGGGGGAGGGGGGTGATCCCTGTGCCTGGCGGACATTGTTAAAAAGTTACAGGTTTTTGCAAACACCAAATGGTATGCGCAAGGATTTTTGACCTTTTCTTAACATATGTCCTGCTAACCTGATGGGCAGGCAGGGTGCATGGCAAGGCAGAGAGTAATTCACACCATCATATATGAACATTGTTTTATGAGAAAATGGGTATCAAAATAAAATTAGGATTAAACATCACCACATCAGTTTAGCAGTGAAGAGTCTTGGTCTCTAGAAATGACTTCAAAATGTTGTTAGCTATTGACTAGTGAGATCCCTGGAGAAGATGCTAGTCCTGGCTGTAAACAGTGCAAACAATAATGTGCCCAGGTGGCTAGTGTTAAGACAGACCGATTAAGGGCTTATTAACAATAGCATCTTAGTCCTAGCTATTTTTTAATTAGAAAACATAAAAGAACAGATAAGTCAAAGAAATAAATTGATTTTAGTGGAATTTTAACTGATGGAAGAACGCCAGCTTTGTCATTAGTTTATACCCATAGGGCTGCCCTGTTCAAAACATATTGAAGAAATTGATCTGCTGTGGAAAAGAAAGGAAAACAACAGACGTGCACCCAAACAATGCAATAGTTATCCAAAGCTTGTTTATCAGAATAATCTGCTTCCTGAAACAACTAGAAATCGTACCTTTTTATGATACATTTACATAAAAAAATATATATATATAATATAGGGTGGGCAGGTTGTCTTGTTATGCTGGTTTCTGATAACTACTATACTGTATATAATAAATGTTTTGTTTTTTTTGCTTAACAATAACTGCAAATTCTTTTTCATGGAAAAATAAAACACTCCCTGAAAATAAGACATAGCGCATCTTTGGGAGCATCTTATTTTCAGGGAAACACACTATATACACACACTAATGTATGACATCCTAACTCATGCCAAGAGCAATTGCGCTTTTTCTTTAAAACAATGCTAATATAATGGATTTTATCTATATAGCAGATATGAAATACTACCTCGATCTCTATTCTAATTTGAGAAATTCTGTTAAATGGGTCACTTAGGTCAGAAGATGATCATACTCCTACCTATTCTGGACAGCAGCATCAGGATGTAATATCAGGCATGATGCTTCCCATGGGTATAAACACTGTCAGTAAAAAGGTCAAGTTGGTCAGTATTGATCAGTGAACAGGGATGATCAATGACTCCTTTCATACAGTTGAAAAAGGACAGCTAGACAATATTTAGGACAGTGAAAAATAACCTCTGCTCAATTTTAACCAATCAAGCACTGTCAAATATCTAATAGACTATTACTAATAGCAAAATGATTACCAATAAGGTCTATTATTGATCACTGAAGGACATTATAAATAAGTTCAGTGTTGGAAAGAATCACAATGAATACAATTGTGAATGTGGTAAGGGGACAACCACAAGCATCTAGATTAAATATTTCAATAAGGATTAATCTAGCATATGACATACTGCCTTAGCGCTGCAAACTTTTGTTACAAACAAAATTAAATACAAAGACTAAAACAGGCCAAATTTGGTTGACACATAGATCTCTATAGCATGTGCCATCATTTTTTATAACTGCAATCAATCTTAAGAAACAAAAGCAAATAGGAATTCGACCTGCTTTACTGACATGTTAAAAGGCAATCTGTTAGCACTTGGACCCGACCGGAGCTGCTGACTGTGTGCATTAAGTGACAGTTGACTAGTTAGAAGGGTTGCTTTGCTTTAGGTCTTGGTGAAGGGGATACTGCACAATTTCATATCTTCCCTTGTTATTAAAAGTCAAAGAGGAGTCACCCTGAAGCGCTCGTGCGGTACTCTGGCACACCTCAACATTTCTTCCTCCATGAAAATTCTGTGTGGGTGGCCTCCAATACGCTCGCACCAGCCTCCATGTTTGTGCATATGCCAATACTTTCAAAGGCTGCACACCTGAGTGTGCAGAGTGTCCCGCCTGTGGACATGTGCGCCACCAGTGTCAAAGTTGCAGAAATCGCTCCCACTGCACACGCACGTGAGCTGAGGGGATGAAGCCAATGCCCACAGTCAGGACACTCAGTGCACGTACGTCACTCCCCCCATCTACGGGGCCTGTGCGAACAACAAAGAGAAGAGGCGCGCGGCCTGTGATATCAGTGGCATATGTGCAAAGTGTCAGGACAACGTGCACAGCCCTTGACATCATGGGAGCATGCGCGAACATGGAGGCTGGCCCAAGCTTGCAGGAGGCCATTAAGCACAGAATATTCATGGAGAAAGCGGAGGAGGAAGGAGATGTCAGGCGTGTCAGATTGCGGTACCACGACTTTTTTTTGACTCTTGATTACATTAGAAGATATGAAATTGTGCAGCATCCCCTCCCACGAGAGCTAAGGCAAAGGTACATTTCTAACTAGTAAACTGTCCCTTTCATAGGAGACTGTCAGCAGAAAAAGCCCACTTGGTCCATCTAGTCTGCCCTTTTAGTATTTCCATTCTTACTATCCTAAGTTATATATGTTTGTCCCAGGCATGTTTAAATTCTGTTATTATAGATTTACCAATCTGCTGGAAGTTTGTTCCAAGTATCTACTACTCTTTCAGTAAAGTAATATTTTCTCACCTTGGTTCTGATCTTTCCCACAACTAACCTCAGATTGTGTCCTCTCGTTCCAGAGTTCAGTTTTTTCCAAAAACCCTCCTGAACCTTATTTAGTCCTTTAACATAAGGTTTGAAGGTTTCATATCATGTCCCCCCTGTCTCTTCCTCCAGACTATCCTTAAGTCTTTCTTGATATGTTTTATGCCTTACACCCTCCACCATTTTTGTAGCCCTTTCTTTAGACCGGTTCAATTTTATCAATTTCCTTTTATTGATAGCCAATTAAAGGGAACCTGTCACCCCCCGTGCCGGGGTGACAGGCTCCCGACCCCGTTAGAGCCCCCTATACTTACCTAATCCCGCCGGGTCCCGCTTCTGGAGGTGGTCGGGTGATGAAGATCTCAGCCGCTGCAGCCCGGCGCCCGCGCTGAGAGATGAGTCCAACACCCATAGAGAATGACAGGAGAGTCCAGCGCTCCGTCATTCTCTATGGGTGTTGGACTCATCTCTCAGCGCGCGCGCCGGGCTGCATCGGCTGAGATCTTCATCACCTGACCACCTCCAGAAGCGGGACCCGGCGGGATTAGGTAAGTATAGGGGGCTCTAACGGGGGTCGGGAGCCTGTCACCCCGGCACGGGGGGTGACAGGTTCCCTTTAATGCACGTTGTCAGCAGCTTGGGATGGCTCCAGGTGCTGAAAGATTCCCTTTAAGTATATATTATGGGTTCTAAATGGCAAAGTACTGTCTTTTTCGCTTTATAAAATGCACTTTTTTCCCCCTATAGTGTGGGAAAAACTCAGTGCATCTTATAAAGCAAATGTAATTTTTTGTAATAGACCATTTTCAGGCAGCAGGAGGCAGTTGGTAAAGTCACCCACTCCCTTCTCAACACCCCCAGGCTCACCAGTCTGCCCAAGAATTAGCAATTATTTAGCATGGCCATTAGAACCAAATATTCGACAATCACAACATTCCTCTAACCATACTCCCTCTCCACTGGAAACGCAGCACTAAGCACCTGGTACTTCCAATGTGTGAGAAAGAGCCAAGACAAGTAACAGCTGCTGACAGATTGCAGCAGTAGGTAAGTGGATATCATGGGAGAATACATGAAAGTAGTGGACTTTAAAAGATATGTATCCGCTATTCCCTTCTCATGACAGCGTTTTTTATGTTGCACAATTGGCGATATATGTCTATTTGAGACTGATACACAAAAAGAAAATATTATAAAAAAAAAAGTCATTAACAAGGGAAGTTGGCGTGGGTCATTTATTGGATTAGGTATGGTAAGACTCCCGGAAGGCTCCCGTTCACACACACCTATGTTATTGAGGTTGGAGTGCAGTGAGGCATGTAGCCATCTGTTATTGGAACCATTTGAGATAAGAAGTTGCCTCATAGGAAGCAGCATCTTGCTAGAAGTACCTAATAAACATCAGTGGCTCGCCATTTGTGCACTGAGAATAGACATATCGTTACAATGGAGCAGTGGCTGGTAAAAGAATTGAGTCAAATTAAACATTGAAATATATACCGTATTAATACTGTTTGCAAATGTATGGCTTCTTGTCTTTCCACACTTAATATATATCTTCCCCAATTTTAAGTTGATGTGGCTCCCTTTGCGCTAGCCATATTGTTCTAGCTTATTCCGCAGCACTTTAGATTATTAAATTTTCTACCTTGTCCCAACCTAAAATCACCTATTTGTATGTTTTTTGGATATGTGAGTAAACCCATGTAAACAGGGGAGAACATATAAACTTCTTGCAGATGTTCCCCTTAATAGGATGTGAACCCCAGTGCTGCAAGGCAACAGTGCAAACCACTGAGCCATCATTATGCCCTTACCACTAGTCAAAGTTAAATGTGGCTTGATGGAGCTCATGAAGGACAAAATGTTGAGATCTTTCTACTTAATTCATTCACCTGCATACAAAAACCTAAAAGTACATATATAGGTTATATATTTCAACAAAGTATACCACATGAACTCTCAGGTGATTACTGGGGTTCACAAGATGTGTTTCACTACTGTTTTTCAGTAATAAAGGAGCATGGAACATTAAGAAGGTTATCCAGGATTAGAAAAACATAGTTGTTTTCTTGCAAAAATCTGTGCCACACCTGTCCTCGGGTTGTACTACAGTTCAGCTTCATTCACTTCTATGGACCTGAGCTGCAATACCACTCACACTAAGCACAAGAGTGGTGCAGTTTCTGGAAGAGAGCAGCTATGTGTCCTGGATAACCCCTATAAGCCTTTACCATTTTTTGCAGTAAGTGATTTTTACTAAATTGATAGATGTATAAAGCAAATTTAAAATAAATATTAAAGCCTAACATACAGCATATGTCCACGTTATCATGAGAAGATCCATGTAAATAATGCATGTGGCCTCAGTTGCACTCACACAGTTGCTATTTAATTACCGTAGATTTATTACTGCAGAGTTTCTCTAAATGTCACAATCTTAAACAATACAAGATTTAAAGATGTTCAAATCTCCTACAGAGCTGCCAAATAGGTAAGACTTGAAAGAGAATATGTAGACAAAGAAGGCATTAGAAAGTTGTTTTTTTTATCCTGTGAAATTGTGCCTAGTGATTCTGCTGTCAGCATGGTGTACCTGCAGAGCACACTCACCTACTATAAACTCCTTAAGGGCTATATTAACCTTTGTAAACATTTTTTATAAAGTCTCTCAATGTATGTATAATGTAAAATAAAGCAACTTTGTAATAGTCCATCAACGGATGGTTAGCACTGTTGCCTATCTCTGCTGGGTCCTGAATTTAAACCTGACCAATGACAAAGCCTGCATGGAGTAGAATTGGCATATTCTCATGGGGGTACATTTTCCTCCAACACTCCAAAATATGCCAAAATCTTAAACCGCACCACTCTTGTCCTCAGGTTGGGTTTGGTTTTGCAGCTTAGTTTCATTGAAGTAAATAGAGCTTAAAGCGACTGCCAATTGTACCCACAATCTGAACCCCCCCCCCCCCCCCCGTACCGGCTTAGAGTGTCTAAGTCCTAGGATTGCAAGGCCCCTCTGTCCCTCCTCCCCATCATCAGGAATGCCCCAAACAATTTCTCCTATTCATCACCTATGTGAACACTGTACATTAGCTGGATCGTTAAGGCACCTGTGCAGTGTTCATACAGGTGAGAAATAGTAAAAATTCCTGCCCGGGGGCATCCCTAATGGTGAGGAGGGCAGGGAGGCGTTGAAATCTAGGGACACACACTGTAGGCCATGCCAATTTGACACAGGGCTGCTTTAAAAGTTTAAAAGTTGCTTTTTAGGACAATTACTGCATTACCTGCTGATTGGACCCCAGGACAGATCCTGGATTAAAAGCAGCTATCTGAAGGTACAAGTGGTTGTGGGGGGGGAGGCAGATTGTGGGTACAGAGTCGCTTTAAAGGGGTAGTGCGGCAGTAAAGAATTATTTACAGAATAACACAAATTACAAAGTTATACAACTTTGTAATGAATGTTATGTCTGTGAATGGCCCCCTTCCCCGTGTCCCACCACCCCCACCCCTGTACCCGGAAGTGTGGTGCGCTATACATTATCTGTCAAGTGCCGACCCCCGTCTCCGGTCTTCAGTCAGTGACGTCTTCTTCGGCCGGCAGGCGAACAGCTCCGACTGTTCTGAATGCCGGACGCCCTCTGCAGCGTCATCCAATGCTCCGCTGCGATTGGCTGAGCATAACCGTGCTCAGCCAATCGCGACTGAGCAGCTGATGACGCTGTAATGTGTGTTATTCTGTGAATAATTCTTTACCGTCGCACTGCCCCTTTAATTGTAATGCCACATGCAACCTGTTTTTTTAAGAAAGTAGCTTTGTTTTTTTTCTAATCCTGCATAACCCCTTTAACCCCTATGTTTTATATCATTTTCTGATTAGGGGGTATAGATAACATGTTGAAAAACATTTGAAAAATTATGTTTGCTTGTCATTACGAAGTACAATTGGTCTTGCAAAAATCAAGAACTCATATGGGGTTTTTTGAAGGAAAAATAAGAACGTTATGGCTTATAAAGGATGAAAAAGGGGAAAAAAATTATACACAAAAGTGGAAACTGACTTTCACATAAAGGCTTTAATTGACTTGGTATGAAAACTAAAGGTCCATTGACGCGGAAAGGTTATCTGACAGATTATCTGCTAAAGATTTGAAGCCAAAGCCAGAAATGGATTTGAAAAGAGAAAAAATTTCAGCTTTCCTTTATGACCTCATTTCTGTTTATAGTCTGTTTCTGGCTTTGGCTTCAAATCTTTGGCAGATAATCTGTCAGATAATCTTTCTGTGTAAATGAACCCTTAAGGCCTTAGTTATCAGCAGTGAGCATTCATAGAAAACATTTATTTGATCAATAATCGACCCTTGTAAAAGTGTCAGTAATCAGCCGACGAGCTGGAAAACGCCCCCTCACCAGCTGATCACATCTTTTGTGCAATGGTAAAGCCTGTCATTATCGGCCACACATCCCTTTGTGTAAACAGGGGACTTGCAGCCAATAACAATAAATATTTATGGCTGCACAAACGATACAGTGATTCTTGGTGCAGACATTGCAGACAGCCAAAGATTGCCACATGTAAAAGGACCCTAACTCTAGTGGAGGTCTCAAATTGGAAAATTAGATTCTAAGCTTAACTGGGGACATGGACCAATGTAACTACAGCAATGCAGAGTGTATCATCACCACTAGTGATATTAGATGTGAGCAGTTCTTATAATCCTGTATAAACCATAGAGAACACACCAAAACAAGAAACTCAGCTCTGCTACATTTGTACAGTTGATTCTAATATAGCTATAAATAGACTATGTCAAATATAACTCTTCTATTCTCTATATGTCAAAAACATTTTGATCCTTTATTACACAACCCACTGATAATAATTAATTGCCATGCGAGATCCGTAAGTTCTAAAGAACAGCTCATCAATTACATAAAAAACAAATTAGTGTGACTCATTTTTTCCAGAATTCAATTTCTATGAAACAAAGATCTGTGCCATAAGGCTCTTTAAGAGCAGAGTGAATTTACTAAAGACCAGAATTTTATTTGAAAGTAAAGAACCTAGGAATATATTTAAAGAGAAATCCCACTCATACATCACCTGTATTATGTTCTCCCAATAAGGCTAGGTTCACACTGCGTTTTCAGCATCCGGTTAACGGATCCGTTTTTTTTAACGTCCAGAAAAATAGGGTCAGCAACGTTTTTTGGTCCGTTTTGGTCCGCCAAAAAAAACGGATCCGTTTTTTTTTATAATGGAAGTCAATGGAAAAACGGATGCACACAAATGAATCCGTTTTTTGCAATCCGTTTTTCATGCGTTTTTTGCAAAAAACGGATGCGTTAAACGGGTGCTGAAAACGCAGTGTGAACCTAGCCTAAGGAGGTGGATTTATCACGGATTTCTCCCCTGCAATATTGAAAATGGTCTAATCCGCTGCATTTCTGCAACAAAATTTCTAAATCCTCAGCTTGCTCTTTAATCTAAGTAATATGTACTTAGATATGTGATATAATAATATCATGCATGTTTCTTTTGGATTTTGTCTGAAAACAAAAGTTTGGCTCCTGTATTTTGAAGCCTTTTTTGCCCCTTTTCTACCTGCAGAACAGTGTTAATTCGGTCTTGGTCTGAGGAAAGGAATCTTGGCAGCAGTCAGACTGTCATTCTTCATCTCAGCCCATGTAAGTAATTACACATTTATAGAAATACATGTAGGTGGAAAATCTGTGCTCAAAAGATTAATTGAAAATCAGGTGGTCCTCCATAAAACTGTCATACTACATCTTATTTCTTCTTGAATCAACATAGATGAGAAGGGTGAAGATGAAAATATAGGATAAAGCCAAAAACACTTAAGGGTATAAACCCACACACCGTATACGCAGCAGATATGCAACAAATACGCAGCAGATTTGTTGGTACAGATTTGATGCTGTGTTCAGTTATTTAGATCTAATCTGCTGTGAGTTTTCTGCGTATCGCAGCAGTAAATACGCTACATATACGGTGTGTGGGTTTATACCCTAAAGGAGGAAACAATGTAATACTCTAATGCTATTATGTAGTACCCAATGTTTTATACCAAAATGGGTCAATTACTGGGTCATATATTGTACCAAAAATATACGTATTATTAGAGTAAAAGGAGCCAACATTTTCAATAGCTTACTAAGCCATATCACATGCAGCTAAGGCATACTTGTGAACTTGAATTCTATTCAATCTCTGAACAAAGCTGAACAAGGTCACAAAACCACTGGCCTATATATAAAGAAACTGGGTAAAACTCCAGTTGTGCTCTTTGAAAAAGATTTTTCATGAAAACAAGCACTTTAACAATTTAGCTGAAAATGAAAAAAGTATTGTCATTCTTCAAATACATCCTAAAAATCATTTAGCTTTGTTGTATCCATTAAAACTGTACTGTTAGTGTGTACGACTATAGAAATCCTATAATTATAATGCTTGAAAATTCAGTGATGATGAGAGTAGAATTAGCATCTGAACTTCTTGTTAACTTGTTTGCAAAAAACCAGGAGATGGACGTGTAAAATGTAAGATACAGGAAACTTGAAGCTTGAAACTGCAGATCATTAGATTTGTGCAGATAGGCTTTACAGCAATATTAAAAAGGGTCCCTCTTCTACATTTGGCTGCTTCTTTCCTTATGCCAGATTATATAGATGTTTTTCTGGTAGTCTTTGACCCACACTGATTAGTCCTGTAAAAAGTGTAAATTAGGTTTTCAAGAGACTCTTGAGAACATACCACAGATATGAAAAAAGGGTATTTTTCACCACATAAATCTATTTCATTACATTACGGAGGCTGATATATGACACATATATAATATTCAATTGTCAGACAGTATTCTCACATAATTAAATGGAAAGACTATATGGTAAGGACTATTTAAATAGCAAGACAGTGAATTTTGATAAGGTGAGCTTACATAAGCAGAAGACAACTGAAGCCTTCTGCTCCTTGGCACTAAAACCCTTTTTAATCCCTATGCCTTCTGAGAAGTCCCGCATGCAATGTCCAGTAGCTGAAACATCAGGCATTCTTTGCAGGTATTGGACATCAGCTATTAGAAACCTTGCCAACATGGCAGGATTGAGACTTAGACTTATCCATCAACCTCTTATCAGTATAACTTCCAAGATGTGGACTGCCGGGAAGTGAGCGCTGAGGAGCAGAAGGGTCCAACCAACTTTGAAGGGAATCTGTCAGCTCCCGGTCCCTACCGAAGGTGCCCAGAGTGTGCTGTAGTTGGCAGTCCCCAGTGAGCATGGTGCCTTTTAATTTGTCCATGCAATGGATTATGCACAATCTCAGGTCTCCTACTGTAATGAAGAGTCAAAGAGGAGTTGTAGCTCAGTGTTTGTGCCACACTCTGGCCGCCTCACCACTCCTTCCTCCTCCCTCTTCATGAATAATCAATGCTGTCCGACCTCCTGCTGGCTCAGCTGTCAGCCAGTGTCTAGTCTAAACACTCAGATATAATTGAATCTCTGAACCCAAACATGTTGGAGCTGTGGTCTAGGGGTAACTCACCTGTCTACAGGCCTGCCAGCTGTTTACCCTTTGGTTCAAATCCCTGTTGAAGTTGAGTGGGTGGCCGCCATTTAATAGCAAATAAATGACGTTATTTTGAAACATCTATAGGGCTCCTAACAGAGAATTCTCCCTTATGATCCCATAAGCTGATGTCCAAAAACGACCTGGGCATTGATGCATCAATGACCCCAGGTCGTGAAAGGGTTAATAGAGGGGGGTTTTTTTAGGTGTTTATCGGTGATGGCTGCGTAAATATATGTTATCAGTGAACACTATTTTTAACAGATATTAATAAAAGTTACTTTTTAAAGCTCCTAAAAAGTTTTTTCAGTAAATATACAAGTCAAAAGGAGATTTTATTTAAAATAAATGTTTTCTATTTCAAGTGAAAAGTATTTATATATATTTTATTTTATTTATTTATTTATTTTTAAATCCACTCCTGTTTTGGTTGCAAAATACTGACCAAAATACTGTTAAGGAAAATAGCCTAATACCCAATATTGCAATATTACTGATTGTACAGTACTCCAGCCCAGTTTTCAACAGCCTTGAATTATGCTGTACATAGATTTACATAATAAATTTTCTGCACAGCATAATCATATGCCGTACTGTTAGAACCTGCACAATGCATTAGAATATAGCATATAAATGGTCTTCTGTGGTTTTGAATAAATCATAAAATCTTCTTCCCTTCCAAGTTAAATGCACTTTTTTGCTTTAATTTACATAGGATTAAAGTTTTCTGGAAGCTTTTACAGTACAATACATTCATGTGAAGAGTTTATATACTGACAACTAAGGTAACAGAACTGACAGCAGAGTTTAAAATGTTCATTCATTCAGAGAACATTTCATGAAAAGAAAGAATGCCTCCCTGCAAAAATTTTAATACAACATATGGCACAGATACAGTAATGCCAAAGGACAGGCTGTCCTATAAGAAGCGGCATTGAACTGATCAAATGAAATGAGCATTATAAAACTAAATGTGACACATGATTTAAAGGTTTCATTCAAACTTTCCTTTGACATTTTATTTAGAAAATATTTGCAAGCATCAAATTTTTTAGTAAATATGTTTCTGTAGGTGCTTATTGGGTGGGTGGGTGCATATTGCAGCCCAATATTCATTGTTATATTGAACTTATTATCAGTTTTAAAGAATAGTGAATTTACACTAATAATGAAGCTAAGCACTCTGTTAGCTCGACAGTGGGCTTAGCTGCCTTTGAACTCAGTGTGGGGCCTATTACCCAGAACGTATTTCGGCCTTACTTTGGTTGATTACGGCTGTTCAGGCTGATAATCATTTAGTGTAATAGGACATGTTGAAAATTAATGATCAGCCGACATGCAGAACATCAGCTGATTGTAGTCTTTTAACATGCTGAAAGATCCCGATTTTTGTTTGGATGCTGACTTCAATGGACAGCCCAAATGATCTAAGGATCATTCTAGCAGACCCCCTACTGCTCCCCTCAGCTCCCCCCACTTGCTGCCTGTGTGTGTAATAGCACAGGTAGCGTGTGTGGCGAAAAAGAAGGAAGAGAGCACTAAACTCATACGTTGGCGCTCGCTTCCCCCTTATTATCATGCCAATATGGCCTTAAGGCTGGGTCTGCAGACTGCAGCAGCCGTTACAGCTTGCAGCAGCACTTCAGGGGCTCAAGAAATCCTCTCTGTTTTTTTGCACTATAGTATAAAAATATTTTTCTACATTATGCATCCACAGACAGAGATATGAAAGTTACCATCAGTGTCAGCAGTCTGGAACTTCAATTCCCATCAAGAAATCAAATTTGTGGTGAACTTCAGCATGCAGCAGATCTAAAAATCCACAATCCACCAAATACTTCAGTTTTAATTTTGCTGACTTTGTTAAAGAGGTTTTCTGGGGAGATTGTAAACTCTCACTACTGCCTCCCCGTGGCATAAAACTAATAAGCTACTGCGGGAGTTGCTGGAGGAGCTGCTATATGCTATGTACCATATTATGATGATTAATTCTCCAACTGTATAGACATCAATTTAAAAATTGGTTAAAATTGTCAATGTAACTAAGCACTTTGAACTCAATTTAAAGGGCAGTGAAACAGATCTTATTATCCACAAAAATAATCTGTTATCACCTGGGGAAGTTTTACACAGCAGAAAGTCTCCAATTCTTTTTCATTCTGTGAAACTCAAAATCTAACATACAATACTACACATATACATATACAATACAACAACCATCCATAATTTAAGGGATACTGCAAAAGAAAAAGAAAGAATAGCTTTTAAATTAACTGGTGACAGAAAGTTATACAAAATTGTAATTCCTTTAGAAAATTTTGAAAACTCAAGCCTTTAAGTACTTATTAGCTGCTGTGTGCCCTGCAGGAAGTGGTGTACTCTCTGCAGTCATCTCTGTCTATGTTAGTAACTGTCCAAAGCAGTAGCCATAGCAAACCTCTCCTGATGTAGATAGTTCCCAACATGGACAGAGAGGGCAGCAGAGAGCACCATGTCAAACATTTTCAGTTTCACCACACAAATAATTTTTGCATATTAACTGCAAGAACTAAATCTGCCACTGCAAAGTGCAAATAGTGGCACAAAAAACCCCCCGGCTCATGTGGGTCTGTAGTTGAAAAAATGCAAGCATATGGCCTTTTAAATACGAGGAGGGAAAAAACGAAAGTGCAAAAGTGAAAATTGGCTTGTTTTAAAGAGTTAAGGACCAAGCAGATTTTCGTTCTTTCACTTTTGTTTTTGCCTCCTCGCGTTTAAAAGGCCATAGTGCTTGCATTTTGTCAACAACAGACCCACCACATGAGGTCTTATTTTTTGTGACACCCATTCTACTTTGTAATGACAGACTTAATTGTTCCATAAACTATGCTGCGAACCCCCCCAAAAAAGTATTTGTGAGGTGACATTGAAAATACAATGGGCAGTACAGTTATAATATTATGCAATATATATAGCTTTTATTTTATTTAACAACTCTTTTAAAACTAAAAAACTTAAAAAATTTATGTGTTTAAAATTGCTCTATTCTGATCCTTATAACACCTTTTCTTGTGGTCTATGGGGCTATTTGAGGATTCCTGTTTTGGACATGGTTTAAGGCTAGGTTCACACTGCATTTTTGCAATCCGTTTTTGCAATCCTTTTTTTGAAAAAAAAGGTTGCATTTGTGTGCATCCGTTTTAATCCGTTTTTCCATTGACTTCCATTGTAAACAAAAAAACGGATTCGGGTTTTTTTGCCGGACACAAAAACGTAGCTGACACTACTTTTGTTTCCGTCAATAAAAACGGATCCGTTTTGATCTGGGTTTTTTTTTACAATGTAAAAACGCATTGCAAAAACGCAGTGTGAACCTAGCCTAAGTTACCTTCTTTTTTATCCAGATTTATCATGTGCAACTTTTTGTTTTGCGCAAAAAATAATTAGCATATGATACATTACCCCTCCCCCCTTTTTTTAACTTGTGTGCAGTCTGCCTAAGGGACTTCTATGAGCAATATTTACTGCATTGATCAATCTTATCTTGGCTGCTGAAGTCAGCCTATAGCAATCCTAAAGCCACAGCAGCCCAGCAGAGGCTTTGGGCTGTCATTGGATCAGATTGGCTTTTCATGATCGCATCCTGGGAAGCCGATCCCCCCATTGAACAATCAATGAAAGCTTTTACAGGCCATTTAAATGCTGCTGTCGACTTAAAGCTGCGCTCCACAGTTACTGATAGGAGCTGGAAGGCACTATGTATAAAGCAGGCTCATGTCCTGAGCCCATGCTATACACTGTTGACAGCAGCAGAACGAGCGTGCTCATCCTGTGTCATCTATAGGTTAATGATACTGGCGGTGGCTCACATCTGCAGAAAGTTTGTATGTTCTCTCAGTGTTCGTGTGGGTTTCCTCCGGGTACTCTGGTTTCCTCCCACACCCAAAAACCTACAGATAGGTGAATTTAGATTGTGAGCCCTATTGGGAACAGGAAGCAATAATTGGCAAAAAAAACTATGTGAAGTTCTGTGTGCACTATACAAATAAAAGCATTTATTATAAGGATGTGTTGCCACATTTGCCTTTGTGAACAGCGGGGAAAAAAAACAACACCAAAATGCATTGCAAAAAAAGGTATGTGCTTTTAAAATTGTGCTTTATGAGGAGCATCTGCAAAAACATGATTTAACCACATGGTTTTTTATAAACAATCTAATGTGCCTGGTAATACTGATGACACTGCAGGGCCCAGACAGTTTAGGTTCTAACTATGTAAACAAAGAAATGCAGCAAAAATGCAACAAAAAAACGTAAAAGTAGGACCGTGGTCTTATTGTGATCATTAACATAGCAGTAGTCCCTACACCTGATTTCAATTATTCCTAGTTATCTCTTCCATTAAACACATTGCAGTCATGGAGCTACATTTAACAAGAGTAAATTTGTAAATGCCACAAAATAAGACCTAATGTACTTTAAATAAGCATTAATGGACATTATTTCGATTTTTACTTTTAAAGGTCAAAACAAGAGTTTTAAGAGCTATACATTTTAGACAGTATTTCTCTAAGGCACAAAAGCAGAAATAAAAGAAAATGAGATAAAGGAGTGTTCTAGGTCAAGAGCCACTAAAAGAATGAATGGAAAAAAAATAAATTACATGTAAAAGTTGATATATGATGACCATGCATTCTAGTTACTTTGTTAAAACTAATATCTACAGTATAATGCTAGAAGTAATCTTTTCTTTTTCTTTTTTAGTATAAAGAATAACATAGTGTAACATAAAAACATACCACATAGCTATAAAAGAAACTTATAGCATCAGGTAGTTTCCACCACTTACACTCTTGCTTATTAATCAATTTAATTTTCTTTTTTTTTTTAGTAATTAACAGCTTTATGGTCCCTATGACAACTGCCTATTGTCCTCATTCCACGGAAGTGCTAACAACACTATTCATCTGTGTTTCCATATAAGAGACCTCAAATATCTATTTTAGTAAATACTCATACTTGCTATCAATTATCCCTTAAAGGGGGTGTCCTGCCTATGTGACTAATGTATGCTGCCGGGGCTGTGGGGGACATAACAGTGCTATATACTTACCTGTCTCACTCCATTTCAATTTCTAGTTCCCAGGCTGCCTGTTGTCCACCTCTGTGGTTCTCAGAGGAAATGGCTGCTCAGCATAGAGACCACTATACTGTCTATGCTGAGCAGCTGTTTCCTGTTAGGAAAACATGTCACCAAAAGTTGTAAAGAAGATGAAGGCAGCAGAAAACAGCAGACAGTCTGGAACATTTGCAGTAGATCAGGACAGGTAAGTATATAGAACTGCTATGTCCCCTGCAGTACACATTAGTTGCTTAGGCAGGACAACCCTTTTAAGCACCTTATCTTAAAATTACGCATTTTGACATTACTCTTGGAAATGTGTGAATTTATTAAAAACTAGATGATATTATTCCTCCTGTTCCCTACAGTTTGTGTTGTGGCCTCTTCTTGTCTACTGCTGCTTATTTCATCTCCTTGCTTCTGAGACTAGTGATCAGTACAGACTGGCTGAGATGGGACACCACTGTCAGTGATTGGCTGAGCTGAGAATGGCTGAGAGATAAGTGAGATAATTATAGCAGAACAATTGGAGCTGCAAGGACCAGCAGTGGAGCAGGGGTAAGTAGTTATATATTTTTTTTCATTTTTTTTCACAACCTCAGCATTCGATAGTCCCAGAGTAGCCCTTTAAAGTACAGCTTAAAGGGGTTGACCATTTTAGTGAAATATTCGTTGGTGCACTGTCAACCTGCTTTATTAGGAAGAGTATGTCTATGTCTAACTATCAAAAAGAAAATATTACTATATTTAATTATAATAGCTAAAGTTTTATTTGTGGCTAGCTTATTTTCCATTCATAAATGTTACAAAGACCAGGCTACATCTGTACAAATGATATTTGTAGAACCCAAATGTATAATTTTAAAATTAACTGAGTGTTTAAAATTAGAAAGGAAAAATAGCACAGTTTAAAGCAACTAAGATGTGCATGTATTTATTCCATCTGATGGGGATATTGCTAGTTATAATGCTTAGACCATGGGGTTGCTGCTAATATCTTCATTTCCCTGCAGGAGACATTATAACAAGGTAGATAGAGTTTGATCATTTTACTCCATGTGCTTCATACTGCTGCCTGAAGAATATCCTTCCTGATGTGTGCTCGGGCACTGCTTTCCACTAAAAAATGACTCAATTGTGACTCAAATATGCAGGTATTCAATCTACGTAGTCTTATCAGTGAACCACACTTAAATAGTGATGATAGCATGCGTGGTTAAATGAATGGCTTGTGTAAGAATAGCATAGGAGTAAAAAAAAATTGCCTGCTCTGTATCATATCTGATGTTAGATTTAATATATATTTTTTATTTCTCTTTTTTTTTGCATTTACTACTATTAAGCTTTGCTGCCACTGTGTACAGATAGATCTTAACATTGCAATCTGTGCTCAAGGGACATATAATCCATCATTTTTGCTTTAGTAATTGGTGCACCTGCCACAATTTTGTTTCTGGGATTACTGACATTTGGGAAGAGCTGTTAAGCCAAATTTAACTGCTGTAATATGAGCAATAGTTTGAATATATGTATTAATATTGCATTTGGTTTTAAATTGCTCCTGTGGGTCAGTCATCATTACATGGCTCCTGTAGGGGTGGCTGGTTTATGACATCCATACATACGGCCTTTATGTTCTCAGCATATGATATAATAAGCAGTATAAGGGTAAATGCACACTAGACTGATTTGCAGATGACAAATGCACAGCAGATTACAGTATCAACAAAGTTTGTGTTGTTTTTTTTTTTAAATCTACACACAGCAGAAATTCTTGACAGCAAAATCTACATTAAATCACTTTGTGTCACATATTGGTGTGGATTTTCCCACAATATCTCAATATTCATGAGAAGCAGAAAACTAATCTCACTAGCTGCTGATTGGCAGTTATCTATCCATGCTGTATATAGGCAGACAACTGTCAATCAGAAGCTGAAGGGCGGGGGGAGGGGTGTGGCAGGTATCCTATTCTCCTGCATATTAGGAGAATGGCTGAACTAAATAATGTAAGTAATACACTGATCTGTTCAGCAAATCTTTCACTAGTTTATGCTGCCTAAACCTAGTGATAGATCCCCTTTAATGACCAGAACCCACTTTTCAAATCTGACCGTCTCCCTTTATATGGTTATAACTCTGTGATGCTTTAACTTATCCTAGTGATTCTGAGACACATTGTATTATTGGTGAATTTTGTCCTATATCCTTATGGTGGTAAATATTTTCTATCAAAGTATTTTAGGAGTGATACAGCCCTGGTGGTGAACAGAGGGAGAATGTTCTGACCTATAGATCCTTAGGCACTTGATAAGGAGACCGGACCGGTCTTGAAACACTTTGTGTTGCTGACATAATTCTTTTAATAAATTTTATGATATTTTATATCACTATTATCCCTTGGACCTGCGCCTGTTTTACCTGTCTTGGAGTGGAGGAGGATACTGACTGTCTTTAATCCCTTTTGGAGATTAGTCGGGAGAGTGGTGCCTTACACCAGCACAACCTACTCAGGTGAGAGCTCTATGTGCTTTTTTTCTCCACTTCAGCTGTGATTGAATTACGCTATGGAGCGCTCTCTTATATTTTGTTTTTAAGTTACCCTAAGTCTATATTCGTACATAGTATTTCAATGACTATTTGGTCTGTAGTTTTTCAAACAAAACCAAGAATGGGTCCAAAATATTAAGAATTCCCAAAATACATTTTCTTTGTTGGTTTCATACCATGACCAAAATATTATGGAACCATGGCAGAGTACATCAATCGTGATAAATGTGCCCCTGTGTGTGAACAAATATAGCCTAAAGATATAATAGAGACATCTTTGTGGATTGGCAAACCAAGTGCTATGTTTGAGTAAAAGTATATGGTATTTAAAGGGGCATTATCAGCAGGTTTGATAAATCTTACCTGCTGAAAGCTCCCTATTGGGCACAGGGTGCTGAGGATGAAGTTATGTCCCTTATCTTCATCCTCAGCATAGTTCTCCAGCTGTTAATTGTGCTCAGTAATGGTGCGTTTACACAGAAAGATTTATCTGACAGATTTTGGAAGCCAAAGCCAGGAATGGATTTGAAAAGAGGATAGATCCCAGTCTTTCCTTTATGACCTGATCCCTGTTTATAGTCTGTTCCTGGTTTTGGCTTCAAAGATCTGTCAGATAAATCTGTGTGTGTAAACACACCATAAGCTGTTAGTAGCACTGGGCGTGTGGCTGGAGGTGGACTGGTGCTCTGAGTGGCGGTAGCCATGCCCCCAGTGCTCCCAACAGCTTACCAGGCACAACTACCAGTACAGGAACATCGCCGAGGATAAAGGTAAGAGACATACCTTCATCCTCAGCCCCCCATTCCCACTAGGGAGCTATCAGCAGGTCAGAATCATCTAACCTGCTGATAGTTCCCCTTTAATCTGAGGATCATCCCAGCAGAATACAGGAGGATAATAACCACCAGGCTATACCATCCCTGTATTTACCACAATGCAACACTCATACTTATGCAATTTTATACATTAATACATCTGCTTCATGCATCAAACGTGAAATTTTAAGGGGCTATACTAAAAATTAAAATATTCACACTTTTCTCTTTTATACCACTGAACTGTTTCTAACAGCAGCAGGTTGGAAAAAATGTATCCAGAAATGCTACAAGGAATTGTTTTTCCACCCACTTACCAATTAAGTTAGGTTCAGTAATAATAATGAATTCATTATGTGAAATGTAATATTTTCTATGTATAATCGAACATCAGAGTCTGGTGTTTCTACATGGGCCATAGGCAATGCATTTACTTCTACAGATTGTTGTAGTAATGAACAACAAAATTGCAAAGCTCTAAGTGTGCAACTTCTTGGGAAAAAATGATGGACATTTAGAGGATGTTCACTAGAGATGAGCGAATACTATTCGATCGAACAGCTACTCAATTGAATAGTGCGCTATTCAAGGTATCTGACCGCGTTCGAATATTCGTGCTAAAGCACAGTAAAAATTCGAGTCGCCCTCCCACATCCCCTGGCGCTTTTTTCCAGCCAATAAACATGCAGGGGGTAGGGACAGGCACTAGGAGTAGGCAGGACTTTAAAAAAAAACTCTAACTGTGATTGGCTGGCCAAACCATGTGACCTCCTGAATAAAAGAATAGTGAGAGGGACAATCTGTAAAGCAGGGATAGGAAGGTTTTAGGTGAAGTTGGGTAGGAAGGGACCCCCAAAAGCCCCTTTTTTAGGGCTGAAACTATATAAAAACAGACATTTACAAGCTGTTGTGAGACAGGCAGTGTGTTTACACTGTATAGGCTGTTGTGAGACAGGCAGTGTGCATACACAGTGTGTATACCCACTGATAGTGTATACAGCTGTATACTGTAATTGTGGGATAATACCTTTTATCTTGCAAACCACAAATTTGCGCAGTCTGCGTCCAGTAAAGGCGCTGACCAGCCCTTTACTTCTATTGTTGTAAAAACAATTCTATATCCAGTATATAGCTGTATACTGTGTGTGGGATAATATAGCTGTTATCTCAACTCAAGAGATTTGCGCAGTCTGCGTCCAGGGAAGGCATTGACCAGCCCTTTATTTTTATTGTTGTAAAAACACTTCTATATCCAGTATACGGCTGTATACAGTGTGTGGGATAATATAGCTGTTATCTCGACTCTACAGATTTGCACAGTCTGCGTCCAGGGAAGGCGTTGACCAGCCCTTTAGTTCTGTTGTTGTAAAAACAATTCTATATCCAGTATACGGCTGTATATGAAATAAGTATTTTTTTCCATTATACAAAGCGGTTATATTGTGTTTGGAGTCTATAGTTGATAGTTTGTGATAGTGGCATAATACTGAAAGTTGATATATGTATGCAATATATTCCTGTGTGCAATTCACATCACTGGCTAGGCAATATATAACTCTGCAAGCAATTGTATTTCACAAGTGTACTGAATAAACAAGAAACAAACATACGCTAATATTACACACCACCTAATACGTAGGCAAGTACCCCCAGACCAAAAGGTACACTTGTACTTTACCTTCATGTACCCAGGCATGCTTCCCCTGCTGTCCTATATGCATTCCAGAGGTGTTGGCATCATTTTCTGAGGTTTCATTGGGCACTTGGTGACCTCCTAGTGGTCGAATCTTGATTTCCAAGTCCCAAGGATTTCTCTCCCATAGACTATATTGGGATTCGATATTCGATCGAATAGTCGAATATCGGGAGCTATTCGAATTGAATCCAATCGTATCGAATATTTCAATATTCGCTCATCTCTAATGTTCACATATCATTTTACTTCATAACAAATATACAAAAAACAGATATAACACAAAAACAATGTTTTGTTTAACCCCTTCGCGTGGGCCATATGCCTATATACATTCCTACTGCCGATGCCCCGTGCAGAAGGAATGTGTATAAACGTTACTGACATGAAAGGGTTGCTTCAGTGTGATTAGCCCCGCACACATTATGAGTCAGGCATAATGACAGACAGCCATAACGCAGCTGCCTGCAATTACTGACTTGAAAGAGACTCTGTACCCAAAATCTGACTCCCCCTAACCGCTTGTACCTTTGGATAGCTGCTTTTAATCCAAGATCTGTCCTGGGGTTCTTTCGGCAGGTGATGCAGTTACTGTCCTAAAAAAAAAAAACATGCAGCCCCGTGCAAAACTGGCATGGCCTAAAGTGACTATGCATTAGGCTGGCACAACCTCTCTGTCCCTCATCCCCACCCTCCTCATCATTAGGAATGCTCCAGGCAGATTTTCTACTATTCATCACCTGTGAGAACACGGCACATGGGCTGGATCGTTAAGGCACTTGTACAGTGTTCACTTCAGAGGAATAGGAAATATCCTTCCAGTGTCATTCCTAATGATGAAGAGGGTGGGAAGGAGGGATGGAGGGGTGCTGCAAAGCTAGGGCACAGATACTCTAGGCCACGGCAGTTTGGCACAGAGCTGCAAGTTTAAAAGTTGCTTTTTAGGACAATAACTGCATCACCTGCCGAACGGCCCCCAGGACAGATCTTGGATTAAAAGCAGCTTTTCGAAGGTATAAGTGGTTTGGGGGGACAGATTGTGGGTACAGAATCGCTTTAACACCACAATCTATAGCCACTCACCGCATTTTAAGGAGGTGAAGGACAGGAGAAGTACCTGTCACTGACTGATCGGGACCCCCGCAGTGTGACTAAGAGGGTCCTGATCACATTCCCTGACAGGCAGAGGAGTTGTTCCTACCTCTGTCCTGTTAGATCAGTGATTTTCTCATAGAATCTGGCATAGGCAGAGCATAAGGGAGCATAGCTGGCTATATAGTGCATATCTGACAACATGTAGTAACTCTTGCTACAGGGGGTACAACTATTTACATGGGATATACCTGGTTACAGGGGCATACCAAAATAAAGGGACGTTGCTACTGGATACAAGGGGTGTATCAGGTTACAGAAGGAATATCTGGCTACAAAAGTAATATTACTAGCTACATGTGGCATAGCTGGCTACAGGGGCATATTTGGCTATATAGGCACTATTACTAGTTAGATTGGTCATATCTGGCTACAGGGACACACACACACCTGACTACATGGTCATTATTACTAGCTACATGGGGCATGCCTGGCTATAGGGGGCATACCTGGCTAGGCATTATTACTAACTACATGGAGCATACCTGGCTACATTGATTATACTTGGCTACAGGGAAATGAATACTGGATAAATAGGGTATTCCTAGCTACTTGGGTGTACATGGCTACTTGAGGTGTATCTGGCTACAGGAGGGCTGTCTCGGTGCAGGGGAAATACCTGGCTACATGAGGCATTATTACTGGCTACATGGGACATAGCTGGATAGAGGGTGCATACCTGGCTACATGGGCATTATAGCTAGCTACAGGGGTCATATCTGGCAACAGAGATTAAACCTGACTAATGGGTCATTATAACTGGTGACACTGAGCATATTTGGGGACAGGGTCATACCTAGCTAAAAGAGGCATTATATCTGGCTACAGGGGACATATCTGGCTACAGAAGACAAACCTGGCTACAGGGGGTATATATAACTACAGGGAGAATACCTGGCCACATAGGGTATTGTTACTGGCTAAAGAGGGGCATAGAATCTGGGGGCATTGGTATTATCAATTCACTTTAAAGGAACTGATCTGTAGTATCACACACAAACTGAGTACAAAGGTGGCGCTGTTTCCGGAAGAAGACAGCTATATTTATTCTAATCCTCGATAGCCCCTTCAAACAGAGCCTGTGCCTGCAATATCAGCTTTGCCAATTTAGTCAACATTTATAACTGATTGCCTCCTTGGAGGCACTCAGTTGGAATATCCGGTTACTTGGGGTACTTGGGCTAAAAAGGTTGATTCTTTCAGCAGTGTTCTACTTTTATAGTGGCAACTAAATATATTAATCAATTATGATATTAATATCCCCATCTCTAAAGATCCATCTAGCCATATGTCTTTTTGTTATATACTTTTATTACCTATTTTGGACCATTTCAGAGATCACCCATTGCTCATCTCTACTGCTGAGAGGTAGCTGCAGTGTGCGCCAGCTCATTTACTATAGAGGATGGTTAGAACATGAGCATGTGCACCCTAACATGTGCACTGAGCTCCTGTGCCGAATACGACAGAGTCTATAATATAAGAGCAGATGTGACAGAAAGAACATTGAGTTGTCACAACAGGACTTACCATTTCTTGTTGTTATTATGCCCTGGACTGGCGCCAAGATGAGGCACGGCTGCAGTAACACTTCCCACGCAAGTTTATATAACCATGCCAGCAACACAGACATGATCAGGGCACTGCAGGCCTGAACTGCCAATCAACTTAGAATATCCCACCCTCCCAAACCAGGAAGTGAGAATGGCACAGAGCGTCGATCAGTGGGCAACCAGGCAACTGCAAGTGGAAAACCCCTTTAAGAATCACAAAATTTTATACATAAAGGTTACACACTGACGCTGTGGCTGTTTGCCATAAAACGTACATTTACTGAATAGAGTTAAAAAAAAAAATTAAACAAACTATTTGGTACCAATGCATAATTTGATGTAAGCCTTCAGCAATGTATTACCAACAGTACAGCAATCTACACTATCTACACTTCCTAAAGAACAATGCAAATGCTGTAATTGATTTTGTGTTTCCAGATGATAAAAGAGATACTTTTTAAAGATATTGTGGAAAGTCTCTTTTTCTATGATGTTTTTGGTCAAGGCTTTGCTTAATAAAAATAAAATATAAACCATTAAGACTGGGTATTTACTGAGATAACTGGGACACCAATTAATCAACCATGTATGCAGAGGACATTCTTAATGTTTCATTGACATTGTTTGCAGTGTTTTTCCCTGCCTAGAATACGCAGCCTTGAGCAGAGTGATGGATGTCAGCTCATCAGGATGTAAGCTCAGCATGCTTAGTGCTGGGGTATCACAATGATTGAATTGCTGCACTAGCATTTACCTTAGAGTGCCATAGATTGTGGTGATGCTGCAAGTCCACTGTGACTCTCATAGCAAACCTTTCACATTAAAAATGTATACTGTATTTCAAACTATTATGTGCCAAAATGGCAATTTTCCTTTTCTACTGGTGTGACATCACTGCTGGTTTTATAGCACCTACTCTTATACACATCGTGTATGTTATTGAAAACCACAGACCACTCCCAGAAAAACCATTTTACATTGCACCTTTAAGAACAATAAACAGTGTAAAATGGACCGGTCATACTGTACTATAAAGGGCAGGAATGTTTAGTGAGGAGCTCAATGAGCTATTAGAACAAACTAGAAATTTGGCAGATATACAATGGCCTTCAGTCAATGATAAGGGGATGGGAGAAAGCTATTTTATTGTATTCTGTTTTAACTGGTACTAAATAAATGGTACAATGGTTTAATAGCTCAGTGGACCTGTTATATTATGGTTATAGCGTTCATCTTCTCCTAATTTGTATCATTTTTAGGGTGAGAAAGTAAAGGTAATACAAGGTCTGACAGCCCCTTAGAGATTTGCAGTGATGAGGGACTGGAGTGATGTCACTGCAGAGCGCCGCTTATAGTGTACCTCTCATGACATACAATTTTATTTTTTTTATAAAGCAGCAAATATATAGTTAATGCTTGCATTGTGTATGCTGTCCATTTTAATTTTGCTGCTCCATCTGTCCATTTATTGCCCCATTTTATTTTATTTTTTTTAAGGCTGGATTCACACCGCGTTTTTGCAATCAGTTTTTTTCACCCGTTTTTTGCAAAAAACGAATGGAAAAAAAAACGGATGCATGTGTGTGCATCCCTTTTGATCTGTTTTTCCATCGACTTCCATTGTAAAAAAAAACGGATCAAAACGGATCCGTTTTTTAGACGGACATAAAAACGTACCTGACGCTACTTTTGTGTCCGTTAAAAAAAACAGATCCGTTTTGATCCGGGGTTTTTTTTACAATGGAAGTCAATGGAAAAACGGATGCACACAAATGCATTGGTTTTTTTCATCTGTTTTTCATCCGCTTTTTGCAAAAAACTGATTAAAAAAAGGGAGTGTAAACCTAGCCTAAGCTGTTACTAAAGACCAAAAATGGCACTAGTGATGGAGCCTCAACTGTAGTTTCCCAGTGAGATATCTAGTGGCTGAATGTTTTTACATTATTTCATATAGAAAATGGGCAAAAAAAATTGCAAAGATAGTATAGCAGTATATCATCTCCTCTACTGATTTAAAATTATTTATTGGTTACTATTTATCAACTGTCAATTTTTCCTTTAATTCCCTGTTTTAATTGTAAAATTATAAAAATAGCAATGAAGGAAAGAACGAGATTAAGGAAGGGTATGCCTGTCCTTTAAAAAAAAAAAAAAGTTTTATGTATTTTCTTTATTAAGTGTTTCTTTAACCAAAATCCGTTTAGTTAAACAATGCTAAATTAAAACATGATAAATGAAAGCCAATGCAACCAAGGTCTAGGGTATAATCTCAGGTTTTATTTATTAATTAATTTTGGGGGGTCAGCATCCAAGCTCTTTTACAATATAACAACACCTACTACTGCAAAGACCATGTAATAATGACATGCACGTTAAAAAAGGATATTGTTGTAGTGTACAGTGGTATCTTGGTTCTCAAGCTGCTCGGAACTCAAACTGTATTTTCAAGGAAAGTTTGCTTTGGTTCTTTAACTCTTGCATAATTCTCAAACACTATTCGGGCTCTCAATTTTGAAGTACAGTAATACAGAGGTATTTGAATGAGAATTTACCGGGAAGTAATGTTCAGAGGAGTTTAAACTTTGCTCAGTATCTAAACGTTTTTGTGAGCATGGATAGTGGGTTGTACCAGGTCAGTTTAGCACTAGTGAGGCTTTACATACAGTACAGCACCTTATAAGACTGCTGGAGTGCATATACAGTCATGGCCAAAGGTTTTGAGAATGACACAAATATTATATTTTCACATGATCTGCTGCCCTCTGGTTTTATGTGTGTTTGTCAGATATTTTTATCACATACAGAAATATAATTGCAATCATATTATGAGTAACAAAACCTTATATTGACAGTACTGATGGTCCGAACCTGCCGAGGTTCGGGTTCGTACGAACCTGAACTCTCGGCAATGATTCCCGCTGTCTGCCCGCTCCGTGGAGAGGGTGGATACAGCGGGAGGACAGCCTGGAAAACTGGGATACAGCCATAGCCATAGGCTGTATCCCAGTTTTCCAGGCGGTCCTCCCACCGTATTCACCCGCTGCACGGAGTGGCCAGACAGCGGGAATCTGATGCCGAGCGTTCGGGTTCGTACGAACCCGAACCTCGGCAGGTTCGGACCATCCTTAATTGACAGTTAGAATGAGTTAATGCAGCAAGTCAATATTTGCAGTGTTGATCCTTCTTCTTCCGGACCTCTGCAATTCTCCCTGCATGCTCTCAATCAACTTCTGGACCAATTCCTGACTGATAGCAGTCCATTCTTGCACAATCAATGCTTGCATTTTGCCAGAATTTGTTGGTTTTTGTTTGTCCACTTGTCTCTTGATGATTGACCAAAAGTTCTCAATGGGATTAAGATCTGGGGAGTTTCCAGGCCATGGACCCAAAATCTCTATGTTTTGTTCCCTGAGCCATTTAGTTATCACCTTTGCTTTATGGCAAGGTGCTCCATCATGCTGGAAAAGGCATTTTTGATCACCAAACTGCTCTTGGACGGCTGGGAGAAGTTGCTCTTGGAGGACATTCTGGTACCATTCTTTATTCATGGCTGTGTTTTTAGGCAAGACTGTGAGAGTGCTGATTCCCTTGGCTGAGAAGCAACCCCACACATGAATGGTTTCAGGATGCTTTACAGTTGGCATGAGACAAGACTGGTGGTAGCGCTCACCTCGTCTTCTCCGAATAAGCTGTTCTAGATGTCCCAACAATCGGAAAGGGGATTCATCTGAGAAAATGACTTAACCCCAGTCCTCAGCAGTCCACTCCCTGTACCTTTTGCAGAATATCAGTCTGTCCCTGATGTTTTTTCTGGAGAGAAGTGGCTTCTTTGTTGTCCTTCTTGAGACCAGGCCTTGCTCCAAGAGTCTCCGCCTCACAGTGCATGCAGATGCACTCACACCTGCCTGCTGCCATTCCTGAGCAAGCTCTGCACTGCTGGTAGCCCGAACCCGCAGCTGAAACACTTTTAAGAGACGGTCCTGGCGTTTGTTGGTCATTTTTGGGCGCCCTAGAGCCTTTTTGTCAACAATGGAACCTCTCTCCTTGAAGTTCTTGATGATGCGATAGATTGTTGACTGAGCAGCAATCTTTCTAGCTGCAATACTCGTCCCTGTTAGGTCATTTTTGTGCAGTGCAATGATGACTGCACGTGTTTCTTTAGAGATAACCATGGTTAACAGAAGAGGAACAGTGATGCCAAGCACCAGCATCCTTTTAAAGTGTCCAGTGGTGTCATTCTTACCTAATCATGACAGATTGATTTCCAGCCCTGTCCTCATCAACACCCACACCTGAGTTAATGGAGCAATCACTGAAACGATGTTAGCTGGTCCTTTTAAGGCAGGGCTGCAATGATGTTGAAATGTGTTTTGGGGGATAAAGTTCATTTTCTAGGCAAATATTGACTTTGCAAGTAATTGCTGTTAAGCTGATCACTCTTTATAACATTCTGGAGTATATGCAAATTGCCATTTTAAAAACTAAAGCAGTAGACTTTGTAAAAATTAATATTTGTATTATTCTCAAAACTTTTGGCCATGACTGTACAGTACAGTAGTAGTACAGGCAGTGCACCACCACCTCCCATCCTGTACTGTATAAGATTGTTGGACTGCATATACAGTACATTAGTAGTACAGTCAGTGCACCGCCACCTCCCATCCAATACTGTACAATATTGATAAAGTGCATAAACGGTACAGTAGTAGTACAGTCAGTGCACCACTTTCTCCCATACTTTACAGTGCTGGGAGGCACTACACATTAAAGGATGAGTGAGGAGTTAGTGACTACTGAACTATAATTGCTGGTTTTGTTGAATATTTCTTGTTTACAATGTACTGTACAGTATAGTGGTGTTCTGTACACCATTGATTAAACTGGGCACTTTTCAACATAATAAATGTACTGTACAGTATAGTGCTTTTCTGTAGTGTATTGTACTGCATTCATTAAACTGGGCAGTTTTCAATATAATAAATGATACAGTAGGTAATTATTGGTGGGCGATGGAACCAATTAAACACATTTACATTATTTCCTATGGAAAGACACTGCTTAGTTCTCAAACTGCCTTCCAAAACCAATTAGGTTCAAGAACCAAGGTAACACTGTATTTGATGAAATTCTAAAGCAGACAAATAAATAAGAAATAATTAATAACAACAACAACAACGACGAACACTCAACATGCAGATAAAGTAAAGCAAACATACTAAATAATATTCATAGAACTTTAAAGTGTTTTTTTGTAAATGGATAATGGATGTTAGGAAAGAAAAGCCTCCTTTATCAAATCTACAGCCTTGTAGCTGTAACAAGGAGTCATAGACAGAATATTACTCTGTTTCTACCATATACTGTATGTTCAAGGCTAGGAGATTTAAACATTGACAGACACCTATCAAACAGGGGGATGAAAGTTGAATAACAGGATCAAATAGGCATAAATGACATGTAAAGTGGGATTGGTGAACCAATGACCCCACGACTGCTTAGGATGGAATAGACCTGGTCTACTAGCCCCTTTGATTCCAATTATTCTACTAGCCACCTTGATTTGATTTTACATTGATTCCTTTCCTTTAATGACTTCAAATTTAACAAGGCTGTGATTAATGTAGGTATTTTACACCTATCATAAATGTACAACAGTGGCAAATCCAACCTACAAACCATCATAACATGGCTAAAGTTTAGCATCAATATTATAGCAACAATACCCAGAAGGCTCAACATTCTATTTAAGGGAAGTTAGATCACCATAGAGTTCTCCTGCTGCCTTTTAGCAGCCTAAGACCACAACCACAGAATGTCTGTTTTTGTCCATTTGACGAACGTATTTTTGGATGGCCGTCATTTTGTGGCCAAATAACAGCCGTTATTTTGCAATAATGCCTGATATATAAATGTCCATGAAACCTGTTTACACAGGAAGATGTGCGGACAATAGCGATATATTTTAAAGCCTGCTCTAAAGCTGCTATTGGCCAAGATCAGCTTCCCACTCCTCAGTTGATCACTCTCACTTTACCATAGGACAATAATTAGCTGAACAAGTGTTTCTAGCAACACTCCTGGCCAATAATCAGCTCATGTAATAGGCCCTTAAGGGTGCGTTCACACCTACAGGATCTGCAGCAGATCCGCAGCAGATTTGATGGAGCAGATTTGATGCTGTGTTCAGTTATTTAAATGAAATCTGCTGCGGATCCGCAGCAGAAAATCAACTGCGGATCCGGTAAGTGTGAACGTACCCTAAGACTAATAAAGCTGCACAGACCAAATAACTGCTTCACAGTCATTTACTACACTACTTTTATCATACAAATTTTATTTTATACGTACAATGAGGGAACAAGTCTACACAAAAATGTTAAATAAATTTACGTGCAGCACTAGTTTTCTCTCTTTATGTATAAAAGTTTACACAAGTGCATGAAGGAAGTAGATCAGGCACACCTATTTAATAATTGCATTGTAAGAATAAGCATTGTAAAGAAGAAAAATAGGAAAATGAGATCACATAGTTCTAGTTACAGTAGTAATATAGCTGGAATTGTGTGAGGGATTACTTTCTGTACATGTAAGTGTAAGAAGACAGGAGGGCAGAGCTGTAGTAACTAGTGAGCTTTTTTTTTTTTTTTTTACATTTCACAGGATACCCCTTTAACTACCATGTAAGGCTGATTCTAGGTTTCTTCTTTCTGCGAAACCTGAAATGGCCCCCCCAGTGGCCACACCGTCCCATCACTCCCACCCCACCCCCAATCCAGCTCCACCATAAATCACCCTGGTCAAGCATGACCTTTTATCTTTGGTGAGGTCAAGACAGAAAAAGTTTCCAATTCCATGAGTGTGTAGATAATTTCTTTATTGCTTGACCGAAAATTAAAGCCCCTGACATATACAAGAGTTAATGCATTGTGACTACTCATGGTTATCTTATTCATGGTCATACTACCATTACACCTTGTGCTCCATTTAAAGGGGTAGTGATAACTTGTAGTGCACTGATGTCTGAAGCATATAACAATACCTGAAAAGTATTTGCATTCCTGACTTTGTTGTATTCTATGTCCAGATATCATTTGCAGGTAATGCTGTAAATGAAGTCAGTGGTGTTTAGCAGACAGCACAATTTATGGCCAGTCCATAAAACATGCCGCCCCTAAAAATCTGCCACCAGAGCAATATCCTCTTTTGGCTTCATCACAGAAATGGCCATGCCACCATGGCAAAGCTGGACCAATCGGTAAAAAAAAAAAAAAAATGGATGTTAGCTTGAAAATATGATTAAGTACAGTACCACAATATTAATTAATTGTGAGCTACAAAACACTTTTAAGACATGGTTGCCTTCATATAGGAAAATGCAACTGGTTAGTATTCTATGCTAAGACAAATGTATGAGCAGACTCAATCAATACATTTTATACAGGGGTATATTGCACAGCTTTGATGTATGTGACTAATGGATGTTGCACAGTATTTCTGTTACATTATACTGTATAATAGCACTGCACCAGGGCTCAAAATGAAAGAAATATATCCCTGCTTTAAGAAATCAAGAACTGGCTGCTTCCCAAGCTTTTAATGAACCAAATCAGCAATATAAGATACAAATCCAATTTCCTTCTAGATATGTGCTATTGTTAGAACCAAGAATACTGTATCTGAACACTGCTAACAAGTCTAACCCTCCATTGTGTCCGCACCCAGGATCAGCAAAAATGTATTTGCTCATGAAATCTCCACTATCAATAAAGTGTTCATAAACATATGGCGTTGATCTGTCATATCAACCCAGTCCATTATTATCCAGCACTATTCAAATCATTTTGGAACCATTTAAGAATGGTATTAAATTTTGTGAGGATATGTTGTATCATTTGTGACGGAGGGCACCTATGGGAACTCCACTGACCTGAAAGTGAAGAGATGAAGGTCTCTGTGGCATTTCTTCTAGACACATGCAGAGCAGGGAACTACAACTGGGCTCAATTCAAAGAAATAGAGCTGTGTTGTAGTTCCCTGTTCAACAGGTGGTCAGGAGTATCACTGTGTAAGAACTACAGTGCTTAAAGGATTTTTTTTTTTTTTTAAGGAAAATAAACTTAAAATGAAACCACATCGATAGGTGATCATCTTGGTGCCAACACATGGCACTCCTGCTGTTCTGCACAGCCATTGTGCCAAGATGTAAACAATGTATACAGAACTGGAAGCAGTTGGCTTATACACTACATAGTTGTGGCACTGGGTTTTTACATAGAAGTGAATGGGAGCCGCTTTGCAGTAGTCTGGTGCTGCCACTACACAAAGTACAGAGCCAAGTGCTTCCAGTTCCATAAAATGTTTATATAGCCTGACATAAAGACTGTGAAGATCAGTTGACCAACAGGGGTGCAGGGGGTCCTGTGCATAGGCCATCAATAAATTTTCCCCAGAAAACCCCTTTAGATCTAAGGATCACAATGCAATTATTTGCTCTTATGAGAAAAACCCCTTTAGGGTGCCTTCACACCTAGCGACTCGCAGCGTAAATTGCGCTGCGAGTCGTCTAGGTCCTGGCAGATCACTGTCACTACATACACACAGCGGTCTGAGCGACCACTGCATGTATGTAATTCTGCCGGCCCCTTAACCACTTCAGCTTCCGCCCGCCTCCCGCTCTGTATACATTACCTGTCCTCGCTGAACAAGGTCCCGGCGTACGGCTCTCCCGCCCGGCCAATCAGTGGCTGCGGCAGGGCAACACACTGATTGGCCGGGCAGGAGAGCAGTACGCCGGGACCCCGTGCAGCGAGAAGAGGTAATGTATACAGTGGAGTGGAAGCGGGAGGCAGGTGGCAGCTGAAGGGGTTAAGGGGCCTGCAGAATTACATACATAGTACATGTATGTAGTGAAAGTGATCTGCCAGGACCTAGACGACTCGCAGCGTAATTTACGCTGTGAGCCGCTAGGTGTGAAGGCACCCTTAAATAGAAACACTGACGGCAGACTTCTTTAAATCACTTAAATGTATAGGCAAGCAATCAAGTCTTCAAACACTTGATGAATCCCATAGAATTCTCATTCCATGCAAGATAATATTCATTGTGTTCATAAACATGGCTTCTCAAAAGGGACATATTACACCAACAGATTATCTGATTTTTGCAGCCAAAGCCAGTAACGGACTATTAAAAGAGAACTGGTCATAAACTAATGACTGTGTTTTTCCTCTTTTCAAATCCATTCCTGGCTTTGGCTATAAAAATCTGTCTGATAATCTGTCAGACATCTGTTGATGTAATAGGGCCCTAAGAGTGACTAAAAAAGCCATGCCACAGCCAACAACCCCTTGATCTTTTACTGCAGAGGCAATCTAACCATGTAATATACTGTATGGTTGCAGTAGGTCCGCTTGGCAAAGTATTTCTCTTCTGGTTGTTTGCCAGCTGTGTGAGAATCAGAATTGAGCCTTTAATGAGTTGCTCTTTTTATTTAGTGTGTGAAGCCTATTAGACAATTCCAAAGCCAGATTCCATAATGATAAGACAATTCTCTATTTTGATCTATTGATGGTTTTGCATATAATGAGTTGCTCCTGCAAACAGGCACAAGTCATGACAGAAATCAACACTTTCTCCAAAGCAGGGTAGATTTCTGCTCCTATGGCTGTATTCATGTTTTCCAGGCAGTCCTCGGGCTGCATCCACCTTCTCCAGGCCATGGGAATGAAATGCTGATTGTTCAGATTCATGTGAACCTGAACTTTTGCCAAGTTTGCTCATCGCCTAACACGACATATTAGAGAAAAGCAGGAGTAAGCAGGAGGTAAAGCTGAGTACAGCTGCTGAGGAACATGCTAGTGGGTTGAGAGATGACAAATAGTGACAGAGAACCTAAGCGAACCTGTAAATACTGACACCTGGGTGAAAGACAAAGCTGAGCACTGTGGGCTGGGTAACATATCTTCCTAGAATAATGGACGTCTCTATTGTGAAAAGACAGGCGATATCTGTTACTAGTTACTGTCACTGTAAGGGGAGTTACTGTTGCTGAGAGGGGGTGGGAGGTTCAGAGACAATTTTATGAGGGGCAGGGGTCTAGATGGTCATAGGGAGCAAGATATCAGGCACTCAGAAACAAGTGATCTCCAACTAGTTAAACCCTGTTCAAAATGCCAAGACAAGATCCCATCAAATGAGCATGCCAGCAAGTGCAGCATGCCAATTTTTGCTTACTGGAACTTGTAGCCTTGTTGTGCCTCTGCGTGAGAAGCATTATAAAATCATTTGTTAAATTGAGTGTCTGAGGGATTCTATACCTTACATGCATCTACTGCTCTTAGTTAAATGGAGGTCTATTTTTGTTCTGGCTCTATATCATATACATTATTTGCAAATACCACCTACTGTACATGATCTAGATTGTCATGTATTGTCTAGATTTTCTTTAGTAATTAAAGTGACACTGTCACCCCCTTTTTGCATTCTGACTTCTCTACACAGGTGTAAAGGGTAAATTTAGCGGTTTTCATACCTTATTTTATATCATACGTCATTGTGCTTGTTCCAGTAAAAAGTGATCTTTTATCATCTGCGGATTGTGTTACCGGCGCAGGGCTTCACGGCCGCAGCTCCACTTAGCCCCTCCCATTGGCACCATAAGCCCCATCCCTCTTTAACTGGAACAAGCACCACAACGTATGATATAAAATAAGGTATGAAAACTACTAAATTTACCAACTACACCTGTGTAGAGAAGTTATAATGCAAAAAGGGGGGGAAAGGGTCACTTTAAAGCCATCTACTGAAACATATTGTTTTTCTAATCTGTTTCTTTTTTGGATTGTATTTTATTCCATTTATTTGTATGTTGATATGGGTAGTGTTGAGTGAACCTTTTAAAATGTTCAGGTTCGGATATCTGAACCCTGATGCAGGGTCTGTCTATTGTCATCTAAGGCCATACGTTAATATGTTGATGCTCTACAGCTCTATAACATCATGTGGGGCTTCTAGATGCTATAGACCAGTGATTTTCAACCAGTGTGCCGTGGCACACTAGTGTGCCCCGACACATGGTCGGGTGTGCCGCGGGGAAAGTTCCCCAAACTATGGTGCCCCTGTGAATCAGGAGAAAACAATGGGGTAGAGAAACCTGGGGATGGGGAAGAAACAGGGGAGAGAAGCAGGGGGGAGAGAAACATGGGGATGGGGGAGAGAAACAGCGGAGAGAAGCAGGGGGGAGAGAAGTTTGGTGGAGAGAAGCAGGGGGGAGAGATGTATGGTGGAGAGAAGCACAGGAGAGAAGCATGGGTGGAGAGAAGCACAGGAGAGAAGCATGGGGGAGAAGTATGGTGGAGAGAAGCACAGGAGAGAAGCAGGGGGGAGAAGTATGGTGGAGAGAAGCACAGGAGAGAAGCAGGGGGGAGAAGTATGGTGGAGAGAAGCACAGGAGAGAAGCAGGGGGGAGAAGTATGGTGGAGAGAAGCACAGGTCGGAGAAGAAAACAGGCCCAGGTTTCACACTGAGTGAGTTTTAAAACATTTAGAATCTATATTATTAACTATATGTATAATATGTACTGTTTTAGTGTCATTTTGTGCCATTTTGGTGTGCCTCGGGAATTTTTAAGTATAAAAAGTGTGCCGCGGCTCAAAAAAGGTTGAAAATCACTGCTATAGACTATATACATTGTTGTCTTTATGCTCATTTTCTAGCCCAAAAATATAAAACAAAATGTCTGAAAATATTAAAAAAAGTGGACAAAAGTTTAACAACTTTTCTAAGAGCACATTCACGCACTCCATAGATCATGAATGCTAAGGAGCACAAATCTTGGCGTTATGTATTATTATGATGCTGGGAGCTCTGAACCTATTCAAATCTTCCTGCTACTAGAAAACTGAAGGAAAGTAAGTCCACATCCAACCTATAAATCTTGTTATTCATTATTCAAGTTATATAACCCCCTAATACTTTGCTAGGGGAAACACACCTTTGTAATTAAGCATGCCACACTTTCATCTTTTCACAAAAGTTTGTCCAACCTTTGATATAAAAAAAAAATGTACGGTATGGGTCAATTGCTCAGTATGGGAAAAACGTGCAGTACCCATGTAACAGTTAATGCCTCCACTTGAAACTTCTGTGTGTATTCCATTGTGTAAACATATCCTTTCCCCAATACCATACCTGACCCTGCTTGGGACTGCATGTGTCATTCAAGCAGGGAGGGGGAGAGAAGAGGCATCCCAACTTGCAGCAGATCCAGATTTTGGAAAATCCTCTATAACTTTTTTGGGGAAAATTATCAAGGGCTTTGCACCTATTTTTTTATCGCAAGTTCTATTTATGAACCAATATTCAATGGGCAAATATTTTATAGATGCAACTTTTTTTTATCTGCCTGTTTTGCGTATTCACCCAAAAATTTGCTTAATCTGGGAATTACGCAAATTTATCATTTGCGACTTTTTTTAAAAAGTTGCAGGAACTGGTGCAGGCTTACGTCTGGCCAGTGATAGGTGAATTGTTTTCTGCAATTTTTTGCTAATATTCTGAGAATATTCTTTTCACAAATTCATGAAAATTTTGATAAATTAGTCCTATTCAGCTAAGTAAAAAAAACTGATGATAGTAAATGTCCCCCTTTGTAAAAGGGACCACAAACATTTTTCTACATCCTGGAAGCACAGCTGAATATATGAAAGGTACCATGTGTCTCCTTGCACTAACAGCTATCATTGTCAGCAGTTGACAACAGATGACAGATAACACCTGCCATTTAAATCAGTAACTTTATTTCCAATGTCATTATCCCCTGAACCACTTAGAGTAATAGGGAGAGGATGTCCTATTTTTTCATTGAATACTTGACATTCTCCCTAATTCTAAATTGCAACTAAAACTGTAGATTATACTTAAGCGAATGTACCACTTCGCTTACTGAAAAATTTTTTCATACTACATGGTTGGTGCTGTTGCCGGCACATAGACTCCGGGGGCGCAGGTGGCACAGTCAATTTTTAAAACTGCCGCAGATTCTGCAATTTGACCCACTCTATGCACTGGAAGCGGGCCCAGCACCCCCAGCAGTTCAGCAATATCCCTTCTCCTCAAAGACGAGGCCAGATTTGATTCTGATGTAGGGTACGTCACCCAGGGGAGAGAATACCAGTGTGCTGGACCCACATCCAGGGCAAAGAGCAGACTGAATCGCAGATCGAGAAACTCGTGCAGATGGCGGGAATGGCCAGAGCCACCGGAAACTACGCCTTGGTAGTATTGAATTTTGGTACACTAATCAGACTCCTTTTTGCTCTATTATTTAAATATAAGTATCCAGAAATGCTTTAATTTTAAGTGTACTGCATTAGGGTCCATTTACACAGAAAGATTATCTGACAGATTATCTGCCAAAGATTTGAAGCCAAAGCCAGGAATGGATTTGAAAAGAGGAGAAATCTCAATCTTTCCTTTATGACCTGATCTCTGTTTATAGTCTGTTTCTGGCTTTGGTCTCAAATCTTTGGCAGATAATCTGTCAGATAATCTTTCTGTGTAAATGGACCCTTATGCTACGTTTACACGGAACGATAATAAGCCCAATCGAACGATTAACGATTTTGAAGCAACGATTTGGTTTTTATAACGATCAGCGTTTAGATGGAGAAAAATCGCTTAAGCCCATCTTTTACATAGGGTGAATCTTTAAAAGACTGTTTACACAAAGCGATCTGCGAATTTTTAGTGAACGACGAGCGACGATTTGAGAACATGTTGAAAGATCAAAATGAACGATTTTCCGCTCATCGCTTGATCGTTTTCTGTGTTTACACGGAACGATTATCGCTCAAATGCGATCGCAATTGCGAAAATTCGAGCGATAATCGTTCCGTGTAAATGCAGCATTAGATTTGACAATTAATTATGTCTGAGAATGTGATGCTGGAATTTTATACTGACTATGCATTCATTCAACTTCCATCCATTGCTAATTCTTCAATGGCAGACAGGATAGTAACAGTAAATGTACTTTTTTTTAACCAGTTGCTGCAAACCTATATACAGTACTTCATGTTTTAATCTAATTTAAAGCCAATCCAATGAATTGCATGGTTATTGACTAATGCTATAGTATTGTACTAGGGTTTTATTCCTATAACAATCTAGAAAAGCAGATGATGGAGACAAAACTGAATTTGAACAGTGACTTATAAATACCGAATGCAACATTTCAGTATCACTACTTTACAAACAGTAACAAACAATATAGAGATGTGTTATTCACATATTTTACACACATAGGCTATGTTCACACAACATCAAAAATAAAAAAGGTGTCCGATTTTGCAATTTTAAAGACGTCCGTTATTGCCGCGATTTGACTGACTGCAATGCAATGCATTGAAGTCAATGGGAAGACGGACTTCCAATGCACACAATGCATTAAAAAACAGACGTTTTTACCACGGACGTCAAAATAATGAGCATCTTTTGTAAACAGCGGACGTTTTTTATTTTATTTTCTTTTGTCACCGTTTTGTCACTGTTCTTTCTCCATTTTTACTATTAAATTCAATGGACTTTTCAATTAGGCCGCACCCAAAGGCCAATTAATAATCCCAAACTAGGATAATGAACCAACAGCAGTCATGCCAGCCTGATAAATGACGACTGTTATTTTAGACCCAAAATGACGGACGTCATTTTAAACGGAACTGAAAAAACATTGTGTGAACATAGCCATACAATGACATATATATATATATATATATATATATATATATGTATACACACACACACATATATATGAGGAGTGAATTTACAGTAATAACAAAGTGAAGCGCTTTGTTTTCTCCACAATCCGCTCATAAGCCTGCTGTTGTTTAACTGACTGCTGCTCTTCCCCAGGTACTGGGAAAAGCTGGATCCAGTCCTTGGAAACTTCTCCCAGTTTCCCAGGAATGGATCCTGCTTTTTCAAGCACCTGGGGAGGAGCGGCAGGGAATGGCAATGGCTTAGAAGGCAGCAGGCTGATGAGCGGATTGCAGAGATAAAGTGCTTTGTTATTACTGTAAATCTCCTATGTATATTATTTGTCACGTACATTCCAGTAAATACAATATAACATATAGATTTTCCTTCTTCAGTGTTTGAAAAGGCCTCAGGTACAAGCAGGTATGGATGAGCAATATCTGAAAATTTTGATAGGTCAAAAAATTGACCTATTTCTGGATACAAATGTGTAGAGTATGAAATGGAATAAAGCTTATATATATATAAACACACATACATTTTAGTTCATGCCCATTGCTTCATCTTTATGGCGGTTGATAAATTATTTATATATATATATATTTATTTTTATTATAATTATTATTATTCCACAACTTGAGTCTTCAGCAAACCCCAGGCTGGAGCTGCGGCATTCCCTCAGCACCCCATCTCTCATGCACATAAAATAGAGCCATCCAACTTTCACAAACCAATTTTGTTTTTACCATAAGTCACAGGATCCCAGCAGCATTAATCTCCCTGATCAGGCTAGTGTGCCTTATTATTCATTGCTTCCCTAGACTCAAATCAACCATCTGCCAGCCTCAGTCCTGCTGTACATTAATTAAGGGGCCATCAATCAGTAAAAAAGCGAGCGGTTGCAAAAGAGCACTGACACTTGAGTGGGAAAAGCTTGTAGTTAAAGCGGATGATCTGTACAGCACAGCTCAGCAGAGAATCACGTATCATCTAATTGGAAAGTTGGTAGAAATCAGTTGTTGGAGAATATAAAGCTGTCATTACCGGACAATTTAATACGTGATGAAATACTACTATGAGTTAAGCTGGTCATATGATAAACCATTTAATATATTTATCATGCTATCAAATTGGACCATCCACAAACTATATGTATGTATACACCCTAAGCCAATACATTCATTGTAAAAACACAGCAAACTATTATTTGATTTAAAAAAAGATGTCACACTCACAGAACTGCAATTACAAAATGATAATAAATAAAAATTATTATTTTTTAAATATATTTCTAACAGTCTTGAGGATTTCAGTCAAATTAAATTAAATCCTTTTGGTCTGATGAACCTGCCTATTATTGCAGTAGAATCTTATTGGTTCTGTTATGTGAAGCAATATGACATTCAGAATGGCACTGCAATGGTTAAAGCCTACACTCTTGCTTAAGGCAGTAGCCTTTTTATTCTCCAAGAGTTACCCAGCACTGAGGACACAGGTTTAATGATATTCTCATGTAGGAACATATGTTGCATTTCCAGCCCTTAAAGCAATAAAGTATTGCCTGCCTAAGCAACCCATTGTATATGAAGCACACAAGTTCTATTGCACCATGCCTATGGCTCGGATGAATAGATAACCCTGAGAAGGAGGAGGTCCCTGGATCCTGCTGCTTAATGATCATTAATAAAGCATTGCATTAGTATGTGCTGAAGGGACAGACAAAGGACAGTCCAAGCAATGAACACAGGCAAGGAGGCCCCAATTGTGTATCAGGTGTACGTTCAGTTATACAGAATACATTGGGAAATACCTTGAAAAAGGAAGGCTTTGCTTCTGTTGTGAAGTCCTTGAACCTGCTGTACTCCAGGAGTGGCCTCCCCCAGCTGGAGCTCCTCTAGGATGTCAATCTGTAGGGAGGGGTCCACACCAAATCCTGCAACTGACCCAAGAAAGCCAAAGCCAGTAATCACACAGCAAAGTGACTGATACACATTGGATATTGTATAAGAAGAAGTGCTATGTAATCCTCACAGTACCTGCTAAAAGCAATGGCTTTTTATAGAAAGAGGAAAAACACACACACACCCCACATCACTATCACTGACCTACTTTAACAAGGGGTTCAAACTTGGATCTACCTTACAGCCACCATTCCCTGTAACATTATGTTACTGTTCTATATATAGAAATGTATCCATTAGCTAACACTTCCCTGTCACACTAGAAGCAGAGAAAATGTGTCTCTTACCTGGCTTGAGGCAGACAATAATGCAGATAATGCCCACTATAAACTCCATGGTGCTGGGCATGCAATCAGTCCATAGTATCCCTTTCTGTCTTCTGTCTGTGGTCTCAATGAAGATGCTCCCTCCTAACATAACACAGGGAGCCAGCAGATGAGCCAGCAACTTGGATTCCCCAAAGCTCGCATCATTCCTGAGCAGGCAGACCCAGCAGAGAGGAGGAACACTGGCTTAACCCAATAAGTGCCCTGCACCCACAGCCAGACTTTCCTCCAGAGCAGAACCAGCGCACAATAAGCAGCAGGCACTTGTGTCAGCCTGAACCTGTTACAGACAATGGATTATTCCATAGGAAGCAGGGCACTCTAATTGCTACTCCAGGGATTTGGAGGAGGGGGAGCAGGGACAGGATGATGTGTCCCTTTTCTCTCAGGTTATGAACAATTGGTCCTTGCAGCAGCTGATCAGAGCACACTGCACACTGGCAGGATGCTTACAGGTTGTGTCCTCTAATGATTGACAGGGGGTGGGCACTCATGTCAGTGTATGGGTAGAGCTGGGCATCCCTAAGATGAGCTGTGTTTGCCTAAGGCAGAGAAACATTGTATAATACCTGATTTCACACTGCCATTCTGCTGGAAATATTTAGGGAGGCATCTCACATCCCTCATTCACAAGGGTATATGCACAGGCAGTGAATGGCTGCAAGGAAATTCTGCATCATTTACAAGTCACTTTTTGAACTGTTCATTCTGTTTCTAAACCTGGAATCCAGCCTGTAACTCACATTGATTTTCCTAGGGGTGTACCGGCAGCATTGGTATATTGCCTCATCTTTCATACATCTTTCCTTCACATTCAGTTATCAGCTCATTTCTTAACCCTTCACAGGCGGAAATACTGAAAGGTGATGCTTTATACGAGGTGACAATAAGGCTCGGTCAAATGTACTATTCTGGTCAGTGTTTAGTTAAAACCATGTGGGGAACCAGCACAGAGAAAAACTATATTAGAAAGATTTGTACTTCTTCCTGTGTTTCAGATCCTCTTCTGGTTTTAGCTAAAATATGGACCAAAATGTAGACCAAATACTGGCCAAGGTATTACACATGAACCCAGTCTGATGGTGCGTTTACACAGGTAGATTTATCTGACAGATTTTTGAAGCCAAAGCCAGGAACAGGCCTAAAACTGGGAACGGGTCATAAAGGAAAGACTGAGATTTCTCCTCTTTTTAAATCCATTCCTGGCTTTGGCTTCCAAAATCTGTCAGATAAATCTGCCTGTGTAATCGCACCATTAGATGACACTGCTCCTCTCAAATGACCCTTTCATGGGCGATGTACTGCAGAGAATATGTATAACATGTTTTTTTTGTGCATGGTTATAGATTCTGTAACCATGTTAGAAATTGTTCTCTATGGATAGCAATAAGAGATGACTCAAATCGAGCATGCTCAAGTCCATCCCGAACCCGAATGTCTCAGCATTTGATAACCAGTAGCTGAAGAAGTTGGATGCAGCCCCATGGAGTCCTTGGAAAAATGGATACAGCCATAGACTATGTTCACACACAGTAAAATAAAGGCAAAGTATGGATGCAATTATGAGTGAAGAATAAAATTCTGTACAGTGCGGCTATATTTTGCTAAAGCAGGTTGTGACTAATGATCATGTTCGTTATTTGGATTGTTATAATCAATAACGGCTGTAACGACAGACTTCAATGGCATTACTATATTGAAAATACGGCCATATTTTGCTTCATTTTACTCTGTGTGGATATAGCGTTAACCCCTATTTTGGAAAATGTTTGTAGATGGAGAACCTGCAGAGATCACAGTCACAAATGACTGTGTGTGATAATGATGTCCCTAAGGTGAATGCACAACCCTCATAAAATAGTCCTAACTCTATAAAACAAAATAAAATAGCCATGTTATAATTGGCAACAGCATACTGATATGCTTTGGGGTGAATACAATTATGTTCATTTTTTAAGGAATGGACAAAAATTCCCCATATACTGCCATCAACCATAATGGGTTGATGCCATAAATGAGATTGATATCCTTCTATCAATATGTAGTAGATATGGGGGGGGGATTTATGAAGACTGGCGTATTTGTACTCTGGTCTTAATTTAAGTCCCAACCCCTCTTCCCCGGCCGGACTTCCATCAGGTGTAGATTTGGAACATGAGTTATACCTGCCATTGCCTTGCCTTGTTCGGGTGCCAGTTAGGGGGCGGCCGTCTAAGGTTTGCCTCTGGCGGCAAAGACCCCAGAATCGGCCCTGCATATCAGTAGAGCCATAGTAATTCACAACTTCACTATCATAAAGATTGTGGACATTGAACAGTGTCACATACTGTACACATGACATCATGTGTACAGTAGGTGTCATTGTTGTATCAGATGAGCAAACAGCACACATGAAAATAACTAAATTATTAGGAGGTCTGGTAGACTACAAATTTGACCAATTTTGATGACATTATGCCTGTAAAAGTGAAATATACCCCAGAGGGTCCATTCACACGTACAGATGCCGTGGCCTGGGGTGCTGGATACTACCAGATGGTGGGCTCTGGTGTTTGGGGGTGACTTGTCATGGTGGCCAGGAGTGGTAGTACCCACCCCCAGACACACGGGCACCGGACTTTGGTAGAACTGGTGTGAGATGCAGGTGTAGGTGCGGCGTAAGTGATGACAGATTCCCGACTTAACCAATAGTTTAACTTTACTTGAAACAGCTTCCATAAAATACAAAATACAGTAACAATACTGCTCACAGGTGCTAGTGCAAAAATATAACAATACTTTTTAGACAGACTCTTGAAGTAGAAGTTAGTAGAAGAAAGAACTTCATTGCAAGGGTAGTGTAGTGGCCAGATAGGAGCCCTTGTCTAAGTAGTAACAGTACTCTGCTGGGATGTGTGCTGAAGATAGAATACTTGGTGAAAGAACACTTATACTCACGTTTAGATATGTCTTAGATATCTGACTGCCTTCTGCCTACACAGTATCAGTGACCACCCTGTGAGGTAGTACGAGTCCCAGGTCTCTGTCTCTGGGTGGAGATCACTAGTAAAAGTTTCCCCACGTAGTCGAGCATAGTGTCAGGAAAGTACTTCAGCTTATTGCACTTTTGATTTACTGGGGATCAGTCCTTCTTCCTTTCCTTTGGGCGTGATTGTCCTGACTTGAAGATCCTCGGCGTAGACAAGGGTTGTCCTAGTGACCGGTTACCCCACTGCATACTGGCTGTTAGGCTCTCACTGGATTGAACTCTCCTGGAGCTACTCTTCTCTCTCCTGACTGACCAGCAACCCCTATTTTTATATAGGGTCATGTGACAGGAAGTGTAGGTGTGAGAGAGAGAGAGAGAGAGAGAGAGAGTGAGTGGTGTACAGAGTGTAAACACAGTGAAGTTAACATACAAGCAGGGCTTAACTTTTTGCACATAGACTACAGCTATGCAAAGGGGGAGTGAGACACCTAGTGGCTGCAGTGCAGATTGTAGCTAACAGTACTTGGTGTGATACCTGAGACAATTACTTTACCTGGGTGGTATAAGAACTTAGGAAACCACCTGTGGTCGGACACTACACAGAATCTGCAGCAGATTTAATATTTCAGATTAAAAGCTAAAATCTGTGCCATCAAATCTGTGGCATCAGTTCTGCTGCAGATCTTATATGTGTGAATGAACCCTAAAGTGGCCTTTTGATAGGTCCTAGGAAAATCTGGAGGATCACATATCTTGATTCTATGAACTCATATCACTACAAAATTTTTAATAAATAGTGCCCCAGACCCAGTCAGCAGTTTTTCAGGACTAGAAACCCCTATTACAATATTCCCTGGACATTCACACATGGTTATTTTAGGGCCTATTTCCATGTTCCTAAACACAGAGCCTGCAGTGGACTCTGAATCTTTGTGGCACTGCAATGAAATAAAGATTCAGTCTCCCCGCTCCTGGCATCATATTGATACATGGTGCCATTCGGGTATAGAGTCCATTGCAGGGCTTACCCCTCCATAGGATCCATGTTTTACAGAATGTCAGAATAAGACCTTAGAATTGTATTTTATCTAACTAAAAAGTCAGTGCAAGGTCAAAGAAAGTCAGAAACTCTTAGGCGATGTGCACAAACAGTAAAATAAATTAAAAATATGGCTGTATTTTGGCATTGCAGTGGTGTCTCAGACTACGAGCGTAATTTGTTCTGGGACTGTGCTTGTAATCCAAATCACTCTTAAACCAAAGCAAATTTTCCCATCAGGAATCAATGAAATGCAGACAAATGGTTCCACTCTCCAAAAATAATGATTTTTTTTTTACTCTGAATAACAGGTAAAACAAACATTTAGAAAGCTGCATATGTCATATTATATGTTACTGTAGAGTATAGCCAAGCAGCATGTGGTGTATAATGTATAGTAAGTGCATAAATCAGAAAAAACTGTAGCAGTTTGTAGATACAGGATGGGACTGCATGAAGATCCCCATAATGCAGGAGTGTAGTACAACAGGCTAGAATAGAGAGGCAGGGCTCTAAGCTGAGCTGTGAGCTCTTTTTGCAAAGCACTCTCAATCCAAGTTACTCTTAAACCAAAGTACCACTGTATTTTAATGTGTGTGAACATGTCCTTAAAGTGAAACCAACAGAAGTTTAGAAGAGCCTAATCTGCTGATACAGTCTTAAAGGGTGAGAGATTTTTACTACAACTGTACCTTTATTACCCTCATCCACTGGGCCATTTTTGTGTAATATTCATAGGTTAAAGTTTTCTAACCTGTTGTTAGTCCCCCTTTAAGAGAGCTTCTGAAATGCAGCAGCAAGCAGAGGCAGAGGGGAAATTAATTACGAGTTGGAACTTACCTCTCCCCATGCTTGCGGTGAGGGGCGGGGCCAGCCACAAGACCCAAGTTGGAAGGCATGACCTCACAACTCGGAGGGGGGGGGGAAATGTCTCGGTTAATGGACTGGCCACCCAGCCAATCAATGACTGGAGCAGTGTCCTGCCCCAGTCCCTGACTGGCTAAGCGGCCAGTCCATCAGTCGGAGGCCGGTCCCCCTGTTCACCTCGGGCACGGAGAGAGGTAAGTTCCTACTTGTAATCAATTTCCCCTCTGTCAGCTGAGGCACCTTAGAAATTGCCGGACTTCTCCTTTAAAACAAAGTAATCTTTTTGTAGATATCTATGACATATTGTACTAAAATAGTAATAAAATTATCTCACTGTAACATATAATCTTATAAGCAATACTATGGAGACAGCATGATCTGTGTCACAATAATATGCATGTGATGTTTTACTATTTTAGCACCAACTAAACCCTCACTGCACCAACTAAACCCTCTCTTCTTGTACTGACAAGTCTGCCTTCTTTCTCCTAGCAGCCGTGCATATTCCTCATGGTTTTGGACAGTTCAGCAAAACATAACTAAGAAGACCAACTAGAAATTATTTACCTACATGTAATATTCAAGTTTTATACCATCTTCAGGTTCTTTGTTTTGTTTTTTTTACCAGAGGCAGTCTACGGTATTAATGTACTAGAATAATCCAGTGTTCTTTTCAATGTTCATGTTGGTGGTGTGTCATTGCCAGATTTGTCTTGCTTTATGGAATCTAATAGAATAATTACATTCACTATACAATTAAAGTGTACCTGTATGCTAGATCAACAGTGAATTCCTTTCTGCGGTATGAAGTCTGGGTCTCCATGGCTACAAACATACATGAGGCATGTACCCTTTAAAAAACCCTGGAACTACAAGTTTGCACTTTGTTTTCATATGTCCTGTATGTTCAATGTTCTCTATACACATGTTTATTTACTGCAGTACTGTAAATGTGAATTGCTAGAACACTAGAATCACAGCCTGCAATGAGCTACTCCTCCCCTGCTCTGACTCAACTGCAGTGGAGAGAGGAAGTAGCATGTGTGATCTCTGAGGAGGAAGTAGCATGATGGGAGTCAGATTTGCCCTGCTGGCTTGATCTTAAGGTCCTTTTAGATATCCAAATACAGTGGTACGTTGGTTTAAGAGTAACTTGGTTTAAGAGCGTTTTGGTTTAAGAGCTCACAGTTTTTCAAAATTGTGACTTGGTTTAAGAGCATTGCTTTGGTTTAAGAGCTCCCTGTATTGGGTGGAAGCGCAAGTGGGGGAGGGACATGTTCTGCATAGCGGGGTCTACAGCATTGTACTCTGACCCAGGAAGTCTCCCTCACCTTCCAAATCATAGCAGATCAACTTCAGGCTGGGGCTTGCATCAGGGGACAGGACTTTGGAGGTAACCTCTCCATAGCTGTAACCCCGCTCTCCCCGGACAATGAGTGCTGCTATACTGTGCCCACATCTGTCCTGCTCATTCCGTCATGCTCCCTGCAGTCTCTGTCAGTCCTTGTGTGCCCCATCCTCTCCATTACTGTACAAGAATTTATAATATCACATATTCTGCTGTTTCTGAATGTTTGTTTCATTTGTTTTACATGTTATTCAGAATAATAAATCATTATTTTTGGGGTGTGGGACCAATTGTTTGCATTTGAATGATTTCTTATGGGAAAATTTGCTTTGGTTTAAGAGTGGATTTGGATTACAAGCACGGTACCGGAACGAATTATGCTCGTAATCCAAGGCACCACTGTATAGGGTGCCTATGAAAGCAGCCAGGGTGCACCAACAATCCCTGTATCGTTTGTGCAGCCATTTAAGGACATTGTTTTTGGGCTGCCTATCTCCTATATGAGGCCGGTAAAGAACAATTTATTGGCCTGCTGAAAAAATGTGATCAGCTGATGAGTGGGTGGTTTCCTACTGATACTTTAACAGGGATGAGCGTTTCTCTCAATACTCATTTGCCAAAATCAAAAAACTGATAGCAGCAGACCCCTCTTTTAGTTTCACATGGCTTGGGCCCCTGAAGGTAGTACCAGCATACTTTTAGTATTAAAATAACCCATGGAATAATGCTTTTAATATTAGATAGGGGAACAATTTCTTTTTAAAAAAATTGCTCAGAAGAAATCATTTCAAATTTGCTTTTTTTTGCAATTAATTAGCCATACATTTAGTTCGAGTACACAGACATGTGGCATATTAATATGATAATCTAATATATGCTAGTCACATGAGATAAATATGCATCAAAAGGCTTTGTTTCTGTGTCTATACCACCAGACCTTTCATTTACTGATACCAGTTAATATGGTTTGCTATAGTGTGTTTTGAAGATCAAATGTGATATTGCATGGTTTGAGGAAAATTAATGCATATTATTTATAAATACTGTTCTTTATACTTGTTATGTTCCTATGGAAACCAAATGCTTTGAAGACTTTCTATTTTCAACTGATCTTTCATACTAAAACACTCAAGATTTTAATATTAAACACATAATACATTCATTTCACAGCCAAGGCTTCTTGTTTGTTATTTAAGAATCTATAGGCAAGCAAGCAATGAATGAATGGAATGTTTGTGGAGACTATGGTCTTATGTCAATGACAATTCCATTCGCAAAGTCTTTATGCATATTGTAATGCACATAATAAACTACAGGTCAGCAGTTTGGAGATCTGTGCTTTATGCTCCATGGCAATGTTCTTTTATTTAAAGGGGTGGTGTCATGAAGAAAAGAAGGTAAAATCAGATGCACCACATACATATATAGGCTGGGTTCACACACAGTATATTTCAGGCTGTATATTTGAGGCTGTATAGCAACCAAAACCAGGAGTGGATTGAAAACACAGAAAGGCTCTGTTCACACAATGTTGTAATCAAGTGGATGGCCGCCATTTAATGGCAAATATTTTCTGTTATCTTAATACAATGGCTTCTGTATTGAAATAATGGCCGTTATTTACCGTTATATGACGGCCATCCACTCAATTTCACCATTGTGTGGACAGAGCCTTTCTGTGTTTTCAATCCACTCCTGGTTTTGGTTGCTATGAGGACCTGACATGAGGACCAAATACAGCCTGAAATATACTGTGTGTGAACCCAGCCATAGTATGTAAAGGGGAACAAATGTGCTGTTTTTAATGACGCTTACATCACTGTACCATTTTTGCTCCTTATGCATCTGATTTCTTCCTGGTTTCCTCTTTGAACTGTGACCCTGCTGTGGTTGCCATGCAACAGACGATTTTCCAAAATCCCCCTTGCTTGCATGTGAAGTGAAAATCAACTGTCAGTACTAATGGGACAGGTCATGTGACTGGGATTGACGAGTATGAGCGTCCCAAGAAAGTTGATGCCTGGTGGGCAGTTACCAAAGGCAACAGGTTATGCAACTAAGCAGCACATGGGGAATTAGTGAGCATTAGTAAGTCTATATCTCTCAAACTATACATTTTATGAAATGCTTGTACATTTGGAATAAGTTTTATTTAACAAAATATATCGCTATAGACCTGTAAATTTGAAGGCATCAGCGATCCCGACCAATATTGATCACAGCATTTAAATGTCTAAATGACAGGTGCCGCACCTGTCCAATGTCTGATTGGCACCTTTGCAACGTGACTGCTAATCAGTCACTTTTGCGGTCGGAGACCTATATTTTCCCACTATATCTGCCAAAGAGTCTCTGCTAAAGGAGTCTGGCTCATCCAGAGCACCTCATAGCAGAGCACCGTCCTAACTAATCCATGTAATGCCAAAGCATCGCATAGAACAAGATTAGTAATCTAATGATTGCTTATTAAATTTCTCTTTGGCAACTTTGGAAAACCTAAAAATAAACATATTTGGTATCATTGTGCGTGCAGAATTGTGTGAACTATTAAAATATAATGTTGCTGATCCCATGAAGGAAGAATAAGGGCTGGGCCCACAGGTTTAGTGCCTACACGATGCCACACAGACAGCATTTTGTTCCCAGTAAATAGGTTTACTATATAATGTGATAAACAGAGACCTGGGGATATAGACAAAACAGTAATAACAGAAAACAACTGCACAATAATATAACACTATCAATATAAACAATTTTCTCCTTCTTTACCAAAGGTCTTGAAAGAGGTAATAGAAGCAAATCCTTTTAGAATAATTTTGTTCCAGATAGTTCCCTCGCTGTGGTGCACCCTAAATATTATTCAATACCATTTGTAATCTGAGAGTAAACTCCAAAGGCAAGTACTATCTTCCGCTTAAGGTTATGGGCCTTGCTCTAGCTTCCCAGTAGTGAAGAGCGAACATCCCGATTTTCAGTTTAGATCCCGAACACGAACATAAAAAAAAATATTGTGATCGGTTCATATTTGTATTCGCTGAACATTCACAAATAAATAGTGAACGTACAGTAAAAGTGTATGTTTTGGTTTACGCACATGCGTATCAGGTGCAAAGAATAAATAACACAGTTGCGTACATTCTCAAGTTCGAATATGTTCAAAAATTATTGTTATAACCATTCCGATTATCGAACAAATTGTTCATGATCGGCGGACACGAACAATTAGCGTCATGTTTGTACGAACATACAAACATTTACGAACATGTTCACTCAGTCTTTCCATTATAATTATTCTTTCCATTATAATTAATACTGACAGAACTCCTGGCCAAAATACTGTGTGTGAACCTTAAAGTGTACCTGTCATGACATATAAAAAATAAAAACACCAGCTATCTATGCTGTCTGTTTTGATTTGTATAGCCAATTAGCACTGAACTTCACTGGGATAATCTCTACAGAGGAGAGGAACAACTGATATCACTGCATTTGGTCTCTTTTTTGTTTTGCTGTTACCAAAGACCAAATTACCTTAGTGGCGGAGCCTCAACTGCAGTTTTCAGTAGGTGAGACAACTAGTGGCCTACTTTACAGCATTGTATTTCATATAGAAAACAAAAAAATAAATCAATTGCAAAGATGTAGTATATCACCTCCCCAGCTGATTTAACATTATATATTGTTAAAGAGGTTGTCCAGAAAAAAAATACTTTTCCCCAAGCCTGTGGAGGTCACAGGGGGTCTAACCACTGTACCCCCTGCCGATCTCCATATCGGGTTACGAATAAAGCGGGTTACGACCAGCGGCTCTATTCATACCTATGGAGTGATGGAAAGAGCAGAGTATGCCGGAAGAGCGGTGTACTCAGCTCTTTCCATCGGCTCCATAGGAATGAATAGAGCTGGGGGTCGCAGGTCGTACCCGTGACTCTATTCATAACAGAGTGGGGGTATAAGGGAATGGTGGATAAGGGAAAGGTGATTAAGGATAAATATTAGTCCACTAGGTATAAATGAGTTGTTGGTGAAGGAGAAATTTAGTCCTGCTAAAATTTGTCATTTGCATGTATCAGTAGGATTTCACCAGATATGTATCTGGTCCCCTCAGATGCTAGGCTTTACCAGATAAACAATCTTTATATTTCAAATAGAAACTGGTTATATAATGTTGAATGAAAACGTTAAACTTGCAGAGACACAAAATGCTACTGTAGTTACTACAGCCATGATTTCACAGCATGAGCTACTTCAGTGGTAAGTAGAAAATACAAACAATCCATTATATGATTAATACTGCAGGCAATTTCTATGTCTTGGCCTGGGGCTTAGAAAATGGAGCAGAGAAAATATGATAATGTTATTAAGTGTTCTATTAGCAACATATTTAACACCTACTTTCACTGCATAACATCCATGAAGAATTACATATTATCAGGCAAAGTTTGTGAACTGTTTACCCTGATATTACAGACAGCAAATCTTATTAGCCACAGCAGCATAACAATAGCTGGCCATTAAAACCATGGCCGCTGTTTTCAGATACTACTGCAAAAATATACAGTATGAAAGATGTTTTGTAAGATCGAAAGATCCTCTTAGCATTTACCAAATATAATATGCAGGAAGTAAGGTCTCTGGCTTATTCAATTTTCATTTTCTTTTTTTTTTCTTTTTTATATCCTAGCAAAGTTTAAAATCAGATTGACTTTGCGACCTCTGAAACTATTCCATCACTTAAAGAGGAAGTCAGGATTAGAGTGCTACCGTATTACATTGCGATTCCATCATTTAATTTATTAGCAAGGAAATCAAATAACCTTTTACTTTATTGCAGACCTCAATCAGAAGAATACAAGCAAGCATGGTAAAATAATGGTAATGGTAAAATAAGCCCAGGGCCGATCCTAACTTTTCTACCCCCCCCCCCCCCCTACTGTCACTATCAGGAAGCCTCAGCTGAGAACCTGTCCACACTTCCCTCCCCGTGCTTTTGCTGAGGCCTCCTAAGGTTGACATGTCAGTTCTTTGGCCGAACAGCGGAATCCGCCCCAGCATAGAATGGCGGAATCCATGGGGGGTGATCCTCATTGTGAAACCACCCTAATAGTGATAGTACACTAAATGCTGCAGCCTTCCTCCCCCACCAAATCCACACACACACACCCTCTGTGGGAGAATAGTTACGGCAGGACAGCCCTCTATAACAACAACTAGCCAAAGTTCACAGCGCTGCTCACTGGGGCAGAGGCAGGGCCACGACATGACAGGGTCAGAAATTGGTTTTACTGGTAATTGGTGCCATGTTTAAAATGATTGCTGATGCTAGACCAATCTTGCAGGTAAACAGCAATTGTACCTGTAAAAATCAATTCAACATATGTGCCAATTTTCATTAAATCCGCATGATGGTACAGTTTTTTAGTGAAGACCCACCTTGTCTATACTGTGTCCACTATGTTGGAACACACCTACAGGGAAGTTTTATCACTCAGTTAGGCAATGTTCCCACACAGTAAAATAATACAAAAATATGGCCGTAATTAGGCTTGTTTACACACTTTTTTTTTTTTTTACTGTGTGAACCTAGCCTCAAGCTATGTTGTATAGTAAAATACAGATGTTCCAGCTTCTCACTGACTTCACACCCAGGTGTAGTAGAAGCTATGGCTATGTTCACACATAACATTTACTGTATGTTTCATTAGCATTAATTAGTGCTATTTTGCCATAAATTTGCAATTTAGCAGTAAAATAGCAATATTTTTGCTGCCATTTTGACAGAATTGGGGCAAAAATATAGATATTTTATCGCAAATTGTGCAATTCATGGCAAATTAACACTAATCAAATCTGATTTAGGGTACAAACCCACTTGCCGGATCCGCAGCGAGTCCCCTTGCTGCGTATTTGCAGCGAGACTCGCTGCGGATCCGGCCCCTATTCTTTCAATGGAAGACAAAATCGCAGCAGGGATGTACAGCCCACCCCATTAACCACCTGGCCACCAGACATTATACATTACTGGGTCCCCGTTCCTGCTTGCTTTGGGGCTCCCGGCCCGCCCAGCCAATCAGTGCGCTGCGGCGGGGCAAGCAGGAGCTGGGATCAGATAATGTATACTGTATCCTGCCCACCCCCTGCAGCCCCGATCGCCCCCAGCCCCCGGCCGCACCATTGCCCCCAGCCCCCGGCCGCACCATTGCCCCCAGCCCCCGGCCGCACGATCGCCCCCAGCCCCCGGCTGCACGATCGCCCCCGGCCGCACGATCGCCCCCAGCCCCGCAGCCACTGGCCGCACAATTGCCCCCAGCCCCGCAGCCCCCAGCCGCACGTTCGCCCGCAGCCCCCGGGCAATGGTGCGGCCGGGGGCAATGGTGCGGCCAGTGGCTGCGGGGCAAGCGGGGCTCCTGCTTGCTTCGGCGGCTCTTGGCACGTTCCACCCGGCCAATCAGTGCGCTGCCCCGCCGCAGCGCACTGATTGGCCGGGCGGGCCGTGAAGACACCGGGAGCCCCGAAGCAAGCAGGAACGGGGACCCGGTAATGTATAATGTCTGTCGGCCGGGGGGTTAATGGGGCGGGCTACAGACAAAATCGCAGCAGGGATGTACATCCCTGCTGTGATTTTGTCTTTCATTGAAAGAATAGGGTCCAGATCCGCAGCGAGTCTCTCTGCAAATACGCTGTGGGGACTCGCTGTGGATCCGGCAAGTGGGTTTGTACCCTAAGGGTGCCTTCACACGTACCGTATCGCTGCGTTTTTAATGCTGTGTTTTTATTGCTGCGTCTTTATCGCTGCATTTTTGGTGCGATTGTTTTGATTTTAACATGATTTTCATGTGAAAATCAAAACTCGCATGTAAAAATTGCACCAAAAATGCAGCGATAAAAACGCAGCAATAGAAACGCAGCGATACGGTACGTGTGAAGCTACCCTATACGTGCATTAAATGCTATGTGTGAACATAGCCTCAGAGAGTAATCAGCATCCATGTAAAAGAATCCCAAATGGCCCAACAGAACATAACCAAAAGGTCATATGCAATAGCATTTAGCAGGAACAGGTATATTTAGAAAGCATATATAGAAAAAAAAAGTCCCATTTAAAAACATATTTTAAAAGGAGGGACTGCAGGGACAATTATCTATGTGTAATTTCTCTTAGGAAAAGAATAAAACTATAATGTTTTTTTCCAATGACTTAAACAGGTTAAAATGATATTCATTGTGTAGAATGGAATGTGTCAGAATATAAATAAAATATTGTGAGCATAAAAGTAATTAGAACAATTTGGCCTCATTCCCTCACTTGGCACTTCTTCCAATCTCTTCTTTTTGGCATATACTGTACTTCTGCCCTGTGCAGTTGCCAGTCTAATTTTAGGTCCTTCTAAATTCAGTGCTATAGTAAATACTAATACCGTGTCATTCAAATGATATTTACTGGATTTAACACCTGTCCATATACTTAAATGTATTCGTATCAATTTCATCCCCCAAAAACAAGTATTTAATTAGTGACTACCTTTAAACAAATTTTGCATAAATTATTTTTCTTTCATAAAGCAAAAGTGGATAGAAGATAGATTACAAATGCCCTCGTCAGGAAAGTGTCCCAACCCTCACAGGCTCACAGGATTGGGACACTGTGCAAGAAAGTGAATAACAGATTGTAGTGGGGACACCAGCCAGGGCTCGCTCTCGGCTTTTTTCCTGACTACCAGAACAGGGATTTAGAGATACGGCTAAAGTACAGAAACCACACCAAGGAATAAGGTAATTGTACTTCTACCTTAAATGCATTGTGATCCCGCCAGATCTCTGTCCTACAGTCCGGTTAGGGGCAGGTAGATCCTTACCCCCTTCTGGCACTAGTGACTCATGGTGGAGTAAAAGAATCAGCAGAACACCATTCGCATATTCGGCACTCTCCGTGCTGGAGAATGATATCTACATAGCTGTTGCAACTATATCACTAGAGATGAGCGAACCGGGTTCGGGTTCGAGTCGATCCGAACCTGAACCTTCGGTATTTGATTAGCTGGGGCTGCTGAACTTGGATAAAGTTCTAAGGTTGTCTGGAAAACATGGATACAGCCAATGACTATTTCCATGATTTCCAGATAGCCTTAGGGTTTTATCCAAGTTCAGCAGCCACCGCTAATCAAATGCCGAAAGTTCGGGTTCGGATCGACTCGAGCATGCTCCAGGTTCGCTCATCTCTATATATCACCAGTTTTGTTTGACAACTGTTACAGTATCTACAGTAGCTATTACACTTATTAGTTACAATCCATAGTGGTCCTAGCGCTAAATACAGCATTATTAAAATTACTGACTTGTGCCAAGCTTAGAAGCCATATTTGTCAGACAACATTACTCTTAAATTTCAAATTTGCTAATAATATGGAACTGTCAGCTCCCCTTCTATTAAAACTAATACATGAATACATTTAGAGTTCCAAAAGCTAAATCATCTGAAGTTCATCACCCCCAAGATCTGATTTGCATTGTGTCTAACCATCAGTTTAGAATTATTTTGCTGCTTAAAGCTTAAAACCAGTAAATGCAGACCTAAATTGAGGATACCCTTCACATTTAGTCCCAAACTAGTGCACATGCAGTTTTTAAAGGGGCTATCCATGCTGGAGAATTTTTATGTATATTCGGGGGGAATTAAAAGAAATAATATTCTTACCTCCCTGGCTCCTCCACTGCCTCCGCTATTATGCGGCTCTGTCCCCACTGTGGGTCTGCTCCTGGGTTCTGGGTCCCAACTTTGCAGGAACACCCAGTCAATTAGCAGCTGCGGCTCCCTTGGCATATAAATTGCAACTCTCCTGCCAAGACAACTACTCTAAATCTCTACCTGCCTAAAGAGGTCTTAATATTAAAGAGATTTGCCATTCACACTAGTACTCCATATACCACCTGAACTACAAAAGTTTGCAAACCCCTAAACTCGCCATCTATAAGCCTGCTGACTGATATAAAAACTTGGAAAATAAATAATAAATAATCTATTAAAAATAAAGTACTGAGCTTGCTTCAGATTCTGGCTCTCATGTAAATTATAGAACAGGTCACTTTTCATTTGACTCCACTTTATCATACTCCTCTCTATTTGTCATTGTTTCCATGTTATGCTAATGGTGATAAAGTACATGCTGCACCTTTCAAATTGTAATTTGTGTAATAGATATTTTGGACCAAATGATTGCATAAGTGTAATGGAGTGCTGGCTCCAGCACACAGATTTTAGTCTCTAGTTGGTGGAATCCTTAACATTAATTATCTGTAAAGGAGCCAAGAGTTACTAATGTTATTTTATCTTCAAACTGCAACACAGAATAACCAGGGGACAGTATATAGTATTTTTGTTTCATCAGCTTTTCCTGTATACAAGCAAATTATGTTAACTATCCACTCTCTGGGTTTCCTCGCCTATGAACCATGCTACTGTAATTTTGTATTTAATTGTTCAACTGTAAGGCTATGTTCACACAACGTATAACACCGTCCACACAGCAATGAACAGTGTTTTACTGCCGTCCGCTTGGCTATGTTCAGCACATTCCTGAAGCCAATACTGCTGCCGGCCGTACTTTACATTATGTGTACAGCCATTGTTTCTGAACGCTGTTTGGGGAACAGTGTCAGGAAATAAAAGGCATGTTCATTATTTTGTTATTTTTACTATATTCTAAAGAACAGGCGTTAAAACAGGCGACATTGCATTAAATTCAATGCAATGCGCAAAAAAGAACGGATGCTGACTTTTTTTTTGGGGGGGGGAAACGCAGTGGGAATATAGCCTAACTGTGTTTTACTTATGGATTGCTTATATACATAGAAGTAATAATAAACCAGATTTTTCAGTTGATTAACATTGTACCATATTTTAGTACAAAACATTTTGTTAAAAAGATCATCCATAAAAGAAACACAAAATTGTTGGGATTTAAAAAAAAAATGTAAATAATATAAAACTGGTTAAAAAACAGCAAGAAGGAATGCCTGCACACAAATAAAAACTGAAAAGGAAGAGAAATTTTCTATTTCATGTGTACCACATCCCTTTCGACAATTCGATTTATTCAGTCAGGCTTATGTACTTTGCTTTCCGATATGTCAAGAAAGCTGAGCAGGTACAGTATATGTGACAGGGAGACAATTCCCCATTGACCATTGCAATCCCACACCCAAACTGAGGACAAGGGAGGTGCTGTTTCTGAAAGAAAAATGTCTTGTTTTAAACCCATTTAAATTTTCTTCTACTGACAATCAAATGCAGTGATGGTGAGTGATGTTACCTTTATAAATCACTTCTGGAACACCACCATATCTCAACTACAGTATATGTGCATTAGATGTTTCCATTTGATAGCTGACAAAGAGTGAATACTGTACAAAGGATAATGCTGACCATCACCTTTTCACTGAATGTTTTCAAGGGGTTATCCAGCGCTACAAAAATATGGCCACTTCTTCCAGAGACAGCCCCCTCTTGTCTCCAGTTTCGGTGGGGTTTTGTAACTCAGCCCTATTGACGTGAATACAGCTTAAGTGCAAAGCACACCTGAACTGGAGATAAGAGCGGTGCTGTCTCTTGGAAAAAGTGGCCATGTTTTTGTAGCGCTGGATAACCCCTTTAACCCCTTAACGACATCGGGCGTAAGTGTACGCCCCCGCATGGTGGGCTTTAATGCAAACGGGCGTACACTTACGCCCGATGTTTCCCCGATCGCTGTGTGTTCACACACAGCGATCGGGGAAGATGGCCTGCTATGATGTATAGCAGGCCATCCCTGCTTGTCGGCACGGGGGGTGATTAACCCCCCCCCCCTTCCCGTGCCGACGATCGCTGCTATATGCTGATCAATACAGATCAGCATATAGCAGCTAAATTCAGCTTTCCGGGTCATCGGTGACCCATTGACCCGGAAAGCAATGGCGATTGGTGCTGTCCGAGACAGCACCAATCGCCATCAGTGTCCCCACTAAAGATGGCACCAATGCCACCCCCACGATCACCTTGATAGGCCAGCCAGTACCGGCCGGCCCATCACGGCAAACAGACTGTTAACAAACAGTGTCGCCGGGTTCTGCACCCCTCAGCTAGGTAGCTGAGGGGTGCAGAACAGGTGTGTATAGTGTATGTGCACTATACTCACCTGATCTGGGCGTCCGGAGTGACGATCTTCGGTGGGCGGCGTCCTCGCGTCTTTGTCGGGTCGCTTCCGGGTTTCGTCGGGTCCAGCGTCGTCTAACTTCGGAAATGTTCGGCTCTTTGGGCTTTGGCGGGCCTCGGAAGTCTTCGCCAGCATCGCTCTACTGCCCCCTAGCGGCTGATCAGTGAATTATTCACTGATCAGTTGCTTTGGGTTAAAAAGTTTTTTGTTCCCCCCCCCCCCAAATTCTTTTTTTCCTTTTTATGCGCCCTAACGCCGCTGAGTGCTGATCAGCATCGTACGTAAGTGCGACGCTGATTAGCAACTCCTCCTTTTTGGCATAGGGGCATTTTTCCCCCCTATATCTTACCACCACTGTCTGCTGATAAGTGCCGCACATAAGTGACACTTGAGAAAGAAGTCAGCCCGACTTCGAAACGCGTTGTGTTTTTATGCCAATAAAAGATTTTATACCCACTTACGTGGACCTGCGCCTATCGTTTACCCAGAGTGGAGCTGAGGAATTGTTACATTTTAGTACCTATTTTTGGTTGCTGGGAGTGGCTGCGGTCCAACTTATACCTATACCGAGCGTTGTGCCTTGCATTTGCACAACACGATCAGGTGAGAGTCCTCTGTTTATTCTGAAGGTTCTCACTCTTTAACCTTGGATACTACACTATGGAGCGCTGTTCACATTTATTCTTTCTGTGTTGCCAAGACAGTTGAAACCCCCCACAAGTGACCCCATTATGGAAACTACACCCCTCAGGGAATGTAACAAGGGGTGTAGTGAGCATATGGACCCCACTGGTGACGGCCACAAATGTGGAACAATGTGGCGTGAAAATGAAATATTACATTTTTTACACTATAATGTTGGTTTAGCCTTAAATTTATCATTTTCACAAGGAGTTAAAAGATAAAAATAACACACAAAATGTGTAGAGCAATTTCCCCCGAGTCCGTAAATACCTCACATGTGGACATAAAGCGCCATGTGGGCTCAGGGCAAGCCTCCGAAGGGAAAGAGCGCCATTTGGATTTTGAAGTCTGGATTTGGCCAGAATGGATGATGAACGCCATGTCGCATTTACAGAGCCCTCGTGCAGCCAAAACACTGGAAACCCCCCACAAGTGACCCCATTCTGGAAACTACACCCCTCAGGGAATCTAACAAGGGGTGCAATGAGGATATGGACCCCTTGATGACGGGCATATTTGTGACGTGAAAGTGAAAAAATGAAAGTTTTCACTTTCACGTCACACTGTTCCACATTTGTGCCTATCACCAGCGGGGTCAATATGCTCACTGCACCCCTTGTTAGATTCCTTGAGGGGTGTAGTTTCCAGAATGGGGTCACTTGTGGGGGGTTTCCAGTGTTTTGACAGCACGAGGGCTCTGTAAATGCAACATGGCTCATGAAATCCATTCCAGTGAAATCCAGCTTCCAAAAGCCAATTGGCGCTCCTTCCCTTTGGAGGCTCATCCTGCGCCCGCTTGGTACTTTATGTCCACATGTGGGGTATTTCCGTACTCAGGAGAAACTGCGCTACACATTTGTTTTTGTTTTTTTTACTTTTATCCCCTTGTAAAAATGAAAAATGAAGGCTAGAACAACGTTTTAGTGTAAAAAAACAGAATTTTTCCTTTTTTACACCACATTGTTCTGAAAATCTGTGAAGCACCTGTGGGGTCCAGATGCTCACCGCATGCCTTGTTACATTCCTCGAGGGGTGTAGTTTTCTAAATGGTGTCCCTTTAGGGGTGCTTTTTATGTTTTGGCACCCCAGAGCCTCTGCCAAGCTGAAGTGGTACAGTGAAAAATGACCAAATAAATCGGAGGCATTGAAATTCACTAGGCGCTCCTTTATATCTGAGGCTTGTGGTTGCGTCAAATAGCGCAATAGGGTCACATATGGGGTATTTCTATAAACTGCAGAACCGGTGCAATCAATATTGGGGTGCATTTCTCTGCTAATAGGTTTATCATTATGAAAGATATTGGATTACAATAAAATCTCTGCACAGAAAATTAAAATTTTCAAATTTCTTGCACACTTAGCTTTTATTTCTGTGACTCCCCTAATGGGTTAAAAAACTTTCTGGATGTGTTTTTGCAGAGTTTGGGGGGTGCAGTTTCTGAAATGGGGTGCTTTGTGGGGCTTTTTAACATACAGTCCCCTTAAATACACTTTAATAAACCTGAACAGGTCCCTAAAAATATCTGATTTTGAAATATTACTGAATATTTGGAAATTTGCTGCTAATGTTTTAAGCTTTCTATTGTCTAAAAAAAATTAAAGATGGTTTAATAAATGCTGCCATCATAAAGTAGACATGTTGCTAATGCTATTTGATATATAATTTATGTGGCATAACCATTTTCTGTATAAGCAGAAAAGTTTCAAAGTTGGAAAAATGCATTTTTTCACAATTTTTCACGTTATTTTGGTTTTTTTCATAAAGATTCGTTATAAGTATCGACTGCAGTTTACCAGAAATGTAAAGTACAATATGTCACAAGAAAACAATCTCAGAATCAGCCGGATAGGTAAAAGCATCCCGAAGTTATTACTGAATAAAGTGACACTGGTCATATTCATAAAATTTTTCTCCGTCCTTAAGACCATTTCAGGCTCTGTCCTTAAGGGGTTAATCATACATTGATGTGGCTGTCTAGTCAATGTGGCTCAAAGATACACCTACCAAAATCCATAGGATCTCAATCAGTTCTATGTGTAGACCACGCTGACAAGGAAGCAGGGGAAAAGATTATATAACTATTCTACAATAGGCAGTAACAAGATTAGCATCTTTTTTTTTTTGCAGATAGCTGATTGTCTTGACTTTATTTGTGTTTAGATTTTTCTAATATGGTAATATAGGAAATGATAAACGTACATGCCACATTTTGTGGCGTAAAGGACTGGTACCACTCAGCTTTGTAAATTCACTGAATATAGTATGTTCGCTTTTGTGTCATTAGACTAGGCTTAAAATTGTGTGTGGAGTAAAGTGTCAGCATTTAAGGAGAAGTCCAGCAAGATTTTTTTTTTTTTTTGTTTTTTTTTTTTTAAATTCTTTATTTCTTTTCCCATTATAGTATAAAAAATGGACATACAAAAAATTGCCATACGTTCAATTGGTCAACATGACTCTCTGGTTCAGAAAAAACAACATTCATTGTTAAATACTTAGCAGTTCAATCCCCAGAGGCTCATGCCCGCTCATAGCCCTCCCTCCCTCCCCCACCCAACCCATACCCATACCCCGGCCAGGAAAGAAGGAAGATAAGAAGAAAGAAAAGAGAGAACCGAAACAAAACAAAACAAAACAACAAAAAAAAAAAAAAAAAAAAAGGGAGAGAGGGGGGGGGGGGGGAAGACGGAAGGAGGGAAGGGGGGGGGCCCTACCATACCTCCCACTTCTTCACCAGTTTTACATTTTTATTCCACACTTCAAACATCTTAGCTCTATTAACTAAGTTTAACCATTCATCTCTAGTAGGTTTTTTATCATTAATCCAATTCCTGAGGATGGCCAGTCTGGCCAGAAACAGCACAGAGCTAATCAAGCTACTGCGCTCTCCCAGGCCGCCGGCATCCCCAAGGACTCCCAACAAGATTGGAATATTCCCCTCAAAAATCCCCCTCTTATTTAACTCTTCATTAACCTCTGACCAGAATTCCCCTATGTCTGGGCATGTCCATAACAGATGTAACAACCCTGCACCTTCCATCCTACACTTACAACAGCGAGAGTTGTCCCTAATACCAATCCTTTCCATAAAAACCGGAGTGTAATGAATCCTGTGAATAATTTTAAATTGAGTAAGGCTGTGCTCTAAATTCATTTGAGTTTAGATTTGTGTTTAGATTTTTCTAATATGGTAATATAGGAAATGATAAACGTACATGCCACATTTTGTGGCGTAAAGGACTGGTACCACTCAGCTTTGTAAATTCACTGAATATAGTATGTTCGCTTTTGTGTCATTAGACTAGGCTTATAATTGTGTGTGGAGTAAAGTGTCAGCATTTAAGGAGAAGTCCAGCAAGTTTTTTATTAAAGTATTGTATTGCCCCCTAAAAGTTATACAAATCACCAGTATACACTTATTACGGGAAATGCACATAAAGTGCTTTTCAAGTCTTCATTTCCTGGATAAAATGGTGATGTCACGACCCAAATCCCAGAGCTGTGCGGGCTGTGGCTGCTGGAGAGGATGATGTATGGAGAGGATGATGATTCAGCTCTTGGAGTCAGGTTGTGACATCACCATTTTATCCAGGAAGTGAAGCACTTTATCTGCATTTCCCGTAATAAGTGTATATTGGTGATTTGTATAACTTTTGGGGGGGCAATACAATACATTCATAATTTTTTTTACTGGACTTCTCCTTTAACAAATTCTGATCAATATAAAGAAATAGGTCATAGCCCATAAAAAATTACTAGATGTAAAAGCTCATTGTACAACTGTAAACACCTGTTAAGTAAGGTTATGGTCTCTAGACAGATTGATGTATGGAGGTGGACAGTTGGTCTAGTTAAAGTCTCTCTCCATTGTGTCAGTACATAAAAATATCACAATAAAAGTGCCAAATCAACAAAATACCCCTGTGTAAATGATAGGAAAGACTAATATTACAAATATTGATGCTGCTCTGATTAGGCCCTGAATGTATGTATATAAATCGTGTAAATCTGGACAGATAATGTACATAAAGGTCAGGATAAAAACTGTCCAAACTTGCAGATTTGGGGAACTGTAATCTTCAAACTGCTTCTTCAGATTCCCAGCTGCCACTTTCACGGCTGAGTATGGCTCCAATTGATATAAAATGGAGCCGCATTCAGCTGAATACTGATTGTATCCTCAGTACTGAAAAAAGGCATAAAGAAATGAAGCAGTCAGTGGAACAGAACATCTGCAACTAATATAAAGCAAACAGAGCAGAGATTGCTATATATTCACATTTCTGCTGCCTAGCAATAAGGGTAAAAATTGAGGTACTCAGGGGCATAACAATAGAATGTGCAAAGGCAGCAGATAACAAAGGCCTCTCTGCTACTTAAAAATACTCATGTATTATAAACAGCTCAGGGTAGGTGGGGGATCTGTTACATATTTTGTATTGGGAAAAAGCAATGTACACTTAAAGTGACACTGTCACCCCCTTTGTTCATTTTGACATCTCTACACAGGTGTAAAGGGTAAATTTAGTGTTTTTAATACCTTATTTCATATCATACGTCATGGTGCTTGTTCAAGTAAAAAGTGTCCTTTTATCAACTGCAGATTGTATTAAGTGGGCGTGGCCTCGCGGCACTAGCGCCACATAACCCCGCCCACAACGGCACAATTGGCCCCGCCCCCTCGCCGGCCATTGGAACAGGCTGGCCGAAAGGTCTAGACTCCACCCCCTTTACGTTGGACAACCAATGGGCGTCAAGGGGGCGGGGCCAACCGTGCCGTTGTGGGCGGGGTTATGTGGCGCTAGTGCCGCGAGGCCACGCCCACTTAATACAATCTGCAGTTGATAAAAGGACACTTTTTACTTGAACAAGCACCATGACGTATGATATGAAATAAGATATGAAAAACACTAAATTTACCCTTTACACCTGTGTAGAGATGTCAGAATGCACTAAGGGGGTGACAGTGTCACTTTAAGTAGCCATAGGTAAATTGTTGTGTGAACATAGCCTTACTGTGTCTGCAGCGGATTTCAGGCTGCAAGTTAATCCACTGCGGATACCTTCACTGTCACTTTAATGAGATTCCATATGCGCAGCAAGCAAGCCGTAGCGCGGATCCGGTAATGTATGTACAGAGCCGCGAGGGCTGACTTTTACATACTCACAGAGGGATGACAATGGAATATGGAGTACAGAATCTCATTAAAGTAACAGTGAAGGTACCTGCATGTGAACTCGCAGCGTGAAATCCGCTGGGGACACGGTAAGGCTATGTTCACACAACGTCAAAAAAAGAGAAAAGGCGACTGCTTTTGCTATTTAAACAGATGTCAGTTTAATTGACTTCAGTGCAATGCATTGAAGTCAAAAGAATGACGAACGTCCAATGCACACAATGTATTAAATAACAGCCGTTGTATGCGCGGATGTCAAAATAATGATCATGACAATTATTTACAGATGTCTATTGCAAACAGTGGATGTAATTTTTTAGCTGTTCCCACAGTTTGTTTTTCTCTGTTCTTTCACAATTTTTACTATTAAATTCAATGGACTTTTCAATTAAGCCACATTCAAAGGCCAATTAGTAACCCAAACTAGAATAATGTACAAACAAAAGTCATTGCAAGGGGAGGCCAGGCAGCTAAATGACGTCCGTTATTTTAGACACCAAAAAACGGGTGTCATTTTATGTGTGAACCCACCAGCGCAGATTCTGTAGTCTAAACCCACCCTTACACTTAGCTTTAGTAATAGCAAATATCATTCATTAGGACACAGACAAAGACTCTTCTGTTGACATCTTGTATTTTAGAAGCTGGTAACTTTTGTACTTGTTTTCTATCTGCCTATATACAGACAGACAATTAGAGGAACTTTTAAACATCAAGTGTTTTCTGTCATTGTTCTGTTAAATGCCCTTGACTTGTCTTCAATTTCATGGCTGAAATAAAATTGAACTATACTTCTTCCAAAAGATTGGGTAGTGCTGCCCCAGCCAGCTGTTAGTCATCCAGTAAATCTAGCACTACAGCTATTCCGCCTGCCCTATAAGCAATATTTCTGAGAGTGTCACATTTCTCACTCGACTTTTAAACGTTTTCTTTGACACTTTCTACTAGTTAAAAGAAAGTTTTGGATCTACATTCTATACACAGTAATTCAGAGATGAATTTAGTACTTGATGGCGACTGTAATCCCCAGATCTATATTTCCTAATATACTTAAAGGGATCCTGTCACCAAGACAATGCTGTCTAATCTATTGGTATCATGTTATAAAGTAGGAAGAGCAGATTGATACATATATATATATATATATATATATATATATATATATAGTGAGACACTGAAGGGGTTAATCCTGGATGGTCGCTATATTTCGCCTGTGTTCAGCTATTACACCTACTAGGACTGAGGGAAGTTCATGTCTCACTATCTGAGACATGGAAAAACCAGGGATGTGATGGGATCTCCAGCAAAGGTAGTTGCTGGGGATGTATTGATAAAGTGTGTTTGGGCCTGGTTTTTAGGAATGGATGACAGGCTTGGTAGTGGGGCTGTCCATTCCACTTCCTCCACTCCAGATATTGTTTGGCATCAGACGCCACAGGTGCTGAGGCTGGATCATCAGCAGATTCATAAAGTTTTGCAGAGCCATGGACAGAGTGAGGCTGGGTGCAGCTGTGTGTGCTGGAAGGCTGCAGCCTCAGGAGAAACCATATACCTGACCAAGGTAAATACTGGACTGTATACAATGTTATGTTCGTGCGACTGCAGCTAGTCGTAGCGTATAGACAGGGCCGTCTTCTGTTTAGTTAGTGCTGGACAAGCAGAGTTTATTTTGTCTTATGCCTAAAGCCAAGGCTGTATGTTTTCTTGCATTTGATAATAAATGCAGGCAAAGCCTGTACTTGGACTTCATTAGTTTGAGCCTGTTGACTGCTGTTCACACTGCAATCCTGCACTCTACTGAGAAAATCCTTATATATATATATATATATATATATATATATATATATATATATATATAATATTTTTTTTTTTTTTTTTTTTTTGGGGGGGGGAAGATTCTGTGTAACTTGTAACATGTTGATACCAGATCTTTTCCCATAAAGATAAGTGTATCAATCTACACAGCTCATTCTGCTCTATAACATGATAACCGTAGCTTGGATTTTTCATGATGATAGGTTCCCTTTAAAGTTGGATACCGTATATTCTGTATCTAAGCAGACTTTCCCATTAAGTATTGTCAATGAAAGTAATGGTGGCTCTGGCTGCCTGCAAACTTCACAGTATTAAAGGGGTATTCCAGTGCTACAAAAACTTGGACACTTTCTTTTAGAGACAACACGACTCTTGTCTCCAGTTCAGGTGCAGTTTGCAATTAAGCTCCATTCACTTCAATGGAACTGATCAGCAAAACCCCGCCCAAGCTGGAGACAAGAGTGGTGCTGTCTCTGGAAGAAAGTGGCCATGTTTTTGAAGTGCTGGATAACCCCTTAAAATTTAAATGTTACCTAGAATTTTTTTTTTTTTTTTTACTGATCTTCTTTTTTTTTTAAATTCTCTATCTATTTTTGAGCATTATTACTGTATGGGGGCAGCCATCTTTCCTAAAGCTGTTACACAGCATTTAGATATATTCTTTACAGCAAACTCTGACTGACATAAAGACTAAGGCCATAATCACACTTCATATAACATTGGCCATTCTGTGACCCGGCTTGGTCACAGAACGGTCGGTGTTACTGAAGATCATTCCGGATGGTACTGCAGTACCAGCTGGATAATCAGGATTTCTGATGCGGGCATCCAAATTCCCCGCTGCACACACTGCCAGAGCCACACACTTAATTGTCAGTTTTCTGTTCGGCCGGATGGAATCACGGCCAGAGCGTATATTTATTAAACTGGTGTAAAGTAGCACTGGCTCAGTTGCCCCTAGCAACCAATCAGATTCCTCCTTTCATTCCTTACAGATTCTTTGGAAAATGAAAGGTAGAATCTGGTTGCTAGGGGCAACTGAGCCAGTTTCCACTTTACACCATGTTTGAAAAATCTCCATTTATAGGGTTAGGCTCTGGCCGGGATTCCATTAATTCACAATAAAACATATGTTTTGTGTAAACCACAGCGGTTATTGCAAATTGCAACAAGGGCCATGATTTACACAAAACATATGTTGTGTGAACATAGCCTAAAGCTGACCCATTGATTTATTTCGGAGAATTTTCTAGAAGTAATTCTGCAGGGAGTTAGAGAGGGGGAACTTTAGCCATCATCTATTGTAAATGACCCATCTTATACACACGCATATCACTTTTTACTCTAAATAGAGATGAGAGAACCGGGTTTGGGTCCATCCGAACCTGATTGTTCGGTATTTGATTAGCGGGGGCTGCTGAACTTAGATAAAGCTCTAAGGTTGTCTGGAAAACATGGATACAGCCAATGACTATATCCATGTTTTCCACATAGCCTTAGGGCTTTATCCAAGTTCAGCAGCCCCCGCTAATCAAATGCCGAACATTCGGGTTCGGATGGACTCGAGCATGCTCGAGGTTCGCTCATCTCTAACTCTAATGATTAGCAAGTGACCTGAATAGAAATGTGTTGCTTAGATTTTCTTCTACGAAAACGTGTTGTTTTGTTCTAATCTGTCTGTATTTTCTAAATGTAATTTTTACATTTAATGTTTTGTACATTGTTATGGGGGTTGCCATCTTGCCTGAGCTGTTTTTAATCGCATTTAGTGACATGCTTTACAGCAAGTCTCATGGACATAGATGACAATAGACTGAGTCTGTCCTCTTGAGATAAATGTGAAACATTACTGAGTGCACTCTGTGAGCTGTGAAGAGGTTATTCCACAGAGATGCTATTTTCTCCTCCATGTACTGGTGTCACATGTTGCTGCAATGCTGTACAGATCACTTTACAGCAGCCTTCTTTCATCACCACAGATACAACAGGAAGTCTCATCTTAATTTAGCTCTAGTGGGGAAAAAAAAAACCGAAGGATTATTTTATAATATAGATTTAAAAAATGAACAAATAAAAAGTCACAAATTCTTAAAAAATGTTTAACATAAAATATTAAACAAATTTCTTCAGGACACATTCCCTTTAAAGAGGATGTACCAGCAGGTATGTTCTCTTTAACCTGATACAGAGATAAAACAGTGCCGTCACAGGTAAGCCGGTGCCGCAGTCCGTTTTTTAAACCGCGGCCTGGTTCCCCTGTACGGCGCCGTTCTTTCCATGGTTACCAGCTAGTGCTCAAGCACTGGAGGTAGGCCGGCCTGCCCCCAGTGGGAGGGAATTCCTTCCCTCTATGACGCGGCTCCTTTGATTCTAACTAAGCCGCGTCATACAGGGGAGGGAATTGCCTCCCACTGGGGGCGGGCCGGCCTACCTCCAGTGCTTGAGCACCGGCCGGTAACCGTGGAAAGAACAGCGCTGTACAGGGGAACCAGGCCACAGTTCGAAAAACTGACCACGGCACCGGCTTCCCCGTGACGGCGCTGTTCTATCCCTGTGTCAGGTTAAAGAGGACTTACCTGGTGGTACATCGTCTTTAAGAGAACAGTAAGTCTTGGCTTATCGTTAAGCTTAGTGGCCAGAAAGAAAACTGCAAGATTTTTGGTTATTTTTTTTATTTTTTGACACATTTTACGTATCATGAGATAAAGCAATTAGTGTACTGTAAGTATATAACTAGTTGCCTGAATGCCAGAGATATACAGACCATATCCATGTGAGCCTGTTGGTAGACATTATGGAGCTGAAGATATATACGCTTCATTTACTTAGTGCATTACAATTTAATAATAGTCAATTTTAAAATGTTATATGCTAATAAGGACAATACTAAATTTGGAACCCAGCCAAATAATAAAACGTATCATTATCTAGGGAAATAGACTAAACAAATAATTGGAAGAGAAAACATAAGAGCTGTGGGAAAGTGGCAAAATGTTTAGGAAATATGATTTTTCCTTCTCATAAAACATTCTGGACAGAGAATAACTCGTACATGTCCAAAAGTAATACGGGGTAATCTCTCAAATCAATGAGGCTGAAATGTTGGTGCAGTTGACATCTGCACTGAATGGCAAATCGGAAATGAGCAGTCCTTTTAATGTCTTAAGTCATCTGCCAAATATCTAAATGCTTCTCAAAATACTGAAATTACACCATAGGTGACATGGAAACTAACAAGGCAACAACAGTGGAAACAGATCTACAATAGAATGGTTAAGCTGATCAAAATAATGATTGTTTATCGACTCTTTAACAAGAACAAAACTGGCACTACAACTGTTGTATGATGGATTGACCCAGACCTCATCAGACAGGAGTGTTAATGGGCTCCTATGACGGGCTGATGAATACAGTTTCAATAGTATGAGAAATAGCGGATGCCCGTCCACAACTTTACTAATTAGCATAAGCCATTCCTTTAACATGCCCGGGTAGGAGTCCCCTGTGACAGTATCCTCAGCCTGCGCAATACACAAAACATGTTAACCTTGCGTCCCTCGTGTTCAAAAAGGTCATATGGTTTACCTGAACCCAAAATTGTAACGCTGTTGCAAATTGACCTTCTTACTAAAGCCCCTATTACACAGGGCGACTGAGAGGCTGTCAGCGTTTGTTTGCTCCTTATTCCCCGCTTGCTTCCATTGCGGAGAGCTGTGGGGGGGCTGCCCAGATCGTCCGGGCAGCCCATAGCAGATTGCAGCAGTCTGCTGCTGCTGCCACTCCTATTCCACTGAGCGACGGCTGCAGATCGTTGCTATCTCAGTCGTTTGTCTTTCAACATGTTGAAAGACAAACGACTGCAATGAACATCGTTCATGTTAGCTGATTGTTGCCTTCTATTACACATGACGATTATCAGCCGTAATGGCCGATATCGTCCGAATTTTGCAGGGCCGATACCATCTAATTGGCCCTGCAAAATAATGTCCTAAAGAAGATGTAATTTGAGTTAAAATGCAGATGCTCTCATAGGATATGCCATGCTGTTTGTGGCACCTGTAGTTCCATATTAGTCATCCTCGTCAACTTCCTAGGCTGGAATCATTGTCAATGCAATGTCTCCTCCAAAGTCTTTTGGCAACCTGGATTTATCTCATGACATAATCAGCCAGTGGGTTTGAATTGCTTTACCCAAAGCAATATGCTTTTTTTTATGTAGAACACATTTACCAAATTTATTCAGAAAGTTTCGCAGTACAGTCACAACAGACCCTCTTCTTGCAAATCCCAGCATGCAAAACAATTGTTTTAATCTCGCCATCTTATGTCACACTGTGTAAGTACATTTCAAATGGCTTTGGAAAAATGAAAGCTGTGCTGTAATTTGCTGCGATGGTCAACTAAGCCAGTTATCTATCTTTTTCATTCATTGGTAAATGTAAAGTAAATACTCAGGAAGTACAGAATGGATTGCACAGCGTGCAGGTAGTCTGGGTATCTGTAGAGATGACCATGCCAGGTTGTTACTGTGCGCAGCCCACGTTCTTATCCAGTTAAAGTCACAAGCATTATCGACCCTAGTTGGTCATCTATACCAGGTGTGGGGAACCTCCCGATGTGACCAGAGGCCCACGGCGATCCTGTGACGCGCGGCGCTCTGGTGGGGCAGGAGCCGGCATACACAGCATCTTCCTGTATCTGTGACAGCTGCCAGACACAGGAGGAAGCTGTGAGTGCCGTCCCCTGCCCCACCAGAGCGGCGCACGTCTTCCTCCTCCTGAAGGCCGCTCACCATGATGTCATTTGAGTGCGCGCCGCCTGCAGGAGAAGACAGGCGCAGACTAGAGGAGAGAGAAGAGGACCTGGGCAGCGTGGGAGCGGAGGTAAAGTAAGTGGGATGTTTATTATTTTATTTGGAACAGGCACTGGGGTTTAACTAGGCTACCAGGGACAGGCACTGGGGTTTAACTAGGCTACCAGGGACAGGCACTGGGGTTTAACTAGGCTACCAGGGACAGGCACTGGGGGTTAACTAGGCTACCAGGGACAGGCACTGGGGGTTAACTAGGCCTACCAGGGACATGACTGGGGGGGGGGTTAATTACAGCTACCAGGGGCATCACTGGAGGGGGGGGGGGGTTAACTACAGCTACCAGGGGCATCACTGGAGGTTAACTCAGGTACAAGAGGCATCACAGAGGGTTAACTACAATAGCAGGAGCACAAGGGGAACAATACTTTACCTTGCCCCGGCTGCAGCAAACCAACGCTACTAACTGCTGCGCATGGTATGCGGCCCTCGAATGATTTTATTAATGCCTGCCTGGCCCTCGACATGGAAAAGGTTCCCCACCCCTGATCTGTACGGATGCCTGAATTTAGAAATGGATTGCATGCTGCACCAGGCCCAGTGTACTTTGTGACAAGTGCCATTTAAAGGGAACAAATCAGCATGATTGTGCTGATATGGTTCCAAGCAGCACCATATAATTCTACTAAACAGCTCGCAGAGTATACTAGCCAAGGCTGCAGCAGTAGCTTTACAAAGGGGAAACAGATGTTTTATTATACCACGCGAGGCCGGGAGAGAGGCATCAACTAGTCATCTGGGTGGGGAGCCATCTGTGACTATTCACAGCTCTCTGCTTCTCAGCGCACAGTGTGGAGATGATTGAAAGCCCATTAGTGGCCTTTCTACCTGTCAATTATCCCTGCACTGCGTGCTGACAGGCAGAGGAGCCATGACTAGTCACAGACAGCTCCCCGCCCAGATAACTAGTTGCCACCCCTCTCCTGACCTTGCATGGTGAAATAAAACATCTTTTTCCCTTTGTAAAGCTACTGCTGCAGCCATGGCAGGTATGCTGCCCGACCTGCACAGTAGATCTATACTGTGCTGCTGGGAACCATATCAGCACAATTGTGCTGTTATGGTTCCTTTTACCTACAAGCCTTTAATTCTGCACTATCCTCTTTGATTCATCTGGTACTTTAAACTAGATATAGGTAAAACATGGATTTTATAGAAGCTAATACAAAACACAGCCTAAAATGAGTTATTAATAGCACTTTAATACCAGAGTAAGTTATATATTGTCTGCATAACAGTAACAGGACTTTCAGCAAAGTTCTTACGCACTAGAGTTTCTAGGTGATTCAGCACTCTATATATTTCTCCCATGTTGACATTAAGTATTGAGGTGTCTGGGGAAATAAATGAGAATAGAAAACAAGGCAGTTGGAAGTAATAGAGATTACAACAATCTTTCAGTAATTTAAAACTTATCCTGAAGCCTCATCTCACCTAAAAATGGAGCCAAAGGTCAAAAAGCTTGCTGGTCAGAATATAACATTATGATTCAATATTTTGCAGTATCAGATTCTGTGCTACCAGTTATTTTTTTGTCAATAACATAGTAGACAGTGAATTCAAGGAAGTCCAATGGTATAGAAAGCTATGAATGGTGATTTTTGTGCTCATCTATTCAGTGCCATTTATTTTGTAAGAACATCATGCATTTTACTTTTTTAGTTAAAGGGACATATTTGAGGTTAAAATCTACATAAGAAGTTGAGTTCCTTTATAACTTTTTAGAACTTTCACTTTTTTTTATTAAGATTTTGTGCAATATATCATGTTCTTCATTAACATGTGTAAAAATAAAAATTCTGCTGGTTTAGCTGTACTCCCTAGACATTCATGCCATCCAACAGCTAGATCCAGCAGAATTCTGAATTTAGTATCTGGTTTGAAAGGGGAATAAAACATCACATATAAAGCTGTACAGTAAGCAACAAAAAGTTTCTGCATAGATATATTCAACATTTCAGGAAAACCGAGAATATTGAATATTGTTGCAGATTGAAGGCTTTTTTTTATTTTAGTTTGGTCACGACACATCATTTCAATCTTCATATTTTAATCTCTCTATTTTAGGCTGAATGTAGTATTCCAACAAACTTACACTTGCCAACTGACACTCATATCTAGGAAAGAATATAATGTAAAGATACAGTATGTTCACACATAGAACAGAATGTTAAGTAACTGTCCTATACATCTAATTCCGGCCTAACGTTAAGATGTTTCCTAAAACATATTTTTGAAGCCAGATAATGAAATGTTCTTTTTTTTTCTACTGTTTATATTTTCTGATTGTAATTTTTTAATTAATATTTTGTACATAATTATGGGGGCAGACATCTCATCTGATCTTTTTTCTTCTTACCAACATTTAGATATTTGCCACATAGACAAGGCAACAATAATAGTTTAGAGTTGATCCACTGACATGAAAGGGAGGGCTCTGTACTTTAGTCAAGGAATTGCTCGGAATTGAGGGCAAGTTGGGAGACATGGCAACCAGGAACCATTTAATGGATATTCCTGTGCGATCTTAAAGGGGCTATCCAGTGCTACAAAAAACATGGCTACTTTTACCCCACTCTTGTCTCCAGTTCAGGTGTAATTTGCAATTAAGCTCAATTTACTTCAATGGAACTGAGCTTCAAACCTCATCCAATCTGGAGACAAGAGTGGGGCAAAAGTGGCCATGTTTTTGTAGCACTGGATAACCCTGTTAAAGTGACTCTGTACCCACAATCTGAACCCGAACCCCCCCCCCCCCCCCCCCCCCCCCCCCCAAACCGTTTGTACCTTTTGGATAGCTGCTTTTAATCAAAGATCTGTCCTGGGGTCCGTTTGTCAGGTGATGCAGTTAATGTCATAAAGAACAACTTTTAAACTGTCAGCCCCATGCCCTTTGGCCATGGCTTACATTGTGTATGCATTAGGCTGGCACAACCTCTCTGTCCCTTCTCCCCACCTTCTTATGGCTTTGTACGGCAGCTCCATAGACAGTAAATTCTGAGGCGTCACGTATGCATGACTTACTGCTCCATTCAAAATTTCCAGCAATCGCCCCTTCCCATGATCTAAGACTTATCTTCTATCTACATGTGACCAATCTAAAAAAAAAAATTGTTGAATACACCTTAAGGCTGGGTTCACACTATGTATATTTGAGGCTGTATTTGGTCCTCATGTCAGGTCCTCATAGCAACCAAAACCAGGAGTGGATTGAAAACACAGAAAGGATCTGTTCACACAATGTTGTAATTGAGTGGATGGCCGCCATATAACGGTAAATAACTGCCATTATTTCAATACAACAGCCGTTGTTTTAAAATAACAGCACATATTTGCCGTTAAATGACGGCCATCCACTCAATTACAACATTATGTGAACAGAGCCTTTCTGTGTTTTCAATCCACTCCTTGTTTTGGTTGCTATACAGCCTCAAATATACGTAGTGTGAACATAGGCTAATGGTGCGTTCACACCTACAGGATCTGCAGCTGATTTTCTGCAGCAGATTTCAGTTAAATAACTGAACACAGCATCAGATTTGATGCTGTGTTCAGTTATTTAACTGAAGTCTGCTGCAGAAAATCAGCTGCAGATCCTGTAGGTGTGAACGCACCCTAAGGGTATAAACCCACACACCGTATATGCAGCGTGTTTACTGCTGCGATACGCAGCAAACTCGCAGCAAAATCGCAGCAGATTAGATCTAAATAACTGAACACAGTATCAAATCTGTACCAACAAATCTGCTGCGTATTTGTTGCATATCTGCTGCATATACGGTGTGTGGGTTTATACCCTAAGTGTGACTTTTTATTTTAGATTGGTCACATGATATTTCATTGGTATCTGAATGGAGCCTGCAGAAATCCAAAAACAACCCCATTTACATGTATGAAACGATATTCAGTCATAGAAATCTCTGCATGAAATGTGCTACATGGACATAAAATACTGGAGCCCAACTTTTATTTTTTGCCAAACATATGTAATGGAGATAACCGCTACCAATATCTACAATGTAACAACAATAATGTAGGGAACACAAATCCTATATAATGTGCAGAAGACAGATCTATATTATATGCCAAATGCTACATTTTTATAATCTTCCTTTGGAAGAAGCTAAGCTGTACAGTAGATCTGGAGGAGAGATCTGAGAGGAGACAGTGCTTTAATAAGTGTCTTAGTTACAGCTGATCTACGGCCATGCATGGGCCCTTTGCTGAATATGTACTGAAGGGGATAGTCTGAGTTTAATGGATTATCCAGGATTAGAAAAACATGGCATCTTTCATCAAAAACATTGCTACACCTGTCCTCGTATGTGGTATTTCAATTTGGCTGTATTCACTGTAATAGAAAGCTGCAATACCACACATAGACTGAGGACAGGAGTGGCACTGTATTAGAACAAAAGTAGCTATGTTTTTCTAATCTTGTATAACCCCATTTAGGCCTTAAAGACTACTAATGTTAAAATGTATATTAACTATTAAACAGTAAAGTTACCATGATGAGACATCTAATTCTATTTTGTGGATGTGAGAAATAAGCATTTTAAGTGCAGATGCCTCTAATTCTCAATGTCAGCCAACACATCCTAATAAAAGCCTTTGGTACACAAGACCTTCTCTAGCAGTAGTAATTCATATTGCCTAAATTGAATTCCCTGGTATTGATTTATAAAAAAATATATATATCACGATCAGTGCAGCTTCTAAACTCTGCTTTAAATCACAGAAATAATCAAGTAAATATAGATTGCTGCACAGCAGAAATAATATTGTACTTGTAGTATTGGAGTGAGCAACTAATTAAACGTTTTGGTTCTTAAGATTATTATTGCAGTGGACTGCATAAAATCCTCACAAAGACATCTGGCAGTAGTTTATTACAAAAACTGGAAAAATACATCACCAGCTCCAGTGCTGACACTACAGGGCTGTTTAATAACCCTGGTGATAAGCTGCCCCACATTCCCTGTTGTTCTGAACGCACTGCAATCCTCAGTGATTGGCTGCAGTGTGTTGGCTCACAGCTAGCTATGCTTCTGCTTCTTCTATTAGACTCTGCAGGAAAAAAAAAATTAATAAAATCTGAATGTTTTCGTGAGCGTGGATGGTGGGTTGTACGTGGCGAGTTTAGCACTGGGGAGACTTGACATACAGTAGAGGACTATATTAGATTGCTGGAGTGCATGTACAGTAGTAGTACAGTCAGTGCACCACCCCCTCACATCCTGTACTGTATAAGACTGCTGGAGTGCATATACAGTACAGTATTAATACAGTCAGTGCACCACCATCTCCCATCCTGTACTGTATAAGACTGCTGGAGTGTATATACAGTGCAGTAGTAGTACAGGCAGTGCACCACCATCTCCCATCCTGTACTGTATAAGACTGCTGGAGTGCATATACAGTGCAGTAGTAGTACAGTCAGTGCACCACCATCTCCCATCCTGTACTGTATAAGACTGCTGCAGTGCATATACAGTACAGTAGTAGTACAGTCAGTGCACCACCATCTCCCATCCTGTACTGTATAAGATTGCTGGAGTGCATATACAGTGCAGTATTAGTACAGGCAGTGCACCACTATCTCCCATCCTGTACTGTATAAGACTGCTGGAGTGCATATACAGTACAGTATTAATACAGTCAGTGCACCACCATCTCCCATCCTGTACTGTATAAGATTGCTGGAGTGCATATACAGTGCAGTATTAGTACAGGCAGTGCACCACCATCTCCCATACATTACAGTGCTGGGATCGGGAGGACTCTATACAGTAAAGGATGAGTGAGGAGTTAGTGACTACTGTACTATAATTGCTGGTTTTTGTTGAATGTTTCTTGTGTATAATGTACTGTATAATGTGCTGTTCTGTACAGTACAGTAGAGATTAAACTGGACACTTATCAATGTAATATATGAGTATTGTAGGTATTTATTGGTGGGTGCTGGAGCCAATTAATCACATTTACATTATTTCCTATGAGAAGACACTGCTCGGTTCTCAAACTGCTCAGTTTCAAATTGCCTTCCGGAACCAATGAAGTTCAAGAAACAAGGTACCCCTGTATATATATGTTTTTTGTTTTTTTTGTCTTTGCTAACACAGAACTACAATATGATACTCTTTGTATGTATGTGATAAACTCACAAGATTCATGACATTTTCCTCACCTAATGCCTTAGGCTATGTTCACACTACGTAAAAGTACGGCCGTTGTTGCCATCGGCAACAACGGGCGTACTTAGTACGGCGTGGAACACTGCCTTATCTGCTACGGGATCCCGGCCGGAGCGTATACACATAGTACACAAGAACTGACATGTCAGTTTTCTGCAGCTGCCATTCAGTTATTATCGGGCGCAGAAAGACCTGTCGGTTCACACAATGAAGTGAGCGGCTCCGGCGGCAAGCTTCATTGTGTGCCGTGGGAAGTTCTGATGCGGGCGCGCGCTGATGCGTCAAAACACTGCGGCCGGAATAATTATCCAGCCGGTACTTCAGTACCGGCCGGGATAATCTTTGCAGAGACGGGCTGGTCCGTTACCCGGCTGGTCTCTCCCATAGTGTGAACATAGCCTTATGGTCCGCTTACACAGAGATTTATCTGACAGATTTTTGAAGCCAAAGCCAGGAATGGATTTGAAAAGAGGTGAAGTCTTTCCTTTATGACCAGTTCCCTGTTCATAGTCTGTTCCTGGCTTTGGCTTCAAAGATCTGTCAGCTAACTCTGTGTAAACGCACCATCAGCTAACTCTGTGTAAACGCACCATAAGGCTATGTTCACACTACGTACTGTATATTTCAGTCAGTATTGTGGTCCTCATATTGCAACCAAAACCAGGAGTGGATTAAAAACACAGAAAGGATCTGTTCACACAATGGTGAAATTGAGTGGATGGCCGCCATATAACAGTAAATAACTGCCATTATTTCAATACAACAGCCGTTGTTTTAAAATAACAGCAAATATTTGCCATTAAATGGCAGCCATCCACTCAATTACAACATTGTGTGGACAAATCCTTTCTGTGTTTTTAATCCACTCCTGGTTTCAGTTGCAATATGAGGACCACAATACTGACTGAAATATACGTAATGTGAACATAGCCTAAGTCTGAAATTATAACTGAAACATGTCTGCAATCATCTGATACTGTCTCCCCTGCTGCTCTAACTTATGGTGGGCTTTACTTCTCTCATACCTCCAGACCTGAAAACAAACAATCCTAAATAATAGAAAGTCAATGTCTATCTACACTCACTGGCCACTTTATTAGGTACACCATGCTAGTAACGGGTTGGACACCCTTTTGCCTTCAGAACTACCTCAATTCTTTGTGGCATAGATACAACAAGGTGCTGGAAGCATTCCTCAGAGATTTTGGTCCATATTGACATGATGGCATCACACAGTTGCCGCAGATTTGTCGGCTGCACATCCATGATGCGAATCTTCCGTTCCACCACATCCCAAAGATGCTCTATTGGATTGAGATCTGGTGACTATGGAGGCCATTTGAGTACAGTGAACTCATTGTCATGTTCAAGAAACCAGTCTAAGATGATTCTAGCTTTATGACATGGCGCATTATCCTGCTGAAAGTAGCCATCAGATGTTGGGTACATTGTGGTCATAAAGGGATGGACATGGTCAGCAACAATACTCAGGTAGGCTGTGGCGTTGCAACAATGCTCAATTGGGTACCAAAGTATTCCCCACACCATGACACCACCACCACCAGCCTGAACCGTTGATACAAGGCAGGATGGATCCATGCTTTCATGTTGTTGACGCCAAATTCTGACCCTATCATCCGAATGTCACAGCAGAAATCGAGACTCATCAGACCAGGCAACGCTTTTCCAATCTTTTACTGTCCAATTTCGATGAGCTTGTGCAAATTGTAGCCTCAGTTTCCTGTTCTTAGCTGAAAAGAGTGGCACCCAGTGTGGTCTTCTGCTGCTGTAGCCCATCTGCCTCAAAGTTGGACGTACTGTGTGTTCAGAGATGCTCTTCTGCCTAACTTGGTTGTAACGGTTGGCTATTTTAGTCACTGTTGCCTTTCTATCAGCTCGAACCAGTCTGCCCATTCTCCTCTGGCATCAACAAGGCATTTCTGCCCACAGAACTGCCGCTCACTGGATGTTTTTTCTTTTTCGGACCATTCTCTGTAAACCCTAGAGATGGTTGTGCGTGAAAATCCCAGTAGATCAGCAGTTTCTGAAATACTCAGACCAGCCCTTCTGGCACCAACAACCATGCCACGTTCAAGGCACTCAAATCACCTTTCTTCCCCATACTGATGCTCTGTTTGAACTGCAGGAGATTGTCTTGACCATGTCTACATGCCTAAATGCACTGAGTTGCTGCCATGTGATTGGATGATTAGAAATTAAGTGGTAACGTGCAGTTGGACAGGTGTACCTAATAAAGTGGCCGGTGAGTGTATATCATAAAAATCAAGTCTGTCTGTCTGTCCTCTATAGACTTCCAAACGCCTGAACCGTTTGACCCCCAAATTTGGCACACGGATACATTGGGTGCCTGGGAAGGTTATTGCGAAGGTCCTGTCCCCTCAGATGTAAAGGAGGGGAGGGGGAGGGGAAAGAGGCGCCCCATAGATATGAATGGGAAAATCTCCTCACTGCAAACACAGGTGATATAATTAGCTGCAGCAGACATGGCAGTTGGGAGCCTTAGCAACCAATAGGATTATTACTTTCATTTTCACAGGGAGCAATGGTTGCTAGGGAAGCTGCCTCACAACATCCACAGTAATAACTGGTAGCCCCCTACTCCATCTATACAGTACATGTATACAGGACCCCCTACTCCATCTATACAGTACATGTATATACAGTACCTCCTACTCCAACTATACATTACATGTATATACAGGGCACTACAGGTATACCAAACTGTGACTGGGTAACACTGCCATACCAGACCTGACCAATACCGGCAAACTGTGACTGGGTAATACCGCCACACCAGACCTGACCAATACCGCCATACTGTGACTGGATAACACCGCTATACCAGACCTGACCAATACCTACACACTGTGACTGAATAACACTGCCATACGGGTAAATACAACCCTGCAGGTATACAGGACACTACAGGTATACAGGACCCCAAAACTATACACTACAGGTGCACGGGACCTCCACAAAACTATATACTACAGGTATACAGGACCCCAAACTTTACACTACAGGTATAAAGGACCCCAAAATTATACACTACAGGTATACAGGACCTCCACCAACTATATACTACAGGTATATAGGACCTCAAACTATACACTACAGGTATACAGGACCTCAAAACTATACTTTACAGGTATACAGGACCTACACCAACTCTATACTACAAGTATACAGGACCCTAAATATACTACAGGTATACAGGAACTCCACCAGCTATATACTACAGGTATATAGGACTATACAAACTATACACTACAGGTATACAGGACCTCCACCAACTCTATACTAACTGCAGAGAATTATTCATCAAAAATTGTTATTGTACTATGGAGTGAAAAAACATTGATTTTCATTGATTTATTTATTTTGCCTAAAAGTCTTTTATTTTCCAATGTATATACAGTCATTTATCATTTTGCACACAGCAACCATAAGATGAATTAAAACTGGATTTTAATTGATACCTATGGACTGGTCTAATTAGTTTCGGGGGGTTTTCTAGACTCGTGTGAAAAAAAAGAAATAAAATAAGTATGTATGAATGATTGGTTATCAACATGACAGAAACACGTGCTCTGGAGGTCCTTGAAATTAGCCCATGGTCTTTCAAAATGTTTAAACTGAACATTACATTGATTGTGTTACCCAGTATCCAGTGGTTCTACACAAATTCCATGAAATGTTACATCAGTTATTTTTTTATCAACATCTGTGAGGGTGTATGGTATAAAAACTTTGTAGATGCAGAGGAAATTGTGTCATCCCAATTAATTTCCTTTAACCTGTTCCTGACCCCAAATTTCACTTTTGGTATACTGTACGTTCTTCGCCTTAATGTTTTTATTTTTCTACTGAGGGAGTATTTTGGCAGGACAAGTTATACTTTTTGCTGGTACCCTTTATTTTATCATAGAATATATTATAAAAATATACATATATTTATAGGGCAAAATTAAAAACAAAAAGCGAATTTGTAAGAGTTCACACTATGGCTATGTTCACACAATGTCAAAAATAGAGAAATGCCGGCGCTTTTGCATTTTGAAAAACGTCAGTTTTGCCACAATTTTACTGACTGCAATGCATTGAAGTCAATGGAAAAACGGACATCCAATGCACACAATGTATTGAATAACGGACGTTATCACCGCAAACGTCAAAATAATGATCATGACAATTATTTTCGGACGTCTTTTTGCAAACAGCGGATGTTTTTTATTTCACACACAGTTTTTCTTTTGTCACCGTTCTTTCTCCGTTTTTACTATTATATTTAATGGACTTTTCAATTAAGCCGCACCCAAAGTTCTATTAGTCCACCTAATGGTGCCTTTACACAGAGATTTATTCGACAGATTTTTAAAGCCAAAGCCAGGAATGGATTTGAAAAGAGAATAGATCCCAATCTTAAATCTTTTATCACCTGTTCCCTGTTTATGGTTTGTTCCTGGCTTTGGCTTCAAAGATCTGTTATATAAATCTCTCTGTGTAAACGCACCATAAACTAGAATAATATACCAATAGCCGTCATTGCACTAAGGGAAGGGAAGGTTTAGATTCAAAATGACAGGCGCCATTTTAAACAGAGCTAAAAAATGTTGTGTGAACACTAAGGGGGAAATTTATCAAGGGCGTTGCGCCTATTTTTAGGTGAATAATTGGATTTTTCGACCAGTTTTGGTCAAAGTTCTATTTATGAACCAGTATTCGACAAGCAAATATTTTTTAGATGCAACTTTTTAAAAATCAGTTTTGAGTATTCACCCAAAAGTTTGCTTAATCCGGAATTAGTGCCCAATTTATAATTTGAGACTTTTTAAAAAGTTGCATAAACAGGTGCAGACTTAGGGCCCTATTCCACCAAATGATTATCGTTTGCATATCATTAACGATTAACGATCTCAAACGACCACTATTGCGAAAGACCTGAAAACGTTCACTCATTTCCATTGAACGATAATCGTTACTTATGATCGTAATTGCGATCGTTTTTTCTTCGCTATTTATTCGCTATTGCATTCGTATCTATTGCGAACGACCGAACGATGTCTTATTCAACGCGAACGATTTGCGAACGAGCAACGATAAAAATAGGTCCAGGTCTTTTAAAGCGATCAACGATTTCTCGTTCGGTCGTTAATCGTTAACTGCATTTCAACCGAACGATTTATCGTTTAGATTCGAACGATTTAACGATAATCTGAACGATAATCGTCCAGTGGAATAGGGCCCTTAGTCTCGTCAGTACCAGGTGAATATGCTTGCGGAATTTTTTCATTTTGGCGACTGTTTGTGTGACTTTAAACACTAGAGATGAGCGAGTAGTGAAATATTTGTCTTTCGAGAATTCGAATCGAATAGTCACCAAGATTCGACTATTTGAACGAATATTCGATCCCATTATAGTCTATGGGGGGAAAAATTCTCGGCACTTGAAAATCAAAATTCGACCACTTGGAGACCACTTGGAGGTCACCAAGTCCCACATGAAACCTCCCTAAACAATGCAAACACCTCCGGAATGACACTGGGAAATTAGGGGGAGCATGCCTGGGTGCACCCAACACCCCAAAATTGCAGTATAATGCCACTCTCCGCAGTTGCGAAGGAAAAATATTTGCAAATGCTTTATGGCAATGTTCACACGTTTCTTTGGAATTTCTTGCACAACGTTACATATATGATTCCAATGTGCGTCTGTAGAGCGTCATGTTATTCACGCGTATCACGCATTATGCTGTACGAACATTATTGGAACAGTATGTATGACATGCCTTTTTATGGGCTACTGGAACAATATATATCACGTGCCTTTTACTGGGCAACTGGCACAATAGGTACAACGTTAACGTGCCCTTAGTGGGCTAAACCAGGGACACTATAAGTCACTTGTACACACAGGGTACTGCAATGAATACTGCTGATGCTGCTGCTGTTATATCATCTATTTCTTAGCACTGAGAAGTGCTTTGGATGCAGACTCCATGGATTTTAGCCCTGAAAAGGACTTTTGGGTTCAGTAATAAGCCTGCCTAACCAAAACGCTATTAAAACCTATCTCTCCCTGCTTGAAAAACCCTCCATGACTAGGTTGAAAGTCTATCTGTGGTCGAGAGGCAGAAGTCAAGTCTTAATATTCGAGGTCATGTGGTTCAGCCATCCAATGCGGGTAGACGCCGTTTTTGCGCTTCGTGCATACTCCCAGGATCCCTCACTGCCTCCCTGCATGGTGATTGGATTAAATAAAAGCGCCAAGTGTGATAGGAGGGCTTTTGAATGTTTGCCGTGTATTCGACATACTACTCAATTGTATTCAAATCTTTCGAATACCGCAATATGCAATCGAATACCTACACGATCGAATCGTATTCGCTCATCTCTATTAGACACATTCACTATGGCAGTGCTACATGTTAATAAATCAGTCACAAGATATTGGAATAAAATACCCACCAATCCCCATTAGACTAATCACACACATTAGACTCCTTCGTAAATGTCCCTCTAAGTTTATGTCAGAGCAAATACAGCAATATCAAACTTTTTTTGTCACGTTTTTTTTTTTGTCTTACTTTAAAAAACAATTTAAACTAAAAAATGCTATGTTCTGACTTCTATAACTTTTTTTTTATTTTTCTATCCATAGAGCTGTGTGAGGGCTAATTTTTTGTGCCGTGATTTTTGAAGATGTCACTTTTTGATGATTTATTAATTTTTTTTCTGTGATGTAACCAAAAATCAGTAAAAAATTTTTGACTTCGGTGTTATTTTTGTGTTTACACGACTGACCGTGTAGAATCAGGGATGTTATAATTTTATAGTTTGGACAATTTTGCATGCAACTATATTAAACATGTTAATTTTTTTTAGAATGTTTTTATTTGTAAAATGGAAAAACAGGGTTGATTTTGTATTTTTAACAGTAAAAGAGTTTCTTTATATTTTTTTAAAAAACTTTTTTTTTTTTTTAACTTTAATTTAAAGTTCCCCCAGAAGTCTTTTATAGGCATTACACTGATCTGTGTAGGTGCAGCGATCACTATGAACAACAGCATCTAAACAGAATTGGATCAGTGTCGAACTGGGGTACCTGGGGCCCACCAGAGGAAATGATTCTTGGGGCCCACCTATATAGAACCTGTGAGACACGACATGCTGACCCATTCCTTTCCTAGATTCATCTGTATCTGTGACAAATTCCTTGTAATGGTGCGTTCACACCCTAAAGGATCTGCAGCTGATTTTCTGCAGCAGATTTCATTTAAATAACTGAACACGGCATCAGATCTGCTGCAGATCCTGTAGGTGTGAACGCACCCTAAACAACTATTTCAGTCGAAGTAAAACTCTCAGAAACCCCTACATTTATAAAGCTGTCAGAGTATTCTGGGAGTTGTAGTTTCTGAGTGCACAACACTTTAATAAGTCACTGTATGCAGGGGCTCCTGGTGGCTGCAATCTGTGGATCACAAGATCAACCCTAAAGGTCCAGCAGGACATCTCTCTACAGCAACAGTTATTAGAGGATCATCTTTTTACTGTACTACAATTCCCAACATATCCCGAGGGCTGCAGACTGTTCTTATTTCTGAAGGAAAAGCACTGTACTTTTCAATGAAGATAATTTTAAACTAGTCCTAACTTTAAACAAACACACTCTATACATTGCTAATGTGGTAAATGACTATTCTAGCTGCAAATGTCTGGTTTTTGGTGCAATATCTACATAGGTGTATAGAGGCCCATTTCCAGCAACCAGGGCCGGCATCAGCACGCGGCATACTAGGGCAAGTGCCGGGGCCCACAGCGCCTCTAGAGGCCCACTTTTGCTACTTTTTTTCTCCCTGTCACTGAGGCTGCAGGGGGCGCCATCACGTTTGCTACCATGCCTGTTGCTGTGGGTGTGCGAGGTGAAGCCTGGCTACTGCAACTTTGTATTCCGTGCCCCTCAAGGCCTGAAGCAAGGTGAAAGCGATCCAGGAGTGACAGGGGCACTAAAGTAATTTGTACAACGGCAGGGGGAGGGGAGGACGAGCTCCGGAGCAGAGGCCATAGCGCTGTTTCACTCTCCATCACGCTGGATCCTGGGCTTCAATGTCCTAACAACAAGCTCTCCTGCTCTCTTTTCTTTCCCAGGTACTTGTATCTCTTGACAGTCCTGTGACCTGTGCCTGCTCCTACTGCAGGCCATTAGGGGTTAACAGCAGGGACATTGATGTCTTATCTGCCCCTACACTAAGGACCTCCAGACGCTTCAGCTGTTAACCCTTTCTGCTGCTCTGTGAGGAGGTCGGCAGTGCATGAGCCATAAGACTTTAGCAGATTATTGCCCTCTCAGTGTTACAGTTATGTACATATTGGGCTCAGCACACAGGTTTATAGGGGTGTTGACAGAAATCTGTTAATATGCATGGCTGTGGTTTTCAATTGCCAGATGTAAATAGGAAATTCCAATCACTGATGGCAGCAGAAATTCTTGATAGGTCTAACCTGCACTGTACACTGTAACAAATCAAAAGATGTGTAAAAAAGGACTTGATCAGTGCAGAATTACAGCTTTTCCATTCACAGACAGCAAGCAGAGATGAGTTCCTGGATGTAGAGTCTTTGCTATGTGACCAGCACAGGACAGATACTACATCAGGGATTCTACTTACTGGGCAGCCGGGGGGAGGGTGGCTACCCATATGAATGCACAGAGGGGCCAACTACTATATGAAGGTACAAAGAAGATGTAGCACAGAGCCACCTGGATACTATTTGAAGACACATATTGCCCTTAATTGCTTTTTTGGGGACAATGGAGTGCAGAATGACTATCCTTCATAGCTATCTATCTATCTTCTCGTAGGGGAATTTCTTCCAAATCGAGTGAATAATTCAGTAAATAAAATTTTAATTCATCAGTTGATATAAAAGTAAGAGTATAGTACAAAATAGGGCAATGGTGGTTTCCTCACGGACAGTAACTGCATCGGCATCCTCTTCCACATGTTAGACGTATTGAACGTGAACCGCACGCTCTTGGAACGCATGGCCATGATTGCAAAAGTAAAGTGTCATGATCGTGCTTGAAAAGGCATCAGTGTCACCCTCTACTGCAAAGTTTCGACCTCTGCGCCAAAGACTGCGCTTTTGGCCATGATCCGCTCCTTGTTTTACTGTGTTCTCTGCTTATGTCATCTGTGTTCCGGTCCATGTTTTCTTAGTTCTCCCTGCACTTTCCTTGTTGTGGTCTGTTCACTAATTGTGTCTGCTGTGGTGTGATTGACAGGTCTCTTCTCCTCTGGTTTTCTGTTATTCTCTGGTGTGTTTCTTCTACTCAGCCTATCAGCTTGGAGTCCGGGACTTCTGATCCCTTATACCTGTGCCTCTCCCTTCACTCAGGGCTCTTGATAGCTTTGTCCAGCTTGTCTGTTTCTGCTAGATCCAGCCTTATTGTCTGTTCTCCTGATCCCTTTGCTTGTTCCTTGCCTTGTCCTCTAGTTTCCTGGTTATTGTCTCTGGGTTTCTGTTTCACCGTGTACCTTGTTTACTGTCTGTTATTGCGTTTAGTTCCTTGTACCTTTCCTTGTATCTCCGTTCCGTGTTTATTAGTATTTCTGACCTGGATTTCGTGACCTCGACTTTGCTTGTGGATTCTGACTCTGTACTACTGCTGCCCGTTTGTTGCCAACCTTGCCTGCTGACTATTCTTTATTGTGTTAGTTTGTCTCGTCTTGTTTTGTGTTTCGCCTATTCAGCCTTGCCTATTCAGACCTGCCTATTAACACAGATATCCTGAAAACCTGAAAACCATCAGCGAGCGGAAAGCAATCACATTCAGGCAGCATCCCTCTCTCACAGGAGTGCAAATCCCAAGGATCTACGGTCATCTGTGGGGGCTCATCAGAGTTCGGCCATGGGTGTAAGTAACAGTGATTCATCCAGGTTGCTGTTCATACTGATCATCATCAAAAAACAATGGGGCGATGAGTATACTGGGGAGATGCGGTAGTCAGTCACTGTCGGTGAGTATCCACGAAATTTGCCCCAATGGATAGGCTCGATAACATGGAAATCTAAACATAAAAAAATGGATATAGTCATTAGCCAAAAATGAAGTATATACATAAATAGACAATTGTAGAAGTGTCACTGGAAAAGTGTTCGAGGGGAGGTACATCTCACCCAGGCTACTGCATATGGTGAGATGGTGAATCCAGGTGAGATCTGTCACTCAGCAGTATTATGCTGCTGAGTTGTTCTTTACATTTTCCGGGCCTGCATTTACTGGAATGGTGGGTAGGTTGGTAGTGGGACCTGCCATTCCCTTCCCCCCCCCCCCCCCGATCCAGTTCGGGTGTTGCAGTCAGGTGTGCCCTGATGAGCCTGCAACAAGTTAAAAGCTCCACAGAGCTACAGGGGATTGCTCTCAGCCAGGGGTGAACAGCCTGCATGCTGGTTCTCCTGGGAGCAAGGAATACTGCCGCTGCTGGGGCCTATTCATACCCTGCGATACAGCCTATTGAAGTGTCAGACAGGTGACCTGCTTGTTAGTAAGTGCCTAGACGGGCAAGACCTATTTGTTTTGTTTTGTTTATAAAAGCACGGTGTTGCTAAATTTCTGTTTGCTGAACTGTTTATGCTGCAAATAAACGCCAAGCTCCTGTTTTATAAAACCAAGTCTGTTGTGAACTGTGTCCAAACACACCATCCCCCGGGAAGATCCCTACACAATATATATATATAAATACAAGCGTATCCACAGATACTCCGATGTTTTGGCACCAGGCATACGGACAATAAACAGGGATATATGACTCATCTAACATAACAGTATTTCGGTAATATTTTAAAATCTACATTCAATCCCTGTGGTTTCAGGGATCCCAGACGGAATATTCACTGTAGTTCCCTCTTTTTAAGCATAGATATGCGGTCCCCCCCATGAGTAAGAGGTGGAATTTGATCGATAAACATAATTTTTAAATCACTTTCTTTGTGGTTTAAGTCAAAAAAGTGTTTGGACACAGGAAGATCATGTTTGCCTTTCCTAATCGTGTAGCGGTGTTGGGTTAACCGGGTTTTCGCATCATATGTAGTTTTACCTACATAGATGAGTTTACAGGGTTTTATTGTAACCTCCTTCATGTCAGATAATTGTGATAATGCGTTTTTTTCTTCAGTAGTCAGATTTGGACATTCTCATGAGAGATAAACCCGCAGATAAGGGGGGTGGAATTGTAATAATGGACACTGCACAATACATTATGGAAGCAGACTGACAATTGAGTGACAACACCACTTACCTTAGACTCGATAGGGATCCCACAGAATCTGTCAAACAAAGATTAAAATCTATTATTAATTCAGCATTAAGTGGCAACATCATTGATAATAAACTTTGTGACTTTTTATGGGTCGAATATCCACTTACTCCAAAACTATATCTCTTACCCAAGATCCACAAGGATCTAAAAAAAAAAACCCAGGGAGACAAATAGTCTCAGGGAGAGAATCTATGCTGAGTAATGCTGCTGTTTTTCTTGACAAAATTTTACAAGAACGTCACAAAAATGAGTCTTATGTGCGTGACACATCAGACTTCATTCAAAAGATTAATACTATCGAAGTCACAGACACTGTCATTTTAGCTTCTATGGACATATCTAGTCTATATACTTCTATTTCACACACAAAGGGACTACATGCCATTAAGAACACTCTGAACAAGACCACTCTCACACCATCATGTCAAGATTTTTTGTTACAGCTTTTACACATGATACTTACCTGTAATTTCTTTACATTTAACAAGCAATATTATTTGTAGTTGATTGGGACTGCGATGGGCAGTCCCGTCGCACCAACTTATGCCCACCTTTTTGTTGAACACATGGAGGAGACGTTTGTCTATGGATTTCACCACTCCCGGAATCTCCTGGGGTGGTGGAGATTCATAGACGACGTCTTCCTAGTATGGAAGGGCACAGAGTCAGAACTTTTGGAATTTTGGAAATATTTGAATGAAATTGACAATGACATCAAGTTTACCATTACACATTCACAATCACAGGTTCCTTTTCTTGACACGATAGTCTACAAACATGGAAATAAATTGGGAACTGACATGTATGTGAAACCAACTGATAAAAACACACTCCTATGCTATGATTCCAATCATCCATTACCAATGAAGCGCGGACTCCCTAAGAGCCAGCTCTTACGCGCTAAGAGAATTGTCACAGAGGAACATAGACTGGATAGGGCTGTAGTAACCTTGGCCAATAACTTTCATAAGAGGGGTTACCCTAAAGCATTAATTTCACAACAAACACATGAGGTGAAACAACTCGACAGGAACACTTTGCTCGTACAACACAAAGACAGACCCGTGATGAATCGTATTCCTTTTGTTCCAATGTATAATTCCTTCAGTCCAAACATCACCAAGATCATTCACAAACATTGGCATATAATACAGAAGAGCTATCCATACATTGATAGATTACAAACTAGACCTCTTATGTCATACAAGAGAGCACCGAATATCAGAGATCTAGTGGTCAAAACAGATGTTACAGTACCCACTCATTCTTCACTCACCTTTTTGGGCCCACGTGTGGTTGGCTGCTATCCTTGTGGTGGTTGTGTTAACTGCAGGTATGTCCAAAAGGGACAATTCTTTGAACATCCTACGACGGGCACAAGATACAAGATTAGTAGGTTCTTAAATTGCAATTTGGAGTACATTATTTATGTATTATGGTGTCCCTGTAAACTCATCTCTGTAGGTGAAACTACATATGATGCGAAAACCCGGTTAACCCAACACCGCTACACGATTAGGAAAGGCAAACATGATCTTCCTGTGTCCAAACACTTTTTGGACTTTAACCACAAAGAAAGTGATTTAAAAATTATGTTTATCGATCAAATTCCACCTCTTACTCATGGGGGGGGACCGCATATCTATGCTTAAAAAGAGGGAACTACAGTGGATATTCCGTCTGGGATCCCTGAAACCACGGGGATTGAATGTAGATTTTAAAATATTACAGAAATACTGTTATGTTAGATGAGTCATATATCCCTGTTTATTGTCCGTATGCCTGGTGCCAAAACATCGGAGTATCTGTGGATACACTTGTATTTATATATATATATATATATATATATTCATTATATATAGATAATATATATATATATATAGATAATTTTCAACTTATCTGGAGTGCTGTGGGCGATCCTTTTTGTATATATATATATATATATATATTGTCTATTTATGTATATACTTCATTTTTGGCTAATGACTATATCCATTTTTTTTATGTTTAGATTTCCATGTCATCGAGCCTATCCATTGGGGCAAATTTCGTGGATACTCACCGACAGTGACTGACTACCGCATCTCCCCAGTATACTCATCGCCACATTATTTTTTGATTATGATCAGTATGAACAGCAACCTGGATGAATCACTGTTACTTACACCCATGGCCGAACTCTGATGAGCCCCCACAGATGACAGTAGATCCTTGGGATTTGCACTCCTGTGAGAGATGCTGCCTGAATGTGATCGCTTTCCGCTCGCTGATGGTTTTCAGGATATCTGTGTTAATAGGCAGGTCTGAATAGGCAAGGCTGAATATGGGAACTCACTGCTCAATCTGGTGTTTTCATGTGACATCACAACTGGTTGCTTGGCTACTGAGACGCTTTACTTTTGCAATCATGGTCGTGCGTTCCAAGAGAGCGTGCGTTTCACGTTCAATACGCCTAACACGTGGAAGAGGATGCCGATGCAGTTACTGTCCGTGAGGAAACCACCATTGCCCTATTTTGTATTATACTCTTACTTTTATATCAACTGATGAATTTAAATTTTATTTACTGAATTATTCACTCGATTTGGAAGAAATTCCCCTACGAGAAACACTTATGTTTATTGCACGAATAGCATTGGACTCAGTTGAGTTAATCACTCCGATTGAGTTAATCACTCCCACTGATGTATGCGTCACTAATTGATTAATTATTATGGTATATAACACTTGTGCTTTATGTGTGTATTCACTGGCTTGAAAAAGCTCCTACCGGAGGAGCGAAACGTCGCTGTTTTTCCCTTGTGTTTTACGTATGGAATAAATTTTTCACTTTTCATCACGAAAGTCTGGATGTGCTACAGTCAAATTTCTTTATTTCTGAATAGACACCTGTGGATCAAGGTGTGGCAGCAGACACCCAGCAAAAACTTCTTGTGAACCCGAGTGCTGCGTGAACTTTGTTTTTTCTATCTATCTATCTATATTATCTCTCTAGCTCGATATGTATGCACCACAAAGGGGCCCGCTGAGGCTTCGTCGCCCAGGGGCCCACATAAACCTGGAGCCGGCCCTGCCAGCAACTATCACTCCAGTGTTCTAATGGTACAATGTGTTTGCTCATTGGCTCAGAAAGCTAATTGATGATTAGAAAACCCTTGTGCAATCATGTTAACACAGCTGAAAACAGTCTAGCTCGTTACAGAAGCTACAAAACTGACCTTCCTTTGAGCAGATTGTGTTTCTGGAGCATAACATTTGTGGGGTCAATTAAACGCTCAAAATGGCCAGAAAAAGAGAAGTTTAAACCTGAAACTCAACAGTCTTTTCTTGTTCTTAGAAATGAAGGCTATTCCATGCGAGAAATTGCTAAGAAATTGAAGCTTTCCTACAACGGTGTGTACTACTCCCTTCAGAGGACAGCACAAACAGGCTCTAACCAGAGTAGAAAAAGAAGTGGGAGGCCGCGTTGCACAACTAAGCAAGAAGATAAGCACATTAGAGTCTCTAGTTTGAGAAACAGACACCTCACAGGTCCTCAACTGGCATCTTCATTAAATAGTACCCGCAAAACACCAGTGTCAACATCTACAGTGAAGAGGCGGCTGCAGGATTTTGGGCTTCAGGGCAGAGTGGCAAAGAAAAAGCCATATCTGAGACTGGCCAATAAAAGAAAAAGATTAAGATGGGCAAAAGAACACAGACATTGGACAGAGGAAGACTGGAAAAAAGTGTTGTGGATGGATGAATCCAAGTTTGAGGTGTTTGGATCACAAAGAAGAAGACAGATGCAGAACAAATGAAAAGATGCTGGAAGAATGCCTGATGACATCTGTTAAGCATGGTGGAGGTAATGTGATGGTCTGGGGTTGCTTTGGTGCTGGTAAGGTAGGAGATTTGTACAGGGTAAAAGGGATTCTGAATAAGGAAGGCTATCACTCAATTTTGCAACGCCATGCCATACCCAGAGGACAGCGCTTGTTTGGAGCCAATTTCATCCTACAACAGGACAATGACCCTAATCACACCTCCAAATTGTGCAAGAACTATTTACAGCAGAAGCAGGCAGCTGGTATTCTATCGGTAATGGAGTGGCCAGCACAGTCACCAGATCTGAACCCCATTGAGCTGTTGTGGGAGCAGCTTGACCGTATGGTACGCCAGAAGTGCCCATCCAACCAATCCAACTTGTGGGAGCTGCTTCTAGAAGTGTGGGGTGCAATTTCTCCAGCTTACCTCAACAGATTAATAGCTAGAATGCCAAAGGTGTGCAATGCTGTAATTGCTGCAAAAGGAGGATTCTTTGACGAAAGCAAAGTTTGATGTAAAGACAATGTTATTTCAAATACAAATCATTATTTCTAACCTTGTCAATGTCTTGACTCTATTTTCTATTCATTTCACAACGTATGGTGGGGAATAAGTGTGACTTTTCATGGAAAACACAAAATTGTTTGGGTGACCCCAAACTTTTGAAAGGTATTGTGTATATATATATACCAAGACCAACATAACTGACCAAATCCTGTACACTGACCAATATTATAAATATTACCAGTATACAAGGCGGAAATATTACCGCCACACCACAACCACTACCATCACCACCATATTGTTACTGACCCAATCCTGTATACTAAGACCAATAAACCACAGTACCAGATAACAAGTAACAAATAATAACACCATATACTGACTAACACCACCACATACTGAATAACACACCGCTGCTACTGAACATTACCACCATATACTGACTAGCACCACCGCTGCTTCTGAATAACATCCACTATACAAAGATCAATATCACCTCATACAGTCACATAGGGGTAGCCCCAGCTCTACACAGGTTCTGTACACAATATACATTACAGTGCAGTTATATCAGGTGACTCACAGGGGACGCCTTCTCTGATCAGAGTTTTTCATTTTTCATTTTCATCCTGGGCCATTATGAGAACTTCTCCGAGCCACGAATCCATAGAATCTGCCAAACAATCATATAAGGGTCCTCAATCTGGCACCATCCTCATTTCTCTACAAACTGCACATTTGTATTGGCCCCTTTACACCCTCATTTAATGGGTAGATGGCCCCCTGTGTTGTCCCCCTTATAGATGGCCCCCTGTGTTGTCCCCCTTATAGATGGCCCCCTGTGTTATCCCCCTTATAGATGGCCTTCTGTGTTATGCCCCTTATATTGCCCCCTGTGTTATCCCCTTATATTGTCCCCCCTGTGTTATCCCCCTTATAGATGCCCCCTGTGTTATCCCCCTATAAATGGCTTCCTGTGTTATCCCCCTTATAGATGCCCCCCCAGTATTATCCCCCTTATAGATGCCCCTCCAGCATTATCCCCCTTATAAATGCCCCCAATATTATCCACCTTATAGATACCCCCGTATTATCCTCTTTACAGATGGCCCCTGTATTATCCCCCTTATAGATGCCCCTCCCTGTATTATCCCCTTTATAGATTGCCCCCTTATATTATTTCCCTTATAGATGCCCCTGTATTATCCCCCTTATAGATGCCCCCTGTGTTATCCCCCTTATAGATGCTCCCTGTGTTATCCCCCTTATAGATGCTCCCTGTGTTATCCCCCTTATAGATGCCCCCTGTGTTATCCCCCTTATAGATGCTCCCTGTGTTATCCCCCTTATAGATGCCTCCGCTGTGTATTTGCCCTAATAGATGGCCCCCTGTATTATCCCCCTTATAGATGTCCCCCTGTGTTATTCCCCTTATAGATGCCCCCTGTGTTATCCCCCTTATAGATGCCCCTTGTGTTATCCCCATTATACTGTAGATGCCCCCTGTATTATCTCCCTTATAGATGGTCCCCATAAAAAAACACAACTCAACAACGCGATCTCCCGTCCGCTGTCGTCTTTTCTTCTCCCCTGGTACTTCCGACACAGGGAGCATCCCTTACACGTGCTCCCTGTACCAGAAGTTTCAGCCGCTGGTGCACACTGAGCTTACTGGTGCATGCGCCGGCTGGGACTCTCCAGAGAGCCGAGCAGCAGCAGCAGGGGGCCAGACTACCTCTTGTGACTGCAAGCGACACACTGCTTGTGGTCTCAAGAGGGGGAGGGGGGTTGCCGGGTCCTGAACACTGATTCTGTCACCTGACTGGGTAAGTGAGGGCCCAGTCAGGGGACAGCATTGCTAGAGGGGCAGCATTGTCCCTGCGGTACAATCCTTGAGGATCCTGGAGTAATCTACAATGTTGTTCATTACAAGTAGGTACCTGCTACAGATAGCAGCCAGCACATGCTGGCTATGACACAGGCCCAGAACTTGGGGCAAAGCCATACTTTCCCCGCCCGACCCATGCCGTAACTGTATGTCAAGCCAAAAACAAATCAATGTTGGGCTTATATGCGGGTTATGATTAAAACATTAAGTTAGAAATGATTCAAAGGAGTAGTGTCACAAAGAAAACTAGGTATATAGTGAGGCATTATGTTAAATGAAACATATTCTAAATTTACAAGCTTTTCTTGAAATGTATTATTTAAAAGATATAGTCTCACTAATCCCCCATGTGCTGCTTAGTTTCAAAACCTGTTGTCCTTGGTAATGGCCCACCAGGCATCCACTTTCTGGGACGCTCAGTCTCTGTTCAATGCCAGTCACCACATCTGTCCCATTAGTATTGACAGTTGGTTTTCACAACACATGCAGCAAGAGGGATCGTGGGGAAAATGTCTGCACTGTTACATGACAACAGCAGGGTCACAGAGAGGAAACCAGGGAGAAATCAGATGCATAAAGAAGAAAACTGGTACAGTGATGTAAGCTTCTTTACTGAAACAGCACATTTGTACTCCTGTACACACTGTATGTGTATGTGGTGCACATCTAATTATACCTTCTTTTCTTTTTCACAACACCCCTTTAAAAAAAAAAAAGGACATTGCCATGGAGCATGAAGCACAAAGCTCCATACTGCTGACCTGTAGTTTAGTACGTGCATTACAATATACATAAGGACTATGCGAATGGAATTGTCATTTACCATTTACCATAGACCATAGTCTCCACAAACAAGGCAACAGCCGGATCACAATCCAGAGAGGAAACCAGGAAGAAGAATGGTACAGTGATGTAAGCTTCTTTACTGAAAACAGCACATTTGTACTCCTGTGTGTGTGTGTGTATATATATATATAATATATATTATTGTACGCATCTGATTATATCTTCTTTGCTTTGTGACACCACCCCTTTAAGTCTACCTCATTCTTGGAATCTGAATAAATAGCTTATTTTCATTTACATTTCATGTGGCTCTTGGGAATTAGCTTGCTCACAGTTTTAGCTTTTTATCTTGTTTATTTTCCTCCCTCCCTTGAACTACATGAAAGGGATATATTTATTACCTAGGCGGATGGCCCACACCCCATCTGCCACAGTGGCAGAGCGTTAATTATCTAGACATCCGTCTAAACTCTACAGATATATATATATACATATATAGGATTACCCTTTCAGTCACACACTTTACACACCATGTTTTCAGTATCTATGATTAATGTACTGTTGGTGGTCATCATCCTCCAACATACCATCTGCCTAGCAATCCCTGACACTGGTTATGATGATGATGATAATAATAATAATAATAATAATAATATTTAAAAATTGTATTTATTTGTATAGCACCAACACATTCTGCAGTGCTTTTTGTTGTCATTTTGGTTCTTCTCTTGCTCGCTCCACTGTGATTGCTATTACTGGTCTAGCCGATAGGGTGTACATCTGTGCATTCTCTGCAATTTAAAGGATCAGTACATATGTACTGAAAGTGTTTCCCACCTTTTTCTTTCTGGCACTGCGTATTAAGATGCACCATCTGCTCAAGAAACAGTATGCTTTTTCCATGTCCCCATTACTCTTTGTCTGATCTATACCTGTTCTCCTGACAGTAGCCCAGATTTATCAAAGTGTGTAAAACACAAACTAGTGTAAGCTGCCCATAGCAACCAATCACAGCTCATTTTCCAGATCTGGTGAAATGAAAGCTGAGCTGTAATTGGCTGCTGTGGGCAGTTTACAGCAGTTTCTACATTACATAGTTAGGGTATGGTCACACTGAGTAAAACAGGCGGAGTTCCGCGGCGGAATCCCGCCTGTGTCAGTGTGTTATAGCCCGTCTATGGGAGAGCACGCGCTCCCCCATTGCCGCCGCTCTCTGCTCAAAGAAGTGACATGTCCACCTGTTTTAATTAGTGTGAACATACACTTAGATAAATCTGGGAAAGCCTCCTCTGCTTAATCTGAACTACAAGCACCAGGTCTGTCTGGCCCATCTAGCCAGCTGCTACCCACTCTGGAACCACTCTTGGAGTAGCAACCTTGTACCCTGTAACAACAGGCAAAAAGTGAAACAGCCCCACCTGTCTCCCCTCTGTATTACAACCGTCAGTAACCAGGAAAATATATATATATATATATATATATATATATATATATATACTGTATATGTATATGTTGTGAAATGAAAAGAAAATAGAGTCAAGACATTTGACAAGGTTAGAAATAATGATTTGTATTTGAAATAACATTGTTTTTACATCAAACTTTGCTTTCCTGAAAGAATCCACCTTTTGCAGCAATTACAGCATTGCACACCCTTGGCATTCTAGCTATTAATCTGTTGAGGTAAGCTGGAGAAATTGCACCCCACGCTTCTAGAAGCAGCTCCCACAAGTTGGATTGGTTGGATGGGCACTTCTGGCGTACCATACGGTCAAGCTGCTCCCACAACAGCTCAATGGGGTTCAGATCTGGTGACTAAGCTGGCCACTCCATTACCGATAGAATACCAGCTGCCTGCTTCTGCTGTAAATAGTTCTTGCACAATTTGGAGGTGTGTTTAGGGTCATTGTCCTGTTGTAGGATGAAATTGGCTCCAATCAAGCGCTGTCCACTGGGTATGGCATGGCGTTGCAAAATTGAGTGATAGCCTTCCTTATTCAGAATCCCTTTTACCCTGTACAAATCTCCCACCTTACCAGCACCAAAGCAACCCCAGACCATCACATTACCTCCACCATGCTTAACAGATGGCGTCAGGCATTCTTCCAGCATCTTTTCATTTGTTCTGCGTCTCACAAACATTCTTCTTTGTGATCCAAACACCTCAAACTTGGATTCATCCGTCCACAACGCTTTTTTCCAGTCTTCCTCTGTCCAATGTCTGTGTTCTTTTGCCCATCTTAATCTTTTTCTTTTATTGGCCAGTCTCAGATATGGCTTTTTCTTTGCCACTCTGCCCTCAGGGCCAAAATCCCGCAGCCGCCTCTTCACTGTAGATGTTGACACTGGTGTTTTGCGGGTACTATTTAATGAAGATGCCAGTTGGGGACCTGTGAGGCGTCTGTTTCTCAAACTAGAGACTCTAATGTGCTTATCTTCTTGCTTAGTTGTGCAACGCGGCCTCCCACTTCTCTTTCTACTTTGGTTAGAGCCTGTTTGTGCTGTCCTCTGAAGGGAGTAGTACACACCGTTGTAGGAAAGCTTCAATTTCTTAGCAATTTCTCGCATGGAATAGCTTTCATTTCTAAGAACAAGAATAGACTGTCAAGTTTCAGATGAAAGTTCTCTTTTTCTGGCCATTTTGAGCGTTTAATTGACCCCACAAATGTGATGCTCCAGAAACACAATCTGCTCAAAGGAAGGTCAGTTTTGTAGCTTCTGTAACGAGCTAGACTGTTTTCAGACGTGTGAACATGATTGCACAAGGGTTTTCTATTCATCAATTAGCCTTCTGAGCCAATGAGCAAACACATTGTACCATTAGAACACTGGAGTGATAGTTGCTGGAAATGGGCCTCTATACACCTATGTAGATATTGCACCAAAAACCAGACATTTGCAGCTAGAATAGTCATTTACCACATTAGCAATGCATAGAGTGTATTTGTTTAAAGTTAGGACTAGTTTAAAGTTATCTTCATTGAAAAGTACAGTGCTTTTCCTTCAAAAATAAGAACATTTCAATGTGACCCCAAACTTTTGAACGGTAGTGTATGTAGCTGAGGTTGGGGTTGTAATGACACTGGCTGCTTACTAGGGGGGAGGACGTCACCCATAGCAGTGGCCTTTCTATGGTACTACCTGTGTCTCTCAGTAAATAGATACCCCCTGTTCCTACTATAGAGACAAATATGATGACAAAATAAATGTTTAAATACTGGAAGTTAACAAGGATAAGAATAACAACACCTCAAGAAGATAGTAGGTATCATAGATGATGTTATTGATAATGGCACAAACTAATCATAATGATGATGATGGTAGTTAGGAATAAAGCAGAGGATGATGAACAGTAATAAATACATACGGACTGGCCCTAGCTAGCTGTCCCTAACCTTTCCCTAGATCTTCCCTTAAAGTGAATGTACCACCAGGCCCAGACTGAAGCACTGGAGGCGGGCCGACCCACCCTTAGTGGGAGGAAACCCCAGCCCCTCTATGATAGGGTTCCATTGATTCTAATGGAGTCACGTCATGGAGGGGCTGGGGTTTCCTCCCACTAAGGGTGGGTCAGCCTTTCTCCAGTGCTTCAGCCTGGGCCTGGTGGTACAGTCACTTTAAATTCTGACCTAACACCAGAATGCACTGTAAATATGCCTCCCTGCAAATATGAAAACTTTAAACTATCTTTTTTTAGCAAAACCTAAAAAATGAAAAGCAAGCACTAGGACCAAGACATATGCAAAGAAGAGCAGTAACAAAACCACAAGAAATTCACAACAACAAAAAAACACAAGAACTTCACAAAGAAGAACCAAAAACCATCTCAAGTAACTATGACTAGACTAGGGGAGGCGGAGCATGAGGTGGAGCTAAGGTTCGCCTCTCCTGTGGTTACCTCGTGGATCCGGAGCTATGTGATGGCCGGCGGCGCCCTGCGGGAGGAGGCCGAGAGTGGATGCGGGTCCCGGGCTGCTGGAGGGAACTTGGTCGGGGGTGATTGACTGCTGGAGACGGGCATCGGGAGCACACTGGAGGATGGGAGAGCCAGGCGCAGCGTGGTGTCGGATGCGTGAAGACGCGGCCGCCTGCCTGAGGAGCTCACGTGTGCCGCGGTCAGCGTGCCCTGTCATGTGGGGCAGGACACGTCATAAAAGCGGACGGGTGAGCTGTAGAGCACTTCACTTGAAGCGGGGTCCCGGTGAGAGCGGGCCCTGCCTGAGAAACTGCTCTGGCTGTATGCGCCTGCCTGTGAAGCGTTGAGAGGGTAAGCTCATTTGGAGGAAGGATTCTGGCTATATCTCAGGTACCCTCTGACCCTCTGAACTGTCCTGTATTGGGTTCTCCCCCCCCTAGGATGGTTCGGACGCCAGACGATTATGAACTATGCCTGTTGAGGCTGTGGGGGGAGCGGCTGGAAGACCAGGGGGAGACCCGGTGGCAGAGGGTACTCCCCTTGTTTCCCTGATGTGGTGATCCCATTTTTGTGCCAATGGGGACGGCGGTGGCAGCGCTGCCCTATTGGTACTGGGTCTATTGGCCACTATGTGGTGTGTGGAGGAGCGGTCAATGGTGGCTCCACGTGGACTGGGGGAGGGCACTATGGCCAGTTTTAAAATGGAGGAGCTTACGGTTTGAGGAATCTCAGCAATGGTATTCATTATTTGCTTGACACCATCGTATCGTAATCAGTAACATTGCTTCACAGACACGAGTAAAGTGGATTGGCCCGCTCGGTTGGAGATGTGAAGCTATCAACTGATCTCTGCATGTTGTTTATAGTGTCGGTCTTCAGCTTGAACTAATCCCTCTGCTCCGCTACGTCTGATCGGTAACTGGGACTAACTCTTCTTAAACTGCATCGGTGGGGAGGAACTTATTTCAGTACTAACGCTTACATTTTCCCTCTTGATTATAACAGTGGTTGGCAACCCTCACTCCTTAGTGGGTGGGATAAAGACAGCAAGCTCCTAACCTACTCCTTTCACGAGATGGAACGATGGAATAAGTGATCTTGGCGGAAGATGTTTTTCCCTTGATGACTCTGGCTAACTATTACTAATTCTATTATTAATTCTGCCTGCGGAAATAACTTACATGACCTATTGCTCCTTTCCACGCTGGTTTTCCTCGCTTTTTGTTCGCTGGACAAAATCAATCCCTTACTGTGTGACCTGTTCTAGCGCTTTCTTTTTGTCCCCCCAGCTGGGGTTGAGAGCGTTGGAGGGGACTCCCCCTTAGTGGGGAGGAATAATCTTGCGTATACTTTTATTTATACTTTTATCTATGAATGTGTTGCTAAATTAAATGTCCTTTGTGAATCACTGTCTGGGGGGGGTCTGCTAGACTTGCAGAGCGAAGTTGACTGTCACACCAGAGAGATTGCGGTGCTGTGGGTGGGCTGATAGTTAGCCGGGCCATCGTCCCTGCCATTTCTGTGTAACTAAATCTGGTCATAGTGTTCTTGCTTTTTTTGGTCCCTGCATAATGGCTTCTAGGAAAGCTCACAAAAATAGCAGCCCTAAACAAGATGCTAGGAAAAGTCTTGGTAAGATCGATAAACTATTTAACTCTCCTACGGCTGGTAAATCCAAAGACCTGAATAAGAACGGAGGGGATTGCGCCGGGGAGAGGGAGGGGGGAGGTGGTGGGAGTGGAGATGGCCCGCCTCTGTGGTTGGCGGATATCCTTACAGCCATAAGTAAATGTGACAGTTCCATCTCAGCAGTGGCAGAGCAGGTTGGTGCTATTGGAAGTGATATCAACTTGCTACGGCAGGACTTAAGTAATATAAGGGAAAGATTTAGTGAAGCGGAGAATAGGATCAGTGCTTTGGAAGATAACATGGTTAAAATTCAGGGAGAGGTGGAGAGCCTGGTAAGGGATAATGTAGCGCTCAAAAGGAAAGTGGTGGACCTCGAGGATCGCTCGAGGAGGAATAATGTCAGGTTGGTTGGGCTTCCTGAAGGAGTAGAGGGTAGAGGAGTTGTGGAATTTGTTCAAAATTGGCTGGATTCAGTGCTGAGTTCAAAAGAACATCAGATAAAATATAATATAGAAAGAGCACATAGGGTTCCTGCCAAGCCTCCACCTCCTGGAGGGCATCCACGCACGCTCCTTATTAAGTTTCTCTCCTTTCAGGTTAAGGAATGGGTGTTAAGGAGGGTTAGGGAGGCAGGAGAGATTAAGTTCAATGGGAATAGAGTGTTCTTTTTCCCGGATTATGCATACGACACACAAAAAAAAAGGGCAGAATTTATTCAAGTTAAAAAGAGATTGCAACAAAACAACATTAAGTATTCGCTCATTTTCCCAGCTAAGCTGAGAATCCAGTATGAGGAGAGGGCTTGGTTTTTCTCCTCTCCCGCTGAGGCCACCGCATGGTTGACTCACAAGGGACTATGATGAGATAGTTTGTAGTCAGAGGTAACCTGGATTTTGCTCAGGTAGAGAGGCCCTAGGTTTATTCCTCGGGCTATCTGGGGGGTGTGGGGGTGGGGGGGGGGGGGGAAGGGGGGTGGTCGGGGGGGGGAAGGGGGGTGGTCGGGGGGGGGGGGTGGAGGGGGGGGGGTAGGTCAATGGGTGGGTTGGTGTTTGGGGGGATGGGGGGGGTGGGTAAGGGAGGGCATGCATGTCGCCTTTTTTTTTTTTTTTTTTTTTTTTTTTCTTCTCCCTCTTTCTCCTCTTCTATCTCTCTCCCCCTCTCTCCTCCTCTGTCTTCTTCTCTGGGTAAAAGTCTATGGTTCGTATACTGACCTGGAATATTAGAGGATTAGGGGAGAAGTGTAAAAGACTGGCGATTATGAATGTAATCAAGAACTACCAACCTTGCATTGTTGGTCTTCTTGAAACACATTTGGTTGGAGAAACAGTGGCCAAAGTGCACAGACCCTGTTGGGGGGCACAGTATCATGCGACTTTCTCCAACTATGCAAGAGGGGTATCGGTCTTAGTCCATAGGCGAATCAAATGGGTGTTGTTGGATCAGTTGGTGGATAGAGAGGGGAGATTCATCTGCTTGCACTGTCAGGTTGAGGGGTTGGAGTGCACCCTGGCGTTTGTATATATTCCTCCTCCCTTTAGATCAGAGGTCCTTGAACTAGTCTCCGCGTTTGCTAATAGATTTAATGGTTGCCCGCTACTGATTTCTGGGGACCTTAATGTAGTCGCTTGTGAGGAGGCTGACCGCTTTCGGGCCTCTGTCCCTGTCCGGGCCGTTGGTCGGTCCCCTCTCCCCATTTTGCTTCGGGAGCTGGGCCTGACCGACGTCTGGCGGGCAAGGCATCCGGACGCGCGGGCCTTCTCTTGCTGGAACAGATCGAGTAACACGCAGTCCAGGATTGACATGGCCTTGGTTAACACTGAAATGTTTAAATGGGTTCACGATATAAAATATCTGCCTCGCTGCCTATCAGATCATGGTCCGATTTTGGTGGATCTAGATGGGCAGAGACGCAGTCTTAGTCGCACTTTTAAGATTAATGCACATTGGTTACAATTAATAGATGTACCATCTGAATTGGATGTTGAGTTAGAGGAAATTTGGAGGGTTAATTTTGGTAGCGCCCCCTTAAATATTGTTTGGGACGCCTTTAAAGCTATTATTAGGGGAAAATATTTTAATTTAATTCACGGGAAGAAGGCACAATTTAGGAAAGAAGAAATAGAACTTAAAGATAATGTTAAATCTCTGGAAGAGATATTTAGAGGGGACCCGTCACCGGTGGCACAGTATAATTTAACGCAGGGCCAGGAAAAGTTGGATAGCTATCTGTTGGAGAAGGCACGGTCTCAAATGGGGTTCGTGGCCAGGAAAAATTATCTTGAGTCTGGAACTCTCAATAGGGGGCTCATGGGGGTCATCAGGAATCAGAGAGATAATGGGGAAGTCCATGCCTTACGGTTGCCTGATAAATCTGTTGTAAACTCCTCGGGGGATATTCTGAAGGCATTTGGGAGTTACTTTCAGGACATATATAGTTCCAGTGGCAAAGCGCAGGATGAGCATCTGGAGGAATTACTCGAGTCTGCTCTCCTGCCTAGGTTAACACAAGATCAAGGTGAATTGTTAGGGGCCCCTATTTCACTGGAAGAGCTGGAGGGTGTCTTGGCGAAATCTCCGAATGGGTCCTCTCCAGGTCAGGATGGCATCCCATTTGAAGTCTACAAAAGGCATAGAAAGGTCCTGCTCCCGGCGCTACTTCAGGTTTTGGGGGGTTCGATTTCCGGGGGGTCACTCCCCAGGTCCATGAGTGAGGCTGAAGTCATATTGATTTTGAAGGAGGGGAAGGACCCCCTGGAAAGAGAATCCTATAGGCCGATATCTCTACTCAATGTAGATGTGAAGCTTTTTGCTGGAGTGTTGGCCGCGCGGCTTAATAAAGTAGTGGGGGGTCTGATTGGGGAGGACCAGACCGGTTTCATCCCAGGGCGCCAGATTAAGTCTAACTTGAGGAGATTATTTGTAAATATGCAGTTAGCGGGCGGGGAGGGCCCCCACTCCATCCTGTCATTGGATGCGGTCAAGGCCTTTGATAGGGTGGAGTGGGGATACCTCTGGGCAGTGATGGAGAGATTTGGTCTGGGGAGGGGTTTTATTGAGTTGGTCAAACTGTTATATAGAGATGCGAGGGCGACTGTTGCTGTTAATGGACTGCACTCTGCTGTTTTTGAGCTGGGTAGGGGGACTAGGCAGGGTTGCCCTCTCTCCCCCTCACTCTTCGCCCTTAGTATAGAGCCAGTAGCCAATTTAATCAGATTGGATCAGAGTATAGTTGGCTTTGGGGCGAGGGGTGAGGGGGACAGGGTGTCCCTCTACGCAGATGATATGCTTTTGTTTTTACGGGACCCCGCAACGGCTGTCCCCAGAGTCATTGAGTTGATACAGCAGGTGGGGAGGTACTCGGGCCTTGGGATTAATTGGAAAAAATCGGTTTTAATGCAACTGGCTGTGGAGGGCGATCTGTCCTTTCCACAGCTGCAGGTCCTGGGTAGGGGTGAATCCTTTAGATATCTGGGGATACGGATCTGTCAGAACTTGGCAGCCTTCAGTGACCTTAATCTAGCTCCGCTGATTAAAGAGACAGAGGATAAGGTGAAGGTATGGCATAACTTGCCTCTCTCTAGAGCGGACCGGTTGGTGTTACTAAAGGCGGTCCTGCTGCCCAAATTTCTGTATATCTTCGGGGCTGCCCCGGTTTGGGTAGGCCAGAAGGTCTTTAAGAGGATAAGGAATATTTGGAATTTTTTGATTTGGGGGCGCAAACGTGTTCGTATCAAACTAGAACTATTGACAGCTCCTAAGAATAAGGGCGGGCTTGGCCTTCCGTCTATGGAGTTGTATTCATTGGCCTCTCAGGCCTTCTGGCTTCTGAACTGGAAAGATGACCCTTTTTTTTCCCGATTAGGAGAGGGGGCAAGGGACGTCTCTTTAGATATCTTTCAGATCCTTGATGCCGGAATACTAGAAAGGGGAGCAAGAGCTGACTGGCCGATGGTGGTCGCCTTGGTTAGAACTTGGCGGGAAGTAAAAAAATGTTTGGGGCTGGAGGGTTTCTTGAGTCTCTCTCCTCTTTGGGACCATCGGGAGCTGGTGGAGGTTAAGAAGTTAGAGGCTCTTTATGGAGTATTTGGGCGCGACCTGAGGTTGATAACTGATTTAGTGGTTATGGGGAAGGTTAAAACTTGGGAACAGGTCAGGGCAGAATATGGTTTTGCAGATTCCCGCTGGTTTGACTATCTGCGTCTTTCTAGGGCGTTAAGGATGGATCTCAGAAGAACGGAGTATAGGCTTGGAGCAAATATAACGCTGGATAAATTAAGAGGGCTGGGTAGTAGATCTAAAGGGGTCTCAATACTGTATAAATGTTTTATGTTAGAAAAAGAATGGGTTTTTGGGAGCCAGAGCTCCTGGGAAAGGGACGTTGGGATGAAGGTGAACTGGCTATCAGTCTATGGTAACATCAAAAAAGTAGCGCCCTCGGTGAACCATCAACTCATCCAGTTCAATATCGTCCACAGATTATATTATACTCCTTCTTTCCTTAGTAAAATTAAAAAAAGAACTAATAATCTCTGCCCTAGATGTAAAAAGGAGGTGGGAGATCTGGTGCATATGCTCTGGTCGTGTGAGCAGCTGGGTCAGCTTTGGTCCGGAGTTTCTCGGGAGATAACTAAGGCTATAGGCCTGTCCATAGGGGAGGACCTTCGTCTGTTCATTCTGGGGGATACATCGGGACTACCTGTGGGGACAAGCAGGAAGCAGAGGAAATGTTTGCTGAAAATGCTGTTCTGTGCGAAATTATTGATCATGAGAAGGTGGATATCCCCTCAGCCACCCAGTTTAGCGGAATGGGGTCAATGTGTGAAGTGATATGAGTGTGTGAAGTAAGAGGATGAGGGGTCGTTTTGTTTTTTTTTTTGTTTTGTTTTTTTCCTTTCTTTCCTTTTTCTTTCTCTGTGCATGTTCTCTGTTGGGATGGGGAGGGGTTGGGGGAGGGGAGGAAGGGATTATATAGGGAATATATAGATAAATCTGTCTTCTTGAGGATGAGTAAGGAATGTAACCTGTGAGGTACTTTCAGGGCGCCCGATGGACATAGCACTATAGTGGATGTCTGGTGTGTGAATGGGGCCGCGGGGTGGCCGCACGCTTGCCGGGTTGGGGGGAGGGGGGGGTGGCGGGCGGCTTTGGGCGTACCGGCCCGCCAACATAGTGTTTGGAGGCAGACTGGCCAGGGAAGTCGGCCGTGAGAGGGTCGAGTGAACAGGCTGGAATTTATTCGGATTACTGACCACTGTTATGTCATTAAAGTTTGAGTGGAAAATATATGAAATGAACCCGGTCGTTTGGTGGGGACCGCAGTCCATAATAGATGGATGGTGGAAGCCGTTGGATTGGACAGGGCAGTTGTCCACAGGATCCGGCGCGCAGGGTCCGTGGATAACTGGTATGAATGGGTTTTTGTTTTTTTTGTTTTTTTTTTTCTCCGTCTGTGGCCAGTATAGCCCTCACCGGGGCTGGATTGGCAGGATAAGGAGTTGAGATCGGTTGTGGTTATCTGAGCAAGCTGATGTCTGCAGCCGGCACTGTGTAGAGGTGGAGGGGGTGGGCTCTGGTCTTGTCTGCCCGTCTCCCCTGGCCTCGGCGCGGCGGGGGTGTGGCTACTCCGCAGCCTGGTGGGTTGAGTGTTTTAAAATAAGTATAGGGTGGGTGGTGGGATAGGTAAGATAGGTGTAGAGAATAAAGGGGCGCCCTGCAGGTTTTACCACACGGAGGAAAAGGTAAAATTTGTAATTATCGAGGAATGTTTTGTAACTGTACCTACAGATTGGGATTGTTGCTCTATGGCGTTTTAATGTGATTGTGGGGTTGGGATAGGGGGGGGGGGGTTTGGGTTTGTCTGTGTTTAAATATTAAAATACTAAATAAAATAAATTTAAAAAAAACTATGACTAGACTAGAGCATGACACTAGATATACTTGAGGGCCTCCATCGCATATTTGAACAGTCTGTTCAGCAACAGACAACAACAGGGATTTTTAAAGAGAGGCAAACCAATCAGGAACTTGCTCTAAACTATGCATTGCTGGCAGTCAAATTATCTGATTCAGAGCAATGGTTCAGCTGTGAAACAGCTTCATAGCATATGTCCCAAATAGGCTAATAGGAGAAGACAGAATAAAAGGAAGATCCCTTCTATCTGTAACATTGTGTTATTCTTCATTCGGATATTCCTGATGGATATCACTGAAACAAATAATAATAAATTGTGTTCCAGAGCTTAATGGTGCGTTCACACCTACAGGATCTGCAGCTGATTTTCTGCAGCAGAATTCATTTAAATAACTGAACACAGCATCAAATCTGCTGCAGATCTGCTGCAGATCCTGTAGTTGTGAACGCACCCTAACACTGTTTATTTTAGGAGTTAGTTTAATATGTCCTTAATATGTATTACAAGTCTCTGCTAAAAAATTATTTTTCATGTTTAGTGACTGCAGGACTATTGGTCTTTTAACCCTTTGAGGAACAAGCCCAAAATGACCCAGCCAATTTTCATTTTTGCTCTTTCGTTTTTTTTCCTCCTTCCTTTCTAAGAGCTCTAGCACTTTCATTTTTCTATCTACAGGGCCACATGAGAGATTACTTTTTTCAGGAAAATGTATTTTGTAATGGTGCCTTTCATTCTACCATAACATGTATAATGGAATCCCCAAAATATTATTTATGAAAATATAAACTAGTGAAATTGGAAAAAAGAATGCAATATGGTAACTTTTGGGGGGGTTCCTGTGTCTCTGTAATGCACTATACGGTAAAAGCGGCATGATAACATTAATCTATAGGTCAGTCCGAAAACAACCATATGCAGGTTTATACAGATTTTCTAATGTTATATATATAATTTTTTTTTTTAAGAAATCTTTTTTTTTTTTTTTTTTGCAATTATTAATAAAATGGCCCTATTGTGATGCTTAAAACGGTGTAACAGGCGCTCTGCTCATTGAGCCTGCCTGTGGCAGACTCAATGAGCAGATTGCCAAATAGACCTCCTCCCTCTTCTTCATGAATAATCTTTGCTGCTCAGCCTTCTGCTCACTCAACTGTTAGCCAGTGTCTCTGATTGCAGATCAGTCCGCTGTAGGCGGTTTATGTTTAGAAGAAACACTCAGATATAGTTGAATCCCCTAGCCCAAATGTGTTGGAGCTGTGGTGTAGGGGTAAATAACCTGTCTAGAGACCAACAACTGTTTTTTCCCTTGTTAGATTCCCCTGATGAACATGAGATGTAGTTAATTATTTCTCTTTTTTCTCATCATTGTACCATTTTCAAAAGTGTAAACAATTCACAATCAGGTCAATGTTAATTTTATTTCTCTTTTTTTCTCATCATTATATAAAATAATGCCGCCTTTACATGGAACGACTATCGTTCGAATTTTCGCAATAATAATCGTTCCGTGTAAACACAGCAAACGATCAAACAATGACTTAAGGCCCTATTCCACGGAATGATTATCATTCGTATTCATCCGATATCGGCCGCTACGGACGATAATCGTCCCGTGGAATAGAGTGCAACGATCAGCCGCTTGTTTTTCAACATGTTGAAAAAGAAGCGACTCATATAGCAGCGATCTGCTGCCGTCGCTCCGTTAAATAGGAGCGTCGGCAGCAGACGCTGCTATATCCTATGGGCTGCCCGGACGATCAGCGATCCCCCGAGCAGCCCCCTCCCGCACTCACCCACTCGCTGCAGCCGCGTCGAATAGCGGCGGCAGCGAACGGGGAACGAGGAGCAAACGAGTGCTGAGAGCGCTCGTTTGCTCCTCTAAACGACCGGTGTAATAGGCCCATAAGAAATCGTTCATTTAGATCTTTCAACTTGTTCTCAAATCGTCGTTCGCTAAAAATTCACAGATCACTTTGTGTAAACAGTCTTTCAAAGATTCACCCTAAAATGTGAAAAATGGGCTTAAGCGATCTTAAAAAAGATCGCAATAAAAAATTTTCTTACGAGTCTTCTAACGATTTTTCTAATGATTTAATGATCGTTGCTTCAAAATCGTTAAACCATCGATTGGGCAAATTATCACATCGTGTAAACGCAGCATAACTGAATTTTAAGACTAATTTGGACCTGATTAGGAATTCTTTGCACTTAAAAATGATACAATAATGAGAAAAAAATAAATTACTATATTTCATTTCCATCAGGGAAATCAAACCAAGGGGAAAAACTGGTGCTAGTCTCTAGACAGGTTATTTACCCCTAGACTATGGCTCCAAAACTTTTGGGCTAGGAGATTCAACTATCTGAGTGTTGCTTTCAGACATAAACTGCCTACAGTGAACAGATCTACAATCAGAGACACTGACTGAAAGCTGAGAGAGCAGGAGGAAGAAGGAGGAGGGAGGAGGAGTGGTGAGGCGTGCCAGAGTGTGGCACAAACACGCTGAGACACAACCCCTCTTTGACTCTTCATTACTCCAAAGAATTATGCCAACTACAACACATTGTCACGGCCTAGGATAGGGCCCGGTTGCTGACAGATTCCCTTTAAATCTGAATATAATGTCAGCTAATAAGAACTGTATATAAAGTTATCTTGTCAATCAGCCCAAACTGTTTACTTCATTGTATCTCGCAGTCATAGAGATATATAGAGAGTTATAATGGTTTAAAGATAGATAGATAGATAGATAATAAAGATATATACAAATACAAAAGCACAATATGGACAATAGTATTGAGACGTACTACACATTACACTTGTAGGAGCTGTCAGTACATCCTATTTTAAATCCATAGGAATTAATATGAAGTGAACTAAATTGGACATTTGCATTAGTACACGTATGGTGATGATGGAGGAATGGACGGCACTGTTACAATGTGCACGGCGGTGCCGATCAGATGATATGGAAATCTTATTTGAGTATTTATAGTGTTACAGTCGAAAAAGCCCAGTATTTTCCAGAGCATGCAACATGGTGATCCATGCAGATCTTAACCCCTTAACGACCCCTTAACCCCTTAACCACCACGACCACGCGCTGCGTTCCCGCTCTGAACCGCCACGGTCCCAGCTGCAGCACGTAGCCCGGGGCTGCGGCTATTAGCGGGCACAGTCCGATCGCCGTGCCTGCTAATAAAGTAATCAGATGCAGCTGTCAAAGTTGACAATTGCATCTGATTACTTACTTCTGCCTATCTGTGGTGGTCTAGTGGCAGAGATTGCCCGCCCCCCCCCCCCCCTGCAACGTTGTCCCGGAGGAGCGATCGCTATGTCTTCACCCGGCCAGGGTCTACGCCGTAATGGCGCTGATCCCGGCTCGGGACTCGAATGCTTTCAGCTGCAGCAGCCGAAAGCAATCGAGTGCCTATCTCATTGATTTATGCTGTGCGTATACTAGAAGTCACCCAGGGGGGCTTCTAGTATAAGTGTATATATAAAAAAAAAAAAAAAAAAAAAAAAAGTGTCATTATTAATAAAAAAAAAAAAAAAAACACCCCTAATGAAAAATTGAATCACCCTTCTTATAAATAAAAATAAACAAATAAATAAACATGTTTGGTATTGCCACATGCGTAATCGCACCATAGTATTAATTTATTATATTCCTGATCTTGTATGGTAAATGGCGTAAGCTCAAAAAAATTCCAAAGTGCAAAATTGCACATTTTTGGTCACATCAAATCCAGAAAAATTTTAATAAAAAGCGATCAAAAAGTCACATATGCGCAATCAAGGTATCGATAGAAAGAACACATCATGGCGCAAAAAATAAAACCTAACACAGCCCCATAGACCAAAGGATAAAAGCGCTATAAGCCTGGGAATAGAGCGATTTTAAGGAACATATATTTGTTAACAATGGTTTGAATTTTTTACAAGCCATCTCATAATATAAAAGTTATACATGTTACATATCGTTATAATTGTAACGACTTGAGGAACATATATAATAAGTCAGTTTTGCCCCAGGGTGAGCGGCGTAAGAACAACGTTTTTTTTTTTTTTTTCACCACACATTGAATTTTTTACTGCTTTTGCAGTGTACTTTATGAAAAAATTCAGCCTGTCATTGCAAAGTAAAATTAGTGTTGCAAAAAATAAGGGCTCATATGGGTCTCTAGGTGATAAAATGCAAGTGCTATGGCCTTTTAAGTAAAAGGAGAAAAAAAACTTAAGTGCAAAAATCGAAATTGGCCCGGTCCTTAAGGGGTTAATATTAGAGTACATTAGTGCATTGTTGTTTCTTTTATTTTACACTTGCAATATTGAGCCTTTTATGACATCAGACAATTTTTTGAAAAAGCAGAATAAGTTTAGGGCCTTAGCAGTGTAAACAAGTGCTCATCTCAGTGTTTACACATAACGATTATCGTGCGAATTTGCGCAATAACGATTGAATTCGAACGATAATCGTACGTGTAAACGCAGCGAACGATCAAACGACGAACGAGAAATCGTTCATTTTGATCTTACAACATGTTCTCAATAGTCGTTCGCCAAAAATTCGCAGATCGTTCCGTGTAAACAGTCGTTCGCCGATTTAACCAATGTGTGAGATAGGCTTAAGCGATCACAAAAACAATCGCAAAATGATTTTCCGTATGATATAATGTACCGTCTAAACGCTGATCGTTATGAAAAAAAAAATCGTTACTCTGACATTGTTAATCGTACAATCAGGCTAATTATCGTTTCGTGTAAAGGCAGCATTAGGGTCCATTTACACAGAAAGATTATGTGAGAGATTGCTTGCCAAAAATTTGAAGCCAAAGCCAGGAACAGATTATTAACAGAGAACGGGTCATAAAGGAAAGCCTGAAATTTCTCTTCTTTTCAAATCCATTCCTGGCTTTGGCTTCAAATCTTTGGCAGATAATCTTTCTGTGTAAATGGACCATTAGGTTACAAAGCATTTATAAGGGTCAATCAACTGTATAGCCCTTTCTGGCAGTTAGTTAAACATTTGCAGATTTATTGAAGTATCAGCATGAGCCAGTGCATCATCATTATTCTGTCCTGTAATGTTAATTGACCGTATTGAATGAAACTGTAAATAAATTGAGGTAGGTAGGAGATTTTGACTCCTTTGGGAACAGTTATTGTTAAAGCTTTTTGCTCAAATTTTAACTGTAGCAGGATATATCTCCATATGAGTAGTCATCAAGTTCAGCACTGGCAATGTGCAATGAACTCATTTATAGAATGGTTCCGCCTTTGGTCTTTGGAACAGGGTTGCATATTATCGTCTATGGCTGTGAAGCCTTTAAAAGTGTTGGAATTGTTAAACCTTCCTTAAGTAAATTTTTTCGTTCCTTGCCAGCGTAATGCATTGGTACATTCCCCTACATAAGAAACACTTTGGCCCTATTGTGTACTAATGTGTTTGCGGCCATATTCTGTTCAAAATGTGGGTCTGGACTTTTCACTACATTTATTATGTTTTTTTAAACACTAGAAACACTCTTCTGATGGGTTCAAAGAGGGCTTGGCCTCTGCATAAAGGTAGTATGGCTTACAGTGTACCTGTTTTAAAACTTAAAAAAATCTAAATCAACAGTAGATGTGATATAAAGCAAGTTTGCAATTTACATCCATTATTTTATTTATTTATTTATTTTTGTTATCATGGAAAACACGGCACTTCCTGTTTTTCTGAGTCTAAACACAAGGGGGAGATTTATGAAAGGGTGTAAATATACACCTGGTGTAAACTGGCCACAGCAACCAATCACAGCTTCTCTTATATTTTACCAGAGCTAAAAGCTGAGCTGTGATTGGTTGCTGTGGTCAGTTTACACCAGGTGTATATTTACACCATTTCATAAATGTCCCTCAGGGAGTCCTGTGTTTCCCAGGTCATCTGAGCGTTCATAGAGAAGGCAGTCATGTGATTGATGGACACATTGAGCCGTGACTCTCTGTACTGACCAGGACTTCATGGGGGGGGGGGATTTATGAAAACCGGCGTACAAATACACCGGGTTTATATAAGGCCACGCCCCCTTTTCCACGGCAGGATTCACTAAGAGGCCCATGTGTCTTAGGGAATCCGGCCAGGCAACCTGTGCCCAGCGTACTTAGAAACATAGAAGATTATGGGTAGAAGAACACTGGGTCCATCTTTCCTTTCTTATTATCTTAGAATAAATATATATTTATTCCAGACATGTTTGAATTCTACTATTGTAGATTTACCAACCACACCTGCTGGAAGTTCGTTACAAGTATCTACTACTCTTCCCCCCAGATAACCTCTCACTGTGTCCTCTTGTTTTTTAGCTCAGTTTTTTTTACTAAAAACACTTCCCTCCTGAACCTTATTTAGTCCTTTAACATACTTAAAGGTTTCAATCATGTTCCCCCTTTCCCTTCTTTCCTCCAGACTATACAGATTCAAATCCTTAAGTCTTTCCTGATATGGTTTATGCCTCACACCCTCCACCATTTTTGTAGCCAGTCTTTGTAGCCCGTCTATTTTATCAATGTTCTTTTAGATGAGGTTTCCAGAACTGGACACAATATTCCAGATGTGGTCTCACAAGAGCTCTATACAGCGGGATCACAATCTCCTTCTTCCTACTGGTTATACCTCTAGCTATACACCCCAGCATACGATTTGCTTTCCCCACTGCCAGGTTGCACTGGTGACTCATTTTAAGGCTGTTAGAAATCACTACCCCTAAATCCTTCTCTTCTGAAGTCTTACCAACACAGTACTGCCGATGTGATACTCGGATAGAGGATTCCTCCTCCCCAAGTGCATTATTTTACATTTGGAAACATTGAACTTCAATTTCCAATGTTTAGACCACTTATCTAGCAAAGCTAAATCCTTTCCCATATTACTGACACCTTCAGGAATATCAACCCTAATGCACACTTTTGTGTCGTCAGCAAACAGACAAACTTTACCTACCAAACCTTTTCCTATGTCACTTACAAACATATTAAAAAGAATAGGACCCAGAACAGACCCTTGTGGCACACCACTTTTAACCAGTCTCTGCTCGGAATATACACCATTAACAACAACCCTTTGATATCTATCCTTCAGCCAACCACAAATCCACTGAACTATCCAGGGATTAAGTCCAATTTTCTCCAACTTCTCTATCAGCTCTTTATGGGGACCTGTATCAAAGGCTTTGCTGTCCAGATAGGGGATATTCACGACATCACCTTCATCCAGCACTTTTGTGACATAATCAAAGAAATCAATTAGAGATGAGCGAATCTCAAGCATGCTCGAGTCCATCCGAACCTGAACTTTCGGCATTTGATTAGCCATGGCTGCTGAGGTTGGATAAAGCCCTAAGGCTATGTGGAAAACATAGATATAGTCATTGGCTGTATCCATGTTTTCCAGACAACCTTAGAGCTTTATCCAACTTCAGCAGTCACCGCTAATCAAATGCCAATCGTTCGGGTTCGGATGGACTCGAACCCAACCCTGTTCGCTCATCTCTAAAATCAATTAGATTAGTCTGACATGATCGGCCCTCAGTAAAGCCATGCTGGTTTGGATCTATCAAATTGTTTATTCTTAGGTGATCCATTATCTTCTTTTTTAGAAGCGTTTCCATCATTTTTACTACTACAGATGTCAGGCTCGCTGGCCTGTAGTTACTGGGCTCCCCTTCTTGTGGATTGGTATAACATTGGCTGCTCTCTAATCATCCGGGACATCTCCTGTTAGCAGAGATTGGTTATACAGATCTGTCAGGGGCACAGCAATCACAGATCTGAGTTCTTTAAGAACCCTGGGATGGATCCCATCTGGACCCATTGCCTTATTCAACTTTAAACGGGCAAGTTCCTCTGCAACTTCAGCCTCTGAAAATAATGGAGCTGAACTCATATAGCTGGAGGCAATGCTGTGTCCAACCATCCTGCGATTGTGAAGGCCTCCTTCTGAGAACACTTAGCAAAAGCAACCATTCAAATAGTCAGCGACCGCCTTATCTCCATCAATAAACGTATTTTCCCCATTACTTATTTTAGTAATGCTGCAGTTTTTCTTCTTCTTCTTCTGGTTACATATATATATATCTAAAGAAGGTTTTATTCCCCTCCTTAACAAATTTTGCCATTTCTTCTTCTTTTGAGGCTTTAGCAGCATTTATAATCGGCTTTGCCTCCTTCTGTATAATTTTATACATCTCTCTGTCAGATACATTTCAAGTCTGTTTATACTTCATGTAGGCTGCCTTTTTATCTACTTCCAGCAGGTGTAGATTTGGATCATGATTTATGCCTGCGAGCAGGTGTAAATCATGATAAATTAGGCCACACCTCCTCCCTACCTTGTCACGTCCCCCACCTCCAAGCTCCCCCAACCCGCCCATCATGTGAGCGGGGCATACGGCAGGCATACGCCAGGGAGAAGGAGCGAATCTGCACCTTCTCCCTGGCGCACGCCTCGTGTCATAAATGTCCCTCCATGTGTTTAATTAGTGTTTTTCAACCAACTAAAAAGCTGCCTGCAGGAGACTGCACTTGGATTTCTGGTAAGTATAGCCTTTTTTACAGCATAATAACAACAATTAAAATAAAGAATGAAGAAGAATGAATGAAGTTATAATGACAGCTACACTTTAACGTGTGACACTTTGCATCAAAAATTCACCAAAATCAGGCTTAAGATTGTGGCACAGCTTAAGCAAAATAATAGTTGGTCTAAAATTTAAGTAGACAGTCTTCAGATGCAATTGATAAATCTAAATTTGAAGTCTGTCTACTCTTAAGGCCCAGATTTATTAAGGGGTATAAAATATATACTGGTAATAAACTGTCCACAGCAACCAATCACAGCTCCTCTTTCATTTTACTAGCGCTGAAAGCTGTGATTTTATGGTATGTATTTAGACCCACTGGATCAGTGTTTTGTTTTTTACTTTGCAACCAAATTTGCCTGCTATAATCTGAAGGTGTTACCGTGCTGTTGGATCATTGCTTTTTAGCCTTGTTTTTATGTCTTGACCAAGAGCTTTGGAACACATTTTCAGATTAAAATATGCTTCTTTCTCATCCAACTGTGTTGTTTGCGTTTAACAGTAGAATAGAGGATTTGCTTCATATGAGGATTTGTTGCTCTACACATTACATGCACACCATGCAATCAAACTGTATAAATACATAAGTAATCATATGTGTTACTTCAACAAAATCCTGAGGCATCAGTGTCTGGATAGAAAGGCTTATTAAACCTTGGCTCGGGGAATTCAGTACTGTGCTCTTACACACTTGAAACCAGTAGTCATATTCTCATGAATAAACATGATTATGCCCCATGTTTTGTTTCAGCCTAAATTTAGAAATGGTAGGTGATAGATACAGCAGAATGCTTTTATCATTATAATTATTCTCTCTTGACGATGCTGTGATATGTTTAAATCTATATACTGTATAATACTTGTGTAAAAGATATTAAGCATATGATGTATTGTACTTGGAGGGCTGGCTTCTGTTTTGTGTGGGCCCTCGGACAACGGAGCCTTAGTGGGCCCCTTTTTTAGAATAACACTGCAGCAGTAAAACAGCTGACACCTAATTTAATCGCTGGGCACCTGCTGTAATTGCACCAGGGCCCCTGCAGCTTTCAACCTTTGCATTGCAGAGATTAAAAGCAGTGAGTGATACCTGCAAGAATAACCAGCATGCTGAGGTAAAACCTGCGGCGTAGCTCACCTTGCACTGTGGGTTCTAGTTGCTGCATGTTGATGAGATAGAAATTAAGTTAAAATTCAATCCACTACACTGCTACTGTATACCAAGACCAGTATTAAGAATAATACCAGTATACATGGGACAAATATTAAACACTCAAGATGCATCCATGTATATAGTGGTACTAAATTAAATATATATATATATATATATATATATATATATATATATATATGTATATATATATTATATTACCAATTATGACAGTGATCCAGTCACTCACAGGGGGTGTCTTCTCTCATCAGAGTCTCCCACCTTTCTTTTTCATCAAGCCCAGGTCATGACTGGCAGAATCTGCCTCCTCTGCTCCCTCCATATAATACTACGGTCCCCTTTATGCCCCCATATAATAGTTAGATTCCTTTTATACCCCAATATAGTAGTTATATCCCTACTGTGTCCCCATATAGTGGTTATGTTCCCACTGTGCCCCTATATAGTATATATGTCCTTTTTGTGCACCCATATGATAAGGTCCCTTCTGTGCCATCATATAGTATTTAGGCCCCACTGTGCCACCATAATAGAAGTCAGGTACCCTCTGTGCTCACACTGGGTAGTTAGGCCTCCTTTGAGCATACGTATAGTAGTTATGCCCCATATAATTCTTAGGTGTCTTTGTGGATCCAAACAGTACCTTCTTTGTGCAGGTGGGCCCCCAAGTAGATAGTATCCCCCATGTACAATAGCTAGCCACCTTCCAGTAGTTAGTCCCTCTAATAATTATTATACATCATGTAGGCTTCCCACCTAGTAGTTAGCCCCTCCTCCCTGGGTAAAAAGTATCCTCCATGTAGGTCATTCTACTGTAGGTTGTTGTCTGGTAAATGGCCCCATAGTAAATAATAAACAATACAACATGGAGCTGCTGCACCTCACACCATAATAAACAATGTTCCTTTTGTAAGTAGCCTTTTCATGTAGGCTTCTTGTCTGTACATAGCCCAGCAGTTGATTGCTCCACAGAAGCGACGCTGGAGATCACTGCGTAATACTGTAGCCTCTTATGACCAGAGGCATAATGCTACCTGCTGCACAAGAGTGATTTCTTAAAGGCAAGCTAATGGTTTCTCTCTCTGTCAATTATATCACAGCATAATTAACTGTGAATGCTCATAAAAAGCGCTAACAGTTAAAGGAATAATCTAAGAGCAGAGGATTGTCAGAGCAGGGAGCCAATTGCTAACAGTGCTTACAGTTAAAGGAGGAGCACTCTGTTGGATTTACTGGGTGCTTACACTAACCCTGCATAGTGTTATTATTCCCTTCTATAAAGGACTCTAATTAAAACAATAGAAAACATAAAATCTTCCATTGCATATAAATGTCCAAACTGTGCATGCACAACTCATCTGTAGGGTACATAGGGAAAGCAGTCTGTATCTGTGGCACAGGGGCAGCAGAAAGGTCATTGACAGTCAATAAAAGGAGGGTCAGCGAGGTTTACAAGGGTCAGGCAAAGACAACATCAGGTAAACATGCACAGGTCAGATACAGGATAGCAGATCAGGAACACAGGTTAATGGACGAAGCAGTCTTAAATAGGTAATGGCAGGGATAGATAAAAGACACATTAGAGACATACACACTGGCCATTTAAGTTACATTTAGTGAACAGACACAGCCCCAGACCAGAAACTACAGCTATAATAATAAAAGAAGCAGAAGAGAGAACACAGGAGGAAGGAGGCAGAGCAGAGACCAGAGACATGGTGACAGAGCAGCGATCATGGCACAGCAGCAGCATGTACTAGGATATGCCACACGCAGGCAGATGCCAACCACTGCTGTTACACAGAGAAGATAGCATGGAAGTAGGGGAAGCTCCCTTGCACAGGTGTGTCGATTAAAACAAGACAGGGATCTGTGAACATAGAAAGAGAGACGTGCACCATAGGATAGCATAAAAGCTGCAGCTGACAGGCCATGATTTGCAGTGAACAACAAAAATAGCAAGTGGGAAAGCCAAGTCTGTAGAGTGGGACCAAGCGACTGGTAAGAGTGATATCTGTCCGAAAAAGAAACCTATGTTTTGGCTCAAGCCTCACTCTCAGGAAGTCACAGGTAGCTTCACATGTACCGTATCGCAGCGGATTTGACTAGACGAATGAACGCAGCATCAAATCTGCACCATCAAATCTGCTGCAGATCCGCAGCCAATTTTGCGGTGCGGATTTAATACTGTGTTCATTCATTTAGTCAAATCTGCTGTGGATCTGATGCAGATCCGCAGCAGAAAATCAGCTGCGATACGGAACATGTGGAGTTACCCTTAGGGCCGGTTCACACTGAGCAAACACGGCGAATCCCGCCATGCTCAGTGTCCTGCTGTTAAGTGAATGGAGAGCTCGTCCGCTGCCGCCGCTCTCCGCTCGAAGAATGAACATGTTCATTCTTTGAGCGGAGAGGAGAGGGAGCGGACAGGCGCGCACTCTCCCATTCGCTTAAAGCAGGACACTGAGCACGGCAGGAATTTCGCTGTGTTTGCTCAGTGTGAACCGGTCCTTAGGGTGCGTTCACACATACAGGATCTGCAGCAGATTTGATGGAGCAGATTTGAAGTTGCAGATTCAATGCAAAGCCACTTTGGGCCATCAAATCTGCTGCAGATCTGCGGCAGATAATGTACGTGTGAACACACCCTAAGGGTGCCTTTACACACACCGGATCTGCAGCAGATCCGCAGCAGATTTGATGGTGCAGATTTGATGCTGTGTTCAGTTATTTAGATCAAATCAGCTGCGGATCCGATGTTTGTGAAGGCACCCTTATGCTAAGTCCTTTTTGGGACTAATGGAATGTAAAAAGGTTGGGGATGGCCACCACCAAGATGGACTGTTCCTGTGTTACCTTGTTAAACTTGGTGAACTGGCAGGTAGAGTACTGATGCCTTCCTATTATACAGAAATTCTATGAAATACTTGATTACTGTGTACCATAAAGTTTGCTGCATTTTCATTATGTGCCCTTCTGACATTTTTTCCACACCACTATACCTCCTGCACTTCACAGAAAAAAAACTCAATTTCCAACATAGTGTTGTTCTTAGCCCATGCACTGATGCACGCTGCATGGTAGTGATATTGCATTACATACAACTTGCATTGCACAGCAGCATTAATACATCTCACCCATTGTGTATTTTCAGTGTTCCCCCTACTATAGTCCACAGACAACAATCATAGCTATAGAGAAACTTTAGTTTAGTGTGCATTTCACCATACCTTTTTAAGTAGCTGAAAAATTTCACAAGGATTTTGCTAAATTCTTTCTTTTATGAATTCATTTTCTAAGGACTTTAAAATCTAAGCATCAGTCAGAAATATTTTATTGGCATCATCCATGAATTATGTATATACTGTTACACATTTAGACTTACTAATCACTGATGTTAGTAACAGGGGAGAGCGTGACAACCATTCATTCTTCTTCCTGAGAAATAGCAATGGAATAGCTGTCGGCATAGTACAGGCTATGTGTATACTATCAGGGCCAAACAGCTGTATAAATAAACCTATCATATCATAATACATCACTAAGAAACATTTTCTTTATTTTAACGCTACGTTCACACCACGTAAGAACCGAAGTAATCACGTCAACAACGGCCGTGATTATTATGGTACTTACGTAATGCTGCATCTGAGGGAATCCCGGCCGATATTCCATTTTAATCCACTTTTTTCTCTAACACAGCAAATACTAACTGAGAAATACAACTCAATATTTGTCCCCATATTCCAATGTTTCTAGAAACCCTCCATATGTGGCTGCAGTGCGTCACCTGACTCAATCACAGGCCTCAGACAAGACAGAGGCCTGTTGAATTTTGAGGCCTTTTTTTATTTAGGGTTTTTTTTTTCCAGCCATTATACCATGTCACAAGGGCCTTGCGGTGCCAAAATATTCGTGTAAGACAAGTTGATGTTTTCATCGGGACCCTTCTGGAGGAGGACATGTGACACCCTGATAATTTTTTATTTAATTTATTATGAAGTGGTAAGAATAAAAAACACAATTTAGCAGTGATATCTATTTTTATATAGTGTTTGTTATAATTCATGACATTTATACCATAAAAACTTTTTGTGTTTCACTGTTAGGGTACAAACACACACACCGTATACGCAGCAGATACGCAGCAGATCTAATCTGCTGAGTATTTGTTGCATATTTGCTGCATATTTGCTGCGAATCACAGCAGTAAATACGCTGCGTATACAGTGTGTGTGTTTATACCCTTAGGGTACATTCACACTTACCGGATCCGCAGCGTATTTTCTGCTGCAGATCCGCAGCAGATTTTATTTAAATAACTGAACACAGCATCAAATCTGCACCATTAAATCTGCTGCAGATCTGCTGCGGATCCTGTAGGTGTGAACGCACCCTTAGGGTAAGACTTAGAATAAAAGTCTCTCAGCTATACCTGGGTCTTGCCAAATTGGTAAAGTAGTGTAACAGCTGCAGCCTGCTGCCAATATCAACCACACATGAGACCAAGCCAGTGTTCAAGCTGATTCTGTTTATTATGGGAACAATCCTTATGCTACGTTTACACGAAACGATTATCGGGCGAATTTTCGCGATAACGATCGAATTTGAACGATAATCGTACGTGTAAACGTGACGAACAATCGAAAAAATCGTTCATTTTGATCTTTTAACATGTTCATAAATCGCTGATCGTTCAGTATAAATAGTCGTTGCGCGATAGTCCGCCCGCAGCCCCGCCCGCCGCCCGGCCCCCCGCTCGCAGCCCGCCCCCCCCCCCGCTCGTCCGCAGCCCCCTGCGCCAATCAATGCAAGGCAGCACTGATTGGCTCCTCTTCAGCCAATCAGTGCTGCTTTGCATTGATTGGCTGAAGAAGGGATCCGGGAATTTCAAACGGCTCCTCTTCAGCCAATCAGTGCAGGTAACGTATGCTCGTGGTCAGGGGCGATCGGAGCTTTGGTGGGGGGGCAATCGGAGCGGCGGCGGGGGGCAATCGGAGAGGTGGCGGTGGGTGGCGATCTGAGCGGCGGCGGGGGACGATCGGAGCAGCGGCGGGGGGCGATCGGAGCGGTGGCGGCGGGGAGGGAACGGAGCGGCGGCGGCGGTGGGCGATCGGAGCGGTGGCGGGGCTGGCGATCGGAGCGGCGGGGATGGCGATCGGGGCGGCGGGGATGGCGATCGGGGCGGCGCAGGGGGCTGCGGTTGACCGTGGGGCCGGGCTGCGGATGAGCAGGGGGCCGGGCTGCGAGTGGGGGGGGGGCGGGCCGGGCTGCGAGCAGGGGGGCGGGCTGCGGGCGGGCCGGGCTGTGGGCGCGCCATCGCAAAACGATTTTTCCGTACGATATATTGTGCCGTCTAAACGCTGATCGTTATAAAAAAAAAAAATCGGTACTTCGAAATGGTTAATCGGGCGATCGGGCCAATTATCGCTCTGTGTAAACTTAGCATTAGGGTCCATTTACACAGAAAGATTATCTGACAGATTATCTGCCAAAGATTTAAAGCCAAAGCCAGAAACAAACTATAAACAGAGATCAGGTCATATTTCTCCCTTTTTTTTAAATCCATTCCTGGCTTTGGCTTTAAATCTTTGGTAGATAATCTGTCAGATAATTTTTCTGTGTGAATGGATGTTTAGTTTATATCTTAACAGAAAACTTCAAAATGTAGGAGGAGTCATTGTATCAGTGTCCAGCCTCCCTAGCTGTTATCTATTGGCGAAGACTCCCAGTCCAGACCTTGAATTAAAGCAAAGAGCATAAAATAACAAAATTACCATAGCCATAGAACATAGTAACAGTGCGGGAGGGGCCTTTCCCCGCAGCTGCTTGCAGAGCGTTACAAAAAGCAAGTATACATTTTAAGAATATAACACATATAAAATAGACTGTCAACTCCACACTCACCAAGAGTGAGCAGTAATATTTTTTATTTTTTCGCCAATGAAGTTATGTGAGGGCTGATGTTTTTAGTGATACACTTTCTGGGTACATGTGATGTTTTGATTTCTTTTTTTTATATTTTTTAGGGAGCAGGATTAACAAAACATTGTCATTTGGTTAGTTTTTTATTTATTTTTTCGATGATGTTAATCAGGCGGGATAAATATTGTAATTACGGATTGTAATTACAGATATCAAATATGTGTATTTTATTTATTATTTATTTATCTGTTTATTTATTTCTACTTGTATGTCGTGTTTTTTTACAATTTTTTTTTTTGTCATCTAACGGTTAGAAACTGACTCCATGAGGATGGTATGAGGGCCCGAGGTTCACAGATGGGGGTTGTGCTCACAGCCCGACACCATGCAGAAAGCTTGGCTTTGCCAGAGAACACCAAGATTGGCAAATTCGCCACTGGTGCCCTGTGCTCTTCACAGATGAAACTAGGTTCACACTGAGCACATGTGACAGACATGATGGAGTCTGGAGACGACATGGAGAGCGATCTGCTGCCTGCAACGTCCTTTAGCAAACGGACCTGTTTGACAGTGGGTCAATAATGGTGTGTGGTGGCATTTCTTTGGAGGGCTGCACAGCCCTCCATATGCTCGCCATAGGTAGTTTGACTGCCACTAGGTACCAAGAAGAGATCCTCTGGGTTCTTCCTAATGGAGGACAATGCTAGACCTCATGTGGCTGTAGTGTGTCATCAGCTCCTGCAAGATGAAGGCATTGAAGCTATGGACTGGCCCGCCTGTTCCCCAGACCTGAATCCTATTAAGCACATCTGGGACATCATGTCTCTCTCCGTCCACCAATGTCCCTTTGTGTGGTGTCCCACCACAGGTGTTCTTTTCTCCTGTGCACCATTTGCAAAATCTTCTTACTCCAGGTCAAGTGGTGATGAAGTACACTTTAAGGTTTCACCACTAGATGTGTCAGTATTGTCTATGTGTATGGTCTTATGGGATGCACAGCTGAAGTTATGAATGGGTTACTGTTTTATGTGTACCATGTGCTTTTGCTGACCTATAGTAGATGCTCTTCCCTTCTAACCTATGTCTTTCTTTCTCTTGCACACATAAGTTCTTATTCAGATTCTCGTGGGAGAAGGATACACAGAGCAGACGTCTCTGCTGTAACCAAGCAAGGGCCTGGCTCTATCAGGACTCTCGTCTGGGGCAAGTCATCTAAAAAGTGAAGGGCAGTATCCTGATATACAAGAGGACACTAGCCTGGATAGGATAAAGCTACCAGAAGGTCTACGTATCCTATCTCGCAGTGCAGTTAACTGGGATACCCCGGGAACTTATCTTCGCCCAGGTAACCAAGGCAGGGGCCTGTATAACCCTAGGAGGACGAGTCACTCGACACTGTAGGACAGAAGGAGGTCAAACTAAAGTCTATACACGGGTACAAGTAAACTTCTCACTCTCCTCTCCTTCTCCCCTATGCTAAACAACACTCCTCTACGCTCCTCTACTCTATTGTGCTTCCAACTCTGCTATCACCGCTACAACTACCTCTACTCTACTCTTCATCTCAAAGCATCTTCTCAACACGAACCAGTTCAAGCACTAAAGTCTATGTAAAGATTTATCTATTGCTGACAAAATGTATTGAACTACTAAGAGACTGCACAGTAAAATTGTTATATTTTTATATCACTGGGACTCAGTCATTCTTTCCTTCGCACCAGCACCTATACAACGTAACCACACACCTTGGGTTATTTTTTCCCTTCACTGCGGGTGGCGGAACTGATAGTCCGAGTTGGTCAATTGCCACTCAGTACTACCGTGACAAGGGACCCACTACAACCTGGCAGGTCATCAACCATTTCTGGAGAGTACAGCCAGCCACAACATAAAACAGGTACCACCATCACACCTGTGTGCTGGAATAGCACTGGCGTCACAGCTATACCATCTCTGGCTGAGCTGTACAGTAGCACTGATAACAACCATCATCAGTGCCATATACCACAAGCGAACCCACCACAGTTGCACCACCTGTCCAGGAGTTGGCGGATGCTTTATTCCAGGCCTGGAAGGAGATCACTTCAGGAGACCATCCACCCCCTCATCAGGGGCATGCCCAGGCGTTGTAGAGAGGTCATACAGGCACGTGGAGGCCACACACAATACTGAGCCTAATTTTGACTTGTTTTAAGAACATTACATCAAAGTTGCATTAGCCTGGAGTGTGTTTTTCTACTTTAATTTTGTGTGACTCTAAATCCAGGCCTCCATTGGTTAATACATTTGATTTCCATTGATTTCTGTGTGATTTTGTTGTCAGCACATTCAATTTTGTACAGAACAAAGTATTCAATAAGAATATTTCATTCATTCAGATCTAGTAGGAGATATTTGAGTGTTCCCTTATTTTTTTGAGCAGTGTATAATGTATTACAGCACATGATCTGTGCTGTACTGCATTATATACAGTGTATGAGCTGACAGCTACACACTGACAGCTCATGCAATTAGGCCCCTGCCTCAGTGCAGGGGCCTGATCGCTTACTATAGCCAGCAACCCAGAAGCACCAGCTGGCTATGGTTACCCCAGAGCCGAGTGATCACTCTCGCGTCTCAGAGGAAGGGGGCAGAGGAAGCAGATCTCCCTCAGGATTTCCCATAGACGCTGCGGTCAGACCGACCGCAGCCTCTATGGGGTTAACTGCCCACTCCGGGCAGTGGTGGCAGGAGGAGGCAATGTGCAGCAGCCGCCTCCCGCCACACAATCACTGCTAGGGACAGATGGGGAAGGAGGGGGGGCAGGGAAGGTCATTATGCATGAACTACTTGTTTTTCATGATGTCGCTGGGTGGAAGGATTCTTTAATCTGATGTCAAAAACAAATAATACATGGCACTCCAAGAATTGGAGATGCTAAAGGGATGCATCTGTGGAGTGCCACTTGACATGCTGAGTACCAGTGCTGAGCAGCATTCTCTAGTAGTTGGTATCCCCAGTAGCCAGGTCCCCCTAGTAGTAAGGTCCCTTCCTAAATACTCACCGTATTGTAAGTATTTAGGGGGCAGGAGTGCCTCTGTCATGTTGGGAAAGGTCTCCTTGCCCAATTTGCATAACTACCATTGACTTTGATGAGAGTTGCGCAAAAGGTGTAGCCCTGCAAGTTATGCTGTTTAATCTAGAAGCTATGTAAACAATGTAGTTTGTGGGGCTATGTCATTTGCACAACTCCCTTTAAAGCCAATAGCAAAGTTTATGCTATTTTCAGTTCCCTGACCCCTTCAGACTGCTTCTGGTTAGAGGGAGCCAGGAGACCATCTTTAACTGGAAGGGCATCCTATAGATGCCCTTACAGTTAAATAAGGCCCTACTAGCAGGGGTGTCTCTGACAATTAGCCTCATGGCAGTGGTGCCCCTGGCATGTCTCTACAGTCTGTTGCAGGTGTTCGGCACTCTCCCCCGATGCTATAAACAACTATCAATTATATATGAGTATATATAATTGAATGAATCCTTTTAGTTTTGCTCCATTAAAGCTCCTTTTCCTAAAGTTAAATAGTTCGACATTCCAACAAGTGTCAGGTTTCTGAAATGTTTTACATCATAGATTAATATAGTAGCAGATCCCACAAGCTTTAGCAAAACATCAGTGAAATTGATTCACTTACTGTAGCCAAAAGGGGTAATTGGTAACAAACCTAGCATAGCAAGCATTTTATCAAAGCATTTTAAAGAAGCTATTTACTCTATAATATTATGTTTTGCGGCCCAAAAACATTTAAGCATTTCTTCGAAAATAAATCAAGACAAGGCATTGATTTGTGCTAACAAAAATAATAGTCCCAAATTGACATTTACACAATTGGTTTCCTTTAAACATGGCAGCCTCAGGTTTAAACCTCAGCACAATTATTACAAGCATCAATGCTACTGCTATTGCCAATATTTGTTCATATTCTCTTCCTAAATTGGAGTGTACATTGTCATTTTGAATTAAAATATCTGTAGAAAAAATCTGAGTATTAATTCCAAATACTCTCTGCAATCTATAGTCCTGTGCATGGAAGCCGTATTCTGATGCTGTTCAGAGCTATGCTTTATCTCTTTAATTACATTTGTCACTGGATATATTGTCAAAAAAAAATTAGAAATTTCAAAGTTATCTATTTATTCTGCAAGCAAATTGCATTCTAGCTTGTACTATAATAATACTTATAGAATTGCTTATAATTAGAAAAATGCATAAGGAATTACATTACATCAATGTAATTTTTTTCTCAAAGTTGTGGTGCTAAGTTTAAAGGCTTTGGATACCTTTTTGTTTTTTTATTTTTTTACTTATAAATGTTTAATTGTTTACAAAGATATTTTTAGATAAACTTTAACATAGTTAAACTTGAATGGCACATCAATTTAGCAAACTTGCCTCCTTCTGATATGCCCTTTTTTGATATGTGGGTTTGGTCTTGTGACAGTGGGGTTGCAGGGCCATTCTGAAGCCCTACCCTGCTTGCGCTGGCTTTGCAGGGTTGGCGGCCACTGACCAAACCATACAAAGAAAAAGGGGAAAACAAAAAATGGCGCACCCACAAACATATGACAAATCTAATCGTTAACAATCACATCTTTATTGTCACAAGTATATCAAAAACACAAGGCAAAAATGGACACACATTTAAAAATACTTAAAAACCACATAAGGGTAAACCATCACATGTCGCTCCCACCGGAGCCCCAACACAATTGTAACTGAAGTCCCTGTATGTTAAAGTAACCAGCTACATCCAATATACTGTCTCTCCAAATAACAACCTATATGAAAGTGCAAATGCTCACATAAATATTATAAATAAATCAATAAAAAAGTGAATAGAAAGAATTCATGAAAGCATACATGACTATATGCTGTTGCACCCTGAAGTATTTGAGAGCCAGTAGCTGCAATAAAAAAGGGAGATGGAATCTATATAATGATATATCACCCAGGGCTCTGAGATGGGGCTCCGGACTGCAAACCCTACGAGTATCGTCACATCACGTGACTTCGTCAGGGGTAATGGTTAGACCATGAATACAACATTTTATATCCATTCTACCGGAAAGTAAATCAATATTAACATACTAAACCACATACAGGTGTCCGTTACCTAGTCAGCTGAGGTGGAGTGTCTGTGTGTCACCATCATGGGGGATCCCGGCGTGCGTGTCACCTAATGCGCATGACCGCATATGCGTTCCAACCCAGTGTATACCGGAAACGCTCAAGCATTCCACTTGGCGTCACGTGTCAGCATTCCAAGCTAGGACTTACCCAGCATGATTGCAGATCCCTGCCTCCTAAATCATATAATCGCTATACCACATCACACAAGCCATATGTCACATGATCACTTACCACATCATACAAGTCCCTGCCTCCTAGGTCACATGATCATTATACCACATTATACCACATTATAAATGTATAATCACTTCACTATTTCGTATTACTGGTAAGGTCAGGTGAGCATGCATATCGTCCCTAGTTTCTCTCATTGGCATTACACGTGTGCCAGGATCACAATGTTACTCATATGAACTATCGGACTTAAGTCCGCCGTATCACGCATGCGCACTCGTACCTATGTAATGCTATTAAGGAGAACATAAATCCACCTATTTATTACATCTTAACATGACTACACATACACACGTACGCCTCCATAACACATAGCACAAAAAGAAGACTTCGTAATGAAGAAATAACACTTATGATATACATATCCATATTCACACACCCACATATTGTATATTATATAACCGGCATGCTGATCATTGTGGCGCCCTCAATTTAGTCCAATAGTTATAGCAATCCCAATAATCATAACAAAGAGGTTATGATTATTGGGATTGCTATAACTATTGGTTCTCCTTAATAGCATTACATAGGTACGAGTGTGCCTGCGCGATACGGCAGACTTAAGTCCAATAGTTCATATGAGTAACATTGTGATCCTGGCACACGTGTAATGCCAATGAGAGAAACTAGGGACGATATGCTTGCTCACCTGACCTTACCAGTAATACGAAATAGTGAAGTGATTATACATTTATAATGTGGTATAATGATCATGTGACCTAGGAGGCAGGGACTTGTATGATGTGGTAAGCGATCATGTGACTCAGGAGGCAGGGGCTTGTGTGATGTGGTATAGCGATTATATGATTTAGGAGGCAGGGATCTGCAATCATGCTGGGTAAGTCCCAGCTTGGAATGCTGACACGTGACGCCAAGTGGAACGCTTGAGCGTTTCTGGTATACACTGGGTTGGAACGCATATCCGGTCATGCGCACTAGGTGACACGCACGCCGGGATCCCCCATGATGGTGACACACAGACACTCCACCTCAGCTGACTAGGTAACGGACACCTGTATGTGGTTTAGTATGTTAATATTGATTTACTTTCCGGTAGAATGGATATAAAATGTTGTATACATGGTCTAACCATTACCCCTGACGAATTCACGTGATGTGACGATACGCATAGGGTTTGCAGTCCGGAGCCCCATCTTAGAGCCCTGGGTGATATATCATTATATAGATTCCATCTCCCTTTTTTTTGCAGCTACTGGCTCTCAAATACTTCAGGGTGCAACAGCATATAGTCATGTATGCTTTCATGAATTCTTTCTATTCACTTTTTTATTGATTTATTTATAATATTTATGTGAGCATTTGCACTTTCATATAGGTTGTTATTTGGAGAGACAGTATATTGGATGTAGCTGGTTACTTTAACATACAGGGACTTCAGTTACAATTGTGTTGGGGCTCCGGTGGGAGTGACATGCGTTTTCCATGTGATGGTTTACCCTTATGTGGTTTTTAAGTATTTTTAAATGTGTGTCCATTTTTGCCTTGTGTTTTTGATATACTTGTGACAATAAAGATGTGATTGTTAACAATTAGATTTGTCATATGTTTGTGGGTGCGCCATTTTTTGTTTCCCCCTTTTTCTTTGTATGGTTTGTTCTATAGTTGGAACACAGGCAGCATCCCGTATATACTTATAGAGCAGCTCCCACCTTTTCTTTTTATATGGTGGCCACTGACCGACACAGTGCTGGTTTAGTGTAGGGACTCATGTGGGCCAGAGTCCACATGACGAGTTTGTCACGGAATGGAATGATGCTTTAAGTGATTGTTCCATACGCCTCATGAAAGCTATTACCAAATATGAGGCTCTGGAACTAGAGGACTTAAAAAGGGATATAGCACAGATGAAGGAAACTTTGCCCAACTATAGGGATGTACCGGATTATGAATCATTTAACACTAACATGAATAACCGCATCAAACAATTGGAGGAACAGATCATGGAGATGAAAAAAATAAAATTTGAACGTGACACAAATGACTATACTAAGAAACAAGTATACGAGTGGGGGCGCTGGGAGTGCAGTGACTTTACACCAAGGTCCATCCTCAAAAAGGGTGAAAACAAAAAAAAGAAGAAATTCAGAAAACCGAAAGTCACTTTTAGCTCTTCTGAATTAGAGACTGACAATGTTGATAGCTCAGCCTCTGAGGCTTCACCCAGGGCATCAACTAGTGCCTCATACTTCTCAAAAAATAAAAAATAAAAAAACAAAACCGGCCCCGTCGGGGCGGTAGGAAACACAGGAGGAGGGGAGGCACGGGAATTGAGGTGCCAGGGGAGAAAAAAAACGTAATGAATTTATCTACTCGGGTATTATCCCAGGATCAGATTTCTGTATTGTCTAAAGGTTTAAATTTTGCGCCCACCAATGTACCCAATGCTTTTTCTATACTATGTGATGTCAACAAGTTCGTTCGCAATCTCACTGTGTGCAGACATTTTTTTGATGACACTGTTCACACTGCGCATGGTTCTGATGATGTGATTGCAAACGAGTTTGTTGGGAAAAATTTCTGTGAACAACAGGCTCTTGTGTCATTGTTGGATTTACAGGGCATAGGTGAACCAGGTGTCATCCACAACAATGTGTTTCACTCCACCAAGAATCCTGGATTCTATCCTGTCCAGTCTCGTGTAGACTGTATGGATCGCTTCCAAAATGTGGTGGAACGGGACATTGCCCGTATAATTGGAGATGATGTTACACATAAACATTTCAAACACAATTTATCCTCAAGAGAACAGTTAGCTTTAAAAGAATTGTCCACCTTCGACGACATTATTGTCAGGATGTCTGACAAGGGTGGAATTGTAACGGTTATGAATAAGACAGATTACATATTACAAATTGAGGATTTATTGAGTGATGAGTCTACATACCACAAACTAACATTTAATCCAACCAAAAAATACTTGGAAGATTTACGCAAGATAGTTGCATATGGGGTGAATCTGGGTATTCTTAGCAGCAAGGAATCTGACTACCTTGTTGTTGAGAATCCCATCACTCCTATCATGTATGCGTTACCTAAAACTCATAAAGGGATTTCTCCCCCTCCAATGCGACCTATAGTGTCTAGCACTGGGTCACTATTGGAAAGACTCTCTGCATGGTTAGATGGCTTATTACAGCCACTAGTCAGGCGGGTTCCGGGTTACCTGCAAGACTCTAGAGATGTTCTTACATCACTCAGTGACATCACTTGGCAGCCAGAGTGGCACTGGCTGTCTTGTGATGTCACTTCACTATATACATCCATTCCATGGTCAGTAGCATTAAATGTGCTTCAGTTCCATTTGCAGAAATATGGTCAGTATACCAGCGAACTTAATGAATTCATTGTTGAAATAGCCTCCTTTTTGTTGAGCCATAATTTCTTCATGTTTGATCGCAAATTTTTTCTTCAATGTAGTGGGGTTTCGATGGGGGCCAGGCACTCCCCTTCGTTAGCTAACCTCACCATGTCCTTTTGGGAGGAACATTAAATTTTTTCTGTGTCCAATCCTTTCTCTTCTTGTTTGCAATGGTACGGAAGATTCATTGATGATGTCATCATGATTTGGAACGGAGATGAATCTTCCGTACCATTGTTTCTATCATATCTAAATTCCAGCAATTATAATTTAAGATTTACACATAATTTTCAGAAAAGCTGCATTGAATTCTTGGACCTGTTACCTGTTACCTTGGGTTACCAAATGAAAAAATTTAATTTTCTACTTATCGTAAACCCATCTCAGGCAATACATTGCTCAGAGCTGACAGCAATCATCCTCCTCATACCATACGAGCCATCCCCGTTGGGGAGATGACCCGCATTAAGAGGAACTGCACAGATGATGCTACCTTTGAGCAGGAGGCCCTTGATCTAGAACGCAGGCTAAAAGCAAGAGGGTATAGTAACTTCCATTGCAATAGAGCCCGACATATAGTCAGAGGCAAAGACCGACAAACATTAATTCTCCCTAAACACAAGACATCTAAAAATAAACATACAAATTTGCCCAAACCTGTATTATCACTCACCTACACTCCACTTTTCAATTCTATAAAATACATCATAAAGAAACATATCCATATTCTGCAGGAGGATGATAGGTTAGCTGAATTACTGGCTCAGGGCTGTGCAATTGTCCCCAAAAGGGCTAAAACCCTTGGGGACATGTTATCTCCAAGTTTAGTTCTATCAGATAAGAGGTCCCCAACTTGGCTCCAACGGCTTGGTTTTTTCAAGTGCGGAACTTATCCATGCCGCACTTGTACTTTTTCCAAAGTTTGTAGTACATTTTATAATAATTCTCATTCTAAACAGTTTTCCATCAAGCAACACATTGACTGTAACTCCACTCATGTAGTGTATGTCATTGAGTGCACCATGTGCAATATTAAATATGTTGGTTGTACCAGCAGAAAATTAAAAGTTTGTGCATTGGAGCACTTGAATGACATCACTGGAAATTTATTGAGAAACAAATCAGGTGCATCACTAGATTTTATTAATTGCCATCAGTCTAACTGTAGATTTTTTACAATTTATGGCATTGAAAAAATTGTGCCATCAGCAAGAGGTGGGGATATATACAAACACCTACGAGATCGAGAGGCTTATTGGCAGTTTACATTAGGCACACGAGCCCCGGAGGGCATGAATGTACGTCGGGAATTATTATTTCATTATTAATTTTCAATTCATTAATTTTTCTTTTTCTCTTTTTCCTGTTCATGCTTTACTATTTTCATGTTACGTACATCTTTATCATGTCTCTTCCGTTATTTATGATCACTAAAACTTCATTGTTTGTGCTCATTTCTGGCTCGTGTTCACACAACACACATTGGCTAACAGTTTATCATGGAAATTAATTGAGTTACAATTGGTGACTATGGGGTATACATACTTTTCCTACATCACACATAGTAGTCATAATTAATTATTTTTCTTTTTCTTTTTTATTTTATATGTGTTTTTGTTGGAAAGGTAGCTATGAATGCATGTGGGAATGCTGACCATGTTTATAGATTATTTGTAAATGTTTTAATTTGGTTACAGCTGTTTATTTTCCCATATGTTTATAGTACGGCCATTTCTGATGCAACAATAACAAATACTGAATATGCAAATATCGATCATCTTATCCATTTCCTTTTTTTAGCACTATGTCCGACAATGTTATTATATTTATGTATATATAATTTGGAGAATTACACATATAGGCTTTGACTTTGTAATAATGGTTATAGCATACTATAAGTTCATTCAATCACTCCCACGCTAGTGCAATGCACCTGGCTTTCAGGGTATTTAAGTATGCAATGTGGTGGGAGAGATTATCAGTGAGCAAGAGTGCGCATGCGCTCGAAACGCGTCTGATCTCTGTGGGGTCCCTGCACTATGGTGATTCACATGTTTTTACCTGCATTTGGAAAATAAAGGCATCTTTCTTTGCTACGTGCTGGATCATTGTTTTCCCTGGGCCAGAAGACCTGCATGCGGTACACAAGGCAATATGGTTTGATCAAATTATATACCAACATTCTGGAGTTGTTTTTTAAAAGTAGCCAAGAGGCATTAGTGTCAGCCATAGGTGTAAGGTGCAGCCATTTCTTTTTCTCTTGGTTTGCATTTTACATGTTACGTCCATGCTATGTGCAAGAGGCTTGCCATAAAGCACGTCACAAATATAGACACTACAGTCTCTTTAGGGGGTTGAATGACCTAATGCTTTATATCAAATATTACTTTGTCTAAAATTGCAAATAAGCAAGCATGGGAGACATCTAGGTGGAGTCAAATTCTTTATCATTGTGATTATTTATGTTTTGACCCTTAACTATAGCTATCTTTTACAAATCTAAGTATTCTATCTACAAGCTACACCTTATTGTCTTATACTGTCCTCTGATTGGTATAAGATTTCAGGTATATCAAGATAAGCATTTCAGGTATTGCCCTGAAAGTGTTAAAGATCAATAAGACAGAATGTGTACAGTTGTTCTAATAGCCGTGCTTCAGAATCAGTCAATTCTACAGCTTTAGCAATCAAAAGGTAATAGTATATTGATTGATACTGATTAAATTGCTTCCAAAGTGGAGGCTTATGTCACAATATAAATGTACTGTTCAGAGCCTTGCAGATGTCAAATCAGGCAAACAATAAGGCTGACAATCATTGGGTTAAGGAGGAATTCCTATTCATTATTAGTCAAAATTATTTAAAGGGGTTTTCCAATGAAGCAGACTCATCAACCTATTTGCAGAGTAGGAGATAAGTGTCTGATCAGTGGGGTTTTGACTACTGGGGCCCCCCAACAATCACGAGAAAGGGGGTCCTATGCAGTGTTCGATTAGGGTGCAAAGAGACCATGAACCCAACCTATAGTTATTGTTAGAGATGAGCGAAGTCAATCTGGTGAAGGGAATTCACAGCGATTTGTTCCAAGTTTGCTAAACATAGCGGACGCAATGGCGGACGCACTTGTTAGCTTACAGTACTATCATTGGGTGGAAGCAATGGATTAACTATATTCCCTTGCACCTATCCAATCAGCTGAAAGCCCCTCCATGATGTCAGCACCTCTACCTCACCCTCTATATCGTCGGAGCTACTACCTGGAGCAGGCAGTCGGCTGTGTGTATAGTGGAGAGCAGGTTGCAGCTGGCAGTTAGAGCATAGAGAGAAATACAGGGAGATAGGGGCAGAGAGGAGAGAGCTGTGCAGCCAGTGTCCAGTATACTATGTGACTGTTTGCTGCTTTTGCATTATAGTAAGTTGCTGTGTGTACATTATACCAAGTCATTGGGTGTACATAAGAAGTGATTGGCTGCTGGTTCTGCATTATAGCAAGTCGCTGTGTGAACATTATACCAGGTCACTTGGTGTACACTTGTTGTACATAACAAGTGCTTGGCTGCTGGTTATGCATTATAGCAAGTCGCTGTGTGTCCATTATACCAAGTCACTGGGTGTACATAACAAGTGGCTGTTGGTTCTGCATTATAGCAAGTCGCTGTGTGTACATTATACCAAATCACTGGGTGTGCATAACAAGTGATTGGCTGCTGGTTCTGCATTATAGCAAGTCGCTGTGTGCACATAATATCAAGTCATTGGGTGTACATAAGAAGTGATTGGCTGCTGGTTCTGCATTATAGCAAGTCGCTGGGTGTACATAACAAGTGGCTGTTAGTTCTGCATTATAGCAAGTTGCTGTGTGTACATTATACCAAGTCACTAGATGTGCATAACAAGTGATCGGCTGCTGGTTCTGCATTATAGCAAGTCCCTGTGTGTACATTATACCAAGTCATTGGGTACTGTGAAGTCCATTATATCAAGCAAATAGGAATTGTAAAAAAAAAAAGTTGTACTATTAGTCAGTGGGTACTGTGAAAAGACTTCCAATTTTCAGTCATTGGGTATTATGAAGGTAGTGTCCATTATCAGTCAGGGGATGGAGTGCTTGAAGTTAACCCAGTGTTCCTGCTCAGTGGAGTTCCTGCTTAGTTGGATTACTGGATAGTGGGTTCATGTAAATCTTTACTGTACTGTCTTAAAAAAAACACACATGACAAAAAAATACTAAAAAAAAAACATTCAAACCCCCATCAAACCTCTATACAATAAAGTATTCAACCCCTTCCATTCCTAGTCCTCCTTCCTCCCCAATTAGGTTACATCCGTGGCCTGTCCCATCTATTGAGGCACCAGTAGTGGCACTATCCCCCATATAAATAACTTATTTGGTTCCCCCTTAATTTATTTAGCTTCCTCAACCACATGTGAATGCAAAGGGAATCACACATGGTAACCCGCCTTTCAGCAACAAATTGCTGCTGGTAGTAGCTTTAGAAGGTTGTTCTTTCACAGTTAAAGGACATTATCCTCCTTGGTATATACCCCACAACAAAACAATGCTAAAACCTTCTACCACTCAAGAAACCATTTAAAACTCACACAGTAATTACCTTTTGTTGATAGGAATTTGTGCCTGGATACTGTTTTTGAGATATAGGTTGCATGGTGCACTTTGTGGAGGCATTGAGCTGATGTGGATTATATATACCTGTGTTGAAAATGGTTTAATGGGTCTAGCCCATGGGCAGTAAATCTAAAGATGTTGTTCCTTTAAAAGTATGCAAATTGATTATATCTATTTCCTAGTGAATTATAATATTATCGGGTGTGTAAAGGGGGAATATTACTTGATATTAAAAAAAAATGTAAATATTTATGGTGAGCAAATATTTTTATGAGAACTTTTCTTAAAGAGGCACAGGCAAATGTCTGGTAGTTGATTGCTGGCTGATGTTGGTTCAGTGGTTAGCACTGAGGGCAACATCTGTCAAGAGTTTGGCTGCTTTCACATGAAACATGGACGTGACAGAGCTGTGCGGCTTCTTCATTACAGCGTAGTGCATATTTATAAGTTCCTTTTGCCATGCCAAGGCACATAATTGATTCAAATTAAAATAAAAAAAACTGAAATCAATTTAAAAATAACCAAAAACTTAATTAAAAAAAAATTTAAATTGAATTTACCGAGCTACCAGAACAAATTCGGAAGGGTTGGGGTAAGGATTGGCTACAGCCATCGGCCCATAATCTGTCCAAGATAACATACTCCATGGGACATATTCTACATTTAGGCCGGGTTCACACGCTGTAAAATACCGGCCTTTCTGTGACCCAGCTGGGTCAAACAACAGCCGGTGTCAGTAAAGATCATCCCGGCCAGTACGGCAGTACCAGCCGGATGAACTTCATTTGTGCTGAATAGGGATGCAGTCAGTGTTGTTAGTTTTTCATGTCAGTTTTCCGTGCGGCCACTAGGGATCCCAGCTGGAGTGTATACTGTATGTATACACTCTGGCCAGGATTCCATTGACTGCAAAGCATTATAAATTTTCTATTAATCATGGCCATTGTTGAAAATTGGCAACAACGGCTGTGATTAATAGAAAATTTACATTGTGTGAACATAGCCTTAGGCCGTATTGAGACATAAGGAAAGGGAGACAAAAATTTTCATAAGTGGTGAGCCTTCATTGAATTCTATTTCGGCTCAGGCGAGATACAGGAGCTGATGAAAGTTTTCCAATACACGGAAGCTACAGCTGCTAGATAAGAGGACTTAAGGATGCCAACTGTGTGAGGAAGGGAGGGAAGTTAAGTGTTGATCAAAACTGTTCGAGAAAAGTTAAGTTCGAGTCAAACATTTCGATTTTCTCAAACTGTAACCGAACCAAACTTTATTCTGTTCGTTCGAGTTAGTGTTCGAGTTCAAATTCAAGATCGAGAGCCTTTTTGCCAGCCAATCAGTACAGAGCACATAGTAGAGTCAGTAACGTCATTGCTGAGGTGTAGGGGTCTCATTGGCTGCTAAAATCACATGACCATCTCATATATATCACTGATGTGTTCTGGACACCATTTTCTGCTTACTCACTGTGCTGTACAGACTGCTCTCTGTCTGTCTGTCTGTCTGTCTGTCTGTTTGCTTGCATGCTGCTATTTAGCTTAGTTAGTTAGTTAGTTAGTTAGTGGGGTGTTTAGCAAGCTCAGGGACTTAGGGATAAGCTCAGGGACTTAGGGAGAAGTGTAGACTTAGTTATATAGCATTTCCCTCTCCACAGACAGCAATACTTAAATTTGGTAAAGCTGGGTGACCTCCATTATTTTCTTATACACACTCAGTGCCCAAAAGTCCATTTTTGTCAGTTTTTATTGCTGAATAATAGTACAAAAAAAGTTTTCCCATCTGTCATACGCATCAATCAATCATACTTAGAAGTTTAATCTCACAAATGTGGGTAGGTGCTGGGAGAAGCATGAGGCGGAAGTAGGAGTCCCCTCCCCGTATGGACCTCCGTTGTCACGTGTGAGGCTCCATGGCCTATGGTGGTGACCCCGTAACTTACCCGGAACGCTGGAGACCCTAACTGGTTCTGCGGTCCTAAGGTTACTAACTCCTTGCAGTGTGTTCTCTGTTTGCTCTACTTCCATTAGAGGTTAAGAAAATCTGGAACATTGTAACCATTGCATTTACTAATCTGACAGTGGGTCTCTGATCAACAAACTGCACCCTTTCTATGAACTAACCATCCATCGGTGTGCTGGTATGATGGTCTGGTTGCCAGGGCCTCAAATAGTACCGCTCATTTGAACTAACTTGTGTGTGTGCTAAGAGTACTACAGCCTGGTACTTGTCGTTTGATCTAATTAGACTGTGTGCCAGATAAGTCTTCCCCCATTAGAGGATAACAAAATCCGGAACATTGTAACTATTGTATGAACCGCTCTCTCTGCATGCACTTATCTGACAGTGTGTTTGCTAGGATAACAAACTGTACCCTTTCTATGAACTAACTCCTTATTTGTGTGTGGGTATGATGGTCTTGTCGCCAGGGCCTTAAATAGTACCATTCATTTGAACTAACCTGACTGTGTGCTAATGGTACTACAGACCAGTACTTGCTGTCTGGTTCTTACTAGACTGTGCGCCAGATAAGGCTGGTGATAGATTGTTGCGGAGATACTTAGCAGACAATATGCGAAAGAGTAGTTTATATGTGTTAAGGTTAACTGTTCTGCCTGTGGGAGTCGGTACCTGTAACTGGCCCAACAATCGGGGTCGTTTCAATTAGTCATCATGACGTCCCGGAAGGGACAAAAGGGAAGTCCAGGGAAGGACCCTAAAGAGGTAAAAGGCCCCGGTAAAATTGACAAGCGGTTTTGATCACCTACAGTGAAGAGTAAGGGTACAAATAAGGCTAATGAGGATGACAGGAGAGAGTCGCTTAGTACAACTGATAAAGGGGGTACAGAGCAGCCTAGTTGGTTAGGTGAAGTACTGGGTGCGATCAAAAAATGTGACGCCTCCATTTCAGGCCTGTCGGCGCAAGTGGGCACCTTGGGTTTAAAAATCACCATTATGAGAGGAGATTTAAATTAATTTAGGGAGAGTTTTGAGTTGGTAGAACAGCAGATTAGCAATCTTGAAGATGATCTCAAGCCCCTGAAGGAAAGCTGGGAAAAACTGACCCTAGGGAATCAGAGCTTGAAAAAGCAGGTAACAGACTTAGAAGATAGGTCGAAGCAAAATAACTTACTGTTGGTTGGTGTTCCAGAGGGGACTGAGGGACGGGACGTGGTGAGTTTTGTGCAGGATTGGTTAACTTAGGAATTTGGCAGAGAAAAATTCACTGAACAGTTTGGAGTGGAACGAGCTCACCGGGTCCCGTTGAGACCTTTGCCCCCGGGCAGTCCACCAAGAACTATTCTTTTAAGGTTCCTGAATTCCAGAGATAGAGATTTGACCATAAGAAATGCCCGAGAAAAGGGGGACTCAAAAATAAATAATAAGATCATGTTTTTCCCTGACTATGCGACAGAGACTCAAAAGTTAAGAGAAGCGTACATTGCAGTGAAGAAAAAACTACAACAAAAACAGATAAAGTACGTTCTTCTCTTCCCTGCCAAGCTCAGAGTTATATACGAAGAGAAGACCTGGTTCTTTGGGTCCCCCAGGGAAGTCCTGGACTAGTTAGAAAGGAAGGGGTTGGCCTAGGGCATGAGCTTCTTCAGATCATGATAGAGGTAATTACCTGTATATAGGAGGTCCGGAGGGAAATTTGCTCCAAGTTTGAGATTCAGGGTAGGGCAACCTGGGTCACCGGGGGGGAGGGTTAGGGGGGGGGGGTTGCAGAGGGGATGGGGGTCGGGGGGGTGGTGGGTGAGGGAGAGGGGGTCCCAAGCACACAGTTGGAGGTGTGTTTTTTTTAAGCTTCTCCTCTTTTTTTGTTTTCTTTTTTTGTTTCTTCTGTTTTGGTTTTTAGGGGGGTGGATCCCTTGTGTGAGGTTGCTGTGGTCATATGCTCCATTCTTAATGGTCAATGGCTAAAATCTTGACATGGAATACCAGAGGGTTGGGGGAAAACTGTAAGAGGTTGGCGATAATGAATATCATTAAGAACTATCAGCCCTGTATCATTGGTTTGGTGGAAACTCATCTGGTAAAGGAAACTGTGGATAAGGTCCTCAGGCCTTGGTGGGGCTCTCAATTTCATGCAACCTTTTCCAACTATGCCCCGGGCGTCTCTGTGTTTGTTCACAGGAAAATCGGCTGGGTTTTGAGAGATCAGCTTCTTGACAGTGAGGGAAGATTCGTCTTCCTTCACTGTCAGGTTGAGGGGTTTGAGTGTATTCTTGCTTTTATTTATATTACTCCCCCCTTTAGGTCAGAGGTATTGGAAAAGCTCTTTGCTTACAGTAATAGTTGTAATGGTTGTCTGCTCCTCGTGATGGGGGACTTTAACGCGGTCATGTGTGAACATGAAGACCGGTTCAGGGTGACCTCCCCTGTTCGCGGGGTCGGTCAGTCCCCCCTCCCCTTGCTTATTGGGGAGCTGGGTCTGATCGACCTTTGGCGAGAAAGAAACCCGGATGTAAGAAGCTTCTCCTGTTGGAACAAATCTAGCAATACACAATCCAGAATAGACATGGCCCTGGTAAACACGGGTACGGTTAAATGGTTACGGGACATTAGGCACCTGCCTCGCTGTTTGTCTGATCATGGTCCTTTATTGGTTGAATTAGACACACAGTGATCCAGGGGTAGGCACTTGTTTAAACTAAATGCACATTGGTTAAACTTAATAGACACTTCTCCCACTATAGACAATGAGTTGGAGGAGGTATGGAGAATAAATATGGGTAGTATAAAGCGGTAATAAGGGGAAAGTACTTCGGAATTATACAAAGGAAAAATGCACAATTTAAAAGTAGAGAATAAGAATTAAGGGAACATGTAAAAACATTAGATGAAAATTATAGAGTGGATCCTTCACTGACATCACATCAAAAATTAGCACAGGGCCAAGAAGAACTGGATTTATATTTGCTCAATAAAGCTAAAGCGCAGATGGGTTTCTCGGCTAAGGCAAAATACCTGGAATCAGGGACCGCCAATAAGGGGCTCATGAGGTTAGTTAGAAATCAGAAGGGGGGAGGGGATATCTATGCTATCCGGTCAGAAGATAACAGCATTGTTAACTTGCCTAGTGATATCCTGGAGGTGTTCAGGAAATACTTCCATGAAACATATAGGTCAAGTTGTAAAGAAGAGGATGACCATCTAAAGCGACTCTTGGAGTCTGCCAAGTTGCCTCGCCTCTCACAGGAGCAGGGAGAGCGCTAGGTGCTTCTATTACCTTGGGAGAGTAGTAAGCTCCCCAGTTCGATGGGTGAGGCTGAGATCATTTTGATTTTAAAAGAAGGTAAAGATCCCCTAGAGTGTGAGTCCTACAGGCCAATCTCGCTACTTAATACGGACGTAAAATTACTTGCAGGGGTGCTGGCTCGCAGATTGAACAAAATAGTTGGGTGGCTCATAGGGGAGGATCAGACGGGATTTATCCCCGGACGACAAATTAAATCTAACTTAACTGCACGTTTTCATAGAGTCTTCTTATCAGGGGAGGGGGGTTCCCACACCATCCTGTCATTGGATGCCGCGAAGGCCTTTGACAGGGTGGAGTGGGAATTCCTGTGGGCGGTAATAGACAGCTTTAATTTGGGTCGGGAGTTTATGGGTATGGTAAAACTTTTGTATGTGAGTGCAAGGGCCGATGTCACAGTGAATGGGTTGCACTCAACCTCTTTTGGGCTGGGTCGAGGCACTAGGCAGGGTTGTCCCCTCTCCCCCTTACTCTTCGCCCTAAGTATAGAACCAGTGGCAAGTTTGATTAGACTAGATCCGGGCATAGTTGGTTTTGGGGCGAGGGGTGGGGGGGATAGGGTGTCCCTGTACGCAGACGACATGCTGATGTTCCTCCAGGACCCTGTAGTGGCCATACCGAGAGTAGTAGAATTAATACATAAAGTGGGACAGTACTCGGGACTAAAAATAAACTGGGAAAAATCAGTGTTGTTTCAGGTGGGCTTAGAGGGAACTCTGTCTTCCCCACAATTGAAAGTATTGGGCCCAGGGGAATCATTCAGATACCTTGGGATTAGGGTGTCCCGGGACATTCTGTCCTTTAGCAGACTCAATTTGATTCCACTGATAACAGAAACAGAGAAAAAAGTGGAGTTATGGCTCAGACTCTCACTATCTAAGATGGATCGAGTGGTTCTGCTGAAGACCGTCTGTCTCCCTAAGTACTTGTACCTATTTGGGGCTGCCCCAATATGGATTGACAAGAAAGACTTTAAAAGGTATTGAACTTTTTAATAGGGGGACGTAAGCGGGTTAGAATTAGATTGGAGTTGTTGACCGCTCCAAAGGAAAGTCATGGGATGAATTTAGAGCAGATTACGATCTCAGTGAATCCCACTGGTTTAATTTCTTAAGGCTGTCCAGTGCCTTGAAGGCTGACTTGCGACGTATAGATTACAAGCTTATAGCTAATTCAACACTCGATAAGCTGCGCGGGGCTGGATCTAATTATAGAGGCGTGTCAATGTTATTTACATGCTTCCTTCAGGAGAGGGAGGTGTCTTTTGGTAGTCAGAGGGTATGGGAGGCTGAGTTGGGAGGGAGAGTGAATTGGCCCGTAGTCTATCGTAATATCAGAAAAGTAGCACCGTCGGGGCGTCATCAGTTGATTCAGTTCAATATAGTTCATAGACTGTATTACACACCTGCCTTTTTGTTAAAAATTAAAAAAAGAAGAGATAATTTATGTCCAAGGTGTCTAGGGGACACGGGAGACCTGGTACATATGCTCTGGTCCTGTGATGTCCTTAAGCGGTTCTGGTCGGAAGTACTACAGAAAATAAAGGTCAGCACGGGGATAACGGGGGATATGGATTTCCATCTGGCTATATTAGGGGACACTTCTAGTTTGTCAACCAATGTATCAGGGAAGTTAAAAAAGAGATTATTGAGATTGATTTTCTGTGCAAAAATGCTTAAGCCCCCTAGCTTGGTGGAATGGGAGCATGTTGTGAAACAATATGAGTGCGACAAGGGATAGAGTATGTGCGTAAATGAATTTTTATAAATTAAAAGTTATGTTTTAATCTCACCTCTATGTTCGGGGAGTGCCGACCTACTCACAGCCTATCCACTATTCCTTGAATCCAGCGTCTAGCACACGCCAGGACTCGTGCACCCCACCCATCTCGTCTATTCACTTGGAGCCGCATAATCATCTCCATCGGGTAAGCTGATCCTTTTCTACATACATCCATGCTATAGACTGATCATGCCTACTTCAGTTTACTGCTGAAAGTAGGCATGATTTATCATGTACGATACACTGGACCAGCGAGTTGCAGATGAATGAAGTTTATTTATTTGGACCCATAAGACCACAGATACATCAGCAGTATTCACACACAGATGTCAACGCGTTTCTGATGATATCGCATCCTTAATCATGACAATTGTATCTCCCTCTGGAGCTGGCTTTTAAACCCTAAGCTCCACCTCTCTCTGTCAGAACATAATTTGTTACACATGTTATACGGGTAGAGTGAATTAGAACCAACAAAACCAATTAAAAACAATGCTATCGGGATATACTAAACAAAAATGCCACTATTTACACTATTTACATGGGGCTGTGTAGCATGTCGCAAGATTGAACAACATTAGACAACTTTAACCCCTTGCCTCTAAAGCCTGTTTTGGCCTTAATGACCAGGCTGATTTTTCAAAATCTGACCTGTCTCACTTTATGCGCTTATAGCTCAGTGATGCTTTAACGTATGCTAGCGATTCTGAGATTGTTTTTTCGTCACATATGGCACTTTATATTAGTAGCAAAATTTGGTCACTACTTTGTGTATTTTTTGTGAAAAACATCAAAATATCAAGAAAAATTTGAAAATTTAGCATTTTATGAACTTCTGAAATTCTCTGCTTCTAAAAAAGGAAGTCATAGCACATAAATTAGTTACTAAATCACATTACCAATATGTCTTCTTTATTCTGGCATAATTTGGGAAACATATTTAACTTTTTTAGGGTGTTATGGGGCTTAGAAATTTATGAGCAAATTATCACATTTTGTGAAAATTTCCAAAACTGATTTTTTTTAGGGACCAGTTCTTTTTTTAAATGGATTTAGAAGGCTTGTATACTGAAAACCCCCATAAGTGACCCCATTTTGGAAACTAGACACCTTAAAGAATTAATCTAGGGGTATAATGAGCATTTTAACCCTACAGGGGCTGGAGGAAAGTATTTACAATTAGGCCGTAAAAATTTTCAAATAATATATACGTTTAGATTAAAGTTTCTCATTTTCAAAAGGAACATGAGAAAAAAAGCATGCCAAAATTTGTAACGCAGGTTCTCCTGAATACAACGGTACCCCAGATGTGGGCGTAAACCACTGTATGGGCACACAGCCGGGCTCAGAAGTAAAGGAGCGCCAATTAGCTTTTTTAATGCAGATTTTGCTGAAGAAGTTTCTGAGCGCCAGGTGCATTTGCAGAGCCCCTGTAGTGTCCGCAGAATAGAATCCCCCCAAAAGTCACCCCATTTTCGAAAGTACACCCCTCAAAGAAATCATCTTGGGGTAGGATGAGCATTTTGACCCCACAGGTATTAGAGGAAAGTATTCAAAATTAGACAGTAAAAATGAAAAACACGAATTTTTCCAATAATATGTTTGTTTAGTTTGAAATTTCTCAATTTCACGAGGAACAAGAGAAAAAAAGTACCACAAAATTTGTAAAGAAGGTTCTCCTGAATACAACGGTACCCCATATGTGGGTGTAAACCACTCTATGGGCACACAGCCGGGCTCAGAAGAAAAGGAGCGCCAATTAGAAACTTCTTCAGCAAAATCTGCATTGAAAAAGCTGAGAGCCAGGTGCATTTGCAGCGCCCCTGTAGTGTCCGCAGAAGAGAAACCCCCCAAAAGTCACCCCATTTTGGAAAGTACACCCCTCAAAGAATTCATCTTGGGGTGTGGTGACCATTTTGACCCCACAGGTATTAGAGGAAAGTATTTAAAATTAGATAGTAAAAATGAAAAACTTGAATTTTTCCTATAATATGTTTGTTTAGTTTGAAATTTCTCAATTTCACGAGGAACAAGAGAAAAAAAGTACCCCCAAATTTGTAAAGAAGGTTCTCCCGAATACAACGGTACCCCATATGTGGGCATAAACCACTGCATGGCCACACAGGAGGGCTCAGAAAGAAGGGAGCGCCAATTAGCATTTTCAGTTCAGATTTTGCTGAAGAAATTTCTGAGCGCCAGGTGCGTTTGCAGCGCCCCTGTAGTGTCCGCAGAAGAGAACCCCCCCAAAAGTCCCCCCATTTTGGAAAGTACACCCCTCAAAGAATTCATCTTGGGGTGTGGTGACCATTTTGACCCCAAAGGTATTAGAGGAAAGTATTCAAAATAAGACAGTAAAATTGAAAAACTAGAATTTTTCCAATAATATGTTCGTTTAGTTTGAAATTTCTCAATTTCACTAGGAACAGGGGAGAGGCTGCATGCCCAAATCTGTAACGCAGGTTCCCCTGAGTAGAACGGTACCCCATATGTGGGCATAAACCACTGTATGGGCACACAGGAGGGCTCAGAAGGGAAGGAGCGCCAATTAGCATTTTCAGTGCAGATTTTTCCGAAGAAGTTTCTGAGCGCCAGGTGCGTTTGCAGAGCCCCTGTAGTGTCAGAAGAATAGAACCCCAGCAAAAGTCACCCCATTTAGGAAAGTACACCCCTGAAAGAATTCATCTTGGGGTGCAGTGAGCGGTTTGACCCCACAGGTATTAGAGGAAAGTATTCAAAATAAGACAGTAAAAATGAAAAACTCGAATTTTTCCAATAATATGTTCGTTTAGTTTAAAATTTCTTAATTTCACGAGGAATGGGAGAGAAAACGTACCCCAAAATCTGTAACGCAGCTTCTTCTGAGTAAAACGGTACCCCATATGTGGGCATAAACCACAGTATGGGCACACAGCCGGGCTCAGAAGGAAGGGAGCGCCAATTTGCTGGAGCAAAACCGCAGCTAGTAATAGTTATTAGAATAGCGCAGTTACTAAAATACAATAAAAAATTAGATTACAGGTAATGTGGGGTGGTTACGGGCAACCTGGGGTGGTCACAGGCAACCTGGGGTGGTCACGGGCAACCTTGGGTGGTCATGGGCAACCTGGGGTGGTCACGGGCAACCTGGGGTGGTTATGGGCAACCTGGGGTGGTTACAGAGAATCTGGGGTGGTTACAGGCAACATGGGGTGGTTACGGGCAACGCGGGGTGGTTACGGGCAACGTGGGGTGGTAACGGGCAACGTGGGGTGGTTACGGATAAACTGAAGTGCTTATAGGTAATCTGGGATGGATACCTGTAATCTGGCGTGGTTACGGGCAATCTGGAGAGGGTCACTGGCAATTTGGGGTGGTTAGAGGCAACGTGCGGTGGTTATAGGCAACGTGCGGTAGTCAGGGGCAACGTGCGGTGGTCAGGGGCAACGTGCGGTGGTCAGGGGCAACCTGCGGTGGTTAGGGGCAACGTGCGGTGGTTAGGGGCAACGTGCGGTGGTCAGGGGCAACCTGCGGTGGTCAGGGGCAACCTGCGGTGGTCAGAGGCAACCTGCGGTGGTCAGGGGCAACGTGCGGTGATTAGAGGCAACGTGCGGTGGTTAGAGGCAACGTGCGGTGGTTAGAGGCAACGTGCGGTGGTTAGAGGCAACGTGCGGTGGTTAGGGGCAACGTGCGGTGGTCAGGGGCAACGTGCGGTGGTTAGGGGCAACGTGCGGTGGTCAGGGGCAACCTGCGGTGGTCAGGGGCAACCTGCGGTGGTCAGAGGCAACGTGCGGTGGTTAGAGGCAACGTGCGGTGGTTAGAGGCAACGTGCGGTGGTTAGAGGCAGCGTGCGGTGGTCAGAGGCAGCGTGCGGTGGTCAGAGGCAGCGTGCGGTGGTCAATGGCAATGTGCGGTGGTCAGAGGCAGCGTGCGGTGGTCAGGGGCAACGTGCCGTGGTCAGAGGCAACGTGCGGTGGTCAGCGGCAGCGTGCGGTAGTTACGGGCAATCTGGAGGGGGTCACTGGCAATTTGGGGTGGTTACGGTCAAGATGTGGTGGTTATGGGCAACGTGCGGTGGTTACGGGCAAACTGGGGCGGATACGGGCAACCTGCGGTGGTTACGGGCAAACTGGGGCGGATATGGGCAACCTGCGGTGGTTACGGGTAATCTGGGAGTAAAACGCAATTATTACTATAATAAAAAGTGTGTTTTATTTTGTTTGTATGTTTTTCACTTTCACATTTACACTTTTTCACTTGTACTTTTTTCACTTTCATTTTCACTGTATTACTATGATTACTGTGATATTTTCTATCACAGTAATCATAGTTTAGTGACAGAGACCAAATTGGTCTCTGTCACTTTAAATTTTCAGAGCTAACTGCTTCTGACGCGCATGCGCACATCAGAAGCAGTCAGGACGTCGAGGAGGACGGAGCTCCAGGATCAGGTAACGTATGTGGGGAAGGGGGGGGGTGACTGGGGGGGTGGGGGGGCGACTTGGGGGGGGGGGCACGGTGACACTTTTTATCCCCTGTCACCAATGATTTATGGTGACAGGGGATAAAAAGTGCCGGGCAGCACTGGGAACAGGCGATCGGCGGTATATAGTATATACCGCCGATCGCCTGTTCCGGGACCCCACAGGGGGGGTCCCCGATCACTGCCCTACCTCCGGTGGCGGAGAGCATGGGGTTTTCATTCATTTTTTATTTCCATCGCTGCGAACAAACATCGTTTTTTCGCAGCGATGGGGGCGGCCATCTTGGATTTGATGGCCGCCCGGGGAGGGTAGAGATCGGCCACAAGGGGGCTGATCTGAGGTCTGATTAATACTTATTTCATCTCCCCCCACCGTGGATTCACGGTGGGGGGAGATGAAATGCAGCGGCGGCGCCGGTACTGGCGGATCGCCGCTATAACGGTAATAGCGGCGATCCGCCAGTACCGGGGGGGAAAGGGAACTGCCGGGGGAGGATCTGTAGTGGCGGCGGGAGGAGGCAACATGCAACAGTCCCCTCCCGCCGCCCGATCGCCTCCCAATGCAAACATATCCCCATAGACGCTGCGGTCGCATTGACCGCGGCGTCTATGGGGTTAACTGCCCGGGGGGAGCGCGGCTCCCCTCCGAGCAGAGGCAGCGGGAGGAGGCTATGTGACATAGCCTCCTCCCGCTGCCCGATCTCACCTCGGGACAGCGGGGGGAGGCAGGGAAGACATGACGTTTGGGAAACGTCATGTTGCGGGAACTACCTGCTTTACATGACGTTTCCCAAACGTCATTTTGCGGCAAGGGGTTAAGCATGCTTTATATATAAGATCATAAGAGGTTTACTGCAAATGAATTTAGTAATGTAATAACATGCAAATGAATTTAGTAATGTAATAACTTTGTGGATAATCATGGGGGCAGAATGGACTCTATGCGATTCCATGCTATAGAAAAGGTTCCACCGCTACCTAGAGGTGGCGATAGAAGGAGCAGATTGCAACAGAGTGAGGCTTTCTGGATTTTCCAGCTCGAAACTTATTTTCCCAATGGCCTGAATCGAAGACGTGAACTGTTATTACATTCTTTTTTTTTTCTTTCATTTCTCTACAGACTTAGTAGTGGAAGCTGTCTAATAGACGGAATCCATTACTAAGTCAGGGCTTAGTGTTAGCCGGTATAAAATGGCTAACACTAACCCCCCATTATTACCCCAGTACCCAATGCAACCAGGGGTACTGGGAAGAGCCGGGTGCCAGTGATCCCGGAGCGTCAAAGTTGGCGCTCCTGGACTGGGGCGGCAGCAGGCTGGTAATATTTAGGCTGGGGACGGCCTAAACCAATGACTCTTCCCACCCTGATGTTACCAGGCTGCTGTCGCTTGGTTTTTATCCTGGCTGGTTATGAAAATAGGGGGAACCCTATGCGTTTCGTTTTTTTTAAATAAATAAATATTTATGGGGTAAATGGGTACTGGGGTAATAATGGGGGTTAGTGTTAGCCATTTTTATACCGGCTAACACTAGGCCCTGACTTAGTAATGGATTCCGTCTATTAGACAGCTTCCACTACTAAGTCTGTAGAGAAATGAAAAAAAAACACAACACACCGAGAAAATGTTTTTATTCAAATAAAAACACCCCCACACCCCTCGTTGACCATTTTATTGAACAGTAAAGTCCGCCGGTCATCGACGTAGTCCATACGAATCTGCCGTAATCCTCTGCATGCCGGGATCTGGAAAAGAAAGGGAGAAGAAAATGCTCATTACCTAGGAGGCGAACCAGGGCCAATGAGACGATTTAGAGACAATTCTGAGACTATTCAGAGACAATTCTGAGCCAAACAAATCAGCACCACAGAAAATAGACCAGGCTTATCCCTGATAGTAAATTGCACTTTAAATAGACCAGTCTATTCTTGTCAAAGCAGAAATAGACCACATCTAGAAAAATCCCCTGTTGATAAATCTCCCCCTATGTGTTTGGACCTCGGGTAGGGTTGGGAAGGGTGGTCCATTGGCGGGGTGGGAGGGAAGGATGGTGGGATATAAATAGGGTCATAAGTTGGAAATTTATAATAATAATATGTTTAAGAGGGGGAAGGGTAACAGTGGGAGGAGGGTGGGGGGGAGGGAAGTCGGGAAGGGATGGAAGGAGTAAGGGGAAAAAAATAAAGTAAATATTGGAAAAGAATAGGGAGATTGAATTATAGAAGTCGGTAAGAAGGAGAGATGGGTCGGCAAGAATTTGTGAACGGGGGGCCATCCCACTGGGCACCATATGATCGGGGTAGATAAATGGGAGGGGGCTCCGGGACAGCCCGGTTGCGCAATGGACGGAGGGGGCGCTGACCTAGATAGTATAGAAGGATTGAACTCGTAGAGAGCGAAATGGGGATATCTGAATAATATATATGTATAAGAGTCTGGAAGCAGGACATACTATTCCGGTGTTGGAGCCAGAGAAGTGTGTGCTATGACCTGACCTCCCCGGGCGGTCCATCTGGTCATTATAGATGGCTGGGGGAGATCGCCGGGGGAGGATCGGGGTGGTGTGAGAGGCCCAGCTAGCGCTGTGTTGCGGGCACCAGGAATGAAGTGGAAAGAATAGCAGACTTGAAGGTGTTGAGGCTCCTGGATAAGGAGTATGAAGGCCAAAAAGTTTTGCTGGTTTGGATGTTTTGGTAGTGCTGGCTTCCAGTCGAGGTCCCAATAAATATAGTTTAAGAATAATATCAAGTAATAGGAAATAAAGACAATGGTGAGAAAAAGTTGTGCCCCTTTCTTCGGAGTGCGACCAGGCTGTCGTGGAGCCAATGTTGCAGGATGATCTTTATGGGTGGTGATGAGAAAGGGGCAAAGAAAGAATAGAGATAAATGTCATAGTTAGTGGAATTCGGGTGCCCAGGGGGATGGGCCTTCGGGTATAAAATGACTAACTGATTGGAATTTGTGTTGTCCCCTGAATCCTGTGCTGGGAGATGTCTATGTCGAAGTGTTTACAATGATACCTTGATGGGTTGAGGCTGCTGCCTGGATCGCCCCTCTGTGCCCGGATCTTTTTATTGTATTGATGATTATGTGTTCTTTTTTTTTTATACACACACTGTGTGTTTTTGTCATAAAGATATATATATATACCCTGTATTATTGTCATAGAGATATATATCCAGAAAATAGGGTTCTCTCTATTGCTAAATCTTTCTCAATGGCAATAAGTGTAATTTTCACAGGGGGATCCCCCCAAAAATACTTTTTTGCATTAATAAATAGCCCACCCATAGCTTTCCATCTTTCCAATATCAAAGCTGGGTGACCTCCATTATACTGACTACTATACAAGATGCTGGGAAAGCTGGGTGTCCTTCATTATACTGCGTACTATACAAGATGCTAGGAAAACTGGGTGACCTCCATTATACCGCGTACTATACAAGATGCCAGGAAAGCTGGGTGACCTCCATTATACCGCGTACTATACAAGATGCTAGGAAAGCTGGGTGACCTCCATTGTACTGCCTACTATACAAGATGCTAGCAAAGCTGGGTGACCGCCATTATACAAGATGCTAGGAAAGCTGGGTGACCGCCATTATTTTCTTATTCACCTTCAGTGCCCAAAAGTAAATTTTTGTCAGTTTTTATTGCTGAATAATAGTATAAAAAAGTCTTCCCATCTGTCATACGCATCAATCAATTATACAAAGGAGTTGCTTAGTTAAAAGTTCATTTTCGTCAGTTTTGGGGGGGAAATACAGTTCAAATATATTGTGTGTTATTGTCATACAGATATAGATAGATAGACAGATACAGTAGATAGATAGATAGATTTATTATTGTTATGATTGTTATGATTATCATTATGATTGTTGTTATTATTATTGTCATACAGATATATATCCAGGAAATAGAGTTTTCTCTGTTGCTAAATCTTTCTCAATGGCAAAAATTGTAATGTTCACAGGGGTATCCCCCCAAAAATCATTAATACATAGCCCACCCATAGCTTTTCATCTTTCCAATATCAAAGCTGGGTGACCTCCATGATACTAACTGCTATACAAGATACTAGGAAAGCTGAGTGACCTCCATTATACTGCCTACTATACAACATGCTAGGAAAGCTGAGTGACCTACAACTGGCGTCACTGCCGCCTCAACTCTGCTTCGTCACTACTGCCTCAACTCTGCTACGTCACTGCCGCCTCAACTCTGCTACGTCACTGCCGACTCAACTCTGCTACGTCACTGCCGACTCAACTCTGCTACGTCACTGCCGACTCAACTCTGCTACGTCACTACCTTACTACCTTAACTCTGCTACGTCACTACCTTACTACATCAACTCTGCTACATCACTACCTTACTACCTCAACTCTGCTACGTCACTACCTTTTTACCTCAACTCTGCTACATCACCAGCTTACGACCTACCTCAATTCTGCTACATCACTACCTTACTACCTCAACTTTGCTATGTCACTATCTCAACTCTGCTACCTCAGTTATCCATTGAAAGGAATTAAGTATTTCACCCTCTTATTTTTATTAGAGACAAAGTTGTTCCATGTATCCAGTATTCTGGATAGTTATTCCAGCTTCTCCTCACCTGTATAGGTATGAAAATTAACCCGAACATCTCCCATTGACAATAATGGGGTTCGAGTTCGAGTCGAACCTCGAACCAAACACCTATACTGTTCGGGGTTCGACTTGAACTCGAACATTTTACTGTTCGATCATCACTGTTCAGGAGGTCTATTTGGGGTAAAGATCTGTTTTGGATGGTCAGGTCACTTATGTTTCTTATATCGACACTGTCCAGGATAGAAGCTGGGCGTTAGGAGCTTGAAATCTGATGCTATCAAGAAGGCCCAAAAGAAACCAACAGGAAAACAAGGATGTCTGGGCAAATTTAGAACCTGTCAGGCTGCGGTATGACTACTTATTGTGCCCCTCTTGGAAAAGGGGATATTGTCTTTGTACTTGGAAGCTCTGCAATTGTGTAACTGTTACACTGTTGTGGCCATGCCATTGGGCTTTGTTTGTTTCTCTTTTGAAAACCAGAATTTAAAAAAAGATGTTATAAAAAAAAATTGAATTTCAATTAAATAAAATTAAAATCTTCAAATATCATAACGTACAACATGTCACAAGAAAACTATTTCATAATTGTCTGGATTAGTTATAGCATCACAGTAGTTAACATAGCTTGTAATAAGGTATGGTTAGCAGTTTTGGGGATATATTGTAGATATAGATTGTTAGTCAAGAGGAATGAGTGTAGGGATGGAGCGGTTACCCTTATCTTATGGTTAACCCCTTAGCGACCCATGACATATCTGATACGGGGGGGGGGGGGTTCAGCTGATCCCGGCTGACATGTGCAGCCGGGCAGTGCCTCTATTAGCCAGTGTGGGTCCCGTTGCCGCACCAGCCAATTAAGCCTCTAAGTGCAGCTGTCAAACCTGACAGCTGCACTTAGAGGCTTTGTACTGCACATCCCTGGTGTCTAGTGAGACGGATCCCCCCCCCCCCCCCACGATGCGATCGCGGGGGGGAGATCCGTTCTTCTGCCCGTACCGGGCCTCAGCTGTCGGAATGACGCTGATCCCGGCTCGGCAATAGATTGCTATGGCCTGTAGCAGGCCATAGCAATCTATCACCGATCTGATCGATCTTTGCTGTGTATATACACAGCATAGATCTCTATGAGAGATCAGTGCTGTCTATATACAAGTCCCCCAGGGGGACTTCTAGTTAAAGTAAAAATAAAAGTAAAAAAATTTTTTATTAATAAAAAAAATCCCCTCCCCTATTAAAAGTCCAAATCACCCCCCCTTTTCCCATTTTATAAATATAAATAAATAAATAAACAAATAAAAAAACATTTAGTATCGCGGCGCGCGTAATCGCCCGAACTACTAATTAATCACATTCCTGATCTCGCACGGTAAACGGCGTAAGCGCAAAAAAATTCCAAAGTGCAAAATTTTGCATTTTTGGTCGCATCAAATCCAGAAAAAATTTAATAAAAAGTGATCAAAAAGTCGCATATGCGCAATCAAGGTACCGATAGAAAGTAAATGTCATGGCACAAAAAATGACACCTCACACAGCCCTATTGACCAAAGGATAAAAGCACTATAAGCATGGGAATAGAGCCATTTTGAAGAACATATATTTGTTAACAATGGTTTGAATTTTTTACAAGCCATCAGATAATATAAAAGTTATACATGTTATATATCGTTGTAATCATAACAACTTGAGGAACATGCCTAATAAGTCAGATTTACCATAGGGTGAACGGCGTAAATGCAAAACTCCCTGAAATCAAAACAAATTCCTTTTTTTTTTTTTCAATTTGACAGCGCAAATTATTTTTTTCCGGTTTTGCAGCATATGTTATGGAAAAATAATGCCTTTCATTGCAAAATACAATTGGTTTCGCAAAAAATAAGGATCTTTTCCACAATACCAACCTGGCTAGTATTTACCTGACTACTGGGTCTTACTGGGAGCTGCAACTTTCATCCAAGCCTGCTCACCATGTGGCGACCCCGGTGTGAAGGTGCGGTCAGTCACTTGCCAGTATGGTTAGACCTTCTTACCTGGGATGAGCAGAGTGGTCAGAGTTCTCTGATGACACCCATGCTGCGAAATAAAGTGCATAGGCTTCTAGCAACTTTGCTCTATCCGGATCAGTTCCTTTACTTTGTGTGGATACTGTCCTGCACTCTGTTCCTCTGGTCCACGGCATGGGTTGGAGTGATCCCTGACTTGTCCTATCTAGTAGAGGCTTAACACTGCATAGTGTCTAGTAAGGGTGCTTGTAGAGAAACTGTAGGGAGTGTCCTATCTCTACTGAGTCTAGGGCAAAAAGCCTCACACTTCCTCTACCCATGTGACTTCCTTCCTACAGCATGTGTAAACTGTGCTGTGGGTGGGAATGGAGTGCATCTGTAAGAAGTAAAGAGAAAGATGATAGGTAAGAAAAGAACTCTCATTGGTGTACAGATTCATGTGGTGCATAAACAAAACAATAACCCTTTCGTTGCTACAGCTTTGAAATATCTGAATATACATACTAGAAACAACAACATCTAGTGGTGAAACTCTGGTACTACTACATCACCACTTACACTTATAAGTACAGGCTTTTGCGAAGGGTGTAAACAATAGCAACACCCGTGGTGGGACACCACAGCCACTACCCCAACCCCTGATTTGTTCCCGAAGGCTGTTAATGATGATGGCCCATCAGATGAACTGTTACCAGACTGCAGCTCACACTGGGTAACTCTACATCTACAACCTAATTAGGGAGGTGGAGTGAGCCCACGGATGTGCCACCTACAATGCCTGGCTGTCTTCTCCTTCCCTGTAAACAAACTGAAGATACTGAGGACCCTTCAGATGATTGTTGGCTCCGGGATTGACTACTGACTGCTGTAGATTAAATTAATTAAATTGACTAAAATCAAAATTAAATCAATTGAAATCAAAATTGAATTGGCACTTATATTGGTGCCACTTAAACTAGTCGGATACAAAGGGTGTCACACAAGGGGAGGTGAAAGGGTAATTGAAGGGGGATTGGAACGTGTAAGATGGTTAATTAGAAAGTTTATGCCACTGTTCCATAAAGGTCCACTGCTGTTTAGGGCGAAAATTTAATGATTGGCTGGGAGACTTTTTCTTTTTAAATTGTCATTTTCTAAAACATTACTTGATGACCTTTAGGTCTCATGCACGTAAACAAGTGATCTTACCATTATTGTGCCAATGGACACAGTGGTGCTGACCATGCAGTCAGGGCCGTATTTACCACTAGGCACCCGTGGTCTGGTGCCTAGGGCAGCACCTTCCAGGGGGTGAGCTGCAGGGGGTGGAAAACAACTTTTTTTAAAACATTTTTTTAGTCTGGTGTCTTTTCAAGGGGGGTATGGCAGTAATGGTTAGGTCTGGTATGGCGGTGTTATCCAGTCACAGTATGGCGGTATTGGTCAGGTCTGGTATGGCCGTGTTATCAAGTCACAGTATGGCGGTATTGTTTAGGTCTGGTGTGACGATGTTAAATGTGATGCCTGGAACTATTACCTACCAATCCTGTGGTGAGAATTTCTTCAGACAAAATGTAGACTGCTCTAATCATTGGTTCAATGTAAAAATTTGTTTAAGTTTTAAACCCCTTCTGGACCAGGCTAATTTTCATTTTTGCGTTTTAGTTTTTTCCTCCTTGTGCGTAAAAGGCCATAGCAGTTGCATTTTTACACCTACAGACCCAAATGAGCCCTTATTCTTTGCGTCACTAATTGTTCTTTGCAATGACATGCTGAATTTTTGCATAAAATGTGCTGCGAAACCAGAAAAAAATTATATGTGTGGTGAAATTGAAAAAAAAAACGAAATTCTTTTTCTTTGGGGGGCGGGGCTTCCTTTTTACGCCGTGTGTCCTATGGAAAAACTGACATGTTATATGACATGTTCCTCAAGTCGTTACGATTTTAACTATATGCAACTTGCATAACTTTTATTTTATTTGATGGCTTGTAAAAAATTCAAACCATTGTTAACAAATATATGTTCCTAAAAATCGCTCCATTCCCATACTTATAATGCTTTTATCCTTTGGTCTATGGGGCTGTGTGAGATGTAATTTTTTGCGCCATGATGTGTTCTTTCTATCGGTGATTGTGCATATGCGACTTTTTGATCGATTTTTATTACAATTTTTCTGGATTTGATGTGTCAAAAAATGCGCAATTTTGCACTTTGGGATTTTTTTGCGCTTATGCTGTTTACCATACAAGATCAGGAATGGGATAAATTAATATTTTGGGCGATTACGTAAGCAGAGATACCAAACATGTTTGTTTATTTATTTTTATTTATAACATGGGAAAAGGGGGGTGATTCAAACTTATTAGGGGAGGGGATTATTTATTTATTATAAAACTTTTTTTTTTAGACATATACTAGAAGCCCCCCTGGAGGACTTCTAGTATATGCACACTGATCTCTCATTGATATCTATGCAGCCAAAAGCAATAGAATGCCGAGCCAGGATCAGCGCCATTATGGCGCAGACTGCTGCGCAGGCCAGGATCAGCGTCATTATGGCACAAACCATAAAGTAAAAGGACATCAAGGTGCATTTATTATTTGAGGCCTTGTGGTACTGTTATATCAAGGTGTGGTAATTGGTTAAATCAATGATGCAGCCAATTTTAATTTTTCCATCTCCCCCTTTAAGAGCCACAGCTCTTTTATTTTTTATTTGACGAAGCCATATAAGGTTTTGTTTCTTGTGAGAGCAGTTGTACTTTCGATGTACCATGTCCTGGGCCTTCCCTGAATGAAGGAACAGAAAGAGTGATGCGTACCATATAGGCCATATGAAGGTAGCTGGGCACAGAGTCAATGAAGAGTTCAATGAAGTGGCAGTGCACATGTCTCAGTGCAGATCATTGAGGTGGATACAGGACCCCCAATCCCATGGTCAATAGTTTGCTCAGCAATTTGCAACAATGGCAGTGATTTATACACAACATACGTTGTATTGCAATGAATGGAATCCCAGCCAGAGTGAATACACACAGTATACGCTCTGGCTGGGATCACTAGCCATGCCACAAAAACCGTCAGTTTTCTGTCAGTTCACATAATGGAGCGTGCGGCTCCAGCCACACACTCCATTGTGTGCAGTGGGTTGCGCCCGCATCCCAATTTATCAGAAATGAAGATCATCCAACCGGTACTGCAGGACCGGCAGGGATGATCTTCTCTGACACCAGCTGTTCTGTGAACTGTGCCAAATATGCCTGGGGAATGGATAGGGCGGCAGTGAGAACTGAAGTCCGAACTATAGTTCGTCCTTCAGTTATTAAAAGTATGTTGCCACCTTTACAGCTATAGTCATTGCAAATGTTTAGAAAGCAAGGTTTGGAAACTTTACGTTAGAATATATGTATATTATTTTTTTACACTGTTGTTTATGATTGTAGAAAGAGTTTTGGCACAACGTGTTATATAAAGATTTTAATGCCAAAAATAACAAATATCCCTAGCATTATTTAATCTCCTTTTCTCAGTGTGAATATTATTGATTGATCATAAAGAACAGCCCATTTACTGGCACCAGCATATGAAATTACTACCCTGCCAATTTACTTCCTAATATGAAAACAAGTTAATGCTGGTTAGTAAGGCTGTGGAGTCATGGTCCCATAGCCTGGGAATCTGTTTTCTATTCTGCAGTACTTCTGTCAGCTTGATGTTTTCTTGCTGAGTCATCCAGCCAGATGGAGAGATTGTAAGCTTGTACAGTTCAAAACCCACATAATCCTCTAATACAGCCTGCACATAATCAATGTTATGTGAAATTCCTATCACATCCAGAAATGAGCGAGCAGTAGAGCATTAAAGTCAAAACAGTAATAAAGTTATGACTTCCTGCTCTCAAGATCTCTACAAGTTCTCAGAAATGATGATACCACAGAGGAAATAGTTGCACTTCTGCACATAAATACATATTTCTCTAAATGTCTGTATGTAGGAAGCAACAATGGATAACTCTAATAGGGAAAAATAAACAGGAACTTTATTGGAAACCATTAGTCGGGACCGCCTCACCCACCATTTACTTACTAACAACCCTGTCTTATTCAGACTTTAACACATCTCAATGAAAACATTCAATTTTAAGATGAGATATGAGTACTTCAACCGTGAGTACAAGAGATTTCTTCTTCTTCTTCTTCTACACAAAGTCACTACAAACTATCCCGGCAAAGTACTGCACTACTAAGGCAAGGACCCCAAGACAGCCCCCTAGCTTACTCAACTCAGCTATTCTTCCTAACCTATTATCTACACCTCGAGCACCCAAGCTAAACACTGTGTTTTGTCCATCAAGAATAAGGACATTGTTATGTTCCATTTTTGAGATTATCTTTTGCACTTATTTCATCTGTTTTGTATTGCACTGAAGATGTTAAGTAAATGCAATTCTGGTTAAATGCTGGACTTTGTGCTTATTATTCTCTGCCACACCTGCACCCACACATTGTGCTACCCTTACAAAGCCCAGTGCCAGTGTGTCTGGAGGTGGGTGTCCCCAGTCCTGGTGACTGTGACAAATGCCCAAGTAAAAGACCATAAAGTCCACTGCTGTTACCACCTAGCAACCCCGGGCCACGTCATAGTCTGCCTTTTGTTTTGCCAATCTAAGGGCCCTATTACAAGGAGGGATAATCAACCAAATCGGCCCAGTACAGCTGAATATCACTCCTTGTAAGGGTATGTTCACACTGAGCAAATACAGCGGAATTCCGTGGCGGAGCTCTCTGCCTCAGAATCCCGCTGTGCTGTGCTCAGTGTCTCGCTGTGAGTGAATGAGAGGGTGCATGCTCCTGTGCTGCCATCGCTCTTGTATAACACACTGAGGCAGGCGTAAGTCCGTGGCGGAGAGTTCCGCAGTGGAATTACACCTATTTTACTCAGTGTGAACATACCCTAATAGAAACAACGATCAGCCAATGAAATCATCAGTGATCATTTCTTTAGGCCCTGACCTAAAATCATCGGCCGCCGACCACTCATTGCTATGTGTAACAGTGATGTGCAGCTGACAGCTGACGATTCAACAAGCAGTTTACACCTGTCCAAAAGGCTCTTTGGCAGTTTTTTCAAAACACAGCATCCTGAGGCTGTGGCACTTTTTCTCCCATCGACTTCAATGGGTATATTCTGGTCATATTAAAAACACCATTGCTATGTGTATGGTGTCTTTTTTTTCTGGTATTTTTGTACCCTTTTGGTCCAGCAACTGTCATGTGATGGGAGAGGAAAAGGAAGTTTAACCATCTTGGTGCGCACAAAAACTAAACTACAAAAACTTTTCTCACGTAAAGTCAAAAACGTCAGAAAAAAACACATGAAAAAACACATTTAAATAATACAATGTGACTTTCTCACATTAAGTGCAGCATTTTGCGATTGACTAATTATTATTGTATTTTTTGGCATTTATGCTAATCATTTTATTTTAATTTTTTAGTGCTCCCTTTAGATAGAACTTCAGCTTTTAGCTTGAGCCTTTCAGGTACACATTTGCATACAGTCTCATTGATGAATTGCTGTTATCTGCTCATAAGTGCTGTTAGCAAGTTTGTACCTGGATATAAACAATAGCTTATGGGTAAGTCATACAGAAAGTGAGAATGCTGCCTTTACAAGGATGGCACCTAAGTTTCCTGCTAAATAAACATGAGGGAGAGTGATCCAAAACATAGCAACCAAATTTTAAGGAGTGCGAGTTCTCATGTTTAGAATTGGAAAATCCCTGAGGTACAGCCTCCAGCTATCTCTGACTAATAATAAGGCGAAGCTTGGGAAACCTATTGCTAAGTACATTCTTAACAAATACAAGATTGTGCTTGAGTTGCAGAAATAGGTTTCTGAAATAAGATGCACCAGTTATGGTCACAGTTATAGGTCAGTAGATGTAGTAAATAATGTAATAGTCTACTCCAATATTCTGTTTCACTTATCATTCCCGCATTACACTATCCATTTATCCCTCGGTTGAGTGTCTAGCCCTCCCCTTCTGAAAGAAGATTTTCATTACATAAATAGATGTCTGTTTCCTATTGTCTCTTTCTGACTGTGTAAATAATTGTTGCCTTTGTCTTCTGAATTCTGAAAACATTAATGATAAGGTACCTGACCTTTTTATGCCAAAACAGATGTGATTACCCAGGAGTAAACTCAGAGTGGTCAGGGCCCAAGGGCATTAAAGGTCATGGTATTCTTATTAAAGGGTATGTGTCATCAGAAAATGATCTATTGTTTAAATTAAGTTTCTTTGTTGAACATTTAAAAAAAATTGATGTTTTTCCCAAATTTTCTATTACTCTCTTTATTATAAAATAATCCTATGTTGCAATTTTCAATCTGTCCACTAAACCTAATAATACTTGTTCTGTAGAGTAAAACTTTTGAGCAGCAATCTTTAAATGCTGTTAAAAGCAGCTCCAGAAAGATGTCAGCCCCAGAAATAAAGTATCACACTGAAAAAAAAAGAAAAAAAGATCAGAAACAAGTAAATGTACCTTTGTAATCATGTCTACAGAGCCTAGCTGGTCCCATACATGGTTCAGTAAAACCCGTGTACATATACTGCTATGCTGTACATGCATGCTGGTACATGAGAGCTCCATCCAGCACTATTCATCCAGTATGCCTTTGGTCAGAGACATAAAGCAATGACAGTTTTTTTTATTTCTTTTTTTTTTTTGCATGGTCTATAGAAACATAATTGCTGAGCATTTATTGCTGCAATTGACTAAAGAGGGGACGCGAATAATTATTGGCCAAACATGGAGTTGGGTTGCTTTTTACCAATCATGCCACAGTGATACTGACATACACTAAAGACAACAGCATGTTTTATGCCTTACAAGAATCAAGCTATGAGCAGACAATAATTGTTACCATAGGTACCAGTGATATGTCAAGAGCAGTTTTAATTGGTTTGGATTGTGAGCTGAAACAAATGAGAACAATAGCATCACCTCTTCTGTGAAACACATCATTGTTGTTCTCTCAAACAGTAAAATCTAGTTTTCAACACACAGTATGTTCACCTTTGCAAAAGTATGGCTATGACATGTGTGTCTTTACACACTCCTACAGTATCGTGTGTAATGTAATGTAAGTGTGTTGAGCCCCTGGATGATGTTGTAGCAGTGGGACGGCCAGTCACTTGCTAGATGGAAGTGTGACACCACTCCTGGTGGTGGATGGCTGAGGCACAGCCGGACCTTTTGGGGTTTGTCACGTGACGCCAGTGCCTGGTGGGCAAACAAGTGTGAGGGCACGTCTGCTTTTTGAGTATAAGGCAGGTTGCACCTTTCTCCCCTGCGGTCGGTGTCCTGTCGGGTTGCTGCAGGGTCCCTTGGGATTATGTCACAGGTGGTCAGAGTGGTATAGTAACCCTCCCGAATTTTAGTAGAATCCACCACCCTCTGATATAGAGGAGGGTGCAGTGAGAGTCTCAACCGAATTAGTATTGTGTTCTGCTGGGAGGTTGGAGTGCTTAGAAGAATACTTGTAGAAGAGGAAGAAGAAGAAACAACCTGTTTCCTATAGTCTTCACACTGCCTTCTGCCCACTAGCTTTGGATGAACCGTACTGATAGGTAACACAGGCCCCAGACCCTGTTACCTTGGATGTGCGGAATGGTTAGGATTTCCTAAGTACACACGCGTTGCGAGATGGAGTTCATAGACTTTATGTAACTTTGCTCCACCCGGATCGGTTCATGTGGTCATCTTTAGTAATACAACAGCTAATGTGAAATCACAGATAAGTACAGACTTTTACGAGGGGTGTAAAGAATAGCAACACCCACAGTGGGACACCACATAAGTGTACAACAGGGCTTTTTACCCTACTCTTTAAGTGCCTCTCTTAAAATGGCATGATAAAAGCAGTTGAAAAAAATACTCAAATTAGGGGATCAACTATAGACCACTGTAGTCTTGCAGCACAAGGGTCCTGGGTACAAATCTCACCAAGGGCAACATCTGCAAAGAGTTTGTATGTTCTCTCCCTGTTTGTGTGGGTTTTCTCCCCTACCCAAAACATACAGATATGTGAATTTAGATAGTGAGCCCTAATGGGGACAGGGATCAAAATTGACAAATTATGTAAAGAGCAGCAGAATCAGTTGGCGCTATGCAAATATAAAGCATTATTAAAAAGCAATATTATCAAGCTCACAGGGCATTTTCCCAGGGCTGCCAGAGATCGCCCCATCACTCCTGCTCAGCCATCTACATCACACATGCGCAGAAATTATCAGGCAGCGGATGTGCATTAATCCCCTATTTCCCAGCGCATGTGCTCAGTACTTGGCTTCTTCTAGTAGCCTCAGTCAAGGAACTGTGGCTATGTTATTATCACAGTGCAGTTCCAGAGATAGTGTCTACCAGGAGAGATCAATGCACATGTACTGAACCATTGGTCTTGAGATTGTTAGGGGGTCCCAGTGGTCTGACCCCCAGCAATCACACATTAATCACCTATCTTGTGAGTAGGTGATAAATGCTTTCAGTAGAAAAATCTTTAAGAGACAATAAAATCCAAGTGCCACAAGTAGATTTCAGTGCTATATGGCATTGTTACAGATTTAACAATGAGTCCTCAGAGTGCCATGAGAAATTATAATATTGTCCAGTTTTTCAGAATAAAAGAGCATTATCACTATAAATCATGATAGACCTGCCCTAATATCTGATGGCATAAAGGCAACACATATTTTCTAATGTTAGGTGATGATGACTTCCCCCCTGCTTCCTTGGAAGCAATCATTTAGTGGATTAATTACATTGTTTCTACTTTAACAGTTAGCAGATCTACATGAAACTTGTTAAATCAAATGTTAATGACCCTTTCTTGCTTGCAGCATCGCCGTAAAAATGATCTGGAATATGAATTACACTAAATACATTGTGAATGCATCTGACATCTGACATGATACAAGGGATTGTGAAATTGTGCTGACATCTAGTGGCAGGTATAGGTTACAAAAGAAGTGAGGGACATTGAGGAAGGCAAAATCTATAAGCATGTGAAAAAAGCAACCATTATGATGCCTTATTTCCTCTTATTGCTGTGTAAAAGGTATGGTGTAAGGTAATGCTATTTATTCACTTTACTAAAATAAATTTTTTGCTGCAGGTCATTGTTGTTCCTGTAGTTTCCTGGAAGCTTTATGAGATATGGCACATGTAAATGTATTGGAATAAATTAATAATTCAGAGCCATGCAATAAGCTCAGGTACATGGTGGGAGGCTGAGAAAAGTTACACAATCTAAAATTCAGGAATAAGCACCATAGAACTTTACAGAGTCATACTATACTTCTATATGCCTCTGATTTCATACAGAATCCCAATATATACTTTTCCACCATGCTCCATCATAAACCGATAACAGAGGTATTCTATTGCTTTGCATTGCTTTTAGGGGAGGATCCTGTATCTCAATATAGGTGCTTTATGGAGGCACCGTGTGTCATTACGTGGAGTGCCTATGGCTAGGTAGTGCAGATACATATAGTAGAATAATTATCATTGTTGCGCTCTGTAGCATGGCGGGTAGGAGGCATGGCTTCTATGCCTATTAGCAGGAGAAGGTATAGAGTGCAGCAGGCATCCTGCCGTATTTACCTGAGAGGCGTACACTTTAGTTAAATAGGATGAATGTGGACAGGTTTTGTGAATTATGACTTTCATCCAGATAAGGATAGAAGTTACCAAAACAATTGTGTAGCGGAGACAGGGTTATTGCTTAGTTGCCAACATTTGAACATTAAAGGGACACTTTAGTGTTGGCAACAAGAGGTGTGGCTTATAGTAGGTGTGGTTTATGGGGTATGGCTTGTCACCAGTATTTTGGGGTTTTTTTTCCCCAGAATTTTCCAGTTAGACCTTTACAGTGAAAACAGCACAAAAGGATGAGGGGTGCAGTAGTAGTACAGGAATAGATGAGGGATGAAGAAGTAGTAAAGGAAAACATGAGGGGTCATAGGGCCCCCATAGCAAACAACTGCATGGGGTTCCACAAAACCTTGAAAACTTGGAAGCTGGGTGTGACTAAAGCAGACTAGGGGTGACTGGAGCAGACTGAGGGTGACTGGAGCAGACTGAGGGTGACTGGAGCAGACTGGGGTGACTGGAGCAGACTGGGGTGACTGGAGCAGACTGAGGGTGACTAAAGCAGACTGGGGGACACTGGGGCAGACTGGGGGTGACTGGAGCAGACTGGGGGAGACTGGGAGTAAATGGAGCAGACTGGGGGTGACTGGAACACACTGGGGGAAACTGGAGCAGACTGAGGGTGACTGGGGGTGACTGGAGCAGACTGGGGGAGACTGGGAGTAAATGGAGCAGACTGGGGGTGACTGGAGGGGACTAGGGGTAAATGGAGACTGGGGGTTACTGGAGCACACTGAGGGTGACTAGAGCACACTGAGGGTGACTGGGGGCGACTGGAGCAGACTGGGGGTGACTGGAGCAGACTGAGGGTGACTAGAGCAGACTGAGGGTTACTGGAGCAGACTGGGGTGACTGGAGCAGACTGAGGGTGACTAAAGCAGACTGGGGGAAACTGGAGCAGACTGAGGGTGACTGGGGGTGACTGAGGGTGACTGGGGGTGACTGGAGCAGACTGGGGGAGACTGGGAGTAAATGGAGCAGACTGGGGGTGACTGGAGGGGACTAGGGGTAAATGGAGACTGGGGGTTACTGGAGCACACTGAGGGTGACTAGAGCACACTGAGGGTGACTGGGGGCGACTGGAGCAGACTGGGGGTGACTGGAGCAGACTGAGGGTGACTAGAGCAGACTGAGGGTTACTGGAGCAGACTGGGGTGACTGGAGCAGACTGAGGGTGACTAAAGCAGACTGGGGGAAACTGGGGCAGACTGGGGGTGACTGGAGCAGACTGGGGGTGACTGGAGCAGACTGGGGGAGACTGGGAGTAAATGGAACAGACTGAGGGTGACTAAAGCAGACTGGGGGAAACTGGGGCAGACTGGGGGTGACTGGAGCAGACTGGGGGTGACTGGAGCAGACTGGGGGAGACTGGGAGTAAATGGAACAGACTGGGGGTGACTGGAACACACTGGGGGAAACTGGAGCAGACTGAGGGTGACTGGGGGTGACTGAGGGTGACTGGAGCAGACTGAGGGTGACTGGGGGTGACTGGAGCAGACTGAGGGTGACTGGGGGTGACTGGAGAAGACTGAGGGTGACTGAGGGTGACTGGGGGTGACTGGGGGTGACTGGAGAAGACTGAGGGTGACTGGGGGTGACTGGAGCAGACTGGGGGAGACTGGGAGTAAATAGAGCAGACTGGGGGTGACTGGAGCAGACTGGGGGGGGACTGGGGGTAAATGGAGACGACTGGGGGTTACTGGAGCACACTGAGGGTGACTAGAGCACACTGGGGGTGACTGGAGCAGACTGAGGGTGACTAGAGCAGACTGAGGGTTACTGGAGCAGACTGGGGTGACTGGAGCAGACTGAGGGTGACTAAAGCAGACTGGGGGAAACTGGGGGTGACTGGAGCAGACTGGGGGAGACTGGGAGTAAATGGAGCAGACTGGGGGTGACTGGAACACACTGGGGGAAACTGGAGCAGACTGAGGGTGACTGGGGGTGACTGGAGCAGACTGAGGGTGACTGGGGTGACTGGAGAAGACTGAGGGTGACTGGGGGTGACTGGAGCAGACTGGGGGAGACTGGGAGTAAATAGAGCAGACTGGGGGTGACTGGAGAAGACTGAGGGTGACTGGGGGTGACTGGGTGAGACTGGGAGTAAATAGAGCAGACTGGGGGTGACTGGAGCAGACTGGGGGGACTGGGGGTAAATGGAGACAACTGGGGGTTACTGGAGCACACTGAGGGTGACTAGAGCACACTGAGGGTGACTGGGGGTGACTGGAGCAGACTGAGGGTGACTAGAGCAGACTGAGGGTTACTGGAGCAGACTGGGGTGACTGGAGCAGACTGGGGGAAACTGGGGCAGACTGGGGGTGACTGGAGCAGACTGGGGGTGACTGGAGCAGACTGGGGGAGACTGGGAGTAAATGGAACAGACTGGGGGTGACTGGAACACACTGGGGGAAACTGGAGCAGACTGGGGGTGACTGAAGCAGACTGAGGGTGACTGGGGGTGACTGGAGAAGACTGAGGGTGACTGGGGGTGACTGGAGCAGACTGGGGGAGACTGGGAGTAAATAGAGCAGACTGGGGGGACTGGAGCAGACTGGGGGGGACTGGGGGTAAATGGAGATGACTGGGGGTTACTGGAGCACACTGAGGGTGACTAGAGCCCACTGAGGGTGACTGGCAGGGCCGCTTCTGCCATGAGGCGGAATGAGTATTCCGCCTCAGGCGGCACATTCTGGGGTCCCTTTAGGGGCGGCAACTTCTGCCCTGTCATCTGACTCCCGCCGCCCGCTCAGGTGTCCCCCTTTCCGCATCCCTAGAAGCTGCAGCTCTGCAGCTTCTAGGGATGCACTGCCGTCAGACTCGTGGCCCAGGAGAGGACGCCCCCACTCACACTATAATCCTCTCCCCTGTACTGTACGGCATCCGCTGGGTGACAGGCCCCTCCCCCAGGCCAGGTCACAATGCTGTACAACAGAGAGCGTGTATGGCGCTGTGACCTGGCCTGGGGAAGGGGCCTGTGTGGCGTCTTCCCCTGTCACCGAGGGAAAGGAGAAGCGGTGGATCCCGGTCCGGATGGTGAGGAGGGGAGCAGGTGGGGGCCCTCAGGTTTTGCCGGGACTGTCCTGATTCTGACAAGACAGCCCCGGCAAAACCATGTCCCGGGAAGCCCCGCCCCCTGCCGCGGGAAGCCCCGCCCCCTGCCGAGCGCGAGTGATGTCACCCATGCAGAGCGGGAGAGGAGTCCCTGGAAGACTAGAGGGTCCATACTGGTGAGGTGAGTATGGCTTTTTTTGTTTTAAATACAGATGAAGGGGCTAGTGGTATGATGATGAAGGCACAGGAGGAGGATGAAGGGAGAAGTAGTATGATGATGGAAGGGCGGAAGGATGAGAGGGGTAGTAGTATGATGATGGAAGGGCAGGAGGATGAGAGGGGTTATACTATGATGATGGAAGGGCAGGAGGATGAGGGGGGTTATACTATGATGATGGAAGGGCAGGAGGATGAGGGGGGTTATACTATGATGATGGAAGGGCAGGAGGATGAGGGGGGTTATACTATGATGATGGAAGGGCAGGAGGATGAGAGCGGTAGTAGTATGATGATGGAAGGGCAGGAGGATGAGAGGGGTTATACTATGATGATGAAAGGGCAGAAGGATGAGAGGGGTTGTACTATGAGGATGGAGGAGGAAGGAGGATGAGAGGGGTTGTAGTTTGATGATGGAAGGGTAGGAGGATGAGGGGGGTTATACTATGATGATGGAAGGACAGGAGGATGAGAGGGGTTATACTATGATGATGGAAGGGCAGGAGGATGAGAGGGGTAGTACTATGATGATGGAAGGGCAGGAGGATGATAAAGTGGGTCGTAGTATGATGATGGAGGGTCTGGAGGATAAAGGTGGGGGTAGTAGTATGATGATAGGGCAGGAGGATGAAGGGGGGAGTAGTATGATGATGGAGGATGAAGGGGGGAGTAGTATGATGATATGGGTAAGGTGGTCTCTGAGGCTAACAGTATTATTGAGTGTCTGAAGCTGGCAGTATTAGGCCGTCTGAGGCCTATACTATTTGGGGGTCTCTAACACTTGGCTCCCCATATGTCACCACCATTAAGACTGGCACTTATACATGCTCCTCTGCAGCCGCCGCTCTCCGCTCAAAGAAGTATCATGTTACTTCTTCGAGCGGAGAGCGGCGGCTGCGGAGGAGCGCACGCTCTCCCATAGATGGGCTATGGGACAGTGAGACAGGCGGGATCCTGCGGCGGAGAGTTCCACTGCGGAATTCCACCTGTTTTACTCAGTGTGAACATACCCTTAGTGTATGCACTTCTGTTATATATAGTTCTGTATGCACTGTTGGTATGTAGTTATATATGCAATGTTCACTGCTGGTATATAGTTGTGTTTGCGGGGGAAGGGGCGCAGTTTCAATTTTCGCCTCAGGCAGCATAGAACCTAGAATCGGCCCTGGTGACTGGGGGCGACTGGAGCAGACTGGGGGCGACTGGAGCAGACTGAGGGTGACTGCAGCAGACTGAGTGTGACTGGAGCAGACTGAGGGTGACTGGGGGTGATTGGAGCAGACTGAGGGTAACTGAGGGTGACTGGAGCAGACTGAGGGTGACAGGAGCAGACTGAAGGTGACTGAGGGTGACTGGAGCAGACAAGGGGAAACCTGGGCAGACTGGGAAAGACTAGGGGAGACTGGAGGTATCTAGGGCAGACTGGGAAAAACTGGGGGAGTCTGGGAGAGACTCGGGTAGCTGGGGCAGACTGGGGGGTGGCTGTGGCGGACTGGGGTAGCTGGGGGAGATTGGAACAGACTGGGAGAGACTGGGGGTAGCTGGGGCAGACTGGGGGTGGCTGGGGCAGACTGGGGGTAGCTGGGGGAGATTGGGGCAGACTGGGGATGACTGGGAGAGACTGGGGGTAGCTGAGGCAGACTGGGGGTAGCTGGGGGAGATTGAGGTAGACTGGGGGTGGCTGGGGCAGACTGGAGGTGACTGGGAGTAGCTGGGGCAGACTTGGGGCTGACTGGGAGAGACTGGGGGTAGCTGGGGCAGACTTGGGGGTGACTGGGGGAGCCCTCATGAGGGGGATTATAAACTATACATTGGTGTGAGAGGCTAATATACTAGTACACTGTTACTTTTAGTCCCCCTGGGGGACTTTTAGTATTACTGCAGTGATCTCCCATAGAGATCACTGCAGTATACTTAATACAGCAATGATCCATCAGATCATTGCTGTATTACTCTGGTCTGCAGCAGACCAGATAAATGGATTTCCAACCCGGGGTCAGCATCAGTGCGATGCTGAGTCCTGGCTCAGTAAGGAGAAGGGATCTCTCCTCCGCAATCGCATCACAGGGGGAGATCCCCCCACTGGAAACCAGGGAAAGGGGGAAACAATACATTTAAATGCAGCTGTCAGTTTTTACAGCTGCTTTTAAATGTATAATTAGCGGTCCCGGCAATCGGACCGCGCCCACTAATAGCCGCGGTCCCGGGCTACAAGTAGCACCCAGGATCGCAGCTGTTCAGAGCGGGGTCACCGTGTGACCCCTCTCTAAACGCCCCCACCTGCATCAGGACGTACAGTTACATGCTGATGTGGGAAGGGGTTAAAACAAAGATATACAGTACTTATCTGAAATCCAGGTCCAGCTTTTTAGTCTTGATGCTGATTGAAAAAAAACTAAACACATGAAGTCTGACCTGTACAAAGTTACTGCCTTCTCCCTAAGTGTGCAGATGACCTAAGAATAATGGGACTTCTTGTTTTTAGACTGTCTAACCCTTTTCCCGTCAGCAATTTGTATATATCTGTTCCTACTGCACATACCCTGTGCTGTAGGAATGTATATATACGTTCCTGACACTGACGGGGCTTTCTGATGTGTGCTGCGTCTCATTTACCCCTTAAACGCAGTGATCTATAGCGATCGCAGTGTTTAAGGTACTCAGTGACAGATCAAGCATCTGTCACTGAGTAATCGGGACTGGCTGCGGGGCCCTGATTGCTTGTACCGACAGGGGAGGGGTAAGCCTCTTACCTCCATCCTGTCGGTTCGGCGATATAGAGTGTATAGAGTCTGCTCTCAGGCAGGCATAGATCGCCGATAACACTGATCTATGATATGCTATGGCATAGCATAGATCAGTATATGCAATTCAATGATTGCATAATTTACAATGAAAAAAGTGTGTGTGGGAGGGGGGGGGAGTTTAGTAAAAAAAAAAGTTTTTAAAAGTATAAAAAAAAAAATCCTTATAAACCCCCTCCCAATAAAAGTTTAATATACCCCCTTGCCCATTATAAAAATAAAAATATAAAAAAATAAACATATTACATATCGTAGCAATCTGAATTGTCCGATCTATTAAGATATTACATTATTGTTACCACACAGTGAACGGCGTAAATGAAAAAAAAAACACCAGAATTGCTGATTTTAATTATATATCAGAAAAAAATTTATAAAAGGTGATCAGTGATTTTTCTGTTACACCAATGTGATATTAGTAAAAACTAGAGATCATATCACAAAAAGTGACACCCCAACCAGCCCTGTAGGTGGAAAAACAAAATTGCTATGGCCCTTAAAAGGCAGGTAGGAACATTGCATTAATTTGACCCAGACTTTTGTGCATTAAAGGGCTCTTTCTTGAAGGGGTTAAAAAAAATAGATTCTAAATACAGGAAGAACAATAATGAATGTAAATTACAAACGTGCTTTATTTCTCATCTACTGTTTATTTAGATTTAGAAAGTTTTAACAACAAATTATTCTTAAATTGTCCTACACTGGCCTAATTTGGGACCAATGAAATATTATTTTTCAATAAGTCGGAAAGAAGTCGGAATCAACTTGCAAACAAGCATTTGCTCAGTCTTGATTTGATCCCTTGCCCTTTTACAGAGTGCAATAATATATTTGGCAGATAATTGGCCTAGGTATAGGAACCTTATTCAGGTTTTTAAACATCCGTAATGTAGTCAGAATGTAAGGCAGTTCACTTTTGCCATCATGTACACTCATGTTCCAAGCAGTTCTGCCATTCCTCTTTTATTCTTACTAGAAATCTATGAAAAGATAACCAAATGGGTGTTACAAACTGGGGCATGTCCTTACACTGCCTGACACTACCCAATCAGAGCTGACAGTGCCAGACTGTCAAAGGATATAACCCTAACTGTTAAAACCCCATTGGTTATTGAGTCAAGTTGTACATTTCTAGTTAGAATAACAGAGGATCTGCACACTACAGACCTCAGTGTTCGATGTTTCGCGAAACGGAACTTGCTGTCGTTTTGTTCGTCTCTAACCAGAATTCTAATGCATTTTCAATGGTAAATCTGTCCCACTGTGTGTCCATGAGCAGGTTTTTCTCGTGTATACACGTTATGAAAAGCACTAACCAGAAACTTTACTGGTTAGAATGGCTTGCCAGAAAACAGGTATGGGTTCTCTGAAGAGTGCAGACCACCTATATGAGATTTTAGGACACCCCCTTAACTCTATACACCACACTATTTACTATATACCTATATCATATTAGTAATGCAGTATACTGGCAGAGTTACTTTTACACAGAGCAGTATATTATATACGCCATAAAATATTTCTCTTGGGTAACTGGATGCTGTAAGAAAAATGCACACGATCTTATAGAAGTCAGTAATCTGACTAGAGGTTAGAATAATTCAATACATCAGTTTCTGTTATTTAAACCTCAATTCTGTTATTACTACTGCAATATAAAACTATTTCAGTTTCTAAAAAACTTCATAACACATTTAAAATAAGAGGTTAAAATAAAATGTGTCTGTCTATAAATGCTCTAGGAGTGTTACTGTTCAGAAAAAAATACAAATGGGAATATTTGCTTGAATTTCTTTCCCAATCCCAGTCCCAGTCTTCGTTCTGTTCAATCCATCATATATATATATATATATATATATATATATATATATATATATATATATATATATATATATATATAATTGAGTACTCTTTGGACAGTTCAGTATCTTTTGTAGTAATAGTAGTACATGGTAGTGGTGGTCCCTATTTTCAGAGTCAATTGAGCCTTAAACCTGCTAGTACATGTACTGAATAACTACACAACCTTCTTGGGGTGCCATTGCTGTTTTCTTACATGGCAGTGCAAGTATGTAGCATCCTGTTTTATGATGTCAGATGTAAGTTGTTCTGCTCTTTTATCTTTCTTTCTCTGTGTTTTCTCCTTTCTTCTGTTGTTGATGTGCAGCAGATCAGACAGATAACTTTCTGTTGGACATTTAGGGTTACTTGGAGCTGTCTGTGAGAATGTTTCTTCAAAATGTCCTTCTTTTATACAACGATTGGAAAGAATTTCTTTTTCTTTGGAATTCCTCCATTTCATTCTTCTATTCTGGAACCAGATTTTAACCTGCAAATATTGGAAATATGATGTAAGCATTATAGTAAACAGAGTTAATGGATATGTAGAGGGTTGTTTACCTGTGGTACCTAAGACAGAGTATCCTGGAACCGTAGGGTTCCTTGTAGCATTGTCATGGGGTTATCTAGAAGACAGCACCAGCAAAAGTGGTGTACCTTTTTCTGACAAAATATGTATAGAAGTCTTTTCTTGCCCCACATCAAGCTTCTTAGAAGTAAAAATGTGATGTGGGAGATCTTGAAAAAAAAAATCTTTTAAGCCACCTTGACAGTAGGAAGAGTAGGGTGCGAGTTCGCAGTGGATTTCGTGCTGCAAGTTTCACAGCAAATTCTTGGAAATGTTAAAGTCTATGGTCCTGTATTGTGGCAGTGGATTCTCATTCTGCTGCTAGAATGTAGTGATAGCCATATTTAACTAATTCACTGCTGGTAAAAATTATAAACAGCAAGTGGTTACCTGCCCATGCTCCTTCAGCGCACTTCTGCTTCAGCCACCTAGTCCTGGCTCACTGACGGTCCACTCAGCCAATCACTGGCTGCCATCAGTGAGTCCAGACCATGAGGCTGAAGCAGGATCGTGAGCAGGTAAGCATTTGCAATTAATTTTTTTTACCAACCTGGCAGCTAATTGGTTAAATACTTACTTTCATTAACTACAAGGTGCAGCGGAATGAAAATCCAATGAAAAAAGGCCATAGACTGTAATTGTACCAAGTATTGCAGCAGATTTCACTGTAAAACTCACAGCTTGAAATCTGCTGTGAATACAGTAGGTGTGAACGCAGTCTAAGGGAATATCTAATTCACCTCTCTAAGCACATACATTTAAAAAAAACTGTTAGTTGACACTAAGGAACATAAACATTGATGGCCTAGCAATAGGATAAGCCACCAATGAGTGTCCCAATTCTTTAAAAGTCTGCAATTTACAACCCCCACAACCTCTGGGAAGTCATACACAGTTATATATTGCACAAACACCTGACAGGCTATAGTAAAATCATGATTTTCAAAGCTGGTCATCTCATACCACTTATCTTAGGATGGCAAGCCACGAGGAAGGGTAAAACAGGAAATTCAGTATCAATACCATACAAGAAACATATGTCCTGCCAGTTCTAATACATTAGTCATAGGAGTCCCTTCATTTTTACACAGACACCTTGGCAATTTGATCCTGAGGAACCTAAAAACCCTTCATATAAATAAAAATCACTAAATAGTTCTACCTTCAAATACTTATAACATAATACATACCACATGTATTAGTAGATTTACTCAGTCAGGGAGACCTGACAACATACTGTCGCAAAACAATCAGCAGAAATATATACATATAGGATTGGTTGTAGCAATAGAATTTTGATTTATTTCATTCTCTATAAAGCCATATAGCTCAATTACAGAAATTTGCTGGTATGAAATTTTCCGAAAATTTTTTGTTATTAGTATAAAGCGCACCACAGAACAAATCAATGTTTTCTAAGGTATGGATACTAAATGTCCTGTTCTACCCTTTCCTATGGCTTACCAAGCTTTTAAAATTATAAATTCAGTATATGCTGTTGGGGATGTATGTGTAATATATAACTATGTGTGGCCTCCCAGCAGTTGAGTGATGTGAACTGCAGCCTTTCAAATGCTATTTTTACTTTTTACTGATAGTACATTTTTGTGTATTGTGAGAAACTGGAGTCTTCCATGAAATTTGTGGGAAGGTTAGTGTGGACACATCAGCACTGTACCTGGGATTCCTTTAAAGAAAGCTTTACAGCAAGTTTCTTTCTGTCAGTTTTGCTGATGTACTTCTGTTTTTGGAACATTTTCTCCAGTGCCTTTCTCTGATCATCGGAAAACACAGCTCGTCTGAGGATTACTCTTCTTGTTTTGGAGTTTGAATCTTTTGGTAGCAGATGAAAATCACCTTCATTTCCTTTAAAAAAAATAAATAAATATATATATATATATATATATATATATATATATATATATATATATATATATAAAGGACCAAATGAATTCATTTTCAATTAATGTTATTGTTTCTTAGCAGCATTCAATTGTTTACAGGCTATAAATTCACCAGGAACACAAACTTTTAGCAGAGACATTATAACTATTAGTCCAGTGACAACTGGAGAATATCTTGCAGAGATCATGCACATGACCTTATTATTTATTATGGCACCTTACTTACTCCAAGTTGAATGGAGCCACTGTGCAGTACCCATAGGCTTGAACTGTACAGTAACTGAAAAATTTAGCTCAATATTTACAAGTATCAGTAATCATGAATCAGTCAGAAAAGGAGGACTCAGAGACAGGATTAAAAACTAGCTTTGGTCAGAATCCAGAGAGAGAAGAACAACAGGTACTAAGCAGCAATAACAGAGATTGTGGTCACAACTATGCTGAGATCTATATGTAATACAGACAAGACAAGGTCTGACAACAACCAAAGACGTTAGTCCTTTTGAATAACCTGACACAAAGGATATAACAGAAATGGGGGTCTGTGACCCAACACCATGGAGCCACTGCCATGTGGTGCTGGAGGAATGGTGAACAACAGAAGCCTTGATTATAGGTGAGTAAAACTTCCTAATATAGTGGGGTACAGAGACACCATATGGTGGAGCTGAGTCTGAATGTCTTAAAGTGGTCTCAGATAGCCGATGGCTGAATATCCATCTCCATTATACTGTATTCCACTCTAGAGCATGGACACCCAACTTTGTGCATCACATGTTTTTGTGGTGTCCTGTGAGGGTAAATGTTGGGAATCCCACTTTGTGGCTTCTATCATACATAGACCTCCATAATATACTATTTTACTGAATCATGCTCTATGGAATAGGGCAGAGGTCTGGCTTCCATTGAGTGACTGGGCTCTTTGGACTGGGCAGTATGCATTGGGAGATTTCCCGACTCATATGGCAAAGAGTCTGACATAAGACATTGGTCTGATACATGGTCTCTATACATATAGGCCCAGAATTATCAGTCTGCCTGAGACAAAAATCAGATACATTTTTATAGATAGCAACCAATCACAACCTATTTTGAGAATTGAGATCTGAGATTGGTTGCTATTACTTGCTGTGATTGGTTGCTATTAGTTGCTGTGATTGATTTCTATTTGAAACCAAAATTTGTCCAACTTTTGTCTGACAGATTGATAAATCTGGTCCATAGTGTCTTTTTATTAGGCGCTGTTGGTATGATGTTATATTTAAAGGTAATTTAACCAATCCAATATTATAAGTGCATGCTCTATTTACCTATTCTTGTGAAATATGTCTACACCAAGATCAAAAGTCATTCATGTTATATGGTGCAGGTTTCATCTAATAACACAGCAATCTTCCATTCATGTGATAGCACATGCCTAATGCATCAGAAGATGTTTTTATCACAATTGAGACAAATTGGTGTGAACAAAGCTCAATAAATTGCTTCTTACAGTCACTCTGAGAAGTGTCTCACTAATGTGTACAGCGTTATTGATTTGACTTTTTGTGGTAGACCACCATGGAGTGAGGAAAAGGTTTAGTCATGGTTTTCATTTTTCTATTGTCAGTCATTGCCTCCTTGTTAAATGGACAATTAATAGAACACTCTGGAAACTAGGCTTCAGTCTGGGTTAATAAACAATTGTGGTAGTTGATAATGTGACCTATATATTCAAGCAGTTTTTCTATCTCATGCTTTTAATCCCTTTTCAGGTAGTAGAGGTTATAGGAGAAGATGAGCTTTAAAGAGTCTATAAAAGTCATTTTCATTCACTGCTTTATTTTTCTCACAAGTGTTTAAATGGTGTTCAGCGGCGTCTTTGGAATGTGACAGAGGAGAAAGGATTGTATATAGTTCTATGCTTCATAGCTGTACAAAAGGCCAAATGACCCTTGCCAAGGCCTTTTCAGCATGAAATGGTCCCTAAAGTTCATCTGTACGGTGAAAAATTGTGGTTAAGTCGCGTGTGGATGAGTAAAGAGAAAGTGACGATTGGTCACGGTACTGTCATCCATTCTAATTCAACCCAGGCTCTGTAAGCTGCTCTGTGGGAAAGTATCAGCCCCCTTCAGAGCTGCTCATAAGCTTGCAGCTCATTAAACTACCACCATTTATTGCCTCACTTGTCTCAAACTATTCACTTTAACAAATGTAGAACCTTATCAAAGCTGGTGAAATTACACTTTAGTGTAGACAGCTAAACAATACCCCAATGCTAATGATTCTGCAATAGACTCTAAGCCCGAAAATTCTCTCCAAATTTAAATTAAATAGGTTCAAGGAATTATTTTTTTATATCTATTAGCATCAGATTAGATTTGTATCTTAAGTGTAGGTAAATTGTATAAAACATATTCAATGATATTTTATAAAGTGTATACATTTACATACTATATACAAGCATATCCATTTTATTTCTTGAGACTTTTATTCTTTAAACCATCTCATATTAGCTTAGATTAGTAATTGCCTTAGGAGTAGATTAGGCATTGTGTCAATGATGAAGAATGCAAGAGTTCCAGATATTTTGGGAACAAGGAAACTATTAGCCTCTTGTATGGCTGGTTTGGTTTCTATTGGGGCATTTTCAATTGTTCTGCTCGTATATGGGATAAATCTTCAGAGGGGACACTGAATAAGACTGCTGTGATTTTTCTTAGGAATTAGCGTCTCACTATTGCATCACCAATTAGCTTTCTAGGACCCATTAAATCCTGCTGCTCTGGTTTACAAAATAACTCAAGCATTACTGATGCAGCATAAAGACTTACTTGGAAAAGCAGTGGGGGAGGCTGGGTGCTGACAGGACCTACCACAGCAGGCAGCGTAAAAGGGCAGTGATCGGGGATGGAAGTATTTAGAAACACCTGCAAAAGAACAAAAGGGGGCATAAAGTTTCTATGCAATCCACCAATAGAAATAAGTTGATGTTAAAAATGAAAATTATCGGGATTAGTCAAATGCAAATACACAAGTAAAAGTATAAAGTTGTTCAATATTGTTATTTCAAGGTTTGTTAGTAATGGCCACTACATGCCTTAAGTGTATGTTTATTAGAGTCTCAAAATCATGATACTTTTACAGGATCCACATATTTCACAGTACTGTACACAGGTTGTAGACAAGGGAATACATCTATAGACATCTCTTCTAAATAAGGGGTCTAGCTACTGTATAAGGGGTCTAGCTACTGTATATCAGCCACACTACTCTTAAACCTAGGTATCAAGCATAAAGTCATGCAATCACCATAGACAGTAGAATGTGCCTTACTGGAAAACCAAGTGGCTTCCAATGTGACACTGGTACTAAACACCATCCTTCCAACAAGTCACTTTATTGTATTTCTATCCTATGTATATCCTTATTAGAGATAAGTGAATCCTTAGCACACTCTGGTCCAAACCCAACCCGATTTGTCCTGTTCCGTGTCTTCCAGGACTTCCTAGGGCTACATCCAACTTCTGCAGCCACATCCCCTAATAAGATGGCATAAGGAAAAGTTGTGAGTTTTGCCCAATATCATGAAAAAGGAAATGTTTTTGACAAATTTTAAATTTTTTTTTGTTATTGCCTAATCACTGCATTGCTGCAAGGCTTCTGTGATCACATCAACTTCAGTATTGTATCACAGTGGATTCTACGCTGTGGGTTTCGCAGCAAAATGTGCTGTGATGCTCTGTAGTGTTATTTCCTATGAAGCAACATTCTTGCAGCAGATTTTCATTCTGCTATGAGAATGTAGCCCCTGCCCACTTAACCCACCACTGCCAGGCTAATACAGTACCTTTCCCGCTCGCGCCTGCTTCTCTAGCTAACTGACCTCCCACTCAGCAAATCAGTGACTGCGGTGAGACAGCGCACTGATTGGCTGAGCGGGAGCTGGGCCAGGGAGCTGGGCACATGTGATATTTGCAAGCAAATTTTACAAGCATTGGCCACAGCCCTTAGAGTTGACAATTCACTATTAATTGTGGGCTGTACCTGTATTTGTAGCTGCCTAAGACCAAGTTCACACAATGTATTTTTTTATTAAACAACAGGTTTGCAACAACAGCCATTGTTTAATCACAGCGGCCCATCGCATTAACCCCTATGGAACCACGGCCAAAGTGTATACACTCTGTACAAACCACGGCCAGGATTCCATGTCTATTTTGTGCGGCCGCTATTCAGTGAACATTGGCCGCACAAAATAGACTGTGCACACAGCTCCTGGCCATACTTTACATTGTGTGCTATGGCTATTTGGAGTGCGGGCAAACCCAAATGTGCCCGCATTACTATTAAGTTGAAATAATTTTTATCTCAGACAGCGCCTGTTCTGTGACATGGCCCTGTTACAGATTGGCCGCTGTTCTGCCAAGTGTGAACATGGCCTAAAGCAGTAAGAACCAGACCAGCCTGAAAATATAATAAACACATTGGTAGACATTGCTAAAAGCAATGCATGGAAATTTCAATACATGGTGGTCTTCCATTTAGAGTGAAGAAGAGCCACAAAGTGTACCTGAATCATCCTGGCATTAAATTTGCCATAATATACAAAAAAACAATAACTCTCCCTCCCCATCCAAACCCTAAGCACCCAACCCCCCACCCCATCCCCCGGAGTGGGAAAAAACAAACGCAAGAGGGTTTTTTTTTATAGTTAGAATAGCATTACATGCTACTCATGCTCATCAGAAGACATAACCATGGAGAGATTGTGGCCACTCATTCCGCCAATGTAAGTCAATGTAAGACTGTGAGAAAATAGCAGTGAGACCCGCTGTGATCAATAACTTTTGGCATGTATGATGAAATGTCAAAAGTTACTGTGTCCTAGGAATCATTCATGTGTGAAATTTCCATACAGAAAGGATTGGCTTTGGTATACACTCTACAACATTCTCGACTTATTTCTGTAAGCGTTTATTAAAAGTTCCTGTCGGTAAGTGTATTTGATAGGTGATTATGCGTGAAAATGCATAATACCTGTCTTACCTGTTTTATTGATAGAAATTCTTTTAGTGAAAATTAGAAATGATATTCGGAGTGAACAATGCACATGTTTAAGAAAGGGGATTCCTGAAACATTGCTAGAACATTATGCCAATCCTCTGTGAATGGAAGTTTCTATACACAGGACTGATTTTCAGGACATTTGATGATCTGCCTATTATCAAGAGATTTCTCAAAAAAAAAAAAAAAATTACTGCCATAATCTATTTTTATTTTATTTAAATATTTTGTATGTATTGAATGATCTTCCATTTTTAATACCTATATAGTGAGTACAAAAATATTTTATACAAATTCACAGGGAACTCAAAAATGTTTTTTAACACAAAGGAAACTTGTGAGCAGGGATGTACAGTCTATGGTGCTTCCTAACCATAACTTTTCAGGTTGTAGAAAACAACTGTATGCGTAGTGTTGTATTTGTTTAACAGAGTTTGAAGACATAAACTGACTGTTTAGAGTGTGCAATCTGTTATAGAGATGCATGCTAGACTTGAGGAATAGTCTGCACTAAGACAAACTCTAAGCACCAGCACTTGTCACACTTGTAATAATGGAAAAAGTTTTCCAGGTACATAACAGGTAATTCCAGGACATAAAAATGATTGAACAGTTGGAATATAGTGACATGGGGAATGGAATAAATAGTTATTTTTGTTCCATTAATATATTATCCTGAAAGCTTAGAGATGGCATTTCTAGAAAACTTTAGTAATACTCAATACATGCTGATGGACCCAGCAACACTGCAGAATTTCTTAACAGTGAGCTGTGCTAGGGACTTGTCAAACTATGAACAAGATACTCAAGGTGATGTACTAATACATAACCAATTACACAAGTTATTACTGGACCCATGTTATGAATCAACAACAGAGTGAATCAGACAATAATATTACCGGTAAAACTATAATCACCAGAATGTTATTGGAAAGTGTTGGAACGCAAATAAAATGGGCCCATTGTCCAACATATGTTTTTTTATGTGCATACTGATAGCGTGTAAATGACACATAACATATATCTTATTAGGTAAAGGTGACCAATTACAAAGCATCTTGGTATACAGATATTCATACTAAGCACAAAGCATATTTTTACAAATATAAAGCTTAATAAATAGATGTGTCAATCTGTAAAATATAGAACACATCAAAATATTTCTCAATCAGTACTGTAGTTATGTATATTGTTTTAGAATCCTAACCACACTGACAAAACCTGCATACATAGTAATTAAACACTACTGATTTAGTATTGCTGTATATGGGAGATTATCAGGTAGTCTTATGTAGAAATATAGCAGGTGATGTGAATGGTCATGGATCATTCCTAAACCGCTGCCTGCAAGCGTATGAGAACAGATGGTTTGTGCCAGATGCTGAATTGGCTTGTTTCCTGAAAATGGTAAATCATCTTCTCATTAATTAATCATATTATTGTTAAATTAGGTGTGAATCATTTGCCACCTCCATTAGCTGAATCCACTTTTAATGGTGTGAATTTCCTGCAGGAACACATATTATTAAGTGTAAGTATAACTACTATTTTAAAGGGAGAAAGGCAGAAGTTGAGGACCTTTAAAGCACAATTATTTCACATTGACTGGTGTGATGACACATTAGCCTTAACATAACTAGTGCACTGAGTCATATGGTTATACAAGGACTAAATTGTATGAACCATTCGGTTTTCTATATTTTGTTCAAGACTGACTACATATTCATCAAACACATAGATTGACTTTACAGTTTATTATCTAAGACACATACCTGTGTTGGGGGAAAGAGCAGCTGTTTGAAGATAGGGAACTTGCAATCCATCTGATAGATTAATGAGGTGAAAAGCCCATGTTGCAGGATATGTACCTCCCAAAGGGCTAATTTGTTCCGCTGCGGGACATAGTGTTACTGGCAGAGTGCTGTAAGCCATAGGAACATGCTTCATGGCAGGCTGTTCAACATCTCTCAATAGATTTTCTATTAAAAAACTTCTGCCCAAACCTCCACAGCCCTGAGGCTCCCTGTAGTGATAGGCTGAAGGAGACTGTGCCATCAGGTCCCAGTTCACAGCATGGGGTGACAAAACTCCAGACAGCATCCTTTAAACACAGGAAAAGTTATTTGTGGTAGTCCAACGGTGGTTGTGGTCAGAGCAGAGTCTATGGCGATCAGCTTTGGTTTGTAAGCAGTGAAATGTCACTAAAATATTTGCAGTTACAGATGAAGCTCTATGAAGCCTCCACTGAGATAAGAAAAGCAGCTCTTCAGGGGGAAGGTGTGTCCATTTCATTCATTCTTTATACCCAGTGGGTATGGCATGGACAACAATTCACTGCAGTTCATGGATTATGTGCAGCCTGGAGTTGCTATACTGAGTCCTCTCTAATAAGAGTTGTTGTAAGAGGAAAAGAATGTATCCAAATATTGTGTTTATTGTGAAAATGTGAAATTCAAATGATATTGTTTTAGTACAGAGCAGATGAAATGTAAGAAAAGTATGTATAAAGAAGTTTTAATGATGTTGTAAAGTATGTTTTGTATATAGTTTGAACTATATGTGCCTGTTTTTCCTCTGCAAGGATAAAGGAGGGGTGACCTGAGCCCCGGTTAATGATTATTTCTGTTCTACAATGTGCTAAATCATATATTATACCAATCCAAGGAACAATTCCAGAAACACATAAGTTCATGTGTGCACTGTAACTGCATATCCCGAAAATAAGCACAGAATAGGCAAAAAAAATAAATAAACTAGATGTACATTTCCAGGAGAAAATGCATTGTACTTGAAAAGAGCGCCCCTTTAACAGTGACTTCTGAAGCACCCATTTTAGAGAAACTTTAAATCTTTGATGACCCATGACATTTATAAGGCAGGTTGGCTGTGTTTGCCTGCATTATATAGTGCGATCCCCAGCTGCTTATAGAGTAAATTTTGCACCAGCCCTTTAAGAGCGACTTTGGTGCCAGCCCTTTAACCCCTTAAGGACAGAGCCTGAAATGGCCTTAATGACAGAGACAAATTTTATGAATATGACCAGTGTCACTTTAGTCATCAATAACTTCGGGATGCTTTTACCTATCCGGCTGATTCTGAGATTGTTTTCTCGTGACATATTGTACTTTACATTTCTGGTAAATTGGAGTCGATACTCATAACAAATCTTTATGAAAAAAACCCAAATAATGTGAAAAAATGTGAAAAAATGCATTTTTCCAACTTTGAAACTTCTTTGCGTATACAGAAAGTGGTTATACCACATAAATTATATATTAAATAGCATTAGCAACATGTCTACTTTATGTTGGCGGTATTTATTAAACTATCTTTCATTTTTTTTAGACGATAGGAAGCTTAAAACATTAGCAGCAAATTTCCAAATTTTCAGTAAAATTTCAAAATCAGATATTTTTAGGGACCTGTTCAGGTTTAAAGTGTATTTGAGGGGCCTGTATGTTAGAAAGCCCCACAAAGCACCCCATTTCAGAAACTGCACCCCCCAAACTCTGCAAAAGCACATCCAGAAAGTGTTTTAACCCTTTAGGGGAGTCACAGAAATAAAAGCCAAGTGTGTAAGGAATTTGAAAATTTTAATTTTCTGTGCAGAGATTTTATTGTAATCCAATATTTTTCATAATTATAAACCTATTACCAGAGAAATGCACCCCAATAATTATTGCCCCGTTTCTGCAGTTTATAGAAATACCCCATATGTGGCCCTATTGCGCTATTTGACGCAACCACAAGCCTCAGATATAAGGGAGCGCCTAGTGAATTTCAACGCCTCCGTTATATTTGGTCATTTTTGACTGTACCACTTCAGGTTGGCAGAGGCTCTGGGGTGTCAAAACCTAAAAAACACCCCTAAAGGGACACCATTTAGAAAACTACACCCCTCAAGGAATGTAACAAGGGGTGCGGTGAGCATCTGGACCCCACAGGTGCTTCACAGATTTTCCCAACAATATGGCGTGAAAAAAGAAAAATTTATTTTTTACACTAAAACGTTGTTCTAGCCTTCAATTTTTCATTTTCTTAAAGGGATAAGAGGCAAAAAAAGACAAAAAATGTGTAGCGCAGTTTCTCCCGAGTACAGAAATACCCCACATGTGGCGATAGAGTGCCAAGGGGGCGCAGGACGAGCCTCCAAAGGGAAGGAGCGCCAATTGGCTTTTGGAAGCTGAATTTCACTGAAAAGGATTTCAAGGGCCATGTCGCATTTACAGAGCCCTCGTGCTGCCAAAACACTGGAAACCCCCCACAAGTGATTCCATTCTGGAAACTACACCCCTCAAGGAATCTAACAAGGGGTGCAGTGAGCATATGGACCCCACTGGTGACGGGCACAAATGTGGAACAATGTGACGTGAAAGGGAAAAATTTCATTTTTTCACTTTCATGGCACAAATGTGCCCGTCATCAAGGGGTCCATATCCTCACTGCACCCCTTGTTAGATTCCTTGAGGGGTGCAGTTTCCAGAATGGGGTCACTTGTGGGGGGTTTCCAGTGTTTTGGCAGCAGGAGGGCTCTGTAAATGCGACATGGCGTTCATCATCCATTCTAGCCAAATCCAACCTCCAAAATCCAAATGGCGCTCCTTCCCTTCGGAGGCTTGCCCTGCGCCCACATGGCGCTTTATGTCCACATGTGGGGTATTTACGGACTCGGGGGAAATTGCTCTACACATATTGTGTGTTTTTTTTCTCTTTTAACCCCTTGTGAAAATGATAAATTCAAGGCTAAACCAACATTATAGTGTAAAAAATGTAATATTTCATTTTCACGCCACATTGTTCCACATTTGTGCCCGTCACCAGTGGGGTCCATATGCTCACTACACCCCTTGTTACATTCCCTGAGGGGTGTAGTTTCCATAATGGGGTCACTTGTGGGGGGTTTCAACTGTCTTGGCAACACAGAGGCCTTTTGAATGCAACATGGCCCCTCGAAATCCATTCCATCCAAATCCAGCCTTCAAAAACGAAATGGTGCTCCTTCCCTTCGGAGGCTTACCCTGCACCCGCATGGCGCTTTATGTCCACATGTGGGGTATTTACGGACTCGGGGGAAATTGCGCTACACATTTTGTTTTTTTTCTCCTCTTTTAACCCCTTGTGAAAATGATATATTCAAGGCTAAACCAACATTATAGTGTAAAAAATGTAATATTTCATTTTCACGCCACATTGTTCCACATTTGTGTCCGTCACCAGTGGGGTCCATATGCTCACTACACCCCTTGTTACATTCCTTGAGGGGTGCAGTTTCCATAATGGGGTCACTTGTGGGGGGGTTCAACTGTCTTGGCAACACAGGGGCCTTTTGAATGCAACATGGCCCCTCGAAATCCATTCCATCCAAATCCAGCCTTCAAGAACCAAATGGCGCTTCTTCCCTTCGGAGGCTTACCCTGCACCCGCATGGCGCTTTATGTCCACATGTGGGGTATTTCCGTACTCAGGGGAAATTGCTCTACACATTAAATGTTTTTTTTTATCTTTTAACCCCTTGTGAAAATGAAAAAACATGACAAGATTAATGATTTAGAGTAAAAATTTTACAAAAATTACACTAAATGTTGGTCTAGCCTTGATTTTTTTCCATTTCCACAAGGGGTTAAAAAAGAAAATGAACACAAAACGTGTAGGGTAGTGTCCCCTGAGTACGAAAATACCCCACATGTGGACATAATGTGCCATATGGGCACAGGGCAAGTCACCAAAGGGACAGAGCGCCATTTAGAGGCTGGAATGGAGGATGGAGGCCATGTCGCAATTACAAACTTCCTGTGCTGCCAGGACAGTAGAAACCCCCGACAAGTGACCCCATTCTGGAAACTACACCCCATAAGGAATCTAACAAGGGGTGCAGTGAGCATATGGACCCCACTGGTGACGGGCACTTACGTAGAACATGTGCCGAGAAAATAAAAAATACAATTTTTTTCATTTTCACGTCCCAAATGTGGCCGTCACCAGGGGGCCATATCCCCGCTGCCCCCCTTCTTAGATTCCTTATGGGGTGTAGTTTCCAGAATGGGGTCACTTGTGGGGGGTTTCTACTGTCCTGGCCGCACAGAGGCTTTGTAATTGCGACATGGCATCCTCTAATGGGAATGGCGGCCATACCTATTTAGCTGGGGAAAAGGGACAATTCTAATTTATTTGGGGGTATTAGGCCAATTATTAGTTTATAAGGTTGGAAAGGACAGGTGTTCCTCAAACTCAACCTGTGTTGATCCAGAGGAAGGCAAAAACCCCTCGTGAGGCAGACGACAGTAGCCTCATCACAGGGGAAAAATTCCTTCCCGACTCCATAATGGCGATCAGAATAATCCCCGGATCAACGTGACCCCTGAAATAGGAATAAGGGACAGAATTTAGATAATGTAGAACCCCAGTGACGTGTGGTGCACCTTGGAGCGATCCAGTATGCAGAGGCCGGGGGGATCAGGACAGGCGTCACACTGGAAAATGTTGTCCTTCCTGATCCCCCTGTTACGCCACACTCTGCACTTCTTCTGGGGTCTCCCGTTCTCCAGTGTGGGGGACGTCACCTGGAAAATGTTGCCCTGGTGCGATACGGGGTCCTTCATATCCAGAAGCGCTGGGGCCGCTCCATGGCTGCTAAATATTAGGGCTCTATTACTACTTCTGATATGTTCGGATCGTGCCGCAAGCTACAGGGCAGCGAGGGACCGGAAGAGGGGGCGCTGGTATAAATGTTATCCCCGTACAGGTGGTGACCTTTATCCAGCAGTGGGAAGATCAGTTCCCGGACGATCTTCCCACTAACTCCGAGGATGGGGGGGAGGGGGGCATCTGGGGGCTGGATTCGGGTGTCCCTTCCTACATACACTCTAAGGGTACATGCACACTGCGGAATCGCGACAGATAACCCTTCGTGCATTCCACAGCTGGCACCCACCGGCGGACTGATGCAGGCGCACGTCTCCACACGTGTCATAGACTCCATTCTATGCACGGGCGGATTCCGCTCTCCGTCCAACGTGTTCATTCTTTGGATGGACGATGGAATCCGCCCGTGCATAGAATGGATTCTATGACACGGGTGGAGACACATGCCTGCATCAGTCCGCCGGCGGGTGCCAGCTGCGGAATGCACAAAGGGTTATCCTTCGCCATTCCGCAGTGTGCACGTACCCGAAATCTGTAAGTGTACCCTAAGGCACGCTCACAGAGTTTATAGAATTTCACACCATACCGTCATCTCTTATTGGGACGGTACTGGCGGAAAAGATGTGTCTGGGGGGCAGCGTACGCTACGCTACCCCCAGACACGTCACTGGATGATGAGGATGAATGGAGGAACGAAGGACCCCCCATTCATCCTCACTGGCTGTTTCGGTGTCGGAGGTAATAATAACGTATCCCTCTGACGCCGAAAACACCCTGGGGGCCATCTTTATACGGGGATTGGTATATGGGGTATGTAGTGGTGTAGTGTCAAACTTTATTCAATGTAGTGTGGTGTAATGTAGTGTTTTTTACGTGTTTTTTTACAGTAAGTATAAAAAAAAAACCTACGCCAACAAAGGAGTTGCTGATAAATGCCGCACTTATGTGCGGCACTTATAAGCAGACCGTGGCAGTAGAATATAGAAAAAAAACACCCTACGCCAAAAAGGAGGAGTTGCTGATTAGCAGCGCACTTTCGTGCGATGCTGATCAACACTCAGCGGCGATAGGGTGCGGAAAATAGAAAAAAAAAAATTTGAAAAAAAATAAAAAATTTCTACATTTGAACATCCCTGTAGCTGCTGATAAGTGTATTACACATATCAGCCGCTAGAGGGCAGCAGAGCGCAAAATACGGAAAGAGCCGACGCTGGAGCCGAAAATAGCCGAGAGAAGCCGAACGTGACGTCACGGAAGAAGCCGAAGACCCGAACGAAGACGAGGATGCCGCGAACCCGGAAGACGCCGATCAGGAGCCCGGGACAGGTGAGTAATGTACAAATACCTGCTCTGGACCCCTCGGCTACCTAGCTGAGGGGTCCAGGGCAGGTATTTACTATATTGTGGGACTCTGATCGCCGTGCCACCGGCCCGATCGCCGTGAATGGCCGGCCGGTACCGGCCGGCCGTTCACGGCGATCGGGCCGGTGGCACGGCGATCACCATTGCTTTTTACAGTAATGGCGGTCGGTGCCGTCCTCGGACAGCACCGACCGCCATTTTTTTCCGGGTCATCGGGTCGCCGATGACCCGGAAAGGTTCCGATCGCCGCTATTGGCTGATCTGAATTGATCAGCCTATAGCGGCGATCGTAAGCACGGGGGGTGTTAACCACCCCCCGTGCCGTGAAGCTAAGATGGCCTGCTATGATTTATAGCAGGCCATCTTCCCCGACCGCTGTGTGTGAACACGCAGCGATCGGGGAAACATCGGGCGTAAATTTACGCCCTGATGCGCCAAGTACCAGGGCGCGAGGGCGTAAGTTTACGCCCGATGTCGTTAAGGGGTTAAAAGCACAATCAGTACTGGTCCTTTAAGTGAACTAAGTACCAGTCCTTTAAGAGTGAATGCAGTACCTGCCATTTAAGAGCAAATTTGGTTCCAGCACTTTAAGAGAGACTTTGGTGTTGCCGTATTCAAGAGTGAATTCTCTACCGGTCCTTTAAGAGCAAAGTCAGTAACAACCATAAGAATGACATCTACAGCAGCCCTTTAATAGTAAAGAACATAACATATCATATCTGTGTTGATGTCAGTGAGGCAAAATCGTAACGATCTGCCATTTCCTATTGTCCAATAGGGGACATGTTACTACATGGATGTTGTCAGGCATTGAGTGAAGGACCTGCAAGTTTCTGTTGGCTGCTACATTTCAGCTATTTGCAAATGTGCTGTGCTGTGTGATATTTCAATTTCTGAACATTTAAATCTTTATTTATACAAAATCCCTAGTGTGTGTGTGTGTGTGTGTGTGTGTGTGTGTGTGTGTGTGTGTGTGTGAGGTTATCAGACATGGCAAAAATAGGGATGTATGTTACACCAGAAGAAAGTGCCACCAGGATAAATAAATCATGGAAAACAAAAACATGCTGTGGAAAACTCAATTGAAAAACTTTAAGGGAATGTATTGATGACACATTGTCTTTAAAGGGGTTATCGAGGATTACAAAAACAAACATTTTTCATTAACCAGTCCTCAGGTTGTGAGTCTTATTACAGCTCTGCTCCTTTCACTTCAGTGGACTGAACTGAAATACCACACAGAAACTGAGGACAAGAGTGTTGCTGTTTCTATAAGAAAGTAGCTGTGTTTTTTAAGTGACATAGTGGTCAGGTAGGGTGTAACAGGATTCACTATTTCCTCAATACCTCTTCCACTTGCGAGTGGCAATTTTATGTAAATTATAATAAATAAAGACTAAGTATGACTATACTTGGTGTTGTACTGCAATTTCTCTCTCATTATATAAATTTTCACTTTCAATAGCATGACAAAATAGTTTAAAAATCGTGACTTTAAATAGCATGGCAATAGTTTAAAAATCTTTTGCCTATACCATGTAGATCGACAGTCACTACGAACTCTACAATCAACAAGGATCTTTAAACTGTAAATTAAAAATCTTAAAATTGAGTGTGTTCTATGATTATTTACCCTCTACAGGTGGAGAAATCTATTCTGATGCCTAAGTGAAATCATGAGCATTACCACGCATCCATTTAAGTGTGATTTATTAAGCTTTTCTCAGCCAGACTGCTTAAAATGCATAACAGTTGTGAACAGTAAACAACCATGTCTCTGGACGGAAAAACAGAACCCACATGCTGTGCATGGAAATTGCCCTTAACAACACTGCCTATTGTATAACCAATCGGGAAGCCAAAGGTTACTTGTAATCAAATTTCAAGTTCTCATCATTTCTAAAAGCTGCACTTCCATATGTAAATGTTTTGTCAATCACATTTCTCTTTCTGTGTGGGATGTTAGAAAGATGTGTCATCATTACTAAACATTTTATGTGTTATATGTGTATTTTAGGCTTATGTTTTTGGGTAGATGTAAACATTTAGTAGAAATTATTTTACCATCCCCATTCTATAACTGAAGTCTATTGACTGTGGGTTAACAGCTTAGTGACAGGTTATTAAAAATCGCAGCTTTATTAAAAAAAAAAAAAATAAAAATGCTTTTTCTTCATGGCAATCCACTATAAGGGTCTGTTCACACGTACAGAACCTGCAGCAAATTTAATGCCACAGATATCAATGTAACAAAATAACTGAATACAGCATCAAATCTGCACCATTAACCCTTAGGGGACACAGCTAGTTTTGGTGTTTATGACACGGTCAAATTTTTCAAATATGACACGTGTCACTTTATATATTAATAACTCTGGAATGCTTTTACCAATCCTTGTGGTTCCAAGATTGTTTTTTCGTGACATGTTTCACTTTATGTTAGTGGTGCATTTGGGCCAATACCTTTAACTTTTTTTGAGAAAAACTCCAAAATGATGTGAAAAATTGAATAAAATTGCATTTCTCTAAATTTGAAAGTCTTTGCCAATAAGTAAGATAGTTATACCACATAAATTATTGATTAATTCATATCTAGAACTTGTCTACTTTATGTTGGCAGCATTTGGTGAACATGCGTTAACTTTTTTAGGATTTTAGAGGCCGTAATTGTTTAGTAGCAATTTTCTAAATTTTTGTGAAAATTTTAACTTAGAATTTTTTAGGGTCCAGTTCAGTTTTGGAGCATATTCTAGAGGCCTGGATATTAGAAACCCCCATAATTCACCCCATTTTGAACTCTACACCCTTTGAAGTATTCAAATTGACATTTAAAACAGTTTTTAACCCTTTAGGCATTTTAGAGGAATAACTGCAAAGTAAGTGTGAAAAGTAAAAATTTCCATTTTCTTTGCAGACATTCCAAATCAATTCTATTTCTTTCATACCGCACAGCTATAAAAAGTGAAATGCAATAAAACATTTATTCCTCTGAATCTGCAGTTTTTATCAATACCCCATTTTTGGACGTTAAGTGTTGTGCGGGCGCACAACACGGCTCAGAAGAGAAGGAGCACCCTTTAAATTTTGGAGTGTGGATTTGGCTGGAATAAATGTAGGAGACCATGTTACAGTTACAAAGCCCTCCTAGTGCCGAGACAGTGGAAACCCCCCACAAGTGACCCCATTTTGAAAACTACACCCCTTCAGGAATGTAACAAGGGGTACAGTGGGCATTTGGACCCTACAGATTTTTCACAGTTTTTTGCAAAAGTGGGCCGTGAAAATGAAAAATCACATTTTTTACACTTATACATTGGTGAAACCCAACATTTTTCAAATTTCAAAAAGCTTAGAGTAAAAAAAAAAAAACAATATTTGTAAAGCAATTTCTCCTGAGCACAGAAATACCCCATTTGTGAACATAAAGTATTGTACGGGCTCACAACAGGGCTCAGAAGAGAAGGAGCACCTATGTCTGTGTGTGCACAGAAGTTTACTGACACTTACTTACGGATGCTGACTTACGATTACTAACGGACTCTGACTGACACTGACGCTTGCTAACGGACACAGACTGACACTGAGGCTTACTAATGGACACTGACTGACTCTTACTAAGTGACACTGACTGACACTGACGCTTACTAATGGACACAGACTGACACTGATGCTTACTAACGGACGCTGACTGACGCTTACTAACGAACGCTGACTGACGCTTACTAACGGACGCTGACTGACGCTTACTAACGCTTACTAACTGACGCTGACTGACACTAACGGACGCTGACTGGCGCTTACTAACGGACGCTGACTGATGCTTACTAACGGACGCGGACTGACGGACACTAAGATCTCCCTTATTACTGGGAGATCACAGGGGAGGTGGTACTTTTTATTATGTGTATATATGTGTGTGTGTGTGTGTGTGTGTGTGTGTGTGTTTTACAGTATATGGATGCAGGCCCTGATCTCCTCACAAAGTGATCAGGGGGGTGGCAGCAAGATCAGAGGACACCACAGCGGGGGAACACGGCAGCGGGGGACTGAGGATCTTCAGGGGACACATCAGCGGGGGAACACGGCAGCGGAGGACCGGGGATCAGGGGACACATCAGCGGGGGAACAAGGATTGGGGGACGAGCAGCTGGGGGGGAAACACAAGGATTGTCAGACATGGCATCGGGGGGCGGGACGGCACGGCAGCAGCTTCCCCCGGATCCCGGAACTAGGCAGAGACCGGGACCCGGGGGTTTACTGCTTGCTTCACCGGTATTGGTGGATCGTTACCGATCCACTGATGCCGGTGATCGCCTGTGCTGGACCCCTTCAGGGGGTCCTGCAGCAGCTACACTAAACTGTCAGCTATCAGCTGACAGTTTAGTCGCGGCTCCCGGTCACTGTTTATGTAAACAGTGAGCACCGGGAGCCGGGAAGTTATTGTACGTCCTGGTGCGGAAAGTAACCTCCTGCCAGGACATACAATAACGCCCTGGTGCGGCTAGGGGTTAAATCTGCTGCGGATCTGCTGTGGATCCTGTATATGTGAATGCACCCTAACATCAAAACAACTAGCCTAATATTTTGTAGGTCCCCCTCTTGCCACAAAAGCTGCTCTATTAGGGATGGACACCAAAAGACCTCTGATAGTCTTTTGGTGTCCATAAATATTTTTAAATCAACTGGTGTCAGTTGAAAGTTAATTCTATTTAAAAATCTAAAGTCTTCTAGTACTTATCAGCTGCTGTATATCCTGCAGGAAGTGGTGTATTCTTTCCAGTTCTGCTTGCATCTCTGTCTGTGACAGGAACTGTGCAGAGCAAGAACAAATGCCCATAGAAAACCTTTTCTGTTCTGGATAGTTTCTGTCACGGACAGAGGTGGCAGCAGAGAGCACTGTGTCAAACTGGAAATAATACACCACTTCCTGCATGACATACAGCAGCTGATTAGTACTGGAAGACTTAAAATGAGATATTTATATAGTAGTAATTTACAAATCTGTATAACTTTCTGATACCAGTTGATTTACAACTTTTCTTTTTAACAGTCATATGGACCCTGTGGAATGTGGAATCTGGAGATTACTAGATGACTTTTATGGAATAGCGCACTCAACTTGATAAGCCAGTTAGCACTGACTACAAGCCCCATTGCAAGTATCTGTAGGCTCTTCTGCCTCTACACTTCATCACCTATTGTGAATGGTGTAAACAAGCATTATCAATATATAGGTATCATCTTTTATTGTGAGCCTTCTTGTGATGATAATGAGAAAATGCTAAAAATGATCAATGACATTGGTGGTTACTGTGACTAATTTACTTTTACAGTCTGTCTATGACGGTAGATCACCAATAAATTGCCAATGGTAATGCATTAAATTGGGGTAATTGGGGGCGGGGCTAATTTAAGACTGGCATACAAGTATGCCGATCTTTATAAATGTGTATTGGATAATGGATGTTTTTTGCACGGATGTCAAATTATTGTTCATGACAGTTAATCACAGACGGTATTTTGAAAACAACAGATGTTATTTTTAGTTGTTCACACACATTTTTTCCGCTGTCCTTTCAGAATCTTTACTACTAAACTCAATGGACCTTTATTTAGGCCCCGTTCCCACTGAGCAAATCTAGCGGAATTCCGCGACAAAATTGTCCGCCGCGGAATGCCGTTAGCCTCCCGCTCATAATGGGAGTCTATGGGAGGCGCGCGCTGCTGCTCTGTACGCACTGAAGAATGAACATGTTCATTCTTCAGCGTGGATAGGGCAGGAGCGCGCGCCTCCCATAGACTCCCATTATGAGCGGGAGGCTAACGTCATTTCGCGGCGGACAATTCCATCGCGGAATTCCGCTACCTTTGCTCAGTGGGAACGGGGCCTAAAGAAGAAGAATTTACCAACAGCCGTCATTGTAATTACCAAAAAATGAGAAATGATGGATATCATTTGGTACACAAAATGATGGACATGAGTTTGAGGAGGAAAAAAGACAGACAGGAAAAAAACACAGCCTTCAATTGTGAAAATTAAAAAAAATTAAAAAATCCTCTTCATAAAATCCCCTCTTTTAAAAAAACATAAACATTTTTGGTACTGCCACATGCAAAAATGTCCAAACTATTAAAATATGATGTAAATGAAAGCACATGGAGAAAAAAATATCAAATGCCAAAATTGGGATCACATCGCACAAAAAAATCTGATCAATGCCAATTAGTACGGATAAAAACTATAGATTAAAAGAAAACTAACAGCAAATTAGACAAATCTAACCTGCTGTTATATAGCGTACGTGGCGCTGAGGATAAAGGTAGTTTCCTTATCTTGATGGGGCTACCACCCTCAGAGCACCGCTTCACCCTGGTCAGCCCACCCTCCTAATGAATATTCATCCATCGCTCTGCAGTGAGGAGTGCCATCATGAGTGACATCACTGCAGAGCACTGCCCTAATATTTATTAAAAGGGTGGTAGTCCCGTCCCTAATGCACCCCCCCCCATTAGCATATGAATTAACTACAAAATTTAAGAGAACCTGTCACCATGAAAATACTAAGCTATCTATGTTATAGAGCAAAAGGAGCTAAACAGGCTATATATGTATATAGAAAAAGATTTAGTATAACTTGTAATTTATTGATTGATTGATTGATTGATTGAAATCTCTGATGTTTCCATGCTAAGGAGTCCAGTCCATTAAGTGACACTGTGCACTGGACGCCTTATCTCAGAATGATCAGGGATTTCAATCGACAAGTTTTACTGAATATTTTCCTACAAAGATATATATTAATCTGCTCAGCTCTTCCTGCACTATAACATGATATCGATAGAGTAGATAGCATTTTTTTGGTGACAGGTTCCCTTTAACAAAAAACGGCACTCAGGATCAAGGTAAGAAACATTACATTAAAAACTAGATTTGCATTTCCAGGGAAATACATAGTGCTTGAAAAGAGCGCCCCTTTACCAGTGACTTCCTTTTAACTTTAATCCTGGATCCCATCCCTTTAAGAGCAACTTAACTCCCGTCCCTTTAAGAGCGACATGGGTCCCTTTAGGAGCGACCTGGGTCGATTTAAGAGCGACGTGGGCCCCATCGCTCTTAAAGGGACCCAGGTCGCTCTTAAAGAGACCCATTTAGCTCTTAAAGGGACATATTTCGCTCTTAAAGGGACCCAGGTCGCTATTAAAGGGACCCAGGTTGATCTTAAATGGACCCAGGTCGCTCTTAAAGGGACCCATTTCGCTCTTAAAGGGACCCAGGTCGATCTTAAATGGACCCAGTTCGCTCTTAAAGGGACATATTTCGCTCTTAAAGGGACCCAGGTCGCTCTTAAAGGGACCCAGGTGGCTCTTAAAGGGACCCAGTTCGATCTTAAAGGGACCCAGGTCGCTCTTAAATTGACCCAGTTCGCTCTTAAAGGGACCCAGGTCGCTCTTAAAGGGACCCAGGTCGCTCTTAAAGGGACCCAGGTCGCTCTTAAAGGGACCCATTTCCCTCTTAAAGGGACCCAGGTCGCTCTTAAAGGGACCCATTTTGCTCTTAAAGGGACATATTTCATGCTTAAAGGGACCCATTTCACTCCTGAAGGGACCCATTTTGTTTTTAAAGGGACATATTTTGCTCTTAAAGGGACATATTTCGCTCTTAAAGGGACCCAGGTCGCTCTTCAATGGACCCAGGTCGCTCTTCAATGGACCCAGGTCGCTCTTAAAGGGACCCAGATCGCTCTTAAAGGGACCCATATTGCTCTTAAAGGGACCCAGGTCGTTCTTAAAGGGACCAAGGTTGCTCTTAAAGGGACCCAGGTCGTTCTTAAAGGGACCAAGGTTGCTCTTAAAGGGACCAAGGTTGCTCTTAATGGGAAGCATTTCATTTTTAAAGGGACCCAGATAGCTCTTAAAGGGACCCAGATAGCTCTTAAAGGGACCCAGATAGCTCTTAAAGGGACCCAGGTCGCTCTTAAAGGGACCCAGGTCGCTCTTAAAGGGACCCAGGTCTTTCTTAAAGGGACCCAGATCGCTCTTAAAGAGACCCATTTAGCTCTTAAAGGGACATATTTCGCTCTTAAAGGGACCCAGGTCGCTATTAAAGGGACCCAGGTTGATCTTAAATGGACCCAGGTCGCTCTTAAAGGGACCCATTTCGCTCTTAAAGGGACCCAGGTCGATCTTAAAGGGACCCAGGTCGCTCTTAAAAGGACCCAGTTCGCTCTTAAAAGGGACCCAGATCGCTCTTAAAGGGACCCAGGTTGATCTTAAATGGACCCAGGTCGCTCTTAAAGGGACCCATTTCGCTCTTAAAGGGACCCAGGTCGAACTTAAAGGGACCCAGGTCGCTCTTAAAAGGGACCCAGTTCGCTCTTAAAAGGGACCCAGATCGCTCTTAAAGGGACATATTTCGCTCTTAAAGGGACCCAGGTCGCTCTTAATGGGACCCAGGTGGCTCTTAAAGGGGCCCATTTCACTCTTAAAGGGACCCAGGTCGCTCTTAAAGGGACCCAGGTCGCTCATAAAGGGACCCATTTCCCTCTTAAAGGGACCCAGGTCGCTCTTAAAGGGACCCAGGTCGCTCTTAAAGGGACCCATTTTGCTCTTAAAGGGACCCATTTCACTCCTGAAGGGACCCATTTCACTCCTGAAGGGACCCATTTTGTTTTTAAAGGGACATATTTTGCTCTTAAAGGGACATATTTCGCTCTTAAAGGGACCCAGGTCGCTCTTAAAGGGACCCAGGTCGCTCTTCAATGGACCCAGGTCGCTCTTAAAGGGACCCAGATTGCTCTTAAAGGGACCCATATTGCTCTTAAAGGGACCCAGGTCGTTCTTAAAGGGACCAAGGTTGCTCTTAAAGGGACCAAGGTTGCTCTTAAAGGGAAGCATTTCATTTTTAAAGGGACCCAGATAGCTCTTAAAGGGACCCAGATAGCTCTTAAAGGGACCCAGGTCGCTCTTAAAGGGACCCAGGTCGCTCTTAAAGGAACCAATTTCACTCTTAAAGGGACTAATTTCACTCTTAAAGGGACCCAGGTCGCTCTTAAAGGGACCCAGGTCTTTCTTAAAGGGACCCAGGTCGCTTTTAGAGGGACCCAGATCGCTCTTAAAGGGACCCATTTTGCTCTTAAAGGGACCCAGGTCGCTCTTAAAGGGACCCAGGTCTCTCTTAAAGGGAAATATTTCACACTTGAAGGGACATATTTCGCGCTTAAAAGTACCCAGGTCGCTCATAAAGGGACCCGGGTCACTCATAAAGGGACCCGGGTCGCTCTTAAAGGGACCCGGGTCGCTCTTAAAGGGACCCAGGTCGCTCTAGCAACATGGGTCTCTTCAAGAGCGACATGGGTCCCATACCTTTTGGAGTGACTTGGGTCCCTTTAAGAGCAACATGCGTCCTGTCCGTTTAAGAGCAACTTGGGTCCCGTCCCTTTAAAAACGACTTGGATCCCTTTAAGAGCGATTTGAGTCCCGACCCTTTAAGAGCGACCTGGGTCCCGCCCCTTTAAGAGCGACCTGGGTCCCTTTAAGAACGACTTGGGTCCCTTTAAGAACGACATGACTCCCGTCCCTTTAAGAGCGACTTGCATTCCTTTAAGGGCGACCTGGGTCCCTTTAAGAGCGATCTGGGTTCTTATAATGGTAAAGATCATTGCTCGGTTTCCATGACAATCTTACTCATGTCAGTGAGACAAAATCGTTAAGGACCTTCCATATATTACATCTTCTATAGGCCAATAGTGGACATGTGACTGTGGATGGTGTGATACATTGCCTGACGAGACCTTAGAGTTCCTATTGGCTGCTATATCTCAGCTATTTGCATATGTGCTGTGATTGGCTGTTAGCGGTTAGAGTGTGGCCATTATTTGCAATGGACCATTATTTTCTATGGGAAATTTGGGGTCTTTAAACGTAAATTTCCTAAAAACGACAAATCTGATTGAAACGAAAAATAGATAGCACACCACACACCGCCAAGGGCATCGAAACGCAGTTTGAACGGAGTGTGTGTGCAAAGCGGTTCGGGCTGTATTACACGCAGAAAAATGGCTGGAAGAAGAAGAAGAATATGGATTACAATATAGTGCTTTTCAAGCACTATAATAAAACTTCCTTGCCTCCAGTGTGAGAGTGATGCCTCTACCTTTACTGCTGGATATTCTGGGATATTGTCCAGTAATAATTTTACAGAATTTTTAGTGTAGTCTCTTCCTTATTATGACAATCCACTGGAAATGCTGGTAATAATACTAAAAACTTTGTTAAATCTGACATAAATGGCAATACCGCTTCCTAACCAATATTGTTGGAGCAGAGCTTAATATTATTCAAAGACTCAAATCATCTGTCAATGTCACCATGGAAGAACAAAGGAAACGTTATGATTATGCATATTTTTGTTATTTGTAGTGCTTATTTGCCGCTGGCATGTATTTGTTAATATTCTAGTAATATAGTACCCATATTGACTCCTGCCCACTGCCCATCCTCTCCACCAGCAGGAATGTTCAGCACCACTAAGTGATTTTGTGTTCTCTATGGGGAGGGGTGAGCTGCAGCCATAGTGTTCTGGCTGCAGCCTATCTCTTTCAGAACAAAGGGGTCGGGCCTGGCCAACCATGTTTTTTTGTATGCTAAAATGGAGTGTAAATCCAGCCCTAATAAAGAAGTTACAGAGGCTTTAAGACAACCTCTGGCTGCCATGTTAACTGATTAACACCCCACAACTGCATTACAGGGGTGCGATCAGAGATCTGACAGGATGGGAGCCTAAATGCTGTGATCGTGATTGATTGGAACATTTTAACCCCTTAAACACTGTGATCACAGCGTTTAAATGTGAGTGACAGGAGCAGCTCCTGTCACTTATCAATTGGGACCCCCGCAGCATTCTGTGGGTTCCCGATCGCACTGCCTGACTGTCGGAGGTATTCTGCTTACCTCCATACAGTCTGATCTTCTCATAGAGTCTGCCATATATGTAAAAGTCCCATAGGGGGATTTAAAAAGTGTAATAAAGATAAAAAAAAAAAAAAATGTTTTTAAAAAATGCCCCAAAGCCCCTCTCTCAATAAAAGTCTAAATCACCCAGCAGCCCACCCGTTGTATTGTGCGTAATCGACTGCTCTATTATTTATTATTTATATATAAAAAAAAATAATAAAAAGTGATCAATACATCTGATCTAAACAAATATGGTACTAATAAAAACTATAGGTCATGGCAAAAATAGACACCCCATACAGCCCCGTAGGTGATAAAATAAATGCGCTGTAGTTACAATATAGCAGGGGTCCCCAAACTTTTCACACAGGGGGCCATTTCACTGTCCCTAAGACAATCGGAGGGCCGGACTATAAAAAAACAAACTATAATCAAATCCCAGTGCAAAATGCTACAACTCCCCCCCCCCCCCCCCAAAGTAAAAGCATCCCTCTTTCTTTCCACCTCTCAACCAGCCCCCACTCAACCCCTCACTCCCCCCTCAACCAGCCTCCCCTCACTCCCCCTTCACACCCTCAACCAGCTCCCTTTAACTCCACCTTCACACCCTCAACCAGCCCCCTCACCCCACTTTCAACTCCCCCCCACTTCACCTTCACCCCCTCAAGCAGCACTCAAGCAGGTATGTGGGTTACCCCCTGTATGTAGGATCCCCTGCTGTGCCCCCATATAGTAATAATGTTCCCTGCATTGTCCTCCATATACTAATAATGTGTCCCTGCAATGTCCCCCGTATAGTTATATTGTCCCCCTGCAATGTCCCCCATATAGTTATATTGTTCCCCTGCAATGTTCCCATATAGTTATATTGTCCCCCTGCAATGTCCCCCATATAGTTATATTGTTCCCCTGCAATGTCCCCCATATAGTTATATTGTCCCCCTGCAATGTCCCCTTTATAGTTATATTGTCCCCCTGCAATGTTCCCATATAGTTATAATGTCCCCCTGCAATGTCCCCCATATACTTATAATGTCCCCCTGCAATGTCCCCCATATACTTATAATGCCCCACTGCATTGATACAAAAAAAAGAGGGGGGATCCCTCTGGCGACTGACCAGAGGGATTTCAAGAGTGCGAGGGGCCCGGCCTTCCTGGTGATGACGACGGCGGCGGTGTGGATGCGGGGCAAGGGCAGGGATAGGCATCGGGGTGGAAGTGCGGCGGGGGACGGATAAATAGCCTCTGGGGGGGCGCATGCAGCCCGGGGGCCATAGTTTGGGGACCCCTGCAATAGAGTTCCAATAGGGCTATTTTAAATATACCTATTTGCAAAAAAAAGTTTTAGTGTTAATAACAATAGTAAAAGATTAGAAACGAATATAAACATGCATATCGGTGTATTCAGACATACCTATAGAATAAAGATAAAATGTCAGTTTTACCATTAAGTGCATTACGTAAAGGGCTTAGGGGCTTAAAAACGTTTTATAAAAATCATATTAATAGATATGTAGATTCCATGCTTCCACAGAGCCTCTGAGCTTGTATTCTTCAGAAATAACATCAGCACAAAAGACTAAACTTTTACAAATGATTCCCCCTCGCATTAGGCAGACTATTAATTGTTACGTAGGCCAGAAAAAAAAGAAAGACAAAGAGCAACTCCTTGCAGTAGGCTGGTGAATATTCCTTACAGCAAATGTTAGTAATGCAGGGCTATTTATTGTATTTCTATAAAGATCTAATGAGCTCCATGGGAGAGAGTAAAACCTTTTGGTCTTTCACACTGTGCCCAAGACCTCTAGACTTCATTGGGTCAAACCTAAAGAAAGGGTAATGGACCATGAGGTCTCGTTTAATAGACCCGGCATTACACACTAGCAAGAATGTCACACAAAGCAAAGTTTAGGGCAACAATGAAGGAATCTTTTGTCATTCTTAAATGGTTTACAGAGGCTTTAAGACTCTAGCAGAGCTATATCAATGTCACCATGGCAAAACACAGGAAATGTTACCACGATGCAATACTTTTGTCATTTTCTGTGTGGTACTTATCTACATTCAGTTTCATCACATTTATGCTCAGTTTTCCTGGAAAGTTTGTGATGAGATAAGAGACATTCACAGAATATAGTCAGTAGTTTTACAGAGTAAGCAGATAAGTAACTTGGAAGGGGAAATATTGCTTGCTGACTAAAATGGGAAAACAGAACAACACTTCTATAGCTATGATTTTTTGTTTTAAAGAGGTCTGGGTTCCAGGTACAGATATACAGTAGAGCGCTAGAGAGCTTCAGAGCTTACTCAAGACATATTTATTATTACATTTATTGGGAACAGCCATATAAATCAATTATAAGCAATCTCTGAAATTCACCCAAGTGGTGGCACCAGAAAGATATAAATTTATCATTTAAAGCTCTGATAGACTTCCCTAATCCCTAATGAATCAGTTCATTTAGTCTTGTAAAAGACATTCCATTTTCTCAGTGTTCCAATTCTTCAGAGAAGTCTAGAATAGGCATCTGGACTGTTCCATTTCAGACTTCCACAGCGAACTAGAGCACTTGGAAAGCAAGACAACAAGAATAAATACAGTATATGGCCAGGTCTTTTAATTCAGGTATGGAGAATTTTATTGTTGATTTGTTTTACTAGTTAATAGATACACTTTAAGGCCATGTTCACACAACATAAGTTTTGCAGTAATCACGGCTGTTGTTGATACAGCCCTGATTAGTACGGAACTTACGTTGTGCTGAAGGCAGAGGGAATCCTGGCCGGAGTCTATACACATAGGAATAGATTTATGAAAGGGTGTAAATATACACCTGGTATAAATTGTCCACAGCAACCAATCACAGCTCCCCTTTTATTCTACCAGAGCTGAAAGCAGAGCTGTGATTGGTCGCTGTGGGCAGTTTACACAGGTGTATATTTACACCCTTTCATAAATTTCCCCAATGGTATACACTCCGGCCGGGATCCCTAGCGGAGCTGCGAGAAATTGACATGTCAGTTTTCTGCGGCTGCTATTCATTGAATAGCGGCCACAGAAAACCCTGTCAGTACACACAATGGAGAGCGCGGCTCCGGCCGCATGTTCCATTGTGTGCAGTGGGGAGTTCTGATGCGGGTGCGCACTGATGTACCGGCCGGGATGATCTTTTCTGAGACCAGTCTCATGCAAAATGTGAACATGGCCTAAGACTATGTTCCAACTATGGGATCATAACAGGGAAAGGTGGCAAATCTTGATCATGATCATTATTAAGGCCATCAATATTAGGAGATGGCCCCCTTTCCCTGCTATGATCTCGTAGTAACCTAAAACTATATTGAAAAATGTATGCAAATTGATATTATTCAGAATCTCAGAAAAAGTTATCTAATGTACATTTTATTTTGCTAACACAAAACACTTAGGGGGAGATTTATCAAAGGGTGCAAAATTTAGACTGGTGCAAACTGGCCACAGCAACCAATCACAGCTCCTCTTTCCTTTCACCAGAGCTGGAAGCTGAGCTGTGATTGGCTGCTGTGGGCAGTTTGCACCAGTCAAAATTTTACACCTTTTGATAAATCTCCCCCTCACTGTCATTTGGCTCACCAAAGATGTGCGCCCATTTGGTTGCTACATAATTGATGTTGGTCTTAAAGGGGCTATCCAGCCTTTAAAAATGTAAAGCCTGTCCTTCAGAAAGGCCAACGGTGCTAGATCAGCAAGTGTCAGACTTCCATTGCCACCACCAATCGGCTGTTTGAAGGGACAACAGAACTTGTGTAAGTGATGCAGCCTCTTCAATCTTTACTAGGTCTTGTCCTTGCATCCCTGTACTATTTGTAGTGGCAGTTCAACAAACTGCAGTTTTGTACTATTTAAGTGAAAGCAATGCTGCAGCATCTTGCACCAATATTACAAGCAATACAGGGATGCAAAGACAAGCACTGGTTTACATTAAAGAAGCTGTAACACTTACATGACCCCATCAAAAAGCTGATCGGCAGGGGAGTTGAACCCATATCAATCTAACATTGATAACCTGTCTAGAGGATAAGCCATCAACTTTTACAGGCATATTTACTCCTTAAAGTGAGAAGTAGAGATTTTTAGTTCTTTACCTAACTTGCAAAAGGGAGTGTGCAGCTTCCTAAGGGGAAGCCCTAGGATGCTACACCAGGAAGTCTCCTGAATAACAGCTTACACATCGCTGTACTGAAGAGAGTTGTAACCAGGGGCGGACACAGACTGCAAAGGGCCCCTGTGCAAAAAATTTGTTTGGGCCCCCATAACCTATTCCTTTCTCCACCTTTCTGCCTTAAAGGCGCACACATATGTACGCCCGATTATCCGGTACATGTGTCCTGGTTTCTCCGGAGGGCCCTACAGAACAGTACAGATGCCAGGGCCCACTTAAGAACTGTAATGCAGTCTGTGCAGGCACCAGTGTGGGACTAGGGTACCTGTGGCTCACCAATAGACTGATCATGGGGGGCACCCAAATAAAGAACCCGTCAGAAGTGACAAGCTGACCTGGTCCTATCTTGTTCTGATGTATCTGTGACCACAACTCCCGGAGTAACAACAACTACAACTCTCAGAATGCCTTACACTTATGAAGCTCTCAGAGAATGTTGGGAGTTGTAGTTTCCAAAAGGAGAATCCCTTGAGTTGTCTGCTCATTTGTACTTCAAATCACAGCATATCCTGAGGACTTCAGACTGCAGTAAATGCTGGGAGTTGTAGTTTTTGCAGCTGTTGTACTTGGAGGGTCCTGGGTGCATTGTACACTAAATGCTGTGTGGGGGATGGCAGTATATAGCTCAGAGTGTGGAGGTGACCCCAAAACAGCAGTAATAGGGGATAAAACAAATGGGCCCTTAATCACTGTTGGGCCATAGGTGGGATACATGGACTGTATGTGGCTGCACAGGTGGGAGACATGTACCGTATGTGGCTGCACAGGTGGGAGACATGTACCGTATGTGGCTGCACAGGTGGGAGAAATGTACCGTATGTGGCTGCACAGGTGGGAGACATGTGCCGTATGTGGCTGCACAGGTGGGAGACATGTGCCGTATGTGGCTGCACAGGTGGGAGACATGTGCCGTATGTGGCTGCACAGGTGGGAGACATGTGCCGTATGTGGCTGCACAGGTGGGAGACATGTGCCGTATGTGGCTGCACAGGTGGGAGACATGTGCCGTATGTGGCTGCACAGGTGGGAGACATGTGCCGTATGTGGCTGCACAGGTGGGAGACATGTGCCGTATGTGGCTGCACAGGTGGGAGACATGTGCCGTATGTGGCTGCACAGGTGGGAGACATGTGCCGTATGTGGCTGCACAGGTGGGAGACATGTGCCGTATGTGGCTGCACAGGTGGGAGACATGTGCCGTATGTGGCTGCACAGGTGGGAGACATGTGCCGTATGTGGCTGCACAGGTGGGAGACATGTGCCGTATGTGGCTGCACAGGTGGGAGACATGTGCCGTATGTGGCTGCACAGGTGGGAGACATGTGCCGTATGTGGCTGCACAGGTGGGAGACATGTGCCGTTTGTGGCTGCACAGGTGGGAGACATGTACCGTATGTGGCTGCACAGGTGGGAGACATGTACCGTATGTGGCTGCACAGGTGGGAGACATGTACCGTTTGTGGCTGCACAGGTGGGAGACAAGTGCCGTATGTGGCTGCACAGGTGGGAGACATGTGCCGTATGTGGCTGCACAGGTGGGAGACATGTACCGTTTGTGGCTGCACAGGTGGGAGACATGTACCGTATGTGGCTGTACAGGTGGGAGACATGTACCGTTTGTGGCTGCACAGGTGGGAGACATGTACCGTATGTGGCTGCACAGGTGGGAGACATGTACCGTTTGTGGCTGCACAGGTGGGAGACATGTACCGTATGTGGCTGCACAGGTGGGAGACATGGGGAGGGAGGGGGGCACAGATATTGGCTAAAAGGAATAAACTTACGAAAAAAAACTTACAGAACCAGAGAGGGGGTGGGGGCTCTGTGCTTTTTCTTAAGGTTCTATTACACCAAAAGATGTCTGACATATTGTCTGACAGATTTTTTCAGCCAAAGCCAGGAACAAACTATAGACAGAGAACAGGTCGTAAAGATAAGACTGAGATTTCTCCTCTTTTCAAATCCATTCCTGGCTTTGGCTGAAAAAATCTGTAAAATAATCTGTCAGACATCTTTTGATGTAATAGGGCCTTTACACAATCCACCCTCTATCATACAACTTCCAGCAGCCTGACAGACACACTGACATCCCTCACTCACTATTAGAGCTGGTGCTCCTGCTCACAGTCCTGTCCCTGGCAGCCATAACCCTGCAGGATCCCACCAGCCCCTGTCATAACATGCTCTCTCCTCTTCTCTTCATACAAGGTATGCCAGACAGTGGAGTACAGGAGGGGGTGTCAGCAGCAGCAGCCTGCAGGAGAAAAAGAGAACCAATCATGACCGGGCACAGCATCCAGTCACTAAAGGGGCCCCACAGGAGTATGGGGCCCGCACTTCCCGGGTGCTGATGCCACCTGGGGGGCCCACTACAGACATGTGCCATGCTGAGCTGACACTTTAGAGTCTGCGGAGTCTAAGGGGCTGCTGGTCTTCACCAGTGCCCACCGCAAGGCGGGATGGACTTGCTGCAGCAGGAAACCCCCAGGCCGCTACCCCTGGCTTGGCTTGCTAGTGATGGCAGACGAGGTGTAGCAAGAACAGTTAGGCAAATAGGCAGGCAGCTGGATTCACGGTAGCACAGGGGTAGCAGTCACAAGCGAAAACCGCAGATGGCAGGAACAACAGGAAACGCAGACAGGAAACACAGGCAGGAAACATGGAGAGCTGGGACCACACACTATGGAAGCATGAAGAAGCTCCAACAAAGCAAGGGCAGGACAGGTGCAGTTGTTTATAGTGAGAAAGTGTTTTTGCGCATAAACCAATTAGGGACGTACTGTCCCTTTAAATTGTAGCAGAGCTAGGATGGGAGGAGACAGTATGAGAGGAGGGAGCAGAATGGACGCAGGCTCGGCGGGAGATGAGTGCGGAGCCGGGGTCAGAGGTGACGGCATGCCGCGGCTGTAACAGTACCCCCCCCCCCCCCCCCCCACTTTAGCCTCCCCCTCTTTGTTGTCTGCAAGAAAGGCTGTAACAAGAGTGATTCATGGTACCAAGACAGGAGACAGGGATCCTAGTTGTACAGCAGAATGTGCGGCTGGCAACGATAGAGAAACATTCTTGCACAGAACTGCATCCAAAAGGACATTTCTGTACATATTGCTTAGGCACAGAAAGATATAGGAAAGATCTTTATGAAACCTGTGGGGAGTGGGCACTGGTTGATCAGCACACCTATTGCCACACTGGCCCTTTCAAAGACTGAAGTCAGCACAGGCACATGTAACAGGATCAGGAAGGCTGTGGTGAACATGATACCAGGATCCCAAGCAAGGGAACCACCAAGGAACACAGGACAGCAGGTGCACATGATCACATGGATGGCGGAAAGGAGGAGAGTTTGTATGATTGTTAGTATGTTTCAACATGTAATTTTTTTTTTATAAATAGCTAAAATCTGTAGCTTTGTTACTTTAATGAGAAAATCCAAACTAATGAATCTGAAAATTGTTCTGTTCACATAGAATATTTTCCTTTTACTAGAATATTTCTAAAGGTGTACTTTAAAAAGCATACATTGGATACAGTGACCGAACAGAGGACTGGCCAAGGGTTGAACCCAAAAGTAAAATATTAAGTACCAGGCAAAAACAATTTCAAGAAGATGGAAGCAAAATCCAGTAACAAATCCAAAGTCAAGATCACAGTCAATAGCAATCAGTAACAATAGTCAAATAAAGTATGTCCCTTAATACACAGGAGGGTTATTGAAGCTAGATTCCCCTTCAACTACACCTGCAAACTGACATCACATAGAAGTGACCAATTGCTGTTGCTACCCAAAAAGGGAAAACAGGAGAGCTGAAGCAAGGATGGACAGGGCTGTGGCTGTAGAAAGAGACAACTCTGTAGTATAGAGAGTTGCAACACGTTAGAGGGACCTGCTGCTGGAACAGGGCAAAGTAAGTAACGCGGCCATTACAGTGAGGAATGACTGCCATTATTATATTATTATTATTATTATTATTATTATTATTGCAAAACATCTAAATCTGAGAACAAATGTCAGAGCTATATGGAAAGATGATCCTTAACAAACCTAAAATCTAAATCAGACTGATGCTCTCTGTTGAATGCACTGCCAACAATAATCACATAAGAAAAACAACAAATGAATAGCCAAGGGTACAGTAATGTGCGTCTCTAATGCACATACACAGTATATAACCATCTGAGAACATTAAAATGCTTTACTTCAAGCTTTTAAGGCACAATGCCAACACTTATGAATATGAAAATCATACTAATAACTGCAGGGTCCTGTGCATAAAAAGAAAAGAAAGAAAGAAAATGCTCCCCCCAGTCTATAGCCCCCACATACAGTATAGCCTCCCGGCTGCCCCCACATGGTGTATAGCAGGGGTCCCCAAACTTTTACACAGAGGGCCAGTTCACTGTCCCTTAGAGCATTGGAGGGCCGGACTATATGCGGCTGCTATATCTGGTCCGCGGGGAGCTGTTGCCGCTGGAGGATGACACTGTCCCTGCCCATGAGGAGGAGGAGGAGGAGTGGAGGCTCATACTGCTCATCTATCTCTGGTCCAGGGGAGGAGCATTGGGGGCGGCTTAGGATGGTGGAGTTGTAGTTCTCACACAGGAGCATGCTAGGAGTTGGAGTTATACCTCAGCCACACAGGAACATGCTGGGAGCTGTAGTTTTACCTCAGCCACACATGAGCATGCTGATAGTTGTAGTTCTACCTCAACCACACAGGTCTGGGTGGGAGCTGTAGTTCTACCTCAACCACACAGGAACATGCTGGGAGCTGTAGTTCTACCTCTGCAACACAGGTCATGCTGGGAGCTGTAGTTCTACCTTTGCCACACAAGTCATGCTGGGAGCTGTAGTTCTACCTCTACCACACAAGCATGCTGGGAACTGTAGTTCTACCTCTACCACACAAGTCATGCTGGGAGCTGTAGTTCTACCTCTGCCACACAGGTCATGCTGGGAGTACTTTAGCCACACATGAGCATGCTGGGAGCTGTAGTTCTACCTCAGCCACAAAGGTCATGCTGGGAGCTATAGTTCTACCTCTGCCACACAGGTCATGCTGGGAGTACTTTAGCCACACATGAGCATGCTGGGAGCTGTAGTTCTACCTCTGCCACAAAAGTCAATGCTGGGAGCTGTAGTTCTACCTCTGCCACCAAAGTCAATGCTGGGAGCTGTAGTTCTACCTCTGTCACACAGGTCATGCTGGAAGCTGTAGTTCTACCTCTGCCACACAGGTCATGCTGGGAGCTATAGTTCTACCTCTGCCACAGAGGTCATGCTGGGAGTACTTTAGCCACACATGAGCATGCTGGGAGCTGTAGTTCTACCTCTGCCACAAAAGTCAATGCTGGGAGCTGTAGTTCTACCTCTGCCACCAAAGTCAATGCTGGGAGCTGTAGTTCTACCTCTGCCACACAGGTCATGCTGGAAGCTGTAGTTCTACCTCTGCCACACAGGTCATGCTGGGAGCTGTAGTTCTACCTCCGCCACAGAGGTCATGCTGGGAGTACTTTAGCCACACATGAGCATGCTGGGAGCTGTAGTTCTACCTCAGTCACACAAGTCATGCTGGGAGTACCTCAGACACACACACACTCCATTAGCAAGCACACACACACATACATATACATATACTCACCCACAAAGCAGTAGCTGTGGAAGAGGACATTGTCTGGGAGTGGAGAATACTCCTCATCTGTCTCTTTCGGGAGGGGGCAGGGGTTGGGGCATCAGTCATTACAGTTGCACTTCTCCCCTCTCCTGATTGGCTCTGGAGGTCGTGGTCAGAATATTTTCTTCAGCTCCGAAGCCAAAGAGAAGAGAGGAGAGCATATGCCTGCCACCACAGGGCTGGAGCCTTCAGCAGCTGTGGGGCAGAGCGGGGGAAGGGATGCTGTCATGGGTGAGGTCAGGTGGGCGAATTTTTATTCCTGTAATTCACCAGGAGATGGCGCTCTAGGCCATCGCTTACCCTGGCCTACCCTTTGTCCTGGCCCTGCCGGGCACCTCAGCGTGCACTAGGGCTTTTACTTCCGGCACAGGATGCATCTCTAACATGCGCTGCTTGTGTTGGAAGTAACAGGCCTGGTGCACACTGAGCTCGGTATCGGTAATATCGGTAATACCCCTAGGGAGCTAAGCATCAGCCAGGGCCCGTTCAACACTGCAGAAGATGAGAAGGGAGCTGCGACTGGGGAGCGAGGTGTTAGGTGAGTTGTTGTTTTTTTTCTTTATTTTTATCTGCTGTCCTATGGACATCATGTATAAGGGGACAACACAGGGGCCATCTACAAGGGGGGCATGTACACTACCGTTCAAAAGTTTGGGGTCACCCAAACAATTTTGTGTTTTCCATGAAAAGTCACACTTATTCACCACCATACGTTGTGAAATGAATAGAAAATAGAGTCAAGACATTGACAAGGTTAGAAATAATGATTTGTATTTGAAATAACATTGTTTTTACATCAAACTTTGCTTTCATCAAAGAATCCTCCTTTTGCAGCAATTACATCCTTGCACACCTTTGGCATTCTAGCTGTTAATCTGTTGAGGTAAGCTGGAGAAATTGCACCCCACGCTTCTAGAAGCAGCTTCCACAAGTTGGATTGGTTGGATGGGCACTTCTGGCATACCATACGGTCAAGCTGCTCACACAACAGCTCAATGGGGTTCAGATCTGGTGACTGGCCACTCCATTACCGATAGAATACCAGCTGCCTGCTTCTGCTGTAAATAGTTCTTGCACAATTTGGAGGTGTGATTAGGGTCATTGTCCTGTTGTAGGATGAAATTAGCTCCAATCAAGCGCTGTCCACTGGGTATGGCATGGCGTTGCAAAATTGAGTGATAGCTTTCCTTATTCAGAATCCCTTTTACCCTGTACAAATCTCCCACATTACCAGCACCAAAGCAACCCCAGACCATCACATTACCTCCACCATGCTTAACAGATGGCGTCAGGCATTCTTCCAGCATCTTTTCATTTGTTCTGCGTCTCACAAACGTTCTTCTTTGTGATTCAAACACATCAAACTTGGATTCATCCGTCCACAACACTTTTTTCCAGTCTTCCTCTGTCCAATGTCTGTGTTATTTTGCCCATCTTAAACTTTTTCTTTTATTGGCCAGTCTCAGATATGGCTTTTTCTTTGGCACTCTGCCCTGAAGCCCAAAATCCCGCAGCCGCCTCTTCACTGTAGATGTTGACACTGGTGTTTTGCAGGTACTATTTAATGAAGATGCCAGTTGGGGACCTGTAAGGCGTCTGTTTCTCAAACTAGAGACTCTAATGTGCTTATCTTCTTGCTTAGTTGTGCAACGTGGCCTCCCACTTCTTTTTCTACTCTGGATAGAGCCTGTTTGTGCTGTCCTCTGAAGGGAGTAGTACACACCGTTGTAGGAAATCTTCAATTTCTTAGCAATTTCTCGCATGGAATAGCATTCATTTCTAAGAACAAGAATCGACTGTCGAGTTTCAGATGAAAGTTCTCTTTTTCTGGCCATTTTGAGCGTTTAATTGACCCCACAAATGTGATGATCCAGAAACACAATCTGCTCAAAGGAAGGTCAGTTTTGTAGCTTCTGTAACGAGCTAGACTGTTTTCAGATGTGTGAACATGATTGCACAAGGGTTTTCTAATCATCAATTAGCCTTCTGAGCCAATGAGCAAACACATTGTACCATTAGAACACTGGAGTGATAGTTGCTGGAAATGGGCCTCTATACACCTATGTAGATATTGCACCAAAAACCAGACATTTGCAGCTAGAATAGTCATTTACCACATTAGCAATGTATAAAGTGTATTTCTTTAAAGTTAGGACTAGTTTAACCCCTTAGCAACCCATGACGTATTTGATACGTCATGGTGCCGGGAGGGGGGGGGTGTTCAGAGCGGGTCCCGTTGCCGCATCGGGTAATTAAGCCTCTAAGTGCAGCTGTCAAACCTGACAGCTGCACTTAGAGGCTTTGTCCTGCACATCCCTGGTGTCTAGTGGGACGAATCTCCCCCCGCGATCACACCGCGGGGGGGAAGAACCGTTCTTCTGCCCGTGCCGGGCCTCAGCATCGGAATGACGCTGATCCTGGCTCGGCAATAGATTGCTGTGGCCTGCAGCAGGCCATAGCAATCTATCACCGATATGATCGATCTTTGCTGTGTATATACACAGCATTGATCTCTATAAGAGATCAGTGCTGTCTATATACAAATCCCCCAGGGGGACTTAATAAAAGTAAAAAAAAATATTATTTTTTTTTAATAAAAATTCCAAATCACCCCCCTTTTCCCATTTTATAAATATAAATAAATAAACATATTTAGTATCGCCGCGCGCATAATCGCAGGAACTATTAATTAGTCACATTCCTGATTCCTGAAAATGCAAGCACTATGGCCTTTTAAACATAAAGTGGAAAAAGCAAAAGTGCTAAAATGAAAATTGGCTTTGACCTTAAGGGGTTAAAGTTATCTTCATTGAAAAGTACAGTGCTTTTCCTTCAAAAATAAGGACACACTTTTGAACGGTAGTGTATATAGGGAAAGCACAGGGGGAGGCATCATAAAACAACATAAGGGGAACAACAGAGGAAGGCCATCTTTAAGGGGGGCAACACAGAGGGGCCATCTATAAGGGGGGACAACACAGAGGGGCAATCTATAAGGGGGGCAACATAGAGGGGCAATCTATAAGGGGGGAAACACAGAGGGGCCATCTATAAGGGGGGCATCAATATGGGGGACAACATAAGGGGGCATGTAAAAGGGGACAACACAGGGGCATCTACAAAGGGGGGCAAAACAGAGGGGCCATCTATAAGCGGGGGAACACATAGGGGCTATCTGTAAAAGGGGCAACACAGAGGGGCCATCTTAAGGGGGGCAACATAAGGGGGACAACATGGGGGGCATCTATAAGGGGGCAACACAAAGGGGCCATCTATAAGGGGGAAAACATAAGGGGGACTACACAGAGGGGCCTATACAGGGGGCAACATAAAGGGGGCATCTACAAATGGGGCAAAATAAAGGGGACATCTATAAGGGAGGCAACATAGGCGGCCATCTAAATGGGGCAGTGGAGGACAACACAGGGGGCATCTGTAAGGAGGACTACACAGAGGGAGCCATCTATAAGGGAATACACAAAGAGAGCCATATATGAGGGAATATACAGAGGAGCCATCTATAAGAGGGAATACATAGAGATTGCAATCTGTAAAAGACATTACACAGAGGGGGGCTCTATAATGGGCCCATCTGAAAGTGGGAATACACAGAGGGGGGCCGTACACTTTAGGGGATACACAGAAGGGACCATCTATAAAGGCAGACATCAAAGGGGCCATCTATAAGGGGAACTACACGGAGGGGGGGCATCTACTATAGGGGGACTACACAGAGAGGGGCTCTCAAGGAGATGCACATGGGGCAATCTTCATGGAAGACTGAGCAAGGGGCCATCTCTACACAGAGGGGGGCATATACTATAAGGGGGATCCCAAAGAGTCAGCCTACCCACTAACTGAGATGTAAAGGGGCCAATACAAATGTGCAGTTTGTAAAGAGATGAGGATGGTGCTAGAGTGAGGAGCCTAATATGTTTGTTTGGCAGACTCTGCATTTGCCCCTGTGAGTCACTTGATATAACTGCACTGTAATTTATATGGTGTACAGAACCTGTGTAGAGCTGGGTCAGCCTCTATATGACTGTATGAGATGATATTGGTCTTTTTACAGTGGATTATTCAGTAGCAGCAGTGGTGTTAGATTCGGGAGTTTCTGATGTTTAAGCCACGTTCCTGGCCGGCTCCATTCCTCCTCTGAGACTCTCACTCTCTTCAGACGGTATGACGACTGAGCGTGCTGCTACGTTTCGGGGTCTGCCCGCTTTCTTAAGCATCAGAAACTCAGAAACTCCCGAATCCTGCGCACTGTGGTGATGTGTAATGTTACATTTTTGTACAAGATGTTATTTTATATTGCATAAGAAAAAAGAAAAAAAGTAAAATAAGAAAAAAGTTTCTGAAGACTAAAGTGTACTGATCATTCTATTTTGTATGTTGGATTGACCAAGGGGAAGCGTACTTGGTACAGTACTATACACACACAGTGCGATTAGGCACAAGAATCTTTAAATTTTTAAGTGGCAGCAGTGGTGTTAGTCAGTATGTGGCGGTATTAGTCAGTATGTGGCGGTGTTATGTATGGTGATGATATTTCCTTCCTACATACTGGTATTATTGGTAATAATGGTCACAGTATACTGGATTTGTAACAGTATGGCGGTAATATGTATGGTGATAATATTTTCTTCCTATATACTGGTATTATTGTTATTATTGGTCTTAATTAGAGATGAGCGAACCGCGAGCATGCTCGAGTCGATCCGAACCCGAACTTTCGGCATTTGATTAGCGGTAGCTGCTGAACTTAGATAAAGCCCTAAGGCTATGTGGAAAACATGGATATAGTCATTGGCTGTATCCATGTTTTCCAGACAACCTTAGAGCTTTATCCAAGTTCAGCAGCCCCAGCTAATCAAATGCCGAAAGTTCGGGTTCGGATCGACTCGAACCCGAACCCGGTTCGCTCATCTCTATTCGTAATATATCTATCTATCGCATCGCTTGGTCGAGGAAGGGGGGCCCAAGTTGAACTCTTGCACCAGGGCCCAAGGGACATTAGCTACACCCCGGCTCCAAGGGTAAGAAAGATTTTAAGTGTATCAGTAATAACCTTTTTTATCTTGACACACAAAGGATATTAACCGTTAAAAACTTAAAGAAGCATAGAATGTTCAGAAGGTAACTATCAACATTACAGCATTACAACATTACACTGATTGATGAAAGAAGTGAGCAGAAGTGCTCAGTACTGTGTCCAGCAGATTATAGATTATTGTAGATTGTAGATTATTGTAGATTATTGCTACAGATAAATTATAAAATGTTACATCTACATTTAGTGCATAGTAAAATAGTACAAATGAAAATACATATATCTTTATTGCAGGGCCGGTTGTAGACAGAAAGTTTCCAATTCTACGAGTCTCCAAACAATTCTTCAATCTTTATTACAAGAGTCAACGCATTGTGACTTCTCATCTTATTCATGGTCACACTACCATTATACTTTGTGCTTCATATAAAGGGGTAGTGATCACTTGTTCCCCACTTGCTGCCAGCGCTATAACAAGAGCCAGAGGGCCGCGGGGAGCTGCGGAGGGGGGGGCTGCCCGGGTGATTGCTAGATCGTCCGTGCAGCCTGTAGAATATAGCACAGAGAGATGGCCATGTATTGCTGCTATCTAAATCGTTGTTTTTTCAACATGTTGAAAGATATCAATCAGCCGACATTGCGCATATCGGATAATCATTGTCTTCTATTACACGAGATGATTACTGCCCGTAACTGCCGATATCAGCCGAATATGGCCCATAAATCGTATCATGTAATAGGGCCTTAAAGGGGTAGTGCGGCGCTAAACATTTATTCACAAATTAACACACATTACAAAGTTATACAACTTTGTAATGTGTGTTATGTATGTGAATGGCCCCCTTCCCCGTGTTTCTCCCCCACCTACGCTAGACCCGGAAGTGTTGGTGCATTATACTTACCGCATGCGTGTCTTACCGCCATCTTGTCACAATGACGTCATTTTCGGGAGGCCGGCTGAACCGCTCCATCCGTCCTTCATGCCGGCTCCCCTATGCCGCATCATCAGCTGCTCAGCCGCGATTGGCTAAGCATAACTGTGCTTAGCCAATCGCTGTTGAGCAGCTGGTGACGTGGCAGAGGGGGGCCGGCATGAGTGACGCTTTAAGTATGCATCTATGCCTTTCATGTCTTACATATGTTGTACATGTACTGGCTATTGTCCATTGTGGAGTTATAATGATCACCACTAGGTTCTTATCAGCCCTGTTATCCAGTAATAGTCCTGGTCTGTTACATTTCCTGTGCTCTCTCTACCTGTCTAATTATTATACTTTTCTTTAAAGAGCTACTCCGATCTTGAAAAAATTGAGAGCTATGCTGGCTACCAAGGCCATTTCTGTCCTGAGGCCAAATTGCTCAGGTGGAAGATTTGTAGAGTCTTTGAGAGGCGGCATGTTTTATGGAATGGCCATAAATGATACTGTCTGCTACACACCACTGACTTCATTAATGTTTGCCGCATATACTCCATGTTATAAAAAAAAATTATATTGTAACTTGTCTGGCACATGCTTCTTATAGTTCGTATACTGAATGGTCAAGTCTTTCTGATGTGTCTGCACCGGTATCGCGCTCTGCCGCATGGCGTTCTCTCTGGCAGCGCGTGGAGTTCGTGCACCTGAACCAGTGATTCCAGTGGTGTCCCCCCTTCACCGTCTGGTGGAATCTCGGCATGCGGCTTAGTGCGATCAAGGCAAGCGCACTCTATGGTAGAATACTCGTAAGTAGATGTAGCGGTAAAGAATATTGCAGTGACTGCCATCTGGCAGAGCGCGATCCCGGCGCAGACACATTGCAAGTATCTGTGAATGCTTAGAAATCGCTAGAAGTTGACAGCGTCTATCAGGCACTTCAAATAACCAAACGGAACTCGTAGGACTATGAGGAGTGGTGAGAGGTGGTTATTCTACCACATACAACTGCATAAGCATCTACCACAAAAGTGTTAAATACAAGTAATAGGAACCTCTCCCACAGAGAAAGACTTGACAATTCAGTATACGAACTATAAGAAGCATGTGCCAGGGCCCTGCACGGCAGCAAGATACAAGAACATTAGCTTCAGTATATGAACCTTTATGGGAAACACAAGGGCTGACAGAGACTGCAGGGAGCATGAAGGAATGAGCAGGACAGATGTGGGCACATACATGCAGCACTCTCTGTCCGGGGAGAAAGGGGTTACAGCTATGGAGAGATTACCTCCACAGTCCTGTCCTCTCATGCAATCTCCAACCTGAAGTAGATCTGCCATGATTTGGGAGGGAGACTTTCTGGGCCAGAGTACAGTGATGTAGACCCTACTATGCAGACCAGGCCACTCCTCCACTCCCACTCCCCCACTCTCACTCCCACTCAGTAGAGGGAGCGCTAAAACCGAACCAATGCTCTTAAAGCAAGTTACAATTTTGAAAAACTGTGAGCTCCTAAACCAAAACGCTCTTAAACCAAGTTACTCTTAAACCAAGGTACCACTGTACTATATGATTAACTATCATTTACATAAATATCAAGATTATAGAAAGAGTTTCTGAAGAGCCTACGGATAACTTTTAAAATATCAAACACCAATATGCTTGATGTTTTGCCGAGCACGTTTTTTTCATACATTGACCATACAATAGTTCTCATGAGTGTCCTGATTGTCATGAGCCGTGCCCTGCTTGGCTCCCGACACTGCCAGAGCATGCAGCCAGCCTGTGAGACGCACCAATGGTGTCCCTAGTAACCAGCCCAGCCAGCTGCTAGGGGCACGCTGACAGCGTCCTTAACTACTATGGCGCAGCCAAGGCCTCAACGTTGGTCCGGGCGTTCAGCTGTCTCCATTTACCATTATGCGGACTGGCAGGGACAGTCATAGGCATAATGTTATTTTACCACGAAATTGTGAACTTGTTGATTTTTAGGTGTTCAAATTTTCTTTTTGCAGAGTTTCTATAATTCTTACTGATACAGTTGTCAAGCTAACTGTCCTTGGTCCCGAGACTATCCATCTAGATAAATTCCTTAAGGGGTTTCCAAAATGCTGTCTCTAATTCTTTTGAAAACCCAATATGGTACATAAAAAGTCCACAATAAAAAGACAGCCCCAAAATCCACTGGGTGTTCCTCTTATATCTGAGGCCAATGAGTGAAGCAAGAGCGCACTAGGGCCACACATTGGATATTTTTTAAAGAAAACTGTAAATTTGGAGTAATACATCTTAAATAAAATTTTCTGTTATTTTATGCTGTGTTTCAGAGGTTATAATTGAAAAGTTGCAAAAAAATGTTTTTATTTTTAAATGTCACCCCTATATTGCTTTAAAGGGGTAGTGCAGCAAAAAACTTTTTCTCCCATTCCCTCCCCACATGAAAAGTTATATAGAAGCATAATATACATTGGTAGCAAATTCCAGCCCCTTACCCGACTTTTCCTGTTCCTGCTGGTACCGGAAGAGGCTTACTTCTGGGTTCGGCAAGGACCATGTTACAGCCCCGGGCGCCATCTGTGGTCGACACGTAGGGCCCATACGTCACAATCTGGGGCGTTCCTGGGGCTCCCGGCACTCCCCCCTGCCTTGGCACGCCTCCTACGCTCTGCTATTGGTTATCCTCTAGCACAGTAATTTCACTACTATTAGAACTGCAAGTCCCAGCGCACCCGATGACCATACACTGAACTGACATGTGTCTGGCTATCGGGTGCACTGGGACTTGCAGTTCTAATAGTACTGACATTGCTGTAGATAGCGCAGCAGGGTAAAGCAGGTAATACACTGACTGACAGTGTACAACCTGCTTTACCCTGCCGCACATTCACCCATATCCACCTACATGTTCCGCCATTCCCCATACATTATATAGTATCTCCAGAGGGGGAGGGCAGTCCCCGGAGCTGACCCAGCTCCGTTATCCCCACCCTCTGACCGGCTCCGTATCCCACCCTCTGACCAGCTCCATATCCCCCCCTCTGACCGGCTCCGTATCCCACCCCCAGCAGTGCCACCGGCCCGGACAGCCCAGCAGCGTCCACCCCTCTGCCTCGCTCCGTTATCCACTTCCCAGGAGGAGCAGAGAGCATCGGTGGGACGCTCTGAGCTGCGGCGCCGCAATCACAGGGGGTGCAGTGGCCTGAGGCGGGCTGTGAGCAGCGCTGACAGCTCCCGAGCCCCGGACACACTGAGCCCATCTGCCGCTGCAGCGTCTACCGGTCAGCAGGAGCGGCAGATGGGCTCAGTGTGTCCGGGGCTCGGGAGCTGTCAGCGCTGCTTACCGCCCGCCTCCAGTGATGGCGACACCACAGCTCAGAGCGTCCCACCGATGCTCTCTGCTCCTCCCGGGAAGTGGATAATGGAGCGGGGCTGAGAGGTGGACACTGCTGGGCTGTCCGGGCGGTGGCACTGCTGGGGGTGGATTACGGAGCCGGTCAGAGGGGGGGATATGGAGCCGGTCAGAAGGGGGAATAAGGAGCTGGTCAGAGGGGGGATACGGAGCCGGTCAGAGGGGGGGGATACGGACCCGGTCAGAGGGGGCATACAGACCCGGGAAGAGGGGGAAATACGGAGCCGGTCAGAGGGGGGATACAGACCCGGGCAGAGGGGGAGGATATCGGAGCCGGGTCAGCTCCGGGGACTGCCCTCCCCCACTGGAGATACTATATAATGTATGGGGAACGGCGGAACATGTAGGTGGATATGGGTGAATGTGCGGCAGGGTAAAGCAGGTTGTACACTGTCAGTCAGTGTATGACCTGCTTTACCCTGCTGCGCTATCTACAGCAATGTCAGTACTATTAGTACTGCAAGTCCCAGCACACCCGATAGCCAGACACATGTCAGTTCAGTGTTTGGCCATCGGGTGCGCTGGGACTTGCAGTTCTAATAGTAGTGGAATTACTGTGCTAGAGGATAACCAATAGCAGTGCAGGGGAGGAGTGCCAAGGCAGGGGGGAGTGCCGGGAGCCCCAGATTGTGACGTATGGGCCCTACGTGTCGACCACAGATGGCGCCCAGGGCTGTTACATGGTCCTTGCGGATCCCGGAAGTAAGCCTCTTCCGGAACCAGCAGGACCAGAAAAAGTCGGGTAAGGGGCTGGAATCTGCTACCGATGTATATTATGCATCTATATAACTTTTCATGTGGGGAGGGAATGGGGGAAAAAGCTATTCACTGCACTACCCCTTTAATTCCTGTTAACCACCTAAAGGGTTAGAAAAGTTACTAAACTCTGTTACCAGTCTGGTCTCTGCAGTTGGTGTGGGACCGCAGCTGTGTGCTCTGCTTCTGAGGCTAGCCAATCACCAGTACATACCAGTATTTTCTAGAGTGCGAACTGCATTGCTGCCAGGACATACTGGTACGTTCTGGGGCGGGAAGGGGTTGATCTTCTTTTTAAGGGTGCCTTCACATGTATCGTATCGTTGTGTATTTATCGCTACGAGTTTCTCGCACATAAATCTGCAGCGATACAGATTGCTATCAAGTCAATGTATGTGTATTCTCGCTGTGTGTTTGGTGCGATTTTTACATGCCAGTATTTTGATTTTCAAATGCCAGTTTAACACTACAAAAAAAGCAACTACTTTCATGCAAGTTTTGTGCGAGTTCAGTACTATAAATACGCAGCGATACGATATGTGGGAAGGCTCCCTAATGAAGCAGAAGCAGTGATCAGCTCAAATAAACAGCAATCAGCTGTAATTAAGCCACGTCTAGGTTAACATTGTTTTTGCATTGACTGCTGCAGATGGAATGTAGCATCATGTGCTGGTCATTCAAATGAATGCATGTCCATATAATGCTTGAATATGTCTGTCATGCATAGCAGGTCCGGTCCTGTCATTTTTCTTTATCTTTGAATATTTAGGTAATTGCTAGAAGCAATGTTTATTTTTGTTGGTGTATGGTGCATGCTGGGTTTGTCTTGTGCCTGGTTTTAGATGATGTTTGAGTCTATTTACGACTCTAGCTTCTAGATTCAGGTGTGATTATAATGATTTTATTGGTGCTCTGCTGTTTTTTGTTTTCTATATCTGCGTAGCTTTTGGCATTTGATTTTGGAAGTTTATCTAATGTATTACACAACTCTACATATTAAGTTTTTAGGGCTGTTGTTGTCAGATAAGTCATTGCCTGTACTGTAATATTGAGTGTTTGTGCTTTATCTAAGCCACCCAGCAAGACATCTACTTCCTGCAAGTCTACCACTCCCATCAGCATTTAATGGTGGGTTGTCATTTGTTTTTTATTTATTTTGACATTTGGTACAAGCTTGTATGAATTTATCGCCAACTCCTAATTGGTTCCAATATTCGGCCCTGCATAAGTCCCGGGGATCAAAAGTAAAAGAAAAAAAAAAACACCAGAAAAAAGTAAACAACACTGAAACTATAGCTGAAAATACAGACCAAAAACTGACCTGGAACATGACCTTACTAGAGAATCTATAGGAGTCTGCTCCTCTGAGTAAAGCAATAATGTTGGTTTAGGTAAACACTTCAAATAACATCTTGCAGGATTGTGCAGTAACCTGGTGTGAACTGGGCCTAATGTGCTTTTTTGTGACACAACCGCTTGCTTCTCAGCTTCCTGGCAATGCAGGAGTTAAGCTGAGAAGCTCCTGGACTTGATTTTCACAGCTGAGTGGTCTGTTTGATTGTTTGGTTTCTCTGCCTTCTGCAGCCTGGAGGATTGGAGCGCCGATCCAATGAGGATCTGGACCAGGTTCTTGGTCAGCATAAAACAACTGTGTTACCAGACCTCTGGCTTTTGACAATCTGACTGTTACTTGTTTTGTACTGCGCTGCCTGTTTGGTTCTGACCTTGCCTGTTTGACTATCATATATTGTTTGTCCGTCTTTCTTGTTCTGTGTTTCACGTTCTCAGTATAGGGAAAGTCTTTGTGGTTGTCCATAGCCGTCTAGGGCGGATTGAGGCAAGTAGGTAGGGACAGAGGGTGGGTTCAAACCTAGGGCCCACTGTCGTGTCTAGTCCCTACCTGTTCCGTCCTGACAACCTCATGAACAATGCATTCCTCAAAATGATACTCCGGAGGGAAAAAAGTTTTAAAATCTTTCTGGAGGCAGAAAGTTATATAGATTTGTAAATTACTTCTATTAAAAAATATCAATCCTACTAGTACATATCAGCTGCTGTATGTCTTGAAGGAACTTGTGTATTTTTTCCATGCTGAAAGGGGACACGGTAGGGGGCTGTGCTAAAGGGGGATTAAGGTATGTGTGGATGGTGACATGTTGAAAGGGGACACAGGATGGATGGATAGATAAATGATGGGGACATGCTGAAAGGTGACATGGTGTGAATGGATAGGGACATGCTGAGGGGGACATGGTGTGGGTGGATAGGGACATGCAAAGGGGGGAAGGTTATGGATGAACTGGAACATGCAGGGGGCACAGGCTGGATGGATTGGGGTCATGCATAGATGGAAACAGAGCAGATGGATGGGGACATGCTGAGGGAGTCACGTGTGTGGAAGGATGGGGACATGCTCATAGGCACAGCACCATACATACTTTTGTGGTTGTGCCTAGTAGTACATCTCAGTCCTTTTTGATTGAATATGGTTGTGCTTAAATGACAAGTACAGCCAAGTGTGTACAGTGCTACACCTGTGTTATAAGGCAGGAAAATCAATGATTACTGCTGATCAGTTAGGGTCCCAGGGGTGGAATCTCCATTGATTATATATTGATGATGCCAGGAAACAGTGTTTTTCTATGGATTTTCTACTATGTAATTACCCTGTCCTATCAGCAGAGGGCAGCAGAGCAGACAAGAGCTCAGCCACACTGCAGTAGTATCACCCATGTTACATTGTGCAGACAACGCAGCATTGGACAATAGAATAAAGAATAAACATGTACAGTTGCAAATGACCATACTAATGCTCATTTTGCTATAATAACAAAAGAAAACAACATGATCCCAAGAAATCATGTTTTTCAGAGATACTATGAAATAATGAATCTCATTTTCTCTAAATAACTTCTGTACTCTTATCTCATTACAAACAATGAGGCAGATATATTTTAAAGTGAACTTAGCAATGACTCTCCATTTACCCAGAATGCAATTGGCAGTTTACTTAGTTTATTTCACAAATGTAATAATACATCCATAACCCCAAATGTTTCGAGGCTAATGCAATATTAGACCCATGAGAGCTTTTTCATAAAGCTGTGGTTTTTAAATTTTTGTGGTCTGGAAATAAAATGTTTGCATAGAAGTTAGTACTGGGCCATTGTAGGTTCCACATTATATTAACCATTTATCAGTGAAGGTACAGTAGGTGCACGCAATGAGACCATAGTGCGAGCGACCCACATTGGATGAACAGAGGAGCTCACTGCTGATCCGGCAGCGGCTCATCATGACTACCTAGCTCATCTATGTCCATACAACGGCCGTCTTTTAATAAATAACAGCCACAGATAATATAATGTTTGTAATCATTATTTGTGGCAGTCTTTATAAAATAACGGCTGTTATTTTGGCTAATAAGAGGCTGTGGGAACATGGCCTAAACACAACAAGTTTGTAGTTGGTTTACAGGTAACAGAGCTTTCAATAGGATTACATACTCACAGCAGAATTGTCATCCCGCTGCAAGTTTGTAAGCGGCAGCCCCCTTAACCCCCCGCGGCCCGGTGCATACATTACCTGGTCCACACTTTGACTTGTTCTGTGGCTCCTGACGTCTGGACGTTCCACTCATCCAATCAGTGCACTGCGGCGGGATCGGGCACTGATTGGCTGAGCAGGATGTTAGGACGCCAGGAGCCACAGAACAAGCTGGATCGTGGACCAGGTAATGTATGCACCGGGCCGCGGGGGGTTAAGGGGGCTTCCACTTACAAACTTGCAGCAGGATGACAAACCCGCTATGAGTATGTAATCCTATTGTAACTGACAGGAGGGGAATCGCAGTGGATTTTTTTGAACACGCTGTAAACACTATAAAATGTTGTTGTTTTTTTGTGTAAATAGTTGCTCTGTATTTGTTTTAAAATAACAGCAATTATTTGCCATTGAATAGCCTTTCTGTGTTTTCAATCCACTCCTGGTTTTGGTTGAAGAATACTAACCAAAATACTGAGCAAAAATACTATGTTTGAACATAGACTAAGGCCACGTTCACACACTGTATTTTCACAATAAACAACGGCCGTTGTTAATTGACAGTGTGCGATTACATTCTAGTGTATATACTACGGCTATTCTATGAAAAGAACACAGAAGAGCACAGAAAAACTGACTGTACAAAATAGACTGCGCACACAATGTAAAGTACAGCTCCCGGCTGTACTTTACATTGTTCTCTTTGGCTAACTGGAGCACGGGCAAACCCAAATGAGCACACATTCGAATTAAAATGAAGTCATGTTCACCCAGCCGATACTGCAGTATCGGCCTGGTGAACAGCTGAGACATCAGCCGTTGTTTGACACTCAAACACTGGCTGTATCAGTCAACGGCCTAAGTTCTCACCTGATTTTAGTGATAAGAGCTTGCTCATATGGAAAAAAATTTTCAAGGCATCACCACTTGTGGTCAGTACTGTACACTTTTTGCACTGTTTTTATGTACTCCTTCTACTTTGTTCTTGTTATAAAGTGCAAAAAGTGACATATACAATTGATTCAAATCTGTACAGTAAGGCTGGGTTCACACTGCGTTTTCAGCATACGTTTAACGGATCCGTTTTTTTTAACAGACAAAAAAATAGTGTCAGCAACGTTTTTGTGTCTGTCAAAAAAAAACGGATCAGTTTTGATCCGTTTTTTATAATGGAAGTTAATGGAAAATCGGATCAAAACGGCTGCACACAAATGCATCCGTTTTTCATCTTTTTCAAACTGCATTTTTCCTCAGAAGCTGAAGTGCCACAGCTATTTTCTTGATGACACCCAGTGTTTGATCCCCTTTTGATGTGAAGGCCGCAAGCCTCTCAAATCTGTCTGTGGGCTTTACTGCGAGATCAGCTGATAGAGGCTTCCTCCTGCCTCAGTTGATTACTGATAACACTTAACATAGCTTTCTCATAAGTATCAGTATAAGGAATCAAGTATTCCAAAGTCAAATCGGCACAAGTGCAGAATTAACTACTTCTCTACCAATGACAAACAAAAACCACAGTGCACGATAAATACTGTTCTACCTGTAATAACCCAACACCACATCTCAGAAACACATACTGCTTCACCTGTAATAAGCCAACATCACGGTGCAGAAATACATATGGCTCCAGCTGTAGTAAGCCAACATCACAGTGCAGAAGTACATATGGCTCCAGCTGTAGTAACCCAACATCATGGTGCAGAAGTACATATGGCTCCAGCTGTAGTAAGCCAACATCACGGTGCAGAAGTACATATGGCTCCACCTGTAGTAAGCCAACATCACGGTGCAGAAGTACATATGGCTCCAGCTGTAGTAACCCAACATCACGGTGCAGAAGTACATATGGCTCCAGCTGTAGTAACCCAACATCACGGTGCAGAAGTACATATGGCTCCACCTGTAGTAACACAACATCACGGTGCAGAAGTACATATGGCTCCAGCTGTAGTAACCCAACATCACGGTGCAGAAGTACATATGTCTCCACCTGTAGTAAGCCAACATCACGGTGCAGAAGTACATATGGCTCCATCTGTAGTAACCCAACATCACGGTGCAGAAGTACATATGGCTCCACCTGTAGTAAGCCAACATCACGATGCTGAAGTACATATGGCTCCAGCTGTAGTAACCCAACATCACGGTGCAGAAGTACATATGGCTCCACCTGTAGTAAGCCAACATCACGGTGCAGAAGTACATATGGCTCCAGCTGTAGTAACCCAACATCAAGGTGCAGAAGTACATATGGATCCACCTGTAGTAAGCCAACATCACGGTGCAGAAGTACATTTGGCTCCAGCTGTAGTAACCCAACATCATGGTGCAGAAGTACATATGGCTTCACCTGTAATAAGTCAATATCACGGTGCAGAAGTACATATAGCTTCACCTGTAATAAGTCAACATCACGGTGCAGAAGTACATATGGCTCCAGCTGTAGTAAGCCAACATCACGGTGCAGAAGTACATATGGCTCCACCTGTAGTAACACAACATCATGGTGCAGAAGTACATATGGCTCCAGCTGTAGTAAGCCAACATCACGGTGCAGAAGTACATATGGCTCCACCTGTAGTAACACAACATCACGGTGCAGAAGTACATATGGCTCCAGCTGTAGTAACCCAACATTATGGTGCAGAAGTACATATGGCTCCACCTGTAGTAAGCCAACATCACGATGCAGAAGTACATATGGCTCCAGCTGTAGTAACCCAACATCACGGTGCAGAAGTACATATGGCTCCAGCTGTAGTAAGCCAACATCACGGTGCAGAAGTACATATGGCTCCAGCTGTAGTAACCCAACATCACGGTGCAGAAGTACATATGGCTCCAGCTGTAGTAACCCAACATCATGGTGCAGAAGTACATATGGCTCCAGCTGTAGTAACCCAACATCATGGTGTAGAAGTACATATGGCTCCAGCTGTAGTAACCCAACATCACATCGCAGAAATGCATACTGCTCCACCTGTAAAAACTTAACACCACACTGCACCAATACATATTGTTCCACCTGTGTAACCAAGCACCACAGCACAGAAATATATATTGCTCCATCTGTATAACCCAACATCACACTGCAGCACTCCTATCTCCATAACCCACCCCTTTACCCACCTGGCATGTTTTCTATCTTTCTATACTCTTCATCCACACTCCTAGCAGCACTGACTCCCTTTGTCACCTCCTTTTCCAGTGACATCTCCTCTCTACTCTCCTTAATCAGCAGTTTTTTTCAGTACCTTTTTTGTACAGTTCGGACCCCTTTGAGATGCCAGTTGGGAGCAGTAAGCCCTGTACTGAACCCAGCTCACTGTCCCTGCTTAATTGATCAATCTGCCCTAGGCAGCAGGCCCAACTGGTTGAAGTTCCCTACTACTATTAGGTGTAGGGCCTGTCAGGGATACAGGCATGGCGGAATCTGTTGGCGCTATACAAATAAATATTATTGTTATTATTATTATTATTACAGGATAGTCAACAGTCCATGTCAAAACCAGCCGGGTACGGATAAGCCACAAATTGTAAACTAAGGGAAGTCAATAACAAGTCAAGGGTAAAAACCAGGAGCAATACCAAAGACAGAATCAGAAACACAGACAATACCAGTAATCAGAGCTGAAGTGACTCACAGACAGTAGTGCAGTACAAGATCAAGATCGAAGATGTCAGGAACTGAGAAATCCTGGTGTTTTTAGGCAGCGCACAAACAATCATGGGCAGCTACTGCAGTCAGAGACCTGTTGATGACTGGCGTGATTGGCCCATGCTCCAGCATCTCTGATTGTTTCACATTAAAGGGGTTCACCCGAGCTGCACCAGTTCTATGGAATGCATTACCCAAGACTGTCAGGCTCACCTCCAATACACAAAGCTTCAAACGTGCCCTCAAAACACATCTGTTCAAGCAGGCTTACCAGGTTCCCTAATCTTGACTGCTACCCTAAATCCCCCCCCACACACACACACACACACCAAGCATTTAAGCACTTAGACCTGTGCATGCAGGCATTGGCTGGTGACACCCACCCTTACTTGCACTGCCTTATTTATAAAGATGGCCGGACCATAAGAACAATGATGCACTTTGCCCCTCTGCCATACTGTCTCAAACCCCCTCCCGATAGTGTGTAAGCTCATGCATGCGAGCAGGGACCTCACTCCTCATGTACTGTATGGATAATTATATGTATATCTCTGCAATGTCTGATTTCTGTCTATGTATGTACCCCCAGAATTGTAAAGTGCTGCAGAATCTGTTGGCGCTATATAAATAAAAATTATTATTATTATCAAGCGCTACAAAAACATGGCCACTTTCTTCCAGAGACAGCCCCACTCTTGTCTCCAGTTTGGGTGGGGTTTTGCTGCTCAGTTCCATTAAAGTGAATGGAGCTGTCAGGATCCAAGCCACGCGCGGGGTCGGTTGCTGGGGGCGCGCCGCCGGCGTCCCTAGCAGCCAGCCCGCTGTTATGATTCTACGGCTGGCCGCGCTCCCGGCTCTCGCTCTGCTGGTGCGCGCAGCCAGGCTCAGGAGACGCCGACGGCGTCCTTAGTGCAGGGCTGGTTGCTAGGGGAACGTCAGCGGCGTCCCTGGCAGCCAGTCTGCTGAAAGACGCCCACACTGTTAGCCGCGGCTGGGCTCATTCTCCCCCAGCTGAGCGGCATTAGGGTTGTTTGACTGACGGCTAAATGCCCCAGTCAAAACATCTTTCTGTATTAGCCTGGAGTCTCAGCTCCAATTGTGTTCAGGGGGCTGGGACTCCAGGCTGTATAAGTTCCTTCCCCTGTGTCTCAGTCCTTGCCTGCGATAGAGCCTAGTACTCCTAGTGTTTTCTTGACCTCGCAATCTTTCCTGACCTTGCTATTCCCGTTACCCCACCTTCTGGCTTGTATTTCTGACTATCCTTCGGACTCGTGTTTGTACCTCGCCCCTCGACTGTTACTGACCCGGAATTCTGACCTCTCTCTTATTGTGTGTGTCTGTCTTGTTTTGTTTCGTGTTGCACCTTAGAAAGTACAGGGACTGCCGTCCAGTTGTCCGTTTGCCATCTAGGGCATCTGGGGCAAGTAGGTAGGACCAGTGGGATGGGTGCCAGCTTCAGGGCTCACCTGTCCTTGTGCCTTCCTGTCCTTTTCTGACAGGAGCTTAATTGCAAACCGCACCTGACCTGGAGACAAGAGTCGAGAGTTGTCTCTGAGGGTATAAACACACACACCGTATGCGCAGCGTATTTACTGCTGCGATACGCAGCAAATACGCAACAAATACGCAGCAGGTTAGATCTAAATAACTGAACACAGCATCAAATCTGCACCATCAAATCTGCTGCGTATTTGCTGCGTATCTGCTGCGTATACGGTGTGTGTGTTTGTACCCTAAAAGAAAGTGGCCATGTTTTTGTAGCACTGGATAACCCCTTTAAAGTGACTGTACCACCATGCCCAGGCTGAAGCACTGGAGGCGGTCCGACCCACCCTTAGTAGGAGGAAACCCCCGCCCCTCTATGATAGGGTTCCATTGATTCTAATGGAGTCACGTCATGGAGGGGCTGGGGTTTCCTCCCACTAAGGGTGGGTCAGCCTTTCTCCAGTGCTTCAGCCTGGGCCTGGTGGTACAGTCATTTTAAGCCCCTATTACACAGGCCGACTGAGAGGATCAAACCAGCGCTGTCAGCCCGCACTTGCTCTTTCCCCGCTCGCTGCTGCTGCTATTACACGCTTCAGCAGCAAGCAGGTGAGTGCGGGGGGGCTGCCCGGGAGATCACTAGATCATACGGGCAGCCCACAGCAGGTAGTGGTGGTCTGCTGCCGCTGCTCCTATTCAGCGAAGTGACGGCAGCAGATGTTGAACATGTTGAAAGACAAACGATTGTTGCCTTCTATTACACGGGACGATTATCGTCCGTAACGACCGGTAATTGTTCCGTGTAATAGGACCTTTAGATGTGACTAGAAAATGTACCCGGCGCTGCCCGGGTATAAAGTGGCAGTGTGTTAATTAGATTTGTTCTAAGGTGCAAAGGAGGCCAAGCTAAAGGTATTGTTTCATGAGTTAATCAGTGGAATTAGTGTATACCTGTAGTGCATAGTTGGAGGGGTTCTGTATACCCACAGTGTATAGTTTTTAGGGGTCTCGCATATCTGTAGTGTATAGTTGGGGGGTTCCTGTATACCTGTAGTGTGTAGTTGGGGGGGGACTGTATACCTGTAGTGTATAGTTGAGGGAGGTCCTGTATACCTGCAGTGTATAGTTGGTGAAGGTCCTGTATACCTGTACTGTATAGTTCGGGGGTCCTGTATACCTGTAGTATATAGTTGGTGCTGTACACCTGTAATGTATAGTTGGTGGAGGTTTTGTATACCTGTAGTTTATAGTTTTGGGGTCCTGTATACCTGTAGTTTATAGTTTGAGGGTCCTGGATACCTGTAGTGTATAATTGGTGGAGGTCTTGTATACCTGTAGTATATAGTTTGGGGGTCCTGTATACCTGTAGTGTAAAGTTTGGGGTCCTGTATACCTGTAGTATATAGTTGGTGGAGGTCCCGTGCACCTGTAGTGTATAGTTTTGGGGTCCTGTATACCTGTAGTGTCCTGTGTACCTGCAGGGTCGTATTTACCATTAGGCACCCATGGTCTGGTGCGTACGGTAGCACCTTGCAGAGGGGCAGTACCCTCCCTTTCAGACTGGTATAGCGGTGTTATCTAGTCACAGTATGGCGGTATTGGTGAGGTCTGGTATGGCGGTGTTATCCAGTCACAGTATGGCGGTATTTGTCAGGTCTGGTGTGTCAGTGTTATCCAGTCACAGTATGGCGGTATTGGTCAGGTCTGGTATGGCAGTGTTACCCAGTCACAGTATGGCGGTATTGGTCAGGTCTGGTATGGCAGTGTTACCCAGTCACAGTATGGCGGTATTGGTCAGGTCTGGTATGACAGTGTTATCCAGTCACAGTATGGTGGTATTGGTCAGGTGTGGTATGACAGTGTTATCCAGTCACAGTATGGCGGTATTGGTCAGGCCTGGTGTGGCGGTGTTAAATGTGACGTCTGGAGCTATTACCTAGCTATCCTGATGCTAGTTGGTGAGTGAGGATGGGGCACCTTCAGGTTTAGTGCTTAGGGCAGCAGCAGCTGGTAATACTGTTCTGTATACATGTACTGTATAGATGGGGTAGGGGGTCCTGTATACATGTACTGTATAGATGGAGTAGGGGGTCCTGTATACATGTTTTGTATAGATGGAGTAGGGGGTCCTGTATATACATGTACTGTATAGATGGAGAAGGGGGTCCTGTATACATGTACTGTATAGATGGAGTAGGGGGCCCTGTATACATGTACTGTATAGTTTGAGTAGGGGGTCCTGTATACCTGTAGTGCCCTGTATCCTGTATACATGTACTGTATAGATGGAGAAGGGGGCCCTGTATACATGTACTGTATAGATGGAGTAGGGGGGCCTGTATACATGTACTGTATAGATGTAGTGGTTGGCCCTGTATACATGTACTGTATAGATGGAGTAGGGGGTCCTGTATACATGTACTGTATAGATGGAGTAGGAGGTCCTGTATACATGTACTGTATAGATGGAGTAGAGGGTCCTGTATACATGTACTGTATAGATGGAGTAGGGGCCCTGTAGATACATGTACTGTATACAGTGGTGCCTTGGATTACGAGCATAATTCGTTCCGGGACTGTGCTTGTAATCCAAATCCACTCTTAAACCAAAGCAAGTTTTCCCATAAGAAATTACTGAAATGCAGACAATTGGTTCCACACCCCAAAAATAGTGAATTTATATTCTGAATAACGTAAAACAAATGAAACAAACATTTAAAAACAGCTGAATATGTCCCATTATAAGTTACTGTACAGTATGGAAATCAGCATGTGGTGTATAATATATTATAGAGTAAGTGCAGAAACCTGAAAAACAGCCGCAATTTGTAGATACAGAATGGAACTGCAGATGCCCATAATGCAGGAGGGTAGTACAACAGGCTCGAATAGAGAAGGAGGGCTGCTGTCAGAGGTCTGTGTGGTTACATGACAGCAATGGGAAAGGGGGTATTTTAAGCATGGACCAATCAGAGCTGACAGAGACTGCAGGGAGCATGAAGGAATGAGCAGGGCAGATGTGGGCACATACATACAGCGCTCTCTGTCCGGGGAGAGAGGGGTTACAGATATGAAGAGATTACCTCCACAGTCCTGTCCCCTGATGCAAGCCCCAGCCTGAAGTGGATCTGCTATGATTTAGAAGGTGATGGAGACTTCCTGGGTCAGAGTACAGTGCTGTAGACCCCACTGTGCATGCCAAGCCCCTCCCCCACTCGCCCTCCCGCCCAGTACAGGGAGCTCTTAAACCAAAACAATGCTCTTAAACCAAGTCACAATTTTGAAAAACTGTGAGCTCTTAAACCAAAAAGCTCTTAAACCAAGTTACACTTAAACCAAGGTATCACTGTAGATGGAGTAAGGGGACCTGTATACATGTACTGTATTGTTGGAGTAGGGGGTCCTGTATACCTGTAGTGCCCTATATACATGTACTGTATAGATGGGGTAGGGGGCCCTGTATACATGTACTGTATAGATGGAGTAGGGGGCCCTGTATACATGAACTGTATAGATGGAGTAGGGGCCCTGTATACATGTACTGTATAGATGGAGTAGGGGGCCCTGTATACATGTACTGTATAGATGGAGTAGGGGGTCCTGTATACATGTACTGTATAGATGGAGTAGGGGGTCCTGTATACATGTACTGTATAGATGGAGTAGGGGGCCCTGTATACATGTACTGTATAGATGGAGTAGGGGGTCCTGTATACATGTACTGTATAGATGGAGTAGGGGGTCTACCAGTTATTTCTGTGGATGTTGTGAGGCAGCTGCCCTAGCAACCATTGCTCCCTGTGAAAATGAAAGCAGTAATCCTATTGGTTGCTAAGGCTTCCAACTGCTGTTTACTGCTGGAGACATGCAGCTAATTATATCACCTGTGTGTGCAGTGTGGAGATTTTCCCATTCATCTCTATGGGGCGCCGCTCTTTCCCCTCCCCCTCCCCTCCTGTACATCTGGCGGGGACGGAACCTTCGCAATAACCTTCCCGGGTACCCAATGTATCTATATGCCAAATTTGGGGTCAAACGGTTCAGGCGTTTGGAAGTCTATACGGGACAGACAAACAGACTTTCATTTTTATGATATAGATTGTCTCAGTTTGGTGCAAACAGGCACAAGTGGGCGCACAAGTTATACATGCAGAAATCCTGACAAACACATAAGGCTATCAAACACATGATAAAATGGAAAGTCTGACAATCTTAGTAGATGTGAGCAAATAAATGAGAGATTTCCTTTTTTTTCAGGTCGCTCAGGTACAGAACAACTGGATTTTGGCATTTAAATGAGGACATAGTTGGCATACAACACAAAAAAAATGTTGCATTTTATGGCTTAAAACTCTAAACTACAGTGGTTTCTTTGCTTTTTGTCCGTCTTTTTCCCCAGCAGTATAAAAGACGTGTGTGTATATATCCAAAGTGAGATTTTTTTTTTTTTATTTTATTTTAACCCCTTAGCGACCCATGACGTATCTGATACGTCATGGCGCCGCGGGGGGTGTTCAGAGCGGGGTCCCGCCGGGACCCCGCTCTGAACGGCGCTGATCCCGGCTGACACGTGCAGCCGGGCAGTGCCTCTGTTAGCCGGCGCGGGTCCCGTTGCCGCGCCGGCTAATTAAGCACTTCAATGCAGCTGTCAAACCTGACAGCTGCATTGAAGTGCTTTATGCACAACATCCCTGGTGTCTAGTGGGTCGGATCTCCCCCCCGCAATGCGATTGCGGGGGGGAGATCCGTTCTTCTGGCCGTGCCGGGCCTCAGCGTCGGAATGACGCTGATCCCGTCTCGGCAGTAGATTGCTATGGCCTGCAGCAGGCCATAGCAATCTATGACCGATCTCATGGATCTTTGCTGTGTATATACACAGAATTGATCTCTATGAGAGATCAGTGCTATGTATATACAAGTCCCCCAGGGGGGCTTCTAGTGTATGTAAAAAAAAAGTAAAGTGTTTTTATTAATAAAAAATCCCCTCCCCTAATAAAAGTCCAAATCACCCCCCTTTTCCCATTTTATAAATATAAATTAATAAATAAATAAACATATTTAGAATCGCCGCGCGCGTAATCGCCCGAACTATTAATTAATCACATTCCTGATCTCGCACGGTAAACGGCGTAAGCGCAAAAAAATTCCAAAGTGCAAAATTGCGCATTTTTGGTCGCATCAAATTCAGAAAAAATGTAATAAAAATGATCAAAAAGTCGTATATGCGCAATCAAGGTACCAATAGAAAGAACACATCATGGCGCAAAAACTGACACCTCACACAGCCCCATAGACCAAAGGATAAAAGCACTATAAGCCTGGGAATGGAGCGATTTTAAGGAACGTATATTTGTTAACAATGGTTTGAATTTTTTACAGGCCATCCGATACAATATAAGTTATACATGTTATATATCATAGTAATCGTAACGACTTGAGGAACATGCATAACAAGTCAGTTTTACCATAGGACGGACGGCGTAAATGCAAAACTCCCCGAAATCAAAACAAATTCGTTTTTTTTTTTCAATTTGACAGCGCAAATGATTTTTTTCCGGTTTCGCAGCATATGTTATGGAAAAATAATGCCGGTCATTGCAAAGTACAATTGGTTTCGCAAAAAATAAGCGCTCATATACGTCTCTAGGTGAAAAAATGCAAGCGCTATGGACTTTTAAACTTAAAATGGAATAAGCAAAAGAGCAAAAACGAAAATAGGCTTTGACCTTAAGGGGTTAAACACAGGGCGTCTTTTGGGTGCGCACAGCCTCCTGGTGCTGCTCAGTCCTGCATTCAGCTTTACCATGAAGAGAACGGACGCCAGGGGGAGCCAGAGGGCGCAGATCGGCTTCTCCTCACAGCCGTATTTCGGGCCGTGCCCTGTAGTTTGGGATCTGGACTCTATGAAGACTAGTTAGAGGCAGGAGCAGTGAGGTCCCGCCTGCGGCAGGAGCTCAGCAATGCATCGAGCATCCTCAGGGCTCCTCACACTACGTGCAGTTCCGGCCTGAGCCCGTCTGCTGAGCAGGGGAGCTGCACACTTACTAGTTGTGAGTTCTGTGTGCCCCTCTTCTCCTGCCCTGTGTGCCCCTCACCAACCACTGCCGCTGAGCGCCGGGCACAGCACCCACAGCGCCCCCGCTCTCCATGACAAGACGCCCCGGGTGGAGGAGAAGAAGAAGAAAGGCTCCCGCCAACTAAGGAGACAACACCCTGCGCTCCCTCACCATGGCGTACTCCAGCGACGAGACCACCCTGGAGCTGGACGAGATGTCTGAGGACGGGGAGACTATAGGTGGGTAGTGTGGCTGCTGTGTGCTGTGTCCGCCCGGGGCTCTGCAGTCCTCACAAGTTGTAGCCTGAGCTGAGTTACTTCTCACGTTACTGAGGAGTGCAGCTGCTGACATTCATCATGGCAGTCATCCCCCAACCTGTGACCCTCCAACTGTAAGGGGACTACAAGTCCCAGCATGCCCAGGAGTTACACCCTGGGAATGATGGGACTGGTCCTTTACATGGAGCAATGTTACACCTAGTACCTACAGAATGCTGGGGTCCTGTATCCACCAACCCTTCCACCCTTAGCTCTGATGGGTATTTAAAGGGCAATGATTGGCATGCTGCCCCATAGAGACTGCTGACTCCTCCTGCAGATACTATTACTGGGGGTTGTGCCCCCTCTTTGTGAGTCCTCTGACAGCACCCATCTGCTGGTCTGCCCTGTACCCTCAGCAGTCACTAATGCTGGCATGGTAACACTTCCTCCTTACACCATGTTCACACTGGATTTTGGTGACTTTAGCCAAATCAGGAGTGTGTTCAAAACACAGAGAAAGGTGCACCTCTTTCCATCATGTTATTTCTTTGTGTCAGTTCCATTCCTGGTTTTTACTACTAATGCTTAGCACAATACTAACAATAAGGGATTAATGTATGATAATGGGGGAATCTGACTGCTGGGACCCCCGCAATTATAACAGGGGTCCCAAGTCTTCCATGACATGAGATACTGAGTGATTCCTTTATTGTACCCCTCCCCTTGGATTTACAGGTGGCAGTGACATAACTGGCCGCTCATGATTGCCAGATGCTGTCATTAGTTGCTGGGGGCAGTTTACACCGCTTTCCATATTACACACTCTAGATGATTCCTTTTGGGAGCTGCAGGCTCAGTAATGTACTTTATTGCAAGGCTGTTTTCCTAAGGCTTTTTGCACATACAATTTTTTTGGCAAAAAATAGAAATGTCCTTTGGCCGATAATCGGCCATTGTAAATGTATCAGCTAAGGAGCAAGAAAGCACCTGCTCATTGGCTGATCGCTTCTTTTGTACGGCTTCAAAATTTATCGCTATTGGCCACACATCCTGTGTAGCAGGAAGACTCGGCACAGGGGATGTGCAGCTAATAGCAATATATTTAAATGGCTAAATGAACGATACAGTGATCATTCATGCGGCCAGGTCATGTGATAAATCATGGCTTCTGAAGGCACAGAAACAAGCTCAGATCTCGGATCAGCACTTGCTTGCATCCTTGCCATATCAGGCCATGTAAAAGGTCCCTTAAAGTAGAAGTACAGTCAAAATGTTTATTAAAGTATTGTATTGTTACACAAATCACCAGCATACACTTATTACGGGAAATGCTTATAAAGTGCTTTTTTCCCTGAAATTACTACTGCATCAAGGCTTCACTTCCTGGATAAAATGGTGATGTCACGACCCGACTCCCAGAGCTGTGCGGGCTGTGGCTGCTGGAGAGGATGATGGCAGAGGGATGCTCAGTGTCTCTCCAGTGCCCTGTGTCCCTCAGTATCCCCCTGCCATCATCCTCTCCAGCAGCCACAGCCCGCACAGCTCTGGGAGTCGGGTTGTGACATCACCATTTTATCCAGGAAGTGAAGCCTTGATGCAGTAGTAAGTGCAGGGAAAAAAGCACTTTATAAGCATTTCCTGTAATAAGTGTATATGTATATTGGTGATTTGTATAACTTTTGGGGGGCAATAAAATACTTTAATTAAAATTTTCACTGGACTTCTCCTTTCAGCCTTATTCCCACATTCTGTGCATGGTCTGTGATTATGGACGATGTGCTGTGGAACAGACTTTGGAGTTCCCAGCATCATTATTCATTATTACATGCCATGTTAGTACAGTAGTGTGAACATTTAGGCTATGTTCCCACACCGTATTTTTGGTCAGTATTGTGAAACAAAAACTTGGAGTGGATTGAAAACACAGGCTCTGTTCACACACTGTTGTAATTGAGTAGATGGCCTTCATTTAATGGCAAATAATTACTGTTAATTACTGTTTTGAAATAACAGTAAATATTTGCCAATTAAATGGCGGCCACTGACTCAATTTCAACAATGTGTGACCATAGCCTTTCTGTGTTTTTAATCCACTTCTGGTTTTGGTTGCAAAATACTGACCAAAAATACCATGTGGGAACATAGCCTTATGGTGCGTTTACACAGAGATATTTATCTGACAGATTTTTTTAAGCCAAAGCCATAAACAGGGAACAAGTTATTAAGGAAAGACTGAGATTTCTCCTCTTTTGCAATCCATTCCTGGCCTTGGCTTCAAAAATATGTCAGATAAATTTCTGTGTAAACTTACCCTTAGGCCGGGTTCACACACTGTAAACCACTGGCCGTTCTGTGACCCTGTCAGTGAAAATCATCAATACCGGCCGGGTGTACTTCATTTATGTTAAATTGGGATGTGGGTGCATCCTTGTGCGCCCCCATCCCAATTTACCATAGCACACAATGGGAAGTGCGGCCAGAGCCGCACTTTCCATTGTGTGAACTGACAGTTCTTTACGGCCGCTTTTTAATGAATTGCAGCCGCACAAAACTGACTTGTCATTTTTCCGTGCAGCCGCTTGCAATCCCGGCCAGAGGTTATACTATGTAACAATAACAATGTATTTTTTTTAATTATTCATGGCCGTTGTTGCAATTTGCAACAATGGCCGTGATTAATTCAAGACATACTTTGCATTGAAAATGAATGGAATCCTGGCCGGAGTGTATACACTATGGGGGAGATTTAAGAAAGCATGTAAATATACACCTGGTGTAAACTGTCCACAGCAACTAATCACAGCTCCTATTTTGTTCTACCAGAGCTGAAAGCTGAGCTGTGATTGGTTGCTGTGGGCAGTTTACACCATGTGTTTATTTACACCCTTTCATAAATCTCCCCCATATTGTATACACTCCGGCCAGGATTCCATTCATTTTCAATGCAAAGTATGTCTTGAATTCATCACGGCCATTGTTGCAAATTGCAACAACGGCCATGATTAATTTAAAAAAATACATTGTGTGAACATAGCCTTAAAGGGAACCAATCAGCCCAATTGGGCTGATATGGTTCCCTGGAACAATGTATAAAGCTCCTGCTGAAGCTGCGGCCGGTATGTTCCGCAGCTGCTGCAGTAGCTTTATACATTGCTCCAGATAACCATATCAGCCCAATTGGGGCGAAAGGTTCCCTTTAAACTGTTTTGGAGCTCCCGGCATCACATTGTCTATAATTATGGACCTTGCACTAAACTTAGAAATAAGGCCTCAGTCTTTTATAGGCTGTGTAGCTTTTATATTTTCATTGTGCTTTTGCTAGAAACCACAAATTAACTGCTTTTCTGTCCGTGATGTAAATTCTAATCATGTATAACAGATTGTACTGATCAAGATTCAAATAGCTACAAGTACATAGCCAGCATTAGAATGTATGCAGTCATGGAGCAAAAGTTAGTGGTAATACTGCATTGTCCTAATGTGTGAGTAATATTTTATTTTTTGTTGTTGTATGTGGCTTTAGTATTCAGTTATATGGGAAATCTTACCTGCTTTTAATAGTGTGTGAGGTCATAGAAATCGGCTTCTCTACCCTTAAGACTGTGAATTGCTGACACTATGCTGTTTGGTGGAATTCCAGAGAGCTGGGCTCCACCTTTGTAATAAGAGCTGTGCTGGGATTTTGTTCAGGTTCCCGTTATATCTCAGCTTAGGATTGCGCAATTGACATATTTTTCTTCAGCTCTAGAGGCAAATGTGTAATTCAAAGGCAGTGGCTGCATTACTAATGTGCTATACATACCCAGACTTTTCTCATATTTGTGGCGTAACATGACAATGGTTCTGGTTGCGTAGACTCCTACACTTCCTGTAACATGCTTAAATCTGTTACTATGTAGTTAGTAGAGTAAAACCACACAGAACGTGGTTTTCTGCTAAACGTAGTTCGTATGCTTGGTGTATACAAACATATACAACTGTACACTGAAAAAGGTAGTGATAGTCACACATGCAACATGCTGTTATATTATTACTTGTACCACCAAAAGTAATTAAGAGACATAAGTCACTGTTACCGCCTCTAAGCTAAATAACAGAATTAATCTGTTACATTTTAGAAACAGTGAGTACATGCATTGTGTACACAGTATTAGCAATGGAACTGTCCTCAGTGTATTTAAAGACACTGGTAAATAAAGAAAATAGGTGGGGACCTAAGGCATACATTCCATCCAGCAAATAAATAAAAACCTTTTTAAAAAACACTCATGGAATTGAGGCCACTCTTGGCATCAATGGCTAGGTACGGGTTTGTCCCATACATATGTATGTTTCAGAAAACTAGCTTAAAGTGTACCTGTTATAACATTTAAAATCTAAATCAATAGAATGTGATAGGAAGAAAGTTTGCAATTTATTATATTTATTATGATATTTTAGTTATGCTGTAAAACAAAGCTATATCCAGGTGCAGTCTCCTGCAGGCAGCTTTTTAGTCTTGTGCTGGTTGAAAAAAAAAGTCGGTAGCTTCACACACCGTATCGCAGCAGATTTTCTGCTGCGTATCCGCAGCAGATCCTTGGCTGATTTGATCTAAATAACTGAACACAGCATCAAATCTGCTCAATCAAATCTGCTGCGGATCTGCTGCAGATCTGGTGTGCGTTTGGGGCGGGGGCAGGCTGATCGGGCGGCCTGGGCTGCGGGAGGTGTTAAAGGGGCTGCGGGCGGCTGGCTGGAGCATATACTTCACCTGGTCCCCGCTCTGGCTTGCTGAAGACATCGGGAACCGCCGGAGTCGGGATCAGGTGAAGTATCAGCCCTGGCGGCCGGGGGGTTAATGGGGTGGGCTGCAGACAAACTCGCAGCAGGGATGTTCATCCCTGCTGCGTGTTTGTCTGCCATTAAAAGTATAGGGCCGGGATCTGCAGCGAGTCTCGCTGCAAATACGCAGCGAGGGGACTCGCTGCAGACCCGCCAAGGGAGTTTGTAGCCTAAGGGTAGCTTAGGGTCAAGACTGTCTGAGATTCCATGAAAAGAAAGAAGGTATTGAACAGGATTACATCTACAGATCTCTGGATAGTTTTCAAAGATGTTTGAAGCAATCTGCCGTTCCTTCAAACACTGTATAAGTATTCCTAGAAGAGCTTATGCTACTTTAAAGGCAAAGGGCGCTCACAGGACATATTGATTTAATTTAGATTTCTCTTCTGTTCATTTCCTTTGCATTTTGTTGACTGGTGTAGAAATAACATTTTTTGCATTTGTAGTACTTTCTTCACACCTGCCTAAAACTTTTGCACAGTACTGTCTATGGCATACAGTTGCATGAATCTGATTCGTACTCAGAACATGTGGAAAACATAACCTGCTAGCAACACTTCTTCTAGGAGCTCTGCGTTTCAGCGCAAATGATCAGGCCTGCTGAAATCCAACCAGTCCTCCCCCACTCCTCTCCCTGATGACTACATGGAGGGGACAGTCTAGCGTTATGGCTGGTTTAAAGAGGATGTACCACCAGGTACATCCTCTTGAATTTAACACACTGATCGGCGCCGTCATGGGGAAGCCAGTGCCGTGGTCCATTTTTCGAACCGCAGCCCGGTTCCCGTGTATGGCACCATTCTATCCAGCGGTACCGGGCCGTGCTAAAGCACTGGAGGTCGGCCGGCCCGCCCCCAGTGGGAGGGAATTCCCTCCCCTCTATGACGCGGCTCCTCATAGAGGGGAGGGAATTCTCTTCCACTGAGGGAGGCCACAGCCAGCGTTCAGCCACAACCAGTCGCTGAATAACAGGGAAGCATGCAACAACATTCTTCCCTTCTGAGTGGTCAGAATCACTTTTCAGCTGCGTTGGATAGGCTCCATTATACATTATACCTGTTTAGTGCAGGCTCCATATAGATCCAAACCTCTGAAAGAAACACTTTGGAATATGAATTGTTACCAACAGATTCCATTTAAACTTTTAGATATCTGTTAGATCAAGGAGACACATGGTACCTTTCATATCTATCTGTGATACCAGATTGTAGAAAAAGCTTTTATTATATTGTAAGAAGAGTCAGAGGCTTTCCTGAGCTCTTGAAGTACAGAAAGCTGTAACCCCCCCTCTATACCTGACGCTGCTTGGTACCAAACCTCCAGGAGGTCACCAAGCAGGAAGGGGGAAGAGAAGAGACAATACACCTTGCAGATATTCAGGAGGTTGCAAAAGCCTCTTTGACACCTTGAACGAAAGCATTTCTCTACATTTTGGAGGCACAGCTGGATATATGAAAGGTAATGTGTCTCCTTGCCCTAAAAGCTATCTTATGGTCCTTTTGCCCAATCGATCGATTAATGATTTTGAGGCAACAATTTGGTTTCTAGACCGAGAGATAAATCGTTTAAAACAATCGTTATTGTGATCGTCTTAAGATTGCTTTACCCCTTCCCTCCTGGTCAAATTTTCGTTTTTCTTCCTCCTCGTGTTTAAAAGGCCACAGCAATTGCATTTTTTCACCTACAGACCCAAATGAACCCTTATTTTTTGCCGCACTAATTGTACTTTGCAATGGCAGACTTAATTTTTGCATAAAATATGCTGCAAAACCAGGAAAAATTTTATATGTGCAGTGAAATAGCTGAAAATAAAATGCAATATTTCTTCTTGGGGGGGGGGGGGGGGGTTGTATTTACGCTATGCACCCTATGGTAAAACTGACATCTATGTTCCTCAAGTTGATACGAATACAACGATATGCAACTTGCTTGCTTTTAAAAATTAAAACCTTTTAAAAATACTAAATGTTCCTTAAAATTGCTCTATTCCCATGCTTATAATGCTTTTATCCTTTGGTCTGTGGAGCTAAGTGAGGTGTCATTTTTTGCGCCATGATGTGTACTTTCCATTGGTATATTACTTGTGTATATGCGACTTTTTGATAACTTTTTATCACAATTTTTCTGGATTTGATGCAACCAAAAATGCGCAATTTTGCACTTTGGAATTTTTTTTCTATGCTTACACAGTTCACCGTGCGAGATCAGGAATGTTATAATTTAATAGTTCGGGCGATTACACACGCGGTGATACCAAATATGCTTATTTATTTTTATTTATAAAAACTTTTATTAGAGGAGGGGGTTTTATATGATTAAAAACATTTTTTTTTTTTTTCCACTAACAGTAATTAGAAGCCCCCTGGAGGACTTCTATATACACAGCACTGATCTCCCATTGAGACACTAGACACCAGGGAAGGGGCTGAAAAGGATAGTTAGATGCAGCTGTCATTTTTGACAGCTGAATCTAATGGTGCATTTACACAGGCAGATTTATCTGACAGATTTTGGAAACCAAAACCAGGAATGGATTTAAAAAAAGGAGAAATCTCAGTCTTTCCTTTATGACGCGTTCCCTGTTTATGGTCTGTTCCTGGCTTTGGCTTCAAAGATCTGTCAGATAAATCTGCCTGTGTAAACGCACCATAAGGGTCTATTTACACAGAAAGATTATCTGCCAAAGATCTGAAGCCAAAACCAGGAATGGATTTGAAAAGAGGAGAAATCTCAGGCTTTCCTTTATGACCTGATCTCTGTTGATCTCTGATCTCTGATCTCTGTCTGTTTCTATCCTAATTAGCGGGCACAGCCAATCTGCAGTAAGCAACTGGGATTGTGGCGGTTCAGGGCGGGGCCGTGACGCGGCCCCTCTCTGAACCTCCCCACCCTCCAGCAGGAAGTGCCGGTACGTCCTGCGGAGGGAAGGGTTAAGCCCATCTTACACATAGGGTCAATCTGTGAAAGACTGTTTAGATCAGAGGTGTCAAACTCAGATACACTGGGGGCCAGAGTTTGACATGTCTGCTTTAGATGAAGCGATCTGCAAATTTTAATCGAACGACCAATGACGATTTGAGATCACGTTCAAAGATTACAATGAACGATTTCTCGCTCGTCACGTGATCGTTCGCTGTGTTTACACAAGCCGATCACGCAGATTTGAGCGATAATTGTTCCGTCTGAACACACCGTAACAGTGTCAGCAGTTTGGAACATGAATCACAGCTGACAGATTCCTTTTAATGGGTAGATCACATTATAATTTCCATAAAGCAATAGTTCCTATGAATGCATAAAATGTTGTATATCTAAGACTCCTGATAGCAACTGAAATGATTGCATTAGCAACCAAAAACGGTCTACAGAGGCCCAGGTTAATTATAATAATAATTAATAATATATACAGTGTACAAAAAAAGATATATATACATATACTTTTTTTTTTTTTTTTGTTGTCAATCTGGAGTGCTACTCCATAGTTGTAAATCCCAACACTGTGGCTGCCTGCAGTGCAAATGCCACTAGAGGGAACATAGGTACTTAATGTGTTTATTGTATTCAGCTCATGCAGTAAGCTTCTTTGCTCTCTCCAGTTTCCAGTGGTGGCTACTGTCACTCGAATATAGAGCTTTTTCAAAAAGTTTTCGTTAATTAGTCAAGTCTGGTGTAAATGATGATGAAAAAAAATTTTTTTTTGTTTGACTATAAAAATTAATTACCTCTAGTAAACATCCCCCGCTGTTTTGATGTGTTAGACAATCAGAATTTAATGGGACTCCAAAACATGGTCACCTCCAAAACACTAGCTAAACTTAAAGGACAGCTTCCACGAAAAATCTTTTTTAGCTTATTTAACACACATTACAAAGTTATATAACTTTGTAATGTGTTTAAATAACCGGTCTGACCCCCTTTCAGACCCACTGTCTCCTGGGCGCCATCTTGTGACAATGACATCAGAGCCGGGGGGCGGGCGTGCCAGGTCTTCTTCCTCCTCTGCGTCTTCATGTAAAGTGAATGCGAGAGAAAAGGCTGCTGGTGCACTTGCGCACCAGCAGCCTTTTCATTGGCTGGAGCGCATCACATGGCTTCCAGCTCGCTCAGCCCTGATTGGCTGAGCTTGCTGGAAGCCATGTGATGCACTTCAGCCAATGAAAAGGCTGCCTGTGCGCAAGCGCACTGGCAGCCTTTTCTCTCCCATGGACCTGGAAGTGAGGAAGATCGCAGGATGGCGGCAAGAGGTGACGGAGGGATGGCGAGTATGGTGTGTGTGTGTCTGTGTTTTTTTTTGTTTTGTTTTTTTTCAGGTCCCGTGGGAGTTGTCCTTTAAGTTATCAGTCAACATCAGTTAGCAGTATACAATGCTGATTCTATATCTTCTGCTGATTCTATATTTTTATCTTTGTATGTACTTGCGTGCCTTTGCTATAAGCCCACAAATGAAGAGGATGATGGCAGGGGGACACTGAGGGACACAGGGCACTGGAGGGACACTGAGCATTTCTCTGCCATCATCCTCTCCAGCAGCCACAGCCCGCACAGTTCTGGAAGTCGGGTTGTGACATTACCATGTTATCCAGGAAGTGAAGACTGGATGCAGTAGTAAGTGCAGGGAAAAAAAAACACTTTATAAGCATTTCCTGCAATAAGTGTATATTGGTGATTTGTATAACTTTTGGGGGCAATACAATACTTTAATAAAAATCTTCGCTGGACTACTTCTTTAAGTGCCATTGCATAAATGTAAATATGTTTTTATTTTTATTGCCTCTTTGAGGCGCTATACCAATTTTTATGAACTGTCACGCACCGACTCTCTCCCCTTCCACATGACAGCACCCCCAGAGAGAGGGACTCCACCCTGAGGGTGGATGAAAGGGTGGTCCCTCCTCTCCATCCTCCAGTGGCTTCCTGTCCCTTCAGGATACCTGGAGCAGGTTGTAGTTCGTCCCGTATTGAAGGCAAAAATCGCTGGATCTCTCCCCTCTCCCTCGGACTACCACCAAGTCTGTTTGCCAGGGGACACTGTCTGAGGTCGGCATATGGTGATCAAGCCCCACTAGCCTGTCTTATCGGAGGACTCGCGCAAGCTCTCCCATATAAAGGCTATAGCACACTGAGGCAGGCGGAGTTCCGTTGCGGAGAATTCCACCACAGTGTGAACATACCCTTATGGTGCATTTACACGGAAAGATTATTATTCGAATTTTCGCAATAACGATCGCATTTGGGCGATAATCAGCTCATGTAAACACAGCGAACGATCAAGCGAGTGAGAAATCCTTCATTCTGATCTTTTAACATGTTCTCGAATCGTCGTTGGTCGTTTGCTAAAAATTCGCAGATCGCTTTGTGTAAACAGTCTTTCACAAATTCATCCTATGTGTGAGATGGGCTTAAGCCATCTTAGAAACGATCGCAATAACAATTTTTTTCTAACTATTTATTTGTCTAAACGCTGATCGTTATAAAAATCTAATTGTTGCTTCAAAATCATTAAACAATTGATTGCACCAATCAGATACTTATCACCTATCCTATGGATGTTGTAGTCTTGTGATTATCTCTTTAACCTTTGGCTATCACTCATGCATGACCTGTCTTAACCTGTCTTTATGTCAGCTATCCAGCTATATGCGCTACAGCTTGCCGTTGCTCTTTGAATGTTTGTGTGAACCCGTCATGAAGTTGTGTATCCATGGAGACAATCACATTGGGTCAGTAATGCACAGGATTTCCTAATTGGACCCTAAATGGATCAGAATATGGGGCGCGTGCAGTACTGACCTGGCATGGTTGTCTCCATTGATCCTTGAACTTACGGCTGCAAATGGATTGCACGCCATGCCACTTTCAGACTTTGTGACAGATACACTTTAATGTGTGCTGCGCTGCTTCATTGCGAGCAGCACTGCACTTTCTTATCTGCTGGCTCTCTCCACAAGTGCCAGCAGCTCTCCAAGAGGATTTCATTATTCCCCCACCTGTTCGATTGCTGTTATAGAGCTTAGGAGTACAGCGCTGTACACACCAAAGCACTGTACTTGTAAGCTCTCTAACAGTGCAGAAACAGAGGATGACAGCGGGTCATAGGAAAGTAAGGTGCTGCTTCTATGCCCCGCTGTCATCCTCTGTTTCGGCGTTTAGATGTACAGTACTGCTTCAGTGTTACTTAGGTGCACCAGTGACCATTGTTCACAAAGGAGTTAAAGTCCATGGACACCTTCTAGGTACATTTTGTCATTAAAAAATAATTTTTTTTAAAAGGTTTGTATTAAAAATGTTGAACTGTTTGGCATCTGTCTTGTATGTATTACAGTGCATTGCAAGCTACAGCAGCCTGTTTATACCCTGAACGTCACCAGAAACCTTGTCTGATTAATTGATTTCCAGCCATTATAGGTATGATTAAATCAAGGGGGATTTATAGATGATGAATAGAAGCTACGGAAGCCAAGCTTTAAACAATATAGTACAGAAACCTATTAAAAATAAGTTTTTCTTTAGCGTTTTTTTTTAATGTCCCCAAATATGTCCATAACCTTTAGAAAATATATTATAGGTTTCATCTGTTGTTAAACTTTTCCGTAATTTCCGCTAATTCTAGTTTGAACACCTCATGATGCCCTGCTCAATAAACAAAGCAATGCGTTTATGACATCCATGATTCTCCGGGGAGAACAGCCATATCTGTTGCCTTTACTGTGTAGAGACAACTCTTAGACCATAAACAAAGGTGTGGGTATACTATGTTCTGCGCATTTCAGTGGGGACAAGAACAGACCAGGTGCACTAACATATCAAGCTTACACACATCAGTCGCCTGATCGGTTATAGAGGGAAGAGTCAGAAGCTTATACCGCCAGTTAAGTATGTGGTAAGTAGCTCTCAATTTGCATTTGCACTGTATGCTGGTGAATAGGAGCGCAGAAATACTGAGAGGTCTTAGATTAAAAATGTTGCCAGTTAAAAGTGCAGGATAAGCTATAAATGTCTGATAGGTAGGCAGCCCACTTCTGGGGTCCAAATTTTCCTTAAGATCTAGGCCCTCCCATCCCCTTTTGGCCTTTTACAGCCGCGGAAGGTGGTCCACAAACTGAAAAAAAGCTGTTATATGTAATTTACATAAATCCCTCTATAGTTTATGGTAGTTACTTTACAGAGTCACAGAGTTTTGCCAGCTGTGCTGTTTTGGTAACTCGAGATATGCCATAAATGTCCAGATGGGAATACCCCTTTTAGGCTTTTGTCAGTATGCAGTGGGAATTTTCACAAGGTGTGATGAGGAAGTAAAGTATAGAGAGGGGTTTTGTTACAATTGTGCATTTCAATTGTCTTGGTAGCTATAAATGGTAAAAAAAACGTACTTTTCATTATCACAAACTTTTTTTGTCTGTCCGTCTATTTGCCCCCCTTCCCCCCTTATGCAGTGTTTGTGCCATATTTCCAATTTTGAGAAATGATTTTTTGATCATCTAATTCAAGGATTTATCTTGAATTTGAAAGTCACTATAATAAACACATCAAAAAAGCAATGCACATATTACGGTATATATGTATTTTTTTTATATTTCACTGCTTCCAGCTAATTTCTGGCTATAAAAAAATGCAGTTTTTATCTGTGTAACTAACACCAACTGATATCACACATGTAGTTTTCAAAACAAAACAGGGTTCACATGATGTTTTTTTTTCCCCTTCACATTGTGAGGGTAGTCAGATGGATTTTTATGTGGGCTTTTTAAAGCGACTCTGTATCCACAATCTGACCCCCTAAACCACTTGTACCATCAGATAGCTGCTTTTAATCCAAGATCTGTCCTGTGCTCCGTTCGGCAGGTGATGCAGTTATCGTCTTAAAAAAGCAACTTTTAAACTTACAGCCCCGTGCCCTACGGGCGTGGCTTAGAATATCTGTGCCCTAACCTTGCACCACCCCTCCGTCCCTCCTCCCCACCCTCTTCATCATTAGGAATGCCACTGGAACATTTGCTCCATGCTGAACATTTGCACAGGTGTCTTAACGATCCAGCCCATGTGCCGTGCTGACACAGCTGACGAATAGTAGGCAATCTGCCTGGAGCATTCCTAATGATGAGGAGGGCGGGGAGGAAGGACAGAGAGGTTGTGCCAGCCTAATGCATACACAATCTAGGCCACTCCTGTAGGGCACGGGCTGCCAGTTTAAAAATTGCTTTTAGAACAATAACTGCATCACCTGCCGAACGGACCCCAGGACAGATCTTGCATTAAAAGCAGCTATCTGAAGGTACCAGTGGTTTGGGGGGGTCATAGTAAGGGTACAGAGCCGCTTTAGAGATACGCTTTACAGCAACCCCTTGGACCTAGGAAATAAATCTAGAGTTGACACATTGACTTTTGTGGGAGAGTTTTCTGGCCATGCTCTGTGACCTGTGCAGCAGTCATTTTGCAGGGAGGGGCAGTGACCATCAGCTATTGTGAATGGTCTGATACTGTTGTATCTATACACTTGTGTCATCTTTTAAAGCAATCCAGCCTGTAATGATTGTGAGGAGACTGCTCAAACGTTCTCTCTATTGAACAGCAAGTTTCTGCATATTATTAGGCTCAGTAGCTAAAGTAAAACCTGCAAGATTTCAGGATTCAGTGAAACTGTAAAGTTAGAAAAAAAAATCCCCCAAAATCTTCAAAATGCTGAATTGCAATACCACACACAGCCTGAGGACAGGTGTAGTGCTGTTTTTGCAAGAAAGTAGCTGTGTTTTTGCTAATCCTGGGTAAAAGTCGCAATGGACTCATTAAAGTCACACTAGTCAGGTAAGTTGTCTTTATGTGCTGAACTCTATAGAATGATCATAAATGGATAAATATACCTTCTGGACCAATTAGAAAATGGTCTGCAGCTCGATTAAGGTGTTTTTTTTTCTTGAAGTAAATTAGTAAACTATCTTGGTTGTTCTTATTGAGTTTCTTTAATGTTGGGGCCTGTTTGGATGTAAGTGTAATGCTTTGGTACAGTGTGTAATCTTATAAATGTCAATTAGAAGGACAGAAATTGTGTTAGGAGAATTATCCATTAGATGGCAGGGCATGCTCTGCTCCAACTTAACTGATGCAGTATATTTGGTTATGGAAATGGAAGGGTAAATGTTTGTCTTTCTACTTGAGGGTGTAACTACGTTTATGTTGTTGGCTGCAAAAGAACAAAGACATATAATGTCAGCACATTGCATATTGTTCTACCTACTCTAGTAGACACTACAAGAATATTGTATTCTTTGCCATGAAAACCCATCTAATATGTAAGTTGTTATTTCTGTATAAGAGAATTCCTTTTACAGTGTTGCTTTTTGTAGCTGCTAGTATGCGTTTAGACACTGACTGTATACTGGAGCCCATTGTAGGAAGATTTATAGCTGCTATGAATGGTTAATCAGCAACTTGATAATATAATACAAGATGTGTGATACCTGTTTTAATATTTTGCAAGCTCACTTTTTCCCCATGTAAAAGCATGTGGCCAACCCCCCCCCCCCCCCCCCATACATACACCAGTGGCTGTGCCATGTTGCTAGAATTATTAGCAACATCACAGCCATTAGTGAAGACATGGGGACGTAGTTTAAGCCACGTGAATTCTTTGGCATGTGGGAACTCGGCTTAATCTATGATGGCTAAGGAGCTATTTTGTATTAGAGGTGCCAGAGATTTGTAATTTACTTCTAATAAATAAACTGAAGTCTTCCTGTACTTATCAGCTGCTGTACGTTCTGCCGGATGTGGGATTTCTTCCAATCTGGAGAGCAGGGAAGTTTTGTCTATGGGGATTTGCTACTTCTCTGGACAGTTCCTGACATGGACAGAGGGAGCAGTAGAGAACATGGTGTCAGACTTGAAAGACTAGACCACTTCCTGCAGGACATACAGCAGCTGATAAGTACTGGAAGCCTTGAGATTTTTTTTTTTTTTATAGAAGTAAATTACAAATCTCTGGCACTTTCTGGCACCAGCTGTTTTGACTGAAAAACTTTTGGGGTGAACTATCCCTTTATTATTATGGTTAATTCAGCATTAAAACTTCTTTAACTGAATAATAAATGTTCTGTAGATGGAAAGACTTAACACCGTTATGTTATGCCCGTTATGTGAAAATTAAAAATTAAAACAAAAATGTATTTTTTTTTAACAACTTTTTTTCTTTTCATTTTAGTGTCTGAAGAAATGGAGCAAACAATATTACCAACCTATGGAACTGTACAAGATAGTGCATGCAGACTTAATACTGCAGAAATGGTAATTCTTTTTATTTTATTGGACATTCCATTTATAGTACATTCATGATGATATTGTCATCACAAGTTATGACCAGTCCACAATATCCATAGGAAAGGGCATGACAAAGAGATTGGCATGTAGGTCCTTCCAACATAAGCTTACAATTTATGTTGGGCCTCCTTATTTCTGCTTTTACGGTTATACCCGTTGTATTTGCACACCCATGTATTTGTATGTGGTCTAAGTTGGCCTTGAGTGGAATGCCTTTGGATACCACACACCAAGCATAGTATTGTGATCACTATAAATAGGAGGACTATGACATCTTTGAGATGCTGTTTAGGTTTTAATAATTTGAAGGGTCAGTCTACAACATTTCGGCTTGTGGGACAAGGATAACTTGTTTGGGACCCATGTAAAGTACTCAGATTTAAGCTAATACACACCTGGGTTCACCCACCTCTGCCAAACTTTGCCCTGCTGCTGTGGCAGATTGATCCAAAATTTTAAACTGTATCTAGAAATTTGCTGCTTGAACCCAAGATTTGGAGCTTTTCATCGCAAATTGAATTCTTATTTGTTTTTTTGAAGTCTTGTTTTTTAATTTACCTGTATGGAGACAGGGGTGGTTAGCAAATGGTGTACAGGGTAATCAGACCCTTGTTCTCCTGGCACAGTAGGCAAAAGTCTCAGGGCTATGGCACACACCAATGGATTGGATGTGTGCCATACAAGGGAATACCCCTCTGAGTTTGTCTGTTAAATATTAGGCTTTGTTACAGCATAAGGGTAAAATCGGCCTTAGTGTCCCACAGTATCACTATGGGAGGGCTCGCGCGCCTCTGTGTGTGTTGTTCTACACTTGACATGCCAACTTTTTGTGCGGAGAGAGGCAGGAACGGAGGCATGCAAGCCCTCCCATAGAGCTACTGTGAGACACTGAAGCATGCGAAATTCTGCTGATTTTACTCAGTGTGAACATATCCTAAAAGTATATTTAAAATAATAGTTATTTTGCAGTATTTACACAAGATTCAGAATCTTCCTACAGAATGTGTGTAGCTGTGCATTAAATAGAAAGCAAAATTACAGAAAGTTTTAAATTGACTTAAAAAAATATTTGCAGTTATTGTTCCCTGTAAATCATGAACGATAATGACAGTAAACATTATTCAGGGACTTTCATCTATTTAAAATATGGCAAGGATTAGTAATGTGTTCCGTTTCCAGACATTGACTGTATTAGTATGTTTTAAGGGAATGTGTCAGCGCCAGGGCCCTTCCTGGGGTGCTGACAGTGTGCTGTAGCTGGCAGTCCCCTAGTGAGCATGTTGCCTTTTGGTAATTTGTCCGTGGAGTGCAGTATGTGCACTCTCACATCTCCTAATGTAATTAAGAGTCCAAAGAAGAGTTCCTTTAGCGTTTGTGCCTCACTTTGGCACGTCTCGCCACTCCTTCCACCTCCCTCTCCTTCATGAATAATCAATGCTGCCCGACCTCCTGGTTGCTCAGCTGTCAGTCAGTATCTGCCAACAGTGGACTAATCTGCAATCCGATATAGTTGAACCTCCCAGCCTGTGTTGGAGCTGTGGTCTAAATCATCTGTCTAGAGACCAGCACCAGTTTGTTTTCTTTAGTTCAAATCCCCTGATGAAAATGAAATATAGTTTAATAGGTTTTTTTTCCCCTCATTGTATCATTTTTCTAAGTACAAAGAATTCTCAATTGGGTTCAAAGTAGTTTAGCTTTTTTAATGCAATGATAAGAAAAAAAAATAATAACTTTATATCAGTGGATTTGAACCATAAAAAAAACATACTGGTGCTGGTCTATAGACAGGTGATTTACCCCTAGACCACAGGCTTAACTATATCCGATTGCATATCAGTCCTCTGTTGGCAGGCATCATTAATTATTCGTAAAGAAGAGAGAGGAGAAAGAATTGGTGAGGGGCGGTACAAACACTGAGCCACAACTACTCATTGACTCTTCATTACAGTAGGATAATATATAACATGCTCTCTAAGGGACTGCCAACTATAACACATTGTTAGCACCTCAGGTAGAGCCCAGGTGCTGACTGATTCCCTTTAAAAATAAACATATGCAAATTGTGACAAGGGTGGCCATGACATATAGGAAAACTAAACATAATCGAAAAAGGGGAAAAGCTATGTGAAATATAAATAAAAGGCACTAAAAAAATAATATTCAATGTAAATACTTTTTGGGGTTCATCTTATAAACAATAAGTAATACAACACCTTTTACAACACACTGATAACAATAAAAACGTGTCCCAGGACAAACAGACATGCGTAATGTGCAAGACCTTCTCCTAGAAATGAGGATGTGGTGCAAACCTGATATATGTGTAAACAATGTTAGGGTACAAACCCACTTGACGTATTTGCTGCGTGAATCAGTCTTAAAAATAAGCAGGCAAAACGCAGGTTGGCTTTATACGATTGTTCTGCGTTAAAATACGCAATTGCGTATTTTTGAAGCATGAAGCTTGTTGTTAGCAAAGCATCAGTTGTTAACAACCTGTGCGAAAAACGCATGTAGCTTCACGCTTCAAAAATACGCAATTGCGTATTTTAACAACTGATGCTTTGCTAACAACAAGCTTCACGCTTCAAAAATACGCAATTGCGTATTTTAACGCAGAACAATCGTATAAAGCCAACCTGCGTTTTGCCTGCCTATTTTTAAGACTGATTCACGCAGCAAATACGTCAAGTGGGTTTGTACCCTTAAGGTGTATGTGTGTACACCATGCTAGTAACGAGTGGTCTGCTGCTGCTGTAGCCCAACTGCCTCAAAGTTCGACGTACTGTGCGTTCAGAGATGCTCTTCTGCCTACCTTGGTTGTAACGGTTGGCTATTTGAGTCACTGTTGCCTTTCTATCAGCTCGAACCAGTCTGCCCATTCTCCTCTGACCTCTGGCATCAACAAGGCATTTCCGCCCACAGAACTGCCCCTCACTGGATGTTTTTTCTTTTTCGTACCATTTTCTGTAAACCCTAGAGATGGTTGTGCGTGAAAATCCCAGTAGATCAGCAGTTTCTGAAATACTCAGACCAGCCCTTCTGGCACCAACAACCATGCCACGTTCAAAGGCACTCAAATCACCTTTCTTCCCCATACTGATGCTCGGTTTGGACTGCAGGAGATTGTCTTGACCATGTCTACATGCCTAAATGCCTAAGTTGCCGCCATGTGATTAGCTAATTAGAAATTAAGTGGTAACGTGCAGTTGGACAGGTATACCTAATAAAGTGGCCGGTGAGTGTATGTATGTGTGTGTATATATATATATATATATGCGCAAAATCAGAATGTTCAACAAATACATGGGAAAGGTATGCATAAAGGCAATGTGCAAAGAGGCAGGACCTAAATTCAATAAATGAGAAATTTATCACCCAAATTCCTGGTGCTTAGGAGTTGTTGGGATCCACAGAGCCCCATGGTTTCCATCTCACATGGAGACTTTGTCAGGGGTCTCTGACACCTATTAAATGATTATAGCATATCAGTGAAAAATAATTAAAAAAATATATTGTGATCACATAAATTTTTTTTTCAAGTTTTTGATTTGCACAGTAAAGGTTCCTCTGTACAAATGTGATTTTGAGATTTTACTAGAGGATTATGAATAATACTCAGTTTATTTTTACAGAGCAATGGTCAGGAAGTGAGAACTTTCCCAATCTTGTGCTGAGTTCCTGTTTTTGTCAATGGTGTTAGTGTTCGCAGCAACTCCTATGGAAAGTAGTGTTTTTCCTGCAGATTGTTACTAACAAATATATAGAGAGAGTTTTTGCTGTGCTTTTTTTTGTGTGTGTGTATTTGAGTTTTACAGTGTTTTTTTTTTTTTTTTACCTTTTTAACAATTCTAGGTAGAGTTTGATCAAAACTCAGAATCCTTATACTTTAATGATAATCAGAGGCGCATTGATTATGTTTTAGTATATGAAGATGAGCTTTTTAAGGAACAGACCAAGAACACAAAGAGGAACCTCCTCCTAAAACAGAAGGTATGTTATGTACTTAGAATTCACGATAGGCATGATTTGGAGGATGTATAAGGAATCGCTGTCACAATGTATGTAAAAATTAGTTCATTGAAAAGTTTGAAAGTTTCTTTTTTTTTTGTCACTATTTTGTGGAATAAACCACTGAATTGATTTTTCATCTGATTTGAAGTGCTGTGGTGGAGGGGAGGCTTTTCTTTGTCGGACGCTAAACTGCTGGCACCAATGCTGCGGCTGTGCACTACTGTTGACTACTTCGTCATTAATTGTTAGATAGATTGTTCGGTTCAGTAACCAAATAGCAGGAATACATGGCCACTAAAATGTGTTATCAGATTTTGTTTAATCAAGTTAAACATAATGTTTGCTGATGTGTTTTTTCTATTATAAAATCCTAAAATCTTGCAGTTCTCATTTTGGCCACTAGGCTTGAAACTAAGTAAAGACTACAGATCATTTCCCAGAGGGGAGTACAGTGACAGGTGACCCCTGTATATAAATAACACAGGTACACACAATAGCTGTAGTTCACAGCTCCACCCAAACACCCCTGCGTAATGAACCAAGAGAGCATACTTACAAATGTGCCCCATTCTGAGAATAGAGTCTGGAGATGTCCATTAGGCTTGCCGTAAAGCATGTCACTAAATGCTGTTAAAACAGCTAAATGCTGTTAAAACAAGATTCTGGCCCCTGTCATTTATTTACTTCTATACTATACTACTATAGAAATAAAAAAAAATGTATTTGTTTTGCAATTGGGTAAACAAAAACAATCCTTTTAATAAGCTCATTAAGTGTTACATTTACTAAGCCAGTTTTCTGTATTGTAAGCTTCAAAGCTTTTTGCCCCACAAGTTGCCTCCAGTGCCTTATACATCTGTTGAATTGCGTTCTGACATGTCTTTATAAGCTGCATGTGATGGCGCTATCTACAGTCACAATGGCCAGACCCTGCCTATTCTCAGCCAAGCTACATAGACATCGCTAGGTGCAAAGAACAGGGATGTTAATGCCTGGCTGGAGTGAAGAGGGCACAACCATCGTGACTGTGAGTGTCTGTGTCCCCTACATCCCCATGACAGGGTCTATTTTGCACACAATGTGCACACTGTTCACGGTTGTTTTTTTTGCATTGTGCAGCGTATAAAGACATGTTTAGAACCCTGTTTAAGAGATGTAAAAGTAACTGGGGCAGTTATTGAAGCAAAAGACCCACGACATGCATGAAACCTGGGATATTTATTGTTTAATGTTTTAAGTAAAAGCCAATATTGCCTTGCTACCAAAGGGGTCATGCTCATCTCTACTATTTTAACAACATTATTTTACAAGTTTTAAAAAGCTAGCAAAAGTTTAAATGTAATAAGGGCTACTGCTTTCTAGACTATATTTCTGAAAACCCTCTTCCATAAAACTATCTGTACAAGCCCTGATTGCTTACACCATTTGTATTCATATTCAGCTTCCAATCTAAATGAAGAGAAATGCTCATGTGTGGAGTTTACTGACTCCAAGTTCCTGAGACTTGCCAACATCTCTCTGTAATGGAATAAACACAAACCAGACACACACACATTTCCTCCTGTTGGGATATTTCCAGCAGCAGCAGATGCTTTGATAGAACTTTTCTCTGCTTTCTTTTCCATACTAAGAGCCCTTCTCCTAATGAAGGATTATGCGTAATGCTGCCTAGTTAGAAATCTACAGCCACAGCAGCATTATTTAGTTTCCCCCCTATACCATATAGTGTAACACACAGCAACATACATTTAATTTGACTGTATTTAATATATACTCATGTTTTTCCAATTTAAACCTGCATGTGAAGTATGTGCAAGTCAAACAGTTTATGGGAATCTTCCAGTTTTACAATTCATCAGAGAGAGAGGGAGGGAGTGGGAGGGAGCTAGGATAGGATTTTCACATTCCTTCCCAGTAACATAGAGTAAATATGGAAAACATTTTCTTAAGTGATTTATTTGGGCAATCGAACCATGTAATGTACTTACATTGTACCTACGTTTCTTGCATATAACATGCATTGCATGGACAGAAAATCATCTATATAAAGCTTTATGATTATTTAAATAAAACTTCTTCTTTCCTGCCGGTATTAAAATGAAATGAAATACAAATGAAAGAACTAATAACTTAATTATACAGTTAATATAACTTGTAACTAGGGATGGTCCGAATCAGCCGAGGTTCGGGTTCGGCTGAACCCGAACGCTCGGCATCGGATTACCGCTGTCTGCCTGCTCCGTGCAGCGGGCGGATACAGCGGGAGGACCGCCTGGAAAACTGGGATATGGCTATGGCTGTATCCCAATTTTCCAGGCGTTCCTCCCGCTGGATCCGCCCGCTGCACGGAGCGGGCAGACAGCAGTAATCATTGCGGATGGTTCTGGTTCGTACGAACTCCGTACAAACTCTGTTCGGACCATCCCTACTTGTAACTAGATTTGCATTTCCAGGGCTATACGTAGTGCTTGAAAAGAGCGCCCCTTTAACTCTTGATTTCCCTTCCTTTAAGAGCGACTTCTGTACAGTCCCTTAAGGAGCAACTTTGGTGCCCACCCTTTAGGAGTCACCTACATACTGTCTCTTTAAGACTAGCTTATGTACTGTTCTTTTAAAAGCGACTTAGGTACCACCCTTTGAAGAGCAACTTTAGTACTGTCCCTTTAAAAGTGACTTTAGTACTGTCTTTTTAAAAGCTACGTTGGTACTGTGCTTTTAAGAGAGAGTTTTGTAATGTCCCTTTAAGAGCGACTTTTGTACTGCCCTTTTAAGAGCGACTTTGGTACCTTCCCTTTAAGAGCGACTTTGGTATTTTCCATTTATAAGCAAATGTGGCCCCAGCCCTTTAAGTGCGAGTTTGATACCGGCACTTTAAAAGTTATGAGCTAATTTGACTCTCTTCTGCTACATCACTGACTCTTCTGCTACATCACTGGGTATCAGCCCTGCTACAACACAGACTCGGCTTTGCTGTGTCATGCGGGTATCAGCTCCGCTACAAAACCGACTCAGCTCTGCTTTGTCATGCGGGTATCAGCTTCGCTATAATACCGACTCAGCTCTGCTGTGTCATGCGAGTATCAGCTCTGCTACATTACTGTCTGACCTCTGCTACATCGCTGACTGACCTTTGCTACTTATAATGGTAAAGAACATAGCTTGGTTACCATCACAATCTTTCTCATGTCAGTGAAACAAAATCGTTAAGGACCTTCCATCTTCTACATCTTCTATTGGCCAATAGTGACTGCGTGGATATTTTCAGGCATTGACTGACAAAACCTTAAAATTTCTATTGGCTGCTATATTTCAGCTATTTGCATACGTGCTGCAATTGGCTATTAGTGCTGTACAGTGTGGCCATTATTTCCTATGGAAAATTAGGGGTCTTTAAACGTAAATTTCTTAAAAATGACAAATCCGATACCAAAGATAGCACACCTGTCACCGCCGAGGGCTTCGAGACGCAGTTTGAACAGAGTCTGCGCAAAGCGGTTCGGGCTGTGATAATTGCAGGAGAATAGCTAGAAGAAGAAGAATATGGATTACAATATAGTGCTTTTTCAAGCACTTTAAGTAAATAGTTAAAGGGGTACTCCTGCGGCGGGGGGGGCACTTTTTCGCTGGGACCGGGGACGAGGTGGCTGAGGGAAAAGACGTCCACTCACCTCCCCAGTTACAGCAGCGGGTCCCGCGGCGCTCTGGTGCCTGGTTCCCAGCCGCTTCTTGGTGTCTGACGCAGGCCTGAGACGTGATGTCTCAGGTCCGCTCAGCCTGTCAGTAACAGAGGCGGGATCCATTTCAAGTCTGCTCAGATCCTGCCTCCTTCACTGACTGGCTGAGCGGACCTGAGATGTCATGGACCCGCCGCTGGAACCGGGGAGGTGAGTGGACGTCTTTTCCCTCAGCCACCTCGTCCCCAGTCCCAGCGAAAAAGTGCCCCCCTGCTGGAGTACCCCTTTAATAACAGTAGAATTTGTACAACACATATATATATATATATATATATATATATATATATATATATATATATATATATATATATATGTGTTGTACAAATTCTACTGTTAAACATATAGTAGAAATAAGACAGAAGAAAAAGATGAGGCTTTTCAGCTCATCTCCTTTTTAGAGAAGAGAAATATTTGATATTTGAATTAGACAAAACTCCTCCCCTCTGTGATACGGCTCCTTGATTGATTCTAACTAAGCCGTGTTATAGATGGGAGGGGGTTTCGTTACACTGGGGGCGGGCCTGCCCGATTTCAGTTATTTAGGCCGGGCCAGTGCCCAGGAATAGACTGCGATGTGTGTGGGAACTGGGCTGAGGTTCAAAAAAAGGACTGTGACACAGGCATCCCCGCAACAGCGCCAATCTATTCACTTAGAAACCTTAAACCGATTTACCTGATGGTACATTCGCTTTAAAGGAGTGGTCACTTTCATTCTGTTTCTATTACTATACCTTTTATGTTTTAAAAATCCTTCCTAGTATGTTAGTTCTTGATTACTCCAAGAACCTTTCAGCATAAAAAAGCCCACATCGTTTCTTGTCCACAGACATGTTCTGTCAAATTCTGCTTTCTCACAACACAAAAAGTTTCTCATGGAATGATGTGGTTACTAGCCAGGATTATATTTAGCTGTAATTATAGCATGGTTCTTGTATTGTGGTGTAGAGCAGAATACCTCTGAGAGTTTTGTTGCTGTTGGTTAGTGTCTCAGTAGTATAATTAAGCTGGCCAAAGGGTTGTATCTTTACTGTGAAGTAAGGCAAAATTATGCTCTTGCCACCTGTAACTATCTCTAGAGTAAAGCTCTTCTACTCTATTTAGATATACACATTATAAGATCTATCATTTAAGCAAAGTATTAACAGATTTTTTTCCCTCTTTATTTTAAACAGAGCATAGCGTGGAACATACAAGTCTATGTATCTCTGTGGATTGGGGGTCCAGCCCCAACCCTTAATAATGAGTTTCTCTGAGAAAAAAGGACAGTCTTAAAGCCGATTTGGTTCCCTGCTTCACTGTATAAAGCTGCTGTGTAGCTTGTAGCATGCACCACCTGCTGCTGCAGCTTTGTACTGGAGAAAATGAAGTTCTAATCCCTGGACGCACGGCAGGCAGAGGCGGGCAGGAAGTCATCTGGGCAGCTCCTCACCTGTGTGTAGTCACCGCTCTCTGCGCACTCAGAAGGGATGATTGACAGGCAGAGGGGCCCTTTACTGGCCCAAGCTGACAGGCAGATATCGGTGACTACACCAGGGTGAGGAGCTGCCCAGATGACTACCTGCCCGCCTCTGCCTGCCGCGCATCCAAGGATTAAAACTTCTTTTTCTCCAGTATAAAGCTACTGCTGCTTAAACAGCGGCCAGTACATGCTTCGAGCTGCACAGCAGCTTTATACAGTGAAGCAGGGTACCAAATCAGCTATAAGACTGCCCTTTTTTCTCATAAAAACAAGCTCATTATGAAGGGTTGGGGCTGGACCCCTAATCCACAAAGATACATGGACTTGTATGTTTCATGCTATGCTCTGTTTAAAATAAAGAGGAAAAAAAATCTGTTAATACTTTGCTTAAAAGATAGATCTTATTATGTGTATTATTTTATTATTGAGCTGATTCGTTCTCTTTAACCTACACTTACAAGTTAACTATGTTGATAAATTCAGTTTGAATACTCCAAACTCTACGGATCCCTGCACCAATGCTGAGTCTGTATGTGCAATGAAACATTATTTTTAGGTGGTCAGCCACAATACCTCTGCAATGTGTTTAGCTGTAAGGTGTCTGCTGTTTTGCGTCATAGTCCTCTTCAGCCATTTGAAGCATAAAGTGCTTCTATGGAAATCAGGCAAAACTGGTTTGCCTAGCTTCGTAATATTTCTTTGTATTTGCTTACAAGTCCTTTTGTATGCAGTTGAACTATAAACAACTTTGTTGTGAGGATATATTTTTGTCAGTGTTTTAATTTTATGGTAAGTCTAAATAGTAAGTAGCTCTTGGCCAAATGCTCCTCTAACTTAGTTACTTCTCACAAACTGCATGTTTGTTCTAGTTGGAAGAACTAACACATCAGAGTCACTCTCTAACACTTCTTGCAGATTGTTTCCTTCTATGTGATTATAGGAACAGGCATGTTGAAGTTCAGCATGCCAATTCTTTCTCCTGACATCTGCAATAACCCTTATATATACAAGAACGATGCTTGTCAGAAACTGTCTGGTTTAGGCAACTTTTATCTAGTATGCATATTCATCTTAATTTAAATATTTTTATAGCTTAATTCTTAAGTGTACTTTTGTGTAAATGCTCACAATGAATCTTCCATACCGGGACCCACATGCGGCGCCATCTTAGATTTGCGTCAAATCTAATATGGCGCCGCATGTGGGTCCCGGTATGGAAGATTCATTGTGAGTTATGTTTTATTAATTTTAATGATTATATACCTTATTTATGTATATGGTGACACATATTTTGTACTGTATATAGACCGGAAGTGAGGTAAATGTGGCCTAACCTCCTTCCTTGTATTTAAGACATTGTTGTTCAATATTCCTTTATGCTTGAAAAAGGCTCCTGTATTTATTTTAGTGGGCCGAAACGCGTTGCTAATAAATCCCTATCTCCTATAGTGCGGGGTCTGTGTCTCCTTAAAACGTGAGACACCCCGACTGTACTACTTGCTTCCACCTGCGCTTTCCATATAGAGGGGAATTCACTGGCTGACTAGGTGTCCTCCTGGTCTCTTCTACATTGCTTTCTACACCACATCTCTGGAGTGGTGCCCTCGGATGAGCTGCGGTGGCCTTGAGCACCATACACGCTTCATAGAGTTGTGCCTATATCTTTGCACAACTCCACCAAGTGAGTGGTGATACCTCCACACCACACTTGAATTAAGCGTAGTATTTTAATACTACACCAGAAAGCGCCCCTGTCTTCTTTTTGTATTACAAGTTGTAATGAGGATTGAGAGGAACAGAGCAGCAGACAAAGAACTGTACCTGCTGGTAGTGTCTGTGACTGACTTCCCATCGCTCCACAGATTCCTTATTTTAATTCTGCTGTGGGAAACGACGTGATTGTCACAGGGCTCAGTAAATTTGATTTGTACCTGATTTAGCAGGAGACGCTAAAAATGATTCTTCAGCAAACAAACGTGTATACTATGCAATTTATTAAATGGGTTGTTCACCAAAAATGTTTTCTTTCAAATCAACTGGTGCAAGAAAGTTCCAGAAATTTGTAATTTTACTTCTTTTATAAATCTTGAGTCTACCAGCACTTATCTGCTGCTGTATGTCCTGCAGGAAGTGGTGTATTCTCTCCAGGCTGACACAGTGGTCTTTGCTGCCTTCTCCGTTTATATCAGGAACTGTCTAGAGCAGCAGCAAATCCTCACAGAAAACACCTCTTGCTCTCCAGACTGGAAAGAATACATCACTTTCTCCAGGACATACAGTGGCTGATAAGTACTGGAAGACTGAAGATTTTATTAATAGAAGTAAATTACAAATCACAAAATATTTTCTGAAATTTTTTTTTTTTAAAAATTGGTGAACAACCCCTTTAATTCCAGTCCCAGCTCTTTTTATTCCTAAATAAATGTGGTCCCATTTATACACTAGTAACTATTACGCCAGGATACCCCTATTCTAAAGCCTTTGTGAGAAAAAAATATATGGCCTGTGGCACTTAGTCGTAATAAAAAAAAATAATCTCAAAAAACTCATAAAACACAAATTGAGGCCTGGGGAAATCAGAGGCCTTTGTAGTGACTGATTTGTTCAGCCAATATTATTGAAGGTATATAGCCACCTTTACACAGCACTTGGAAAGAATAAATGCTCTGTTAATGTTGCATTTAAGAAATGCATCATATTTGGGGTAGCTGATGCGCCACCTATGGAGGAAAGGGGCAACAATGTTGCAAACATGAGAAAGTTGATGGAATGAAAGAACAGCTTAAGGCCCCGTTCACACACCGTATCGGCCCTGCTCTCCGCGCCTCTCCATTTAAAGAATTGACATGTCCATTCTTTGAGTGAAGAGGTGTGGAGAGTGAAGGCGCGAGCGCTCTCCCATTGTAACTGAGAAGGGCAGGAGTCCGTATAGGGTTATATGTCTGGTTTTTTTTTTGTTTTGTTTTGTTTTTAAAAGACTGATTGTACAACATCTTTTTAGCAGACTAAATCCCTGTATAAAGGACAGGCATGCCAAGTCCGGCGCAACATATTAAGTTCTGCCTTGCAAGGTGGGAACCAAAAAGATGCCACAAACAGTAGGGTCTGGAGATGTTCATTGGGTCTTTTTCCGTAAGATTTGCTATAAAGCACAGTTTAAGTGAGATGGCAGCCCCTGTAATAATATAGAACACATTTTGAAGAGTTACAAACAGAAAATAGAAATAGTTTAGAAAAAAAACATTCTAGTATTTGACCTTAATCAGTAAAAACAATTGTAAGCCATTAATTCCCTGTAAACCTTCAGAAGTTCCTTAACTGATACTGAGCATTATAACGTGTAAATTAAGTGTTTTCTCTGGCCAGAATCCCTGCATACCGTCTGTCTGCGTGTTGGCGCTTCCTGCTGTATGATCCTTCTTAGCGCCCCCCCATAGGCTTGTATAGGCAGTGTAAGGAAATACTGTTCTGTTAATGGCTTTCTAAACAGATAAGAAGTGAGGTGGAGAAGAAAGCTCTTTTGCCTAATAAGAACAAATACATAGCATCTTGTATTAATTTGTACTATTGATTTCTGGAGAGTTATTTGGCAGTAACTCGTTAAGTTGTGTGGGTGACCTTGCATGTTCCATAAAAATCGGTGCTCTACAAGGGCTTGTTGTTCAGTTTTGTATGATATCAAGTGAAAATTGTGCCTAGCCGCCAGTTGTAGAGTTTTCTTTAAAGAACAAGTCTGTCTTCTCTTGTTCAAGTCACTTTTGATGAATGGTGAATTCATCAAGCATAGCACAGCTTTGTTTCTGGATGAGGACCTGCACTGTCAGTCTGAAATAAATGATAGATGCCTCAGGGGTAGCAGACTATGCAAATGCCAAGTCCAAAGTATATAAGAAGCATAGGAGATGAGTAAGTCACTCATGAGCAGGGGTTTGCAGTGTCATGTAGTATCACTGTGGGCATTCACAAAACTCTTAGAACATTTGAATGTTTTTATACTTACATGCATGACATAGTGAGATGTTAAATGTCATGCTCTGTTACTAAGCACGCCTTTATTTCTATTTATTGTGTTACAGTGGAGCATAGAAACTGGATAGCAAGACACTTATAGTACTTGACTTCCGATTGACTTTATTTATATTTATATTCATACCCATTTATATTTATACCCATTTCTCTAGTTCAGTTAAAGGGGTAGTGCGGTGCTAAGCAATTATTCACCAAATAACACACATTACAAAGTTATACATGTGAATGACCCCCGCCTGTGGACCCGGAAGTGTGGTGTACTATACATACCTGATCTGTGTCGACCGACCCCGTCTGTAATCTTGTGTCAAAGATGTCATCTTCGGGAGGCCGGCCGACCCGCTCCAGCCATCCCTCATGCCGGCCCCCTCTGACGCCTCATCAGCTGACCAGCTGCGATTGGCTCAGCACAGTTATGCTCAGCCAATCGCGGCTGAGCAGCTGATGATGCGGCACGCTGTACAAGCACCTTGCCACCGCCAAACGAACATCACCACATTCTAGAGCTCCTCACACCGTGCATGGTTCGGGGGTCGGCCTGTCTCCTGGTGCTGGTATTTAGAAGAAAAACAACTTATCAATGCGATGGGGCAGGCACTCAAACTGGCGTGGCCTAGAGCATCAGTGCCATAGGCCCGCATCCTCCTCCTTCATTTTTAGAACTCTTCTGGGCTGGATTGAGGTAGAGAGAGAGGTGCGTCAGGCCTAGGGCACTGATGCTCTAGGCCACGCCAGTTTGACTGCCCACCACGCTGCGCCGCATTGATAAAAGTGATTTTTCTTCCAAATACCAGCACCAGGAGACAAGCTGACCCCCGAACCTGGCGTGGCGTGAGGAGCTCTACAACGCGGTGCTGGCAGTTTTGGGGCGGCAAGGTGCCGGTACAGAGTTGTTTTAATGTCTTCTTATTCACCACCTCTGTGCCCACCTGCATAATCCTCCTAATAAATCTGCCACTGTAGCTGCTGCCCGTAGAAATCTACACTGGCTCTGAGCTAAAGTAGAGCAGCGGGCTGATGAGCCAAACTCAGAGATAACAAGGCGCTTTACTTGGTTATTACTGAAAATTTGCTCATCTCAAGTCACAACATCCAGAACCTCTGCAGTTGTACTGAGAAATTAATATTTTATACTCATTGTATTATAGGATTGGTATTGTAATTTTTCAGACTTTACTGATCTTTTTAGATTCATAGTTTATAAGGCTTTTGTTTTCATGTACTGAAATTCTCCATTCTGATACCTTTTTTGCAGAAAAAGCGACAGGCCTACGAGTCCAATCTTATGAGAAATGGCTTACAACTAGAGGCAACAAAGTCTGTAAGTTCCTAAATTAATTCCTCACAGCATTTACAGCATTTCTTGCATTGAGTTTTAGAAGTTTTCTGAAGTAACTACTCTGTTACCTATCTTTATGGGAATCTATCACAAGGTCTGAGCATACTAACCTGCTGGTATGGTTCAGTAGCTCTGGTCACACTGAAAAAAAAGCCTTTTAAATTTCCCTGATTTTGTAAATTTAGCGCATTTGCACTTGATATCCCTTTTCGTGATACCACACTACAATAAATGACAATGTTCACACTACGTTTAAAAAACAGAAAAGGCACCCGCTTTTTCTATTTAAAAAGGCGCCTGTTTTTGCTCTGATTTAATTGACTTGCATTGAAGTCAATGGAATGCCGGACGTCCAACGCACACAGTGTATTAAATAACGGACGTCATCTGCGCAGACGTCAAAATAATGATTCAACAGCATCCGCAGTAAACTTCAATGCTTTATTGTAGGAGTAAGCTTAAAAATACGACGTTTCGACCCTATCCGGGGTCTTTGTCAAGTACTTGACAAAGACCCCGGATAGGGTCGAAACGTCGTATTTTTAAGCTTACTCCTACAATAAAGCATTGAAGTTTACTGCGGATGCTGTTGGACCTCTTCCATATCGCATTATCGTTACCCACTTGAGGGATTGTGGGTCTACCAGCGTGCATCCCACACAATGGCAAGTTTGGCGTTTATTGGTGCTGCTGCTCCCACCAGTGCATAGTCAAAATAATGATTGTGACAATTATTTTCTAACTACTTTTGCAATACATTATATGACACTATGTGGCACTACCAGTCTCCACCTTAGTTATCTGGACAAGGAAGTGAGATTCTATTCACTGACAAGACTTGTCGCATCGCGTGTGGTTTTATTTTATCTTGTCATTTTGTAACCTCTGGAATACTTTAATAAAAGAAGAATTTTAAGAAAGCTTTGCTGCGGCCACTTCTTTTGTTGGATTTTATATCCGCCCCCGGTGAGTTGCAGGGTGTTGCTTGCAAAAGGCCTTGACTGAACTGATTGTCCATAGGAGACTATCTTAATACCACACAGTCACTTCTGTATTTGGGATATCCCTGCTTGGACGCAAGTTATATATGTATGTGACATTTTTATTGTTTTTAATGTTTGCTAGTTCGAGACTTTTTTTTTTTTTTTTACTGTAAAAGGATTGTTACACGTATTTATAACTTACTGACTCATAATGTAGACACAAAGGAATGTTAGAAATGATCATATATGTATAAATAGAAAGAGGCACTTCTCTAATGAGCAATGGATTTTGGCACTCCGGTAAATCTTTAAGCATACCGGGTACATCAACCAAGTTGAACTGATGGGTAAGATTTACTTGAGTTGGTACCTCACCCAGCCCAGGTTCTCTCATATCATGCCCAATTTTTTCAATTTATGTTGAAGAGATTGTGGACAAGTTGTTACCCAAATTCATATGTGGTAGTCTTGCCCCAATATAACCCAATACTGGGATGATATTTTTAATCCTATCTATTTTATCTCCAACTTATAAAGACCCTTTGCTTGCGATTCTGTATTTCCACCAAGATACATTTTCTACCCAATGTAGAAAATATGTATATGTATATAATATACTTTTCTTTTTTTATAATTCTGTTACTGTTCTACATTCTGGTTAAGGTTTCAGATGATGGACTCGTGTTTGTGAAGGTGCACGCGCCATGGGAGGTCCTGTGTACATATGCAGAAGTTATGCATATCAAACTGCCTATACAACCTAATGATCTAAGACAAAGACATTCAGCTTTTAATTGGTTCACAAAGATTTTTACTGTAAGTGAGGATGTGATTAAGCCAGAGCAAGAGTTTTTCACTGCTCCATTTGAAAAGGATCGCATAGGTGACTTTTATATGAAGGACAAAGATTCTTTCTTCACTCCAGCTACACGAAGCCGCATTGTAAGTAACCCTAAGTAGTGCTTGCAGTAATGCATGGAAAAAATCTATATAACTTGGTACAGGTCTCTCAAACTTGGGACTTCATTTTTATATATTTTTTTTAAAACCCCAATTTTTTCTTTTAAATTGGCAGCATAAATTTATAAAAGGATTCATCCCTCTTTTCAGTGTTCCATAACCTAAAGCTGGCATGCGATACAATATACCAGTTAAATCTAACCATGGAAATACATCTGTAAAACTGTCAACACGAAAATATTTAGGCAGAAATTGCTTTCAGCCAAGTTTGCTAATAGTTTTGCAATGAAGGACAAACCTTACGTGGCCTACTGCTTTTTAGCTGAGCGATTGTTGCTCTTAGGCCAAGGGTAGTCATACTATAGATACAACCTTGAATGCGAGTAAGAATTACCATTGAATTATATTGATCTTCAGACAATGAGATAATTAGTTCAATAAATGGTTTACAATTTGTTATAGATTAGTAAGACCAGTTTCATACAAGCTAAATATGCCATAATGTTTACAGTCGGCCAGCAATTATGAGCACTTGTTTAAAACTGGTCCTGGATATATTGGAGCACCAATGAATGTTCTAGCAGTTGCACAGCAGGGGACCCCCATGCTTCTCTTGCACAGAAGATGCATTTGGTCAATTTTTAGGGCAGAATGCTGACCTTTGATAAGATAGCATTATATGGCACTGCGGCATTGATGAGTCATAATACCACATTCTAGCCCAAATGCTTGCCTGTTGATTAAAATATAATATATAGTATCATGTTCTCTAATAAAATTTATGTAAAGTGTGATATGATCAATAAAGACAAAAAGTACCACTTTAAGGTCTTTAAGGTTGCCTTCACATCACATTTATGCCCTTCCATTGGGCTCTATTTTGGCTTCACATAGGGAAGCTGTCACAATGGAAAACTGATGTAGAACCTGTCGTGCCCATTAAACTTGAATGTGCTGAACAGTCTAACTGTGATTCAGTATATGTATATGCTTACTGTGCAGGGCTCAGAAATGTGTCCTGCACAGAAAGGGTATATGTTAGGAAAATGGATTTTTCGTACAATAATAGTTTAGCGTAATAGCAGACAACGATTAAACGACCAACGAGAAATCGTTAGTTGTTTGATAGAATTTGGACCTATTTTTATCGTTCGCATGGAATAACACGTTGTTCAGTCGTTCTCAGTAGCGACGAACACAATAGCGACGACAAGGTGACCGCAAGAACGATCATAAGTAACAATCATCGTTCCGTGTAATCGGGTGAATTATTTCAGGTTGTTCGCCATAGCAGTCGTTTGAGATCGTTAATTGTTGTTCGTCGAAAAATCGCTTTGTGTAATAGTACCCTAAGGGTACTATTACACAAAGCGATTTTTTGACAATCAACTACTCTGTCCAGCCCATTCCAGTCAGTGGGCACATCGGACTCAATGTCAGCTTCCCATTTTGACATTTTACCAATGTAAATCCCAAAACAATGGTATAAATGTGATGTGAATGTAGCCTTAGAATACATTTAACACTAAAGTATTAAAACATCTCATCTATGTAGATTCCATATGCTTTATATTTTTACCTACTGTCCACTGTCCTGTGTAAAATGAAAACTTTCTTGTTGGCAGTGCCATACTTGTTTGCAGTTATTATATAGTATGAATACAACAGGTAATATATAGGAAATAATTTTTTAAAGTGTTCTGTATATTTTTTTACTGTGGGATTTCACTTCTGCAGGTCCAGTTCATTCTGTCTCGTGTTGAATATGCAGTGAAGGAAAATGTGAAAAAATTTGGCATTAACAAATTGCTGGATTCTGGGATCTACAAGGCAGCATTTCCTCTTCATGATGTAAGTAGTTTCTAGAAGTTTAATTAAGATGGGAGATGTGTAAGCCAGTATGTAGCCAGTGTATTTTTGATTAGATAAATTCAACATGCATTTTCTAAAATTGAGCACTACTTAAGCAAGTGAACAGTCAGTTCTTAAAGAGACTCTGTCAGCAGATTTAGTCTGTCCTATTTAAAGGTAGCATAAACTAGTGACAGAGAAGTTGAACAGAATGATGTATCACTTACACAGTTTTGTGCAGCTGATTGGAAGATATCCTCCTGAATAACATGGACAATAAGTAGTCCTCTCCATTATGTCCATGAGCCCAGTAGTCCTGGATATTCATTAGAACCAGAAACTCTGCCCACCAGCTGCTGATTGGCAGTTATCTATCCATGCTGTGTATAGGCAGTCACCTGTCAATCAGCAGCTGGAGGGGTGTGGCGAGAATTTATTCTCCTGCATATTAGGAGAACAGCTGTACAGAATGATGTAAGTAAATCACCGATTTGTTCAGCATTTCTTTCACTAGTTTATGTTGCCCTTATTTAATGCAGCATGAACATAGTGACAGATTCACTTTAAAGTGATGTGATGGAAACAGGAAAAATCTGCAAATGTAAGGAGTAACTTTGACAAATGCTAAATCTTAATGGCTAGATGGCTGGGTTAGAGCATCTCCAAAACAGCAGGTCTTGTGAGGTTTTCCACGTATGCAATAGTACCTTTTAAAAGTGGTCTAAAGCAGCGCTTCTCAAACTTTTTCTACTGGAGCCTCACCCAACAGACCAAGGCAATACCAGCTGCGGATCCAGTATGTGTGAACGTACCCTTAAGCTGAAAATAATGCTAGCGCTACCTTTCTCCTGGCTCCCGAGCTCTATATACTAATAAAGCAAGTACAAAATAAATTAATAATGTAGCTAAAATTGAGATTTTTGCATATAACAAAAGGGCTGTGCAGATCATAGTTACTTTTGTGAAAACTGGTTCCCCAGCTGGGCCTCACCAACAACTAGGGGGTGCCAACATTGGGCTAACAATAGGGTCATGAGCGTCTAAGCCTCATTAATGTGTGTAATGGTGCGTTTACACAGAGAGATTTATCTGACCGATTTTGGAAGCCAAAGCCAGGAATGGATTTGGAAAGAGAAGAAATCTCAGTCTTTACTTTATGACCTGTTTACTGGTTTATAGTCTGTTGCTGGCTTTGGCTTCAAAAATCTGTCAGATAAATCTCCCTGTGTAAATGCACCATAAGGTGTGAAGGTTAGCCCATCTAGTTCAGTCTTACAAAAGAGCTACTGTAGCACAACTGGCTGAAAGGTAATGCTGACTAAAACATTTTCAGGACACAGAGTCAGGGTACTATTACCAGGGTGCATGTGAATCACTTACTTGGGGAAGAGATGGCAGACTGTAGGGAAAAGGCAATCCTGCAGAGGCAGTGTGATGAGCTGGGTAATGTTTGCCTGGGAAACTTGGGGTCCTGGCTTTTATGTGAATGTTATTTTGACACAAGCCTAAGCTAACCTATTATAATACTTCATGGGCAACTGTAATGATATTGGCCTCTAGTAGCATACTGTGCACTACTGCCAAACTGCAACAGTTGTTCAGGAATGGTTTGAGGAACATGGCATGTAGGTGGTGTCCTGGCCTCTAAATTGTTTCAAATTTTATTTTGTTCAAGCATTCATGAGATGTGCTAGAAAAAAACATCTCTATCAAGGGAATTAAAGGATCTGCTGCTTACATCTTGGACACATCAGAAGTCCTGCACAGTTCATAGCATAGGAGAGACCTGCTCAATATCGGGTAGTTTTAACCCCATGATGACTACACCGCATTAATCAGCAGGCTGCTGATCCTTATGCCTGCAGCCTGTTAATCAACATTATTGGAGTTGACAGCCCTGTGCATGCTTGCTTGATACTGTACAGTGATAGGGGCGGAAAAAAACTATTCCCTTGCCACTGATATCCAAATGCAGTAGCTCTGCTGGTATGACGTCAGTAATGACATTACAGGCTTTCCCTCAACAGATTCTGCCCGGAGGCATGCAGAGAACACATAATCCGCATCTTCTTCTTTCTATTCCTGACTATACAGTTACTATACAGTCACACTTTTTTTTTTTTAACTGAAATAAAATTTTACCTATAACAAGTACGATGTGTCGTGATAAACAATCTCAGAATAAAAGCATTCTGTGCAAGTTATGACCACGTGATGAGAGACATGCCAGATAGGCCTAGCCCATTTTGATGACCTCAGAAATGTCAAAAATTATTGATAAGCAGTAAGACCAGGAAATCTGGAGACTGCCTAGGAGAGAGATATTGTAGGGTTCTACTGAGAATAAAATCCAACTCTTTAGCTTATTTAGTCTATTAAGCGAAATAGTCAGATCTTTGGCTAATCAGGGAGTAGAGTGCACTGCCATGCTTTATTTCTGGCTGTATCAAAGTTATTTCAAATGATAGCAATGCTGTAAAATGTTATTTTATGGCTGATCAGTGTATTTAAACATACAGAGAGACATTCACGTCAGGGTGGATAAAAATCAATGATTTTTTTAAAAAAATCAAAAAAATCTGATTTTTTTGATTTAAATCGGATTTTTTTGATTTAAATCGGATTTTTTTCAATAAACTGCTTTTTGAGGAAAATATTTTACCATCCAAAGGTTCTTCCATCATGAGATAAAGCTGAGTTGTTTAACTCAGTAGAATAAAGGCTGTATATGTTCTCAAATGTTACAACATGAACAGAGTTGAGAAAAAGACCTTAATCCTATTGTTCTACAAACCTATGAATACAGAATCATCCCCTTCAGTACCAAGTCCAAGAAGTTAGACAATATGTTTCTGATTGTTTGGACTATTTTTATTTTTTTTTTGTTTAGCCAAATTAGTTAACATGGATGTTTGTTTAAGCAAATAACGTATGCTGTAATGTTGTTATTGTTTCAGTTGAATAAATCCATTTAAATTGTTATTAAGTTCAGGATTATTTTTCTCCTTTCTAAGTACAACAGAACAGTGGTGTCCAAATATGAATGATTAACCCATTAAACTGGGGAGAAAAAAGTAATATAAAAAGTGATTCTAAAAATCTTCATCTACTTGCATGTTAAAGTAGCAAGAACTAGTTTAGGTAGAAACTTTGATTTAAATCACTGATTTAAATCAAGCCTTCCTGACTAGTGATTTAAATCGTGATTTAAATCGTGATTTAAATCAGTTTGATTTAAAACAAATCCACCCTGATTCACGTACACACATTCTATAACTTGGCACAGGCACAGTTACTCTAACTTCAGAACCAAAGTGGGTTGCTTTTTTCTGTTCATCAGAATGTTCCTGATCTGTTTTGTTTGTTCATTTTGCAGGGTAGGTTTAATGTTAAGTCTGAAGATTACAGATGCCCTAATGAAAGATACCTGTTGTACAGAGAATGGGCCCACCCACTTAGTTTTTACAAACTACAACCTTTGGATCTCGTAAGGTAGGTACTACCTAGGTATATCTCAAGCTGTTCTCCATGTGAATGTATCCTATATTTTACATCTGCAGTAACAGAATTATGGAATTCAGAAAATTGGTGCCAGATTTACTATTTTCTTATAAAAACTTTTGATTACATTTGTCTTTTGTAACATCTAGACTCCATGTACTGCACACTATCTGTAATTAAGCTGGACATACACAAAAGATTAAAATCACCCCCCAAAAAACTGATATCTGTGTTATTGACCCACCCTTATGAGTTCAATTCGAAAGATAAAAAGTAGGTGTTGGATGTTGCTATATATATGGTGCTTGGAAAAGATAAAATGACCACTCTGTTGGGTCATTTTCCTGAAGAAAGTCAGGGATTTGATCAAATCCTTGAACCGTTTCAGTAAAATGATCAAATTAACAAGCCTCAAGCCTGGTCCCTGGTTAAATGCACATATGGGCCTCCTGCTCCCCATCTTTGAACCAAGCACCAGGCTTGAGGCTTGTTCAATTATTCACCCCAGCCAGTGTCCGGACATCGATGGGATGGTGCTAAGAACTAGTGGAAGGCTGCAGCATTCAGGTTCCAGGGACTGGGAGCAGGAGGCCCATGATGGCACCTGTATCGACGGAGGCTGCCGTATTCAGGTACCAGGCACTGATCAAATGAACAAGCTTCAAGCCTGGTCCCTGGTTCAATGCACATATGGGCCTTCTGCTCCCCACCTTTGAACCAGGCACCAGGCTTGAGGCTTGTTGAATTACTCATCCCAGGCAGTGTCCAAACAGCTAGGGGAAGGTGACAGAAACCAGTGGTAGGCTGCAGCATTCAGGTACCACAATCAGAAGCTGGCAGACAGGAGCAGGAGGCCCAAGATGGTGATGGCGCCTGCGTCCTGGCTCATATGTGCATTGAACCAAGCTTGAGGCTTGTCAAGTTACTTACCCCAGCCAGTGTCTGGAAGGCGAGGGGAAGGTGTTGGGAATTGGTGGGAAGCTACAGCATTTAGGTACCAGGCATGGCAGCGGGGACGAAGATCAGGAGGCCCATATGTGCATTGAACCAGGCTCCAGGCTTAAAGCTTGTTCATTTGATCATTTCAATGAAACTGTTTAGGGATTTGATCAAATTCCTGAATTTCTTCAGGGAAATGACCCAACGGAGTCGTCATTTTATCGTTTCCAGGGATTTGATCATTTCCCTGCAACATATAAATAAGTGTAGACAGATTCCATTCATTATTTTTTTTAGTTATCTTTAATTATGCTTAAAAACAAAGCTATACTTACTTGTATCCAGGTCCAGTCTGCTGAAGGCAGCTTTTTAGTCTGGTGCTGATTGAAAAAAAAAAAGGGACCAAGCGCAGGAAGTCCCAGCCAGTACAGAGTGTCACTGCTCAATGTACATGTCAATCAAATTACTGCCTTCTCTGTGAGCGTGCAGATGACATGGAATTTCTGTGTTTAGTCTTTTTTTTTCAACTAGCACAAGACTAAAAAGCTGCCTTCAGGTGACTGGACCTGGATTTAAAATAAGTATAGCTTTGTTTTAAAGCTTGAAAACTAAAAAAAAAATGAATGTAAATTGCAAACTTTCTTTTTATCACATCTACTGTTGACTTAGATTTTGAAAATTACAGTGACAGTGACACTTTAATGGCAGCTGTGTAAATGTTGCAGCCCTGGGAGCAGTTTTTGGTTCCCTACCACCTTTGACAGCCACAAGCAAGACAGATGGGGTTTGTGAGCCATCTTTACGAGGTGGGAATACTCTTTTTAAAGGGGTACTCTGGTGGAAAAAAAGTCTTTTCAATCAACTGGTGCCAGAAAGTTATATAGATTTGTAATTTAATTCTATTTAAAAATCTCAAGACTTCCAGTACTTATCAGTTGCTTTTGTTCTTTAGGAAGTGGTGTATTCTTTCCAGTTTGACACAGTGCTCTCTGTTGCCACATCTGTCCTTGACAGGAACTTTCCAGAGCAAGAGAAAATCCCCATAGAAACCCTCTCCTGCTCTGGACTGTTCCTGTCACAGACAGAGGTGGCAGCAGAAAGCACTGTGTCAGGCTGGAAAGAATACACCACTTCCTGCAGGACATACAACAGCTGATAAGTACTAGTAGACTTTGTTAGGATTTTTAAATCTGCACCTAACAAAATGGTGTGTGTGCCTTATGCTACATTTAGGCTGGGTTCACACTATGTATATTTCAGGCTGTATTTGGTCCTCATGTCAGGTCCTCATAGCAACCAAAACCAGGAGTGGATTGAAAACCCAGAAAGGATCTGTTCACACAATGTTGAAATTGAGTGGATGGCCGCCATATAACGGTAAATAACTTCCATTATTTCAATATAACAGCCGTTGTTTTAAAATAACAGCAAATATTTGCCATTAAATGACGGCCATCCACTCAATTACAACATTATGTGAACAGAGCCTTTCTGTGTTTTCAATCCACTCCTTGTTTTGGTTGCTATACAGCCTCAAACATACAGCCTCAAATATACGTAGTGTGAACCCAGCCTCAATACGCATCTAGACATTTTTTAGTTCTCATCCGACAAGAGGGCATAGTTTAGTGCTAAAGTGGATGTGTTCTAGCAGAAAAAAACATGGATTGAGGTGTAACATCATTCTACAGTGGTACCTTGGTTCTCACCTGCTCGGTTCTCAAACTGCTTGGAACTCAAACTGTATTTTCAAGGAAAGTTTGCTTTGGTTCTCAAACTCTTGCTCGGTTCTCAAACACTTTTCGGGCCCCAGTCGTGAAGTACTCAGTATCTGAACATTTTTGTGAGCGTGGATGGTGGGCTGTACCAGGTGAGTTTAGCACTGGGGAGGCTTCACATTCAGTACAGAACTATATAAGACTGCTGGAGTGCATATACAGCACAGTAGTAGTACAGGCAGTGCACCACCATCTCCCATCCTGTACAGTGCTGGGATGGGGGGAACTCTATACAGTACAAGATGAGAGAAGAGTTAGTGACTACTGTCCTATAATTGCTGGTTTTGTCGAATGTAACCTGTGTATAATGTATTGTATAGTATAGTGCTGTTTTGTCCTGTACTGTAGGGATTATCCTGGGCACTATACAATGTAATATATGGGTACTATGGGTAATTATTGGCTGGTGCTGGAACCAATTAAACCCATTTACATTATTTCCTATGGGAAGACACTGCTTGGTTCTCAAACTGCCCTCCGGAACCAATTAAGTTCGAGAACCGAGGTACCACTATAGTAAAATGAACCAACCAATTTGTGTAAAGATGCACCACTTACGCCAAACATTAAGAGCCACTGTAATAAGTTTGATGCCTACTTAGACGGTCTAGTCTAGGTTTACTCTACGTATTAGAGTTTTAGTAAATTTACTACAGTGTCCCCTTTTACATAAACTAAATATGTTTCATCATAGCTGATCAAATAGGATGCAGACACTTAACAATCTCACCCAAGAGTTTTTGTCTTTCAGCTTTAGCATCCAACCAGTTCCCATCCAAATACCATCCTTTTTCAATGAGACACTGTTCATGTGCTGTATGGGGATTAGGCATAATTGTTTCTGTGGTCAGAGGACAGGCTAAATACCAGTCTTAATTGTACAGTAAAACAGTGCTCTCCTTATCTTGGATTTTTTCCACTTAGACTTAATTCTGTGGTCTGTTAAGCATCCAGATTTATGTCTCATGATATGAGAATGGTATTTCTGTCAGTTTTCTGAATATTGTGCCTGGTAACTTTAGGCAATATGAATTAATTTGTTTTGTATTTTTCATGATAGGCTGGGTTTACATATGTGTACTATCTGGCATATTTACCATCCAGTGTGCAGGTGCTGGAATAATAAATGCTGGATGCAGCAGGTTTTTTTTATCCAGCTTGAAGGCAAATATGCTGGATGGTCCATATGTCCAGTGCTGTGCCTCTTTTTAGCCTATGGGGTAACTGATTAGACACCAGCTGCAAAAGATCCAGCTTGTTGCATCTAGCGTTCCCTTCAGAGACAGTGCAGGATTGCCGGTCATATGTAAACCCAGCCTTACATCGCCTATATGACCCCGTTTATACTTTTTGTACACAAACCATTCAGAGAGGGGGGCGTTGATACTACCCCTCTATTGTCAGCAGTGGCAATAAGGGCGATGCACCAATAATTTAGTCAGTCAGGACTAAAGGGTTAAAGAGAACCAATCTTATGGATTTGACCCAAGTAAAGCACCAACAATACCTTATACATGTTAAAAAAGAATATAAAGTTTTATTCTTTACTGTGCCATGTGCAAACGAGCTTTAAGTAGGCATCGGGGCAGGGAGTAGAGCACAACTAGTCACAGCGTAAATAGTCAGATACAGGGTTCCCTGGGCCCCAGAATTGCAATGCCTTACTGTCTCGTTAGCACAGTGCCCATCGACGATTATGCAAAGTGGTGGGCATAGAGCACAGTGAGGTGTAGCAGTGTTAGGACCCAGGGAACTTTAGTCCCTGCCTCCCTTACCCTATTTATGACCCAAATAAAGACTTATTTATTGAAAATAAAATAGCCACAGGCAACAAAGGTATGTTGTGAATATTTTCATTGCTATCTATCCAGCGGTGCTGTCAACTTGGTCAGGGGTGACAGATTCACAACGGCCGTACTTTATGCAGTGTTGAACATTGCCTATTGCTTTTATGGGATGCCGGACGGAGCGTATACACATTGTATACGCTCCAGCCGGGATCCCGTGCGGTGCCGCAAATAACTGACATGTCAGTTTTCTGCGGCCGCAGCTCGATGAGTTGCGGCCGTAGCTAACCCTGTCAGTTCACACAATGAAGCGAACGGCTCCGGCCGCTTGCTTCATTGTGTGCTGTGGGAGGTTCTGATGCGAGCGCGCGCTGATGCGCCCGCATCAGAACCCTGTGCCAGGGGTCACTGAACGGCCTGTCGTTCAAAGCGTGTGAACATAGCCTATAACTGCTAAAAACTTTACCTGGTGAGTTCTGTGGATTGATTTCCTAAATACTTGAAACTTATAGTTTTTATTACCAGCTATCCCGCTTCCCTACAGTTGCTGCGCCAACATCCTTCACTAAGTCACTACATCTTCCTGGTTTCTGTGAGATTACAGCCACAGGACACCACTTGCCATTTAAAATATAATAGATATATATACATGGATACTCATAATTCCAGCTAAGAATTTTTAGCTTGTTAGGAGTAAAAGTAGAATATATACTCCAGCGTTTTACTTTTGTATGCTTAATTAACACACATTACAAAGTTATAGAACTTCGTAATGTATCGTAATAAGCGAACTGGCCCAGGAGTTTTCCTTTAAAGTGCATGCATGTGTAGAGTGGGCAATTTTAGTGGATATACCACGGCACTGGCCAGTCAGGGTAGTCAGTATGACTTGTCTGTTTAGAAGCTGCAGAATGAGATTAGTAACCTTCTGGTCATATCATTGTTCCTGCACTTCATAGCTCTGACTGCTTCCTTTAAAGTGTGACCAATATCTGGGTTCTCTCCCTGATTTTAGGCTCACTTTGAGGGAATCTTTGTCTATCACATGCAAGGTACATTATTTGCTAAGTGCATATGGAAAGCTATCCATTGTGTGGAAATGATGACATACTAGGAGAAATTTTGGTGCATCTCAGTATTTGCTTTTATTTTTCTTCTATAGGAAATACTATGGTGAGAAAATTGGAATTTATTTTGCTTGGCTCGGCTTCTACACGCGAATGTTGCTTTTGGCAGGAGTAGTTGGACTTTGCTGTTTCTTATATGGTTATAAATCTCAGGAATCCTGCACGTGGAGGTAAGATTCTGGATTTAAAGGAAAATAAGGCATCTAGTTGGTGAAAGATTTGTGATTACATACCTGTCCATGTTATTAGCCACAGATGGTTAATCATTTGCTTTTATTTATTTGGTTTTATGTTAAATAGCTTTTTATAAGTAGTGAACATAACCATTTCAGTCGCTAGCTAAAAAGTCTGTTGTGATCATAGCAAGAGTACAAGGTTGCTTATTTTTTACATGTAAGATCCATTTATACATCCGTATTTAGCATTTGGAGCAGACAACAATTAAACGACCGAGAAATCATTGGTTGTTTGATAGAATTTGGACCTATTTTTATCGTTGATCGTTTGCAAATCATTCGCACATTGTTCGGTGTAATAAAACATTGTTTGCAGTAGGGACGACAGGACGACCGCAAGAACGATAAGTAACGATCATTGTTTAGTGTAATTTCAGGTCGTTCACCATAGCGCTTGTTTGAGATGGTTAATCGACAAAAAAAATCGTTTTGTGGTATAGGACCCATGCTCCCAAGTGTACCTTGAATACTCACTTCTCCAAGGATACCTGTGTTGTCTACACAACATGTTCACTCCATCCTGTCCTTAATTATCTACCCCCAATGCATCACTTTATATTGGATTCACTAGCAAGTTACACTACCGATGTACATCAGCGACTGCACCACGAATCAACAATTTCTTAAAGGGAACCTGTCACCCCCCGTGCCGGGGTGACAGGCTCCCGACCCCCCGTTAGAGACCCCTATACTTACCTCATCCCGCCGGGTCCCGCTTCTGGATTCGGTCGGGTCCCGGAGATCTCAGCCGCTGCAGCCCGGCGCGCGCGCTGACAGATGAGTCCAACGCTCATAGAGAATGACGGAGCGCTGGACTCTCCTGTCATTCTCTATGAGAGTTGGACTCATCTCTCAGCGCGCGCGCCGGGCTGCAGCGGCTGAGATCTCCGGGACCCGACCGAATCCAGAAGCGGGACCCGGCGGGATGAGGTAAGTATAGGGGTCTCTAACGGGGGGTCGGGAGCCTGTCACCCCGGTACGGGGGGTGACAGGTTCCCTTTAAGTGTTTATTCATTCAGTAGGAGTGACTTAACAATCTATACCAGTAGTGTAACCTGCCACTGACTGCAATATAAAGTGATGCATTGGGAGGAGATATAATTGAGGACAGGACTGAGTGGAGATTTTTGTGACTTGGTCTTGTTGTGACAGGGTAGGCAACATGTATCCTTAAAGAAGTGAGCATTCGAGGTACACTCAGGGAATGTCAAAACTGGCATACAAATACAGAAGCTAAATAGGCAAGTGTGAAATGGATTTACTTGTAGAAACTAAGCAATCTTGTACTGTTCCTATGGCTAAAACAGACATTTCCTTTAAGGACTTCTCATGAAACACCTACTGCTGTTTTGGCCATTAAAGGGGTACTCCAGCATAGGGGCACTTTTGCGCTGGGACCGGGGACGAGGTGACCGAGGGAAAAGACGTCCATTCACCTCCCCAGTTCCAGCAGCGGGCCCCGCATCGCGGCGCTCCGGTGCGCGCTTCCCGGCTGCTTTCGGGTGTCTGACGCAGGCCCGAGACGTGACATCACAGGTCCGCTCAGCCACTCAGTGAGGGAGGCGGGATCCCCCCGCCGCGATGCGGGACCCGCCGCTGGAACCGGGGAGGTGAGTGGATGTCTTTTCCCTCGGCCACCTCGTCCCCGGTCCCAGCGCAAAAGTGCCCCCACGCTGGAGTACCCCTTTAAAAACAGATGCAAAATACTTGCAAATGTTAAAGTGACAATGCTACCTTACGCATAGTTCACAGGCATTCATTTTACACAAAGCTCGATGTGCGTGTTGTGTTTTCTTTGTTTTATGGAAAATGGAAACGTATATTTGAATGTTGTATTAGATCATTCTGAATGACTATTTTATTTGAAGGAGAAGAAATTAATTTTGACCACACCTTTTTGGATTTTATGACAAATCTTCTATTTATATTCAGCATTTCAAATGCTCATAGCTTTACAATATGAAAATGAATAATTGTGATCACAGATAATGAAAAAAATAGCGCAATTAATGCGTATCAAATGCTGGACTATGAAATGCCATCGTTAGATTTAAAGCTGAAAGCAGGCCATACATATTAGAAATTTTGCTTGGATCAGCTGTCCGTCTAGACTTTGTTACGGTCATAAATAATAATAATTCCCCTTTTTATCTTTTTTTTATATTTATTACTGTAATTATTATCTGTGAACATAGCCCAAATGTGTTTAGTAACCTCTTGGCCACCCCCCAGAGGAGATAACAATTGGACATGTTAGATTTCAGCTCCCTAAGGTTATGTTCCCACAATGGCTTTTTTTTTTGCCATTTTTCCGCCAATTTATGCAAATAATGGCTGTCATTTGCATAAAACGGTCTTGTTTTGGCACCAAAATGACATCTGCCTCAAAAAAACATCCACAAAGCCAGAGGTGGATCACCGATTTTTATAAATAACGACCTGAGAGTAATAAAACATAAAATATATAATTTATGATTAACATTTTTAAACTTCCTTAATTATACAATATTAATAAGAGGGGTTTTTTTTGTTTTGTTTTTTTGTAGCCTGAAGTCAAATTGGGTATATTTCAATCTAAAATGGCACAATGTGATTCCATCCAAAACTAGCTCTAACTCCACAGCCCTGGTGGATAAACCTCTTTAATGTGAATATTTTTGGCATTGACGTCACCATATTTTTTGCCACTAAACATTTTTTTTTTTTAAATATACTGCATACCAACTGTTTACTGTTCTGACAGAAATATGCTATGCAGTTTTATTTTAATAGGGATTTTTTTTTTGCATATACCATCCGTTGAAAATAGTTGTGTAAACATACACTTATTTTGTTGTTCAGCATACATAGTGGTCTGCTATAAACCTGTAAAATGATGTCTGTACAATACAAGTCTGTTTTCACAATAATATATCTGATATTGTACAGATGTCTTTTCAGCACATTTACAATCTAACACCACTGAACAAAGCAACGGTCATGTTTTTTACACTATCTAAAGTATTTTCTTTGTTTCAGCAAAGAAGTTTGTGACCCTAGTATTGGAGGAAGCATTATTATGTGTCCACAGTGTGACAAGGAGTGCACATACTGGCACCTTAACATCACCTGTGAATCATCAAAGGTAACAGTACAGGAAGGCATAGGGAATGGGTTCTGCACAGTGATGGACTTTGTGTAGTCTATCCATGTGTTGCTATTCTCTAAGTTTTTATTCACTGCCATTGACAACTTAATGATAGCCTATACAGATACAGTAAGGGTACATTCACACATACAGGGTCTGCAGCAGATTTGATGCTGCAGCGATCAATGTAACTAAATGATTGAACACAGCATCAAATCTGCTGCAGATTCTGTAAATGTAAATAGACCCAAAAATTACTTTCATCTCCTATCTCATACCCCAGGCATTCTAAAACCATGTAAATGTTTTTACTTTGAGGTTTTTTGTAGGTTTTCTTACAAGCTTTACAGCCTTTGCAAGCGCATTCTATTTAATTTCTATTACCAAACAGTATCCCTCACTATTTTTCAGTTTTAACCCTTCTCTTTCTCTTCTGCTGGATTAAAGAAATGTTATGTTGGTGAATATATTGAAATGTGTCCTGACTAATCAAAATGCTTTTGTTTTTTATTAACATGGCTGCATATAAATTTGCAATCCTTAGCCAAAGCTCTATACATTATATTTATTGCATATGCTTTACAGTGATCTACTTGTGAACTTGTCATATCCAAATTGAGATCATAGGCAAGAATACTGTTTTTGTACCATGATCATCAATACAAAGTAACACATAAAGCTCTACCATTTGTAAAAATGGGACAATTGGGCTAATGAGGTCAATAATAAAACAAAATGTCGTCTTTCATGTAATGGAAAATGTATTTTTTGTTGCAGAAACTTTGCATATTTGACAGTTTTGGAACCCTTGTGTTTGCAGTATTTATGGGAATATGGGGTAAGATTCCTCTAGTTGTAAAGCACTGTCCTGTTTACTGTAGTTATTGTTCATCTGTCCATGCATTGGCTAGAAGTATCAATCTTATTTTAAAGATGTTTTATCTTGACAATCCATTCCTTTCTATGGGCCTTTTACACAGCTCAATATGCAGCTGTGTGAGGCCTCAACTGATCAGCGAGTTTCACATGGCAAGATTAATCAAGTTGCCAAAAATCACTGTATTGCTCGTGTGCCCATATAAATGCATTATCCTGTTTAGCCAGGAAGACGTGCAGCCAATAACAATGATTTTACAGGCGGCACAAAAGATCCAATCAGCTGGCATGTGCTCACTCTTTGGATGATCACTGACCCTTTTACATGGGCTGCTTTTTTTGTAGGTTATGATTTTTAGCAACTATTACTGAGTAATGGTATGACCGCATGCGTACAACTTCAGCAATGTAGCAAAGCGCCATGTTAATTAAGGGCAGACCAGTGCTATAGTTGTCTGTGCATGCACATTGCATTTGGCACATGCCGCAGGCACCATTTTGGCCTGGCACGGGAGTTAAGGCATGGGATCTCCCCCCCCCCCCCCTTTGGATATGTAGGTCTGTAATATACAGATGTACATTATGTCATGTACAATTATGATATTATATGTAAGCAAGTCCCTGACAGGCACTCTGTACCCCTGACGAAGCTCCGGGACGCAACGCGTAGGGTACCTCAGAACCACGCTCAAGATGGAATGATTTAATTTTTTTTTTAACTGGATTAGGGTCTTGCTGTCTTTGTGTATTTTTATTTTGTAATTTGTGGTAGTGTGCCTAGCATTGTATGACATACACTGCTGCTTCCTCATAAATAGCTCATAATTCATATAAAGTTCAGGACAAATTAGAAGAGATAAAGGAGAGGAGTTCATTTTTATATTAATACATTGTTATGGCCCAGTCTTGACAGCTTACTTTTAATGTAACCGAAACAAGGGATATTTATAAGGTTCTGTATAGAAACGGGAGACATTAGCTCCTAGGTCTAATGTCATTTTGAGAGCAACACTGTGTATATTGCACTTGGAGTCACTATAGTAACTAAAATATTTGATTGATGCTATCAATGATGGAATTGTGGTAAAGAAAGTTGTCTGCAGAAGTATTTAAAAGGTATATTACCTTTTCTATCATCATATCCAATGATTTTTATGATCTTCATTGATAATATTTTGGCACAGTGCAGGTAGAATTTTGCTATGAATTAAGCAATACATAACATGTAACACTGACATTTTCATTTTTTTATAGTTACTTTGTTCCTTGAGTTTTGGAAGCGTCGGCAAGCTGAGTTAGAATATGAGTGGGACACGGTTGAGTTCTTAGAGCAAGAAGAACAACCCCTTCCAGAGTATGAAGCAAAGTGTACCCATGTGGTTGTTAATCCTATAACTCAGGTAAATTGTATCATACCTTAATTTCACACTGCTTCAATGACAGTACACAACATAGTTAAGCTTTGATGCTTTCATTTCTGTTACAGCAAGAAGAACATGTTCCTTATACAGCCTTTGGGAAGTGTCTGAGGATGGCTTTCTGTACAAGTGCAGTGTTTTTCTGGGTAATGCTGTTTATCTACTAATATCTGACTTTTCCTGTATGAATGGGTATAAGCTGCGCTTTTATGCTCACTGAAATCAACACTTCACAGTTCCTGTCCTTATAGAATAAAAGGCCTTGATCATTGCCCAGCGATCAAACAACTTAACATTTATTGTTGATCCCATCTCCTTACAATAATTTAAGGTTACTTAAAAAAATTAAAGTAAACTGGCACTGATCAACTTGATATATTATCGTTAAGTGCCGTATTACACGGACCAATATGTAGTGTAAAATTGGAGCGTATTGGAAGGCTCTGGTCATGTGGCAAGGGCTGTGGAGCCCCTAGCTTTATAGGGGTAATTGGCATTATATAGAAAATAATGATTATGCTAACCTCTCTATGCTCCCCTGATGCTGCTCAGCCAGTCACTGACTGTGACCCTGTCCCGTTTCTGTCAGTAATTGGCTGTCACTGTAGAGCAGGACGGGAACTGTCAGCAGCAGGTGCGGAAGTGTCATCAGGGGATGTAAACACAAGGCAGGAGGACACTGGGAGCTTAGAGGGGTGAGCATATTCTTTATTATTTTAAAGAGGATGTTCCATGCAAGGTTGGTATTACACTGGACGATTTTTCGGCAATTAACAATAAACGATCGCAAACGACCACTTTGACGAACGCTCTTAACCCCTTAAGGACAGAGCCAATTTCGATTTTTGCGTTTTAGTTTTTTCCTCCTTGTGCTTAAAAGGCCATAGCACTTGCATTTTTCCACCTAGAGACCCACATGAGCCCTTATTTTTTGCGTCACTAATTGTACTTTGCAATGACAGGCTGAATTTTTGCATAAAGTACACTGCGAAACCAGAAAAAAAGTGTGGTGAAATTGAAAAAAAAAAAGCATTTTGTTTATTTGGGGGAAACGTGTTTTTACGCCATTCGTCCTGGGGTAAAACTGACTTGTTATGCATGTTCCTCAAGTCGTTACGATTAAAACGATATGTAACATGTATAACTTATATTGTATCTGATGGCCTGTAAAAAATTTAAACCATTGTCAACAAATATACGTCACTTATAATCGCTCCATTCCCAGGCTTATAGCGCTTTTATCCTTTGGTCTATGGGGCTGTGTGAGGTGTCATTTTTTTGTGCCATGATGTGTTCTTTCTATTGGTACCTTGATTGTGCATATATGACTTTTTGATCGCTTTTTATTAAAATTTTTCTGGATTTGATGCGACCAAAAATGCGCAATTTTGCACTTTGGGATTTTTTTGCGCTTACACGGTTTACCGTACGAGATCAGGAATGTGATTAATTAATAGTTCGGGCGATTACGCACGCGGCAATGGCAAACATGTTTGTTTATTTATTTATTTGTTTACTTTTATTTATGACCTGGGAAAAGGGGGGTGATTCAGATTTTTATTAGGGGAGGGGGCTTTTTATTGACAACAACACTATATTTTTTTTTTTTTACACATATACTAGAAGCCCCCCTGGGGGACTTCTAGTATAAGTGCTTTGATCTCTCATAGAGATCTCTGCAGCATAGATATGCTGCAGAGATCCATGAGATAGGCACTCGTTTACTTCCGGCTGCTGCAGCCGGAAGTAAACGAGTGCCGAGCCGGGGACGGCGCCATCTTGGAGCGGTCCCCGGCCGGCTTCAGAAACGGAGATCGCTCCTCCGGGATAACCTCCCGGGGGAGCGATCTCCGCTACTAGACACCAGGGAACAGCTGAATCCGGTAATCGGATGCAGCTGTCATGTTTGACAGCTGCATCTGATAACTGTATTAGCGGGCACGGCGATCGGACCGTGCCCGCTAATACCTACGGTCCCGGGCTACAAGTGGCACCCGGGACCGCCGCGGTTCAGAGCGGGGGCGCCGCGCGGCCCCGCTCTGAACGTCCTTACCGGCATCAGGGCGTAAGTATACGCCCAATGTCGTTAAGGGGTTAAATCATTCCCTATTACACAGGGCGACGATTTAAGAACATGTTCAAAGATCAAAATGAACGATCGTTCAAATTCGATTCAAATTCGATCATTATCGTGCAAATTCGCACGATAATCGTTCCGCGTAAACGCAGCATAAAGATCTTCTAATTGCTAAGGACCTGGCAGGGGAGACTTTGTAGCATGAGTGTGTCAACAAAAAAAACTCCAGATCTGCTATGACAGAGTGACAAAATGCCTAAAATGCCTATGCAAGGTCTTTGTCCACTCAGCATCCTTAGTGTTGGATTTTTTTTTCCTCTGCAATTTTTATCTCATTTATTTATTTATTTATTTATTTATTTATATATATATATATATATTTTTTTTACAGATTCTGTTGATAATTGCATCAGTAGTTGGGATCATTGCATATCGACTTTCTGTCTTTATGGTGTTCTCTGCAACACTGCCGAGGCATATTAATGGAACAGAAGCAATTCAAAAGTATTTAACTCCACAGACTGCCACCACAGTTACTGCATCCATCATCAGCTTTATCATCATCATGCTATTGAACATGGTCTATGAAAATGTGGCAATAATGATCACAGACTTTGGTAAGAATAACAGCTCTGACTTTTTCTGTGAGATAAAATAAATCTTGATGGTACAAAAGTGATCTTAAGTACTAACGGTGGCTATATACCTTCAATAACTTACAGCCAAACGTGGTAAGAATAACATGCCCTAGTGTCCTGGTTGTGTTTAGATAGTTGCATGCTTTACAGAACAGGTAACAGGGACATAATTACAATCTAGTTCCTTTTTTCTACTGTTAGGAAAACTCATTGAGTGTCTCTTTGTAAATTTTACAAGGTTTGAAGGGGTATTCCATAATCAAAAAATTGTTAAAAAAAATTTATAACCCCAAGATATTTAACTTACTAATACAGTGTCATCTTTATTAGTACAGGCTTTAGTATGCTTTTGTGTACTATGTTACTAAAAGGAAATAGAAAATAGGAGAACCACAAAATGTGTATTGTCTCTAGCTACTGAGGCAATGCATCATCCTCTGATGTCACAGCAGGCTTGACTGGATCTTGTCTCTAAGCTCTAGCTCCACCATCTCTGATCAGCCCTTCCAGCTTACATCACCATCTCCCTTCCATATATACATATATAACTTTCTTAAGACATTTATGGAGAGTGAGGTTTTAACTGCATGCTGCTTTGTGCCAACTGTTGCTAAGGCCAAATAGCAGACAGGGAATGAGAGCAGCAGGTGCTGCAACTTTACTGAAATTAGATGTTCTGCAACTGCTTTGGGCAGGAAACTGGCAGGACTGCTGTGGAGTAGGCAGGGTGGAAGGACTGTAGTGAAGAAGTAAGGAAAAATAATATGTGGTTTCAGAACTTGCCAGACAGGTAAGCTATATGCTTCTGCAGCATGTTATTTTTACCCTTTTGTCAGTGTACCTGTTTAATGGCACTAAAAACATTTTATTATTAACTGGTAGCTTTTGTTTTTGGTCATTTCGCAGAGCTACCTCGAACAAAGACTGAATACGAAAACAGTTTGACTACAAAGATGTTTTTATTCCAGTTTGTCAATTACTACTCGTCTTGCTTCTACATTGCTTTTTTCAAGGGGAAATTTGTGGGATACCCTGGAGATCCAGTTTATTGGTTTAAAGCATATCGCAATGAAGAAGTAAGTAGTCCAATATAGTTAAATAATCTACAGCCAATACATTTAGTGTTTTTGGTACATTATTATGGGGGCATCCAACTTATGCTGAACAGCAGCTCCATGAAAACAAGAACCAATAGACTAGAAGGGACCTTATTGACTTCTGTGAGGGAATTTTCCAGACATGACCTGTGCAGAGGTCATTGTGCAGGAAGGGAGAAGCGGGGAGCCGTGAACATAACTTATTGGGAGTGGTCTAATCCCATATAATCTATATGTTGGTGCCATCTTTCACTGTAATCCTGCATGGAAGTTTCCCAAAAAGTTTTCTCTACAGAACAGGAAATCTATAACATGACTACTTTGATGGTACCATTCCTAAATGCATCTTAACATATCCAGTAAAATATGTGACATACAATGGGTTTTTATGTTTCTGTTGAGTTATTGCAGTAGCAGTGCTGCAGCCGAGTACCAGCATGAACGGAGTTGTTTTCTGTTTAAATCATATTCTTTGTGGTAATAATCTGAAACCAATGCACAATCTTAGTTTAACATTTTCTCAAAAAAGAAAATTTGCGGCACTCACCACTTTAGTAGCGATTCCATAGTTCCTTTATTGACAAAATCAGTACATCAAAACCGCAGGTGAGACGCAAGTGCACACCAAACTGTGTTGCTGGTTACAGCTGTTTCACGACCCTTTAAGCCTGAAACAGCTGTAACTGAAAGGGGGATGAAACAGCTGTAACCGGCACTATGGAATTATTGAATTGCTAAGGAACTATGGAATTGCTACTAAAGTGGTGAGTGCCATAAATTTCATTTTTTGAGATCTTGTGAAGCTAAAGACTATGGGGGAGATTTATCAAAGGGTATAAAATTTAGACTGGTGCAAACTTGCCACAGCAACCAATCACAGCTCAGCTTCCAGCTCTAGTGAAAGGAAAGCTGCGCTGTGATTGGTTGCTGAGGGCAGTTTGCACCAGTCTAAATTTTACACCCTTTGATAAATCTCCCCCAATGTATTTACAGCTGAGCACCCCACGTAGCTGCCAACCTATTTCATCTACCTGCAAACACTCAGTGCTGTTTCTAATTACATTAGTTTAACATTTTGGCTGACTTTTGCAGTGTGATCCTGGTGGTTGCCTTCTTGAACTGACAACACAGCTGACCATTATAATGGGAGGCAAAGCCATCTGGAATAACATTCAGGAAATTCTTGTGCCGTAAGTATTATTACTAACGTAAAGGGGTTTTCCAGAGCTTAAATTAAAAAATGGCCACCAGATGTAAAATAAAAGCATTACTTCCCTGATAAATGCCCCATTGCTCCAGTGCTGGTGCTTCCCACAGGTCTTTGTTTACTATCCCTGGCCCTATATACCACTGAGGCCAATGCTTGTCTGCAACTATCAGGCAAGAAGGCAAAGGTTCACCACTGCAGCTTAGTAAACCTCTACCTGCAAGGACATTGAAGGAGCTGGGGATTTATGAGGTCAATAATGCTTTTTTTTTTTTTTTTTAGTATTACTCTTGTTTCATTAACTGCTGTCAACATTTTTTAAACTATTGTGGGGGTGCAATAACTAACTATAGTTATTGTACCACAGGCAGAACTAATCTGTTCAGAAAACATACCAGGCAGTAACTACTAGACTATGTTTGATTTATAAAAGTCTATGGCAGTTCTAGAAGTGTGTAATAGTATATGGAGGAATATCATCTTGAAAGTATCCCAATTAGAGATGAGCGAACCGGGTTTGGGTTCGAGTCAATCCGAACCCGAACGTTCGGTATTTGATTAGCTGGGGCTGCTGAACTTGGATAAAGCTCTAAGGTTGTCTGGAAAACATGGATACAGCCAATGACTATATCCATGATTTCCACATAGCTTTAGGGCTTTATCCAAGTTCAGCAGCCACCGCTAATCAAATGCTGAAAGTTCGGATCGACTCGAGCATGCTCAAGGTTAGCTCATCTCTAATCCCAATCTAAACCAGCAACAGAGACCTGAATTGTAATGGAAATAGGGCTTTACCTAACCATAAAGGTTGTATTACACAATTCACTTGCTTTCTTTTAACCAGCTATGTAAGCGTTATATGGAATACTGTATTTTCATACAACAAACTATGAAATGAGAGAGGTGACCTAGAAATTTTGTAAATGATATCTTGAACAATATGATGGAGTAAGTTTTCTTATGTTTTTTAAATGTGTCTACATTTTTACTGCTATTTACTGAAATGTCTTCACATTGCAGCTGGATAAAAAATCTTATTGCAAGATGTCGTTCTTCAGGGATAGAAACGATAAAGCCTCGGTGGGAACAGGATTACCATCTGCAACCTGTAGGAAAATTAGGATTGTTTTATGAATATCTTGAAATGGGTAGGTTGGTTATATATGTATGTTTGTATGTATATAATTAGTTTTTTTTTTTTTCTCGCGTATCTCAATTAGCTTAAGAGGGGTGTCCTGCAACATTGTACAGCAGTGGGTTTGTCCATATGTGGCATTTGCATCCTGCCACATGACCCCCCCAATTCTCTAAAGTAGCTAAAATGCTTGTGAAAGGGGATAGCAGTTTACACTTGTATTGACTTTATTTGGCATAGACTTAAAATGCAGGTCCATCAACTGTCTTCAAGCAGCAGGTTAGGCAATCCACCAATCTGCCTCTTGAAAAATATTCATCCGGTGCCCTGCAGTGAACAGCAGCCTAGAGACCATCCTATGACATCAGTAATCTGTTTTGCATCAGTATTTGCGGATCCACAAAAACTGATTTGAGGGTAATAAATAGCCAATGGGGGGTAGCCTGCCTAGAGCTTACCAGGCAATGCTTCGGTAACAATGGACAGAATAGTGCATTCGTTTGAACAAATGAAGCGGTAAAAAAAGGAAAAATCTTTGAAAACTTGCAAGCTTCCTAGCTTTCCCACATTCATTAAAGGTAAATCTGCTTTTATGTCACAGTTTGGTAGAGTAGGGAGATTTTTCAAGACAGATTTCAAAATTAGTAGATTACTACTACTGTGTAAGGGTGGGTTCATACTGAGGAATTCTCGCAGATAATGTCCGCGGAATTCCACTGTCTGTCCGCGTGCACGGCCGCTTGCCTTTCTGCAGGCTCCGTAGACACCATTCTATGGGCCGGCGTATTCCGCTATCCGCCGAAAGAAGTGACATTTCCTCAGTATGAACCCACCCTAACGTGGTTTGCTACCTAGCTTTTCCAGGCTCCTAAAAGGCAAAACTGCCTATCTGTTACAGTATGCAGAATCTATCACTGCAGTGTTTGTTCTTTTCTCATGACCAAGATTTCCAGGCCCTGAGTAGTAAATCTGATTAGTTTTGCTAAAGTGTGAGAGCAGTCTAGAAAATCTGGGTAATAACCTGTGCAGAGCCGGAATTGTGATAGAGGATATTTTCGCTGTGTAAAATACATGCAATGCTGCTCTGATACATTGTATCTCTGTATAATATAAAGGCCCTAGGAAAGCTGGGTGACTATTTTTTATACTTGGAAACCGGACACAATGGATCAGGTATTTGAGACTGGTCAAAATTGACAGCAGATTTTTTTCAAATGACACTTCCCTTAGGGCCCTATTCCACCGGACGATTATCGTTTGCATAATCGTTAACAATTAACTATCTCAAACGACCGCTTCTGCGAAAGACCTGAAAACATTCACTCATTTCCATGGAACGATAATCGTTACTTATGATCGTAATTGCAATAGTTTTTTCTTCGCTATTTATTCGCTATTGCGTTCGTATCTATTGCGAACGACCGAATGATGTCTTATTCAATGCGAACGATTTGCGAACGAGCAACAATAAAAATAGGTCCAGGTCTTATAAAGCGATCAACGATTTCTCGTTCGGTCGTTAATCGTTAACTGCATTTCAACCGAACAATTATCGTTTAGATTCGAATTATTCAACGATAATCTGAACGATAATCGTCCGGTGGAATAGGGCCCTTAGTCCTATTGCCAATATAAAGCCAGATCCCATATAACTGGATATTTGAAGGATTTTCCTTGTACAATCCTGTTACAAAAATGTTACATAATATACTGTATGACACAAGTAACATATCTGCATATTTTATTCTGGAAATACATGTGGCAGAAATAATGACAATTGTGTTAATCTGCTTCCTAAAAGGTTGTTTGCTATTCTGCATGTTAATTTATCTCCATATACAGTAAATGTATTTCTCTCTTCCGATAGTTATTCAGTTTGGGTTTGTTACTTTGTTTGTGGCGTCATTTCCTCTTGCTCCTCTTCTGGCCCTTGTGAACAACTTACTGGAGATTCGGGTGGATGCGTGGAAGCTCACCACTCAGTTCAGGCGTATGGTACCTGAGAAGGCACAGCACATTGGAGCCTGGCAGCCAATCATGCAAGGAGTGGCAATAGTGGCTGTGGTTACAAATGTAAGTTTGTTATTTATTGATCATTAAAATTCTCATAAAAAATATACAGTCCTGTACAAACATCTAAGGCAGGTGTGAAAAACATGTAAGAGCCCTACTAAACAGGGAAATTATAGGTATATTTATATACAGTAGGGCTAGAAATTAGTTATCTATTGAAAAAAAAACTTGTTGGTTGGCTGATCATGTTGTTTACGTAGAAAAATAGAATATTCTCAGCAGAAAAAGACCACTTGGTCCATGTAGTCTGCCCTTTTAGTATTTCCTTTCTTATTATGTTAGGATAGATATATACGCCAAGGAGGAAGGTATGTCTCCTACCTTCATCCTCACCGCTGTTCCCATGTCGTTTACTCCTCAGTCCGGTAAGACTATTTAGAGTAAAGGGGCGGCTTAACCCCCCCCCCTTCCCCCTCCCCCCCGGCGGTTCGTCCCTTCTAATGATTATTAATGGAGGGAGCTGGCTGGGGTACATGGGAATGGCGCCAAGGATGAAGTTAAGAGACATGCCTTCATCCTTGGCGCCTCCTACGCAATAGGGACATAGCAGGTTAGATTACTCTAACCTGCTTATATTTCCCCTTTAAACATCTATTCATCTTTGCCTATGCAGCTCATTCTGTTCCTAAAACAGTATTTTTTTTTTTTATAATGCTGTAGGCTATGATCATTGCCTTTACATCTGATATGATCCCACGTCTGGTGTATTACTGGTCATTCTCTGTTCCACCATATGGCAGCCATAATTCCAGCACTATGGAAGGCTACATCAATAACACACTTTCCATCTTCAGCATATCGGATTTCAAAAATGAAAGCAGACCGGTTCCACCACCTTGGTTTGGCACACAAACTACTTGCAGGCAAGTACTGGCTGAATTTCCTTTTGTTAACATTGTTTTGTATTTCAGCATCATTTACAGCATGTAAAAAGCCACAGATATAAAGCATTTTTATTTTTGGCTGTAACATTTCTTTTTAAACACATTAGTGCTATGAAAAATCACTAAAATCTAAAATGTCATACAGAGGTCTTTTATGACTTCTTGAGGAACATATATTTAAAAGAATATATAAAATACAAATAAAGAAGAAAGCACAGCCCTTACCAATCCAACTGTTCACCTGTGACAAAACTTCTTATGTGTAAAAATTACTGAAACAACTTAGCAAACCCATTTTAATACTTAATTTTTTGTGTCAGTTTGCAAATTTAAAGTAAAAAAAAAAAAATCTGAAACTGGAAATAAAATACATATTTTTCACTTTTTTTTACACTTTACACCTAATAAAAAAAAGAAAATATTTTGGTAAAGAAAGTATTAACATTATACAACAGCAAAACACTATATTAGTAGCCCAACACATAAAGCTTGTGACATAAAACTAACCACAAAATAATCATTTTTCAGGATCTATGTTTCTATGTGTCTATAGCTGCACAAGGGATTAGGGGACTTTAAATTAGGTTTTATCAGGGCTTGGGAGAAGGTATGGAAACAGGAGCTGGACCCTATGCAATGGCATAAAGTAACGTAAAGTAATTTAACCTACAAAATATACATCGCCTCCAGGAGCTCAATTATAAAATTCTGATCCTAAGTACATGCTCTCTGGCAGGATGTTACAAATTTGTACATCAAGCTTATATTGGTTTAGCCCTGCTCTTGTTACTACAGGGCCCCTTTTTTAATCAAAAGAACCCCGACTGTAGAGGAGACCCCCCCTACCACCACACACTTTTTCACTTGGCTTGGGTCAAAGCCCCTAAAAAAAAACTAACATCAGTTTAGAAAAAAATCAGCTGTTATGTCTCTGTAGGGTCAAGGAAGCTGAGAAAGAAGGTACAGTGGTGCCTTGGATTACGAGCGTAATTCGTTCCAGGGCCATGCTTGTAATACAAATCACTCTTAAACAAAAGGAAATGTTCCCATAAGAAATCATTTAAATGCAGACAAATGGTTCAACACCCCAAAAATAATGATTTTAGTTTCTGAACAATATGCAAAACAAATGAAACAAACATTTAGAAACAGCTGAATATGTTATAAGTTACTGTAGAGTATAGCAATCAGCATGTGGTGCATAATGTATAGTATGTGCATAAACCTGATAATACAGCAGCAGTTTGTAGCTGAAGCTAGACAAATATGCTGGACATGCACAGCTCAATAGTAATGCTGGGTGATACATAGTTGGCATATAAATAAATGCACTACTATACAGTGGTGCCTTGGATTACAAGCATAATCCGTTTCGGGACCACACTTGTAATCCAAATCCACTTTTAAACCAATGCAAATTTTCCCATAAGAAATCATAGAAATGCTGACAATTAGTTCCCCACCCCAAAAATAATGATTTATTATTCTGAATAACATGTAAAACAAATGAAACAGCAGAATATTTGATATTATAAGTTACTGTACAGTAATGGAGAGGATGGGAAACACAAGGGCTGACAGAGACTGCAGGGAGCATGAAGGAATGAGCAGGACATATGTGGGCACATACATGCAGCACTCTCTCTCCGGGGAGTGAGGGGTTACAGCTATGGAAAGATTACCACCACAGTCCTGTCCCCTGATGTAAGCCCCAGCCTGAGGTGGATCTGCCATGATTTGAAAAGTGAGGGAGACTTCCTGGTTCAGAGTACAGTGCTGTAGACCCCCTTATGCAGATCATGCCCCTCCCCCACTCGCGTTCCCACCTGGTACAGAGTGCTCTTAAACCAAAGCAATGCTCTTAAACCAAGTCAAAATTGTTAAAAACTGTGAGCTCTTAAACCAAAACGCTCTTAAACCAAGTTACTCTTAAACCAAGGTACCACTGTACAAAACTAAAAAAGCTATGCCAAAAAGACATCATAGCACAAAAGGAAGATTAGTATATCAATAAAAGTACTTTACTACAACAAGTACAATATTACAGGTAAATGATCCCAGTGCAAGTGCTAGTGCAATGTCCATACAGCCAAATACAAAACCTAAAGCATGTAAATCAATACAAGATCCAAGAACCGTGATCAATACTATAATATAAATTATATTGCAAGGAGAAGTTTCTGTGCTGTAAAGAAATAGAGAAAGTGCCTAACAAAAAATGATCAGGAATCACCACCAATGATAAGGCAACAGGGTGAAGATGTGGTGTCTTGGAAGCAGGGCTGTGGAGTCTGAATTGGAGCTGGAGTCGGATAAAAATGTACCAACTCCAGCTTTAAAAAAAAAAAAATCTTAGAACAATTTAGAATTGAGTTTTGATATGAATTTTATAGGTTTTGCTCATCAATATATATTATGAGCAACAGTCTAATAGGGACTCTGGCCCTATTACATAAGGGTGGTCGAGGAAAAGTTGTCAGTCACTATTTGGCAGTTTGTTTCTGATCTGAAAGAGTCCATTGTGTGTGGGGAGAGATCTGTGCTGTTCTCTTCCTGGATGAGGATGACTGTATATGAGCAGCAGTGTAATATGAAGATATCCTGTGTAATATAGAGGAGGAGGAGAAGACATAAGTAGTGTAGCAGTAACCTCTGTCCTCATTGTGGTGTTTTTCTTCAGTGTTCTATGGCTGCAGCTGTGTGTGTGTGTGTGTGTGTGTGTGTGTGTGTGTGTGTGCGCGCGTGTGCACGCTATGGCTGCAGCAGGCTGTGTGTGTATGCTATGGCTGCAGAAGGCTGTGTATGCGTGTGTATGTACTATAGCTGCAGCAGGCTATTTGTGTGTGCTATGGCTGCAGCAGGCTGTGTGTGTGTGTGCTATGGCTGCAGCAGGCTGTGTGTGTGTGTGTATGCTGTGGCTGCAGCAGGCTGTGTGTGTATGCTATGGCTGCAGAAGGCTGTGTATGCGTGTTTATTGTGTATGCGTGTATATGTACTATGGCTGCAGCAGGCTATTTGTTTGTGCTATGGCTGCAGCAGGCTGCGTGTGTGTGTATGCTATGGCTGCAGCAGGCTGCGTGTGTGTGTGTATGCTATGGCTGCAGCAGGCTGTGTATGTATGTACTATGGTTGCAGCAGGCTGTGTGTGTATGTACTATGGCTGCATTAGGCTGTGTGTGTGTATGCTGTGGCTGTAGCAGGCTGTGTGTGTGTGCTATGGCTGCAGCAGGCTGTGTCTGTGTGCTATGGCATGCCCCTACACGCATAGTGACCCTTCTATATCACTACGGCTGACATCTATATTACAGGTATCTGGCATTGTTAGCAGTGTGTCTTTGTGTGAGGTGAATATTTAGTTAGAAACATACAATATTGTCAGCAAGAAAAGACCACCTGCTCCTTCTAGTCTAGTTGTGACTAGTTCAGGACATGGAGGCTGGAGACTGGCTGCATCCACTGCACACACAGAGCAGAATCTGCTTTACAAACAGTATTCCTTTATTCACTCAGAAGTCGCCCCAGGATCATGTAGGACATTAGGGAGAAGCTGCTGAGCCAGTGTGATAAATAACTCCCCTGGTATACGACTGGCCATTTATGAAGGAGCAGGATTCGGAGTCTGTCCTGATAAAATTCAGGAATCGGAGTTGGAGTCGGAGCTGCGGCTTACCGACTCCACAGCCCTGCACGGAAGAGAGACCCACCTCTGCCCAACCGGACTTCCTCAAGGGTAATGTATGCAGGTTGGGACCATTATTTATACATTGGTATAATGAGAGAATATGAACAACGTGTAAATAATTAGTAATATTAACTGTGTAGCAAGAGCGGTCTCCTGCCGTTAATATGACACAGACGGCGTGACCCATGAGTCAATGCACATGTGCGGGCTAAATCCGGCATGTCACATGACCGCCATAGCCTGCAAAGTTTGGACAAATGTATTGTATGTGTTTCAAAACAGTCTAGGCATGGGGCTATGCCTAGCTAGAATGCGTGAGGCTCTCTTCCATGACACCCCATCTTCACCCTGTTGCCTTATTTGTGGTGATACCTGTTAATTTTTTGTTAGACACTTTCTCTATTGCTTTACAGCACAGGCACTTTCTCCTTGCAATATAATTTATATTATAGTATTGATTACGGTTCTTGTATCTTTTTCTATTGACTTACATGCTTTAGGTTTTGTATTTGGCTGTATGGACATTGCACTAGCACTTTACCTGTAGAGGGTGTCATTGTGGGTGGTACCATACCGGGTACCTCCATGTTGGTATTTTTTTAAATGTTTTTAGCTTTGGGATCATTTACCTGTAATATTGTACCAGTTGTAATAAAGTACTTTTATTGATATACTAATCTTCCTAGTGTGCTATGATGTCTTTTTGGCATAGCTCTTCTGGTTTTGTAAAGTTTGTAGATGCAGGATGGAACTGCAGATCATCATAATGCAGTATCATAGTACAAAAGGCTAGAATAGAGAAGCAGGGCTGCTGTCAGAGGTCTGTGTGGTTACATGATAGGGGAAGTGGGAGGGGGGTGTTTAACATGGACCAATCAGAAAGTGAGAATTACAAAGCTGGACAGGAGGACAGTGACAGAAACCTTTCTATACAGCAGTGTGAATGGATGAGTGTGAGTGCAGGCACATTATTATAGCAGCAGTGTGTATAGCTGAGTGTAAGTGCAGTCACATTATAGCAGGGATGTAGAGAATGGGAAACACCAGGGCTGAAAGAGACTGCAGGGAGCATGAAGGAATGAGCAGGCCATAAGTGGGCACATAAAGGCAGCACTCTGGCTGGGGAGAAAAGGGGTTACAGCCAGGGCTGTAGAGTCGGTAAGCCTTAGCTCCAACTCAAACTCCTGAATTTTATCAGGACTCCTGCTCCTTCATAAATGGCCGGTCAGATATCAGGGGAGTTATTTATCACACCAGCTCAGCAGCTTCTCCCTAATGTCCAACATGATCCTGGGGTGACTTCTGATGGAATAAGGAAAAATATAAATCAGATTTTCCTGTGTGTGCAGTGGATGCAGCCAGTCTCCAGCCTCCAAGTCATGAACAACTCAGAACTAGACTAGATGGAGCAGGTGATCTTTTCCTGCTGACAATCTTCTATGTTTCTAACTAATATTCACCACACACACAGAAACACTGCTAACACTGCCAAATCCCTGTGATAGAGAGGGGTCACACACAGTGAGAGAGAGGGGTCACATACAGTGATAGGGGTCTTTTCCAGACGCTATGTCCTTTTTATATATGACTAGTCCATCCTTTTTGTTCTGTTAGCTGTTTGGATAATTTTGATGTGAAAACAAAGTGGATACATTTTGAAACATGAACTACCATGTTTACAAAACTGCAAAAATAGTGTCTGGTAAATAGGAGAGAGACACCTTGGTCATAAAAGGTTAAACAGAAATTAGTGCTTACTGCTGTCTGGCTAACCTTCTATAAACTGATTACATGGATTTCTACTCCTATGTATGCTATATCTTTGTTAACTTTATTATGCCAGAAAAGAGAGCAAATACATTGTTAATAAAAGTGTAATTTATTTGTTATGATAACCATAACCACTGTAGAAGCAGGCTGAGATCAGAGTGTGCAGAAAGCCTATATACTATGACATGGAAATCTCTTACATGTGTCAGTGTCACTTATCAGGATGAAAGCTCTTGTAGGCAGCAAACACCAATTAGATGGAATCCAGACACAGATTTGCTCCATCTTGTGGTTACTCCTTTGTATTGCATGCAACTAAATGTTTTTAACACTGCCCAGGTACCGTGATTTCCGAAATCCACCCGGTGAACGCCAGTATGAACACAGTATGTTTTATTGGCATGTCATTGCTGCCAAGCTGTCTTTTCTTATTGTTATGGAGGTAAGTCATTCCATGTTCTTTTTTTGTGGGTTGGAACAATGTGTTTTGGAACAATTACCAATGTGCAGATCTTAAGATTGAAATGAACATTTTGTAAATAACCTTTTGATTCTTGATATTTGTATTATCATAACAAAATGCTATATTTGCACATAATCTATTTATGGCTTCTCTCTATATTTTAGTGGGCCTCATGGGTCACACCTCTATCTGTACAGTGCTTGCTTTTTGGCAGTTTATGACAACTACAGGAAGGACATTTGGGGAATTGGGTGGTGTTTCTGGGGCAGGGGGTTGCTCACTGCAGACAAGACTTGCCTAGTGCATTCTGTAGTAATTTAATGACATTGCAAGTTGGCACAGCATCTGCTGTCTATCTTATCTGCATTGTGTATTTCTATTCTCAGACCTAACTCTGTTATTCTCCTTTCCACAGCATGTTGTTTACTTTGTGAAGTTCATTATATCATATATTATCCCTGACATTTCAGAAGAAACCAAGGACAAAATCAAGAGAGAAAAGTACCTTACACAGAAGCTTCTGCATGAGAAGCATTTGAAGTTGGTAAAAAAACAAATGGGAAATTTGGCTGATAAAATTCTTAAAGGTGTGGAAAATATGACTGTGGACAAGTTAGACTAGACTTCCTTGGTTGACTTACACAGTACAGGACGTTATAGTTTCTCAACACTTCACATCAAGCCTTTGAAGTTTGTCATGAAAGTTACTGAGAATCACCTGGAATAAGCGTGTGTTATATTATACATGTAAACTATGCAACCTTACTAATAATCCGTTTGCAATTTCAAACTGAAACAACTATTATATCATTACCAGATATGGTAGTTTTTATACATATAGAAGTGTTTTATATGAAGTTTTATTTATATACATTTAATATTCTTATGCATTGTATACGATAGTGTCTCTAGTCCACATGTGCTTATTTAGCATCTCAACCCAGTTTTTGACAACCACTCAAAAGACTATAAAAACCCTTTTTATGCAGCTTGTGCTAGTTGAAAAACACAGTTTGTTAGAAAGTCATTGTAAGCTGCAGAATTAAAGGGGTGTTTCTATCTATGCATGTTATCTTTCCACAGAACAACCACTTGGACCCCCACTGATTTAAAGACCAAAGGTGAAATGTCCCCTGGAATGCATGTGCAGCCAGCATTCCATTCTTTGTTTTGGGGGCTTTTGAATAGGCAATGAATGGTGCGTTGGCAGTGTACTTTATTCCTTCCAGAGGATGCGTCACCTCTATTTTACAGATCAGTGGGGATTCCTGCAGTCAGACCCCCTCCAATTTAGCTTGTTATCCCCTAACCTGTGGATAGGTGGTAACATGCTGATATTGGTATACCCCTTTGAATTTTCTATTCACTGCAACTAAGCTCTTGAACCTCCTACCTGCTAGATTAATCTAGCTGATTATTTAACATTTGAATCATGTTTTATCACTGCAAAACCACCCTTCTGCCTTATCTATTGCATTGGCAATGGAAACCCAATCCTAGAAGCTCCTTGAAAAACACTAGTTACAACTGAGGACAGGAAATTCTTACACACTTCTCACATAAGTACTTGGGGCTTGCATTCTTAACACATGTGCCACAACATAAAGGATTAGCTGCACGGCTTCATGACCTTTCCACTTTACAATATAGGTTCTTACAGTTAATCAGAAAAGCACTGGGAAAATGTCATGTTTTCCATGATTGTGCCATGCTGCAGGTGAAAGGAACATTTTAGTTTAAACCTTTAAATCTTATGTTATTGTATCCTAATGGACATGGTTGTTTACCTAAATTTATATGCACTATGCAATATGAATAATGAATGTAAGGCCGTCTTCACACATTTCAGTTTCATTGTGTTACGGCATCATTTAATTGTAGTACTGCATCATTTCATTGTGTCGCTGCATCATTTCATTATGTTACTGCAATGAAACTCCAGCTTGTATGAACAAAGCCTAAGAGGGATATATCCACTATTTAGAGGGGACATCCACCTAATTTTGGCCTTTATAGCATATAAATTCATTCTTCTCTTGGCCATTGTTAAATCATATTGCTTAGAAATGACAGGATACCTGTGTATATTCCATTCTTTCACAACTGAATCACTGATTTGTAGGTTGTTGACCACTATATAATATTACTCTATAACTAGTGCCAAATATGAATGGAGTATTCACAGTCGACATTATACATACTGTGGTATTTTTTTATAATGATGTGGATTTAAGAACATTAGTTGCCGGTCTTTTACTGCAAATCGTTTAAAGTCGTTCACAGCGGTGATTGGTGGATGGTGTGTGCACTTCCATTGTGCTGAATCTGGGTCTATGATATTTCTGTTGTCAATGAGACATTTCTGTTGTGTTTGATTGTAGTATACCCTGAATTTATTAAAATGTGTCTTTTATTATATTGTCACGTCTATATTTTATTCTAATAACCACTGATTCAAAACCACTGACTCCATATAAAAAGTTGTCGCTTCAAGAAAATCTCCGTCCATATAACCTACTAGCCATATGGATGTCATAGGGTCATTCTCTCAGGATCCTCTTCTGTGAGAACAACTGCCACTCTGTATTCAACTGAATGGCCACCACTTAATACTACATTTTCTTTGTCGTGGGAAAAAGCGCCTTGTTGTATTAGAGGTATTTTTCCTCATCAGCAGTTCTCCTGGAGATACCATACGGTGGCACGTATATAATGTTTACAGATTTCTAATAAAGATCCATAGGGTCTCTGAGCTCAACCCTATAGAAATGGGCTCAACTTTTATAAAATTGTGATAATCCACTTAGTAGTGACTGGAAAGCTTGCCATGCACTAAATATCTCAGAATGTTATTATACAATTGGTTGCAAAATCTGCTGTTGTCTGATATGTTAGATACAGACATTATCTGTAACAATATGACCTGGCCTGTTGGATGAGGATTACCCAACACAAGCTGCCAATATTGCTTTAACAATACGGCCACAAATGGTCCAGTCTCTTGTATATATTTACAGTGTATATTCTGTGATTTTGAAAAATATATTTCATATTTTAAGTGCCTACCCATAATAGATGAGCCAAATCAACATGTAATATTTGCACATAGTCTATTTGTGACATTTATGTAAAATGCGCTAGCCATTTGACTTATATATATTTTTTTTTACTTCATTTAATTGACTGTTATGTACATGTTTAGAACCTTTTAGTGTAATCTGTGAAATACTTGATATGTATGTAACCTAATTTAAATAAAAAAAAAATCTTTCTTAAGCAGCCTAATTGCTTTGTTTATTTGATAAAATTTTTCTTAAAGGGCAACTCTGCAAACTTTTTTCCAGCTTCTAAAACACGACAGAGTTATATAACTTTGTGATATACTTCAATCACCTAACTTCCCTTTTTTCCCCCCACAACTCCCCCCAGGAAGTAAAGTAAATTCATTCTTACCTAATGACTGTTGACCACAGGCTGTTCTGTGGAAGCCATCTTGTGTCAATGATGTCATCAAGAGGGAGGCTGGTCTAAGTCCTGTTAGGCCAGCCTCCCTTGTCAGATGACTCAGCTTTCTCAGCTCCGACTGACTGAGCAAGTTGTAAGCCACCTGACAGGTCTACAGAGTCAGTGAATGTATGAATCTCCTTCTCTTTCCTCAGCAGTTACAGGGACCCCCTCCTCCTCTCTCCTGGTGCCTAGTACAGTCAGTGAGTAAATGAATCCTCTTATCTCCTTTCTCTGTGCAGGTAAGCAGATGCATGGGACCCCCATTCCTACCTCCTCCTCTCTCCCCAGCTCAGGCTGTGAAATAGTCGTTTGGTCTTTCCTCCGTGACTGCTGCCTGTCAGGACTTCTGTCTTATCTATCCCCATCCTCTCTGTCCCCCAGCCCTTCAGCCCTGACCTAATCAGTAACAGCAATCCTGCTCACTGTGCAGTTTATACTACTTACATTGCAAAGTGAAAGTATGTGTGTGCAGCAGACTGGCAACTGTGTGTTTGAACAGACCATGATTGAAGAGAGAAGAGTGTGTGTGTTGAAGTGTGTGGTCAACCCAGTCCAATGACGTGGGGTTGGGGCCTAGATGCTGATGATGTCACAGAGGGGGCAGGGCTCATTTGGCAGAGATTTGAGGCACAACTGCCATTGAGCCCCACGCCTATGGCACTGTCCGTCAACAATAACATGCATTTTTGAGGGGAGAGACCACCAAGAAATCCTTTATATGGTAAAGCTGCAGAGAACGCCTTATATGGAAAGGGGGTGACAATATCACTTTAAACTGTACATACATTCAGCCGACGGCTACAGTATCTCTTCCAATACCCCCCCCCCCCCCCCCCAAACACACACACATATACATCAACACCTAGCATATGTATATATTCTCATAGAGGATAAAACTGATCTCCCAACAACTAAAGAATTCAGCTTTATAAAATCTTACATGCCCAACCATTTTCTTCTCCACCATAAGCTGTTAGGGAAGAAACCAGACACCGTGAATGGACAGGAATCTAAATACTAGGGATGAGTGGACTTAAATATTGTACATACAGTGGTGCCTTGGTTTACGAGCATAATTCTTTCTGGCAGGGGCGTAGCTAGGATTAATGGGGCCCCATAACAAAAACCTGTACGCCTCCCCTACGCACAATACAAAGTACTGTATATGTATGTGTGTGTGTATATATATATATATATATATATATATATATATATATTGTGGACATGTCACAGGAAAAGTGCTCGAGGGGAGGTACATCTCACCCAGACTACTGCTTATGGGGAGATGGTAAATCTGGAAGAGACCTGTCACTCAGCAGTGATATGCTGCTGAGTTGTTCTTTAAATTTTCCGGGCCGGATTTACTGGAATGGTGGGTAGGTTGGTAGTGGGACCTGCCATTCCCTCCCCCTCGATCCAGTGTGGGTTTTGGGATCAGGTGAGCTCTGATCCCAATCAGCCTGAGAAGGCAAAAGCTCTGGTCAGTCTGAAAGGGATTGCTCTCAGCCAGGGGTGAACAGCTTGCATGCTGTATCTCCTGGGAGCAACGAATACTGCCGCCGCTGGGGCCTATTCATACCCTGTGATACTGCCTACTGAAGAGTCAGATAGGAGACCTGTGTTAGTAAGTGCCCAGACGGGCAAGGACCTTTTTGTTTTGTTTTGTTCTGAAAAGCATGGTATTGCTACATTTCTGTTGAGGACTGTTTATGCAGCTAATAAACACCCAGCTGTTTTTATAAGTCCAAGTTTGCTGTCTGAACTGTGTCCAAACACACCATCCCCCGGGAAGATCCCTACAATTGGTGCTGCGGAGCGGGCAAAACGGTTGCTAGGGGCAACGGTGTGCATCAACTTGGCTACAGCTGCGTATGTCCTGGGTGAAGGCTGCTGCTTCACTCCAAAAGCAGCCAAGCAACATGGAGGAGATGATGAAGCAGTTAATACAAGTGAGTTTGCAGCAACAACAGGCATTGGCCGCACAACAACAGGCTCAGGCAGCCGCTAAACAGGATCAGGCAGCCGCTAACCTGCGCCATGAACAGACAATGGCTGCACATCAGCAAGCGATGGCTCAACAACAGAAACTTATTGAGCACCTAATCGCAAAGCAGGAGGTGTCTGCAGGTGCTAATCCCCAGCTGGTGGCCGCAGCCGCGCCAGAGACCTTAACTGTGAAAAGAGCCGTGCAGCGAGCGCTGCAAAAGATGACTGCTGATGATGATATTGAGGCCTACTTAACTGTCTTTGAGCGGGTGGCTGAGCGAGAGAAGTTACCCTCCACTGAGTGGGCAGAAGTGATTGCGCCCTATTTAACAGGCGAACCTCAAAAGGCCTATTATGACCTCAGTGAGCAAGAGGTCAAAGACTATCCTCGGCTAAGAGCGGAGATACTTGCCCGACTAGGAGTTACTGCTGCTGTCCGTGCCCGGAGGGTCCGCAACTGGAGCTACAGTCTAGACAAATCAGCGAGGTCCCAGATGTACGACCTGATCCATTTGGCAAGAAAGTGGTTGGAGCCAGACACCTCTACTCCTGCCAAGATCCTAGAGAGGGTCGTGATGGATCGCTACCTCCGTGCCCTTCCTGCTGATCTACAACGCTGGGTAGGACAAGGTGACCCTAGGAGTGCCGACGAACTCGTCAGCCTTGTGGAGAGGTTCCAGGCGACCGAGGACTACCTCTGTGATGTTCCTGCAGCACCATCACCTCCCCGGAGTGCCAGATCTGTGCCATCATCTGGTAAGAGACTTCCATCTATTGGGGGAGTGTGGAGGGGTGCTGATAGAGGGAAGAGCGCTCAGGAGGTGTCTCAGGGGCAAAAGACTGGTGATGGTCCCCGGTGGCTAAGTGGCCCTAAAAAGGACTCCCTGCCAAGGAGACCAGGCCCTATCCAGTGCTGGAGATGCCATGAGACGGGACATGTGTCTGCCCATTGCCCTCTTACCACTGAGCCCATGGAGTGTGACGCTAGCCGGCGTCAGTCGCTATTTGCGGAGCCGTCATGTGTTGCAGTTCCTGGACTAGAGACTGAACCACAAGTCTGCAACATTACTGTCAATGACTTCCCTGTTAAGGCGTTGCTGGACTCAGGAAGCCTTGTCACCTTGGTACATGCCAGCCTGGTGGCTGGGGACTTTGTGCCAAAAAGACATATGAGCGTTGTGTGCATACATGGTGATACAAAGGTTTACCCTATAGTACTGGCTAATGTCGGGACTGAACTAGGCACTGTACAATATGAAGTGGGTGTGGTTAAAAACCTTATGCATAATGTGATATTGGGGCGTGATTTTCCCTTGTTCTGGGCTCTATGGGGAAAACAACAATCCCCTGAAAGAAGTGAGGAGACCCCTAAGTCTATTGCACTACCCATGGTAAATGATAAAAATGTACAGGAGGAATATGATGCTTTTCCTTTGCAGGTCCTGGCTGGTGAGGAAGAGGCTCCTCCCACTGAGCAGAATGTTCCAGACTTAGAGGTGTCTAGGGATAATTTTGGTACTGCACAATTACAGGACCCCACTCTCAAAAATGCTAGAGAGCAGGTCACTGTTATGAATGGGGTACCTCAGGAACCCGAAGCTGAGAAAAAATTTCCACATTTTTCTGTGACTAATGATCTCTTCTATAGAGTCACTAAGATTAATGATGAGGTTGTGGAACAGCTTCTGGTGCCTAAGTCGTACCGGCGTCAGGTACTCGACATGGCCCATAATCATGTCCTTGGGGGCCACTTGGGGACAGATAAAACACAGGAGAGAGTCCTCCAGAGGTTTTTTTGGCCTGCGATTTATGCTGACATAAAAAATTACTGCGAGTCGTGCCCCACATGTCAGCTTAGCGCCCCAGTGTCGCATTTCCGCAGTCCTTTGGTTTCGCTCCCCATCATAGAGGTACCTTTTGACCGCATTGCAATGGACTTGGTGGGTCCCATTGTAAAGTCGGCAAGGGGACACCAGTACATTTTGGTGGTCTTAGACTACGCGACCCGCTATCCTGAGGCTGTACCCCTAAGAAACACTGCGTCTAAAACAATTGCCCGTGAGTTGTTTTATATGTTTTCCAGGGTGGGGATCCCCAAAGAAATCTTGACCGACCAAGGTACTCCGTTTATGTCAAAGGTGATGCAGGATGTATGCAAACTGTTTAAAATCTCACACCTTCGTACCTCTGTATATCATCCCCAGACAGATGGATTAGTGGAGAGGTTTAATAAAACCCTAAAACATATGTTAAAGAAAGTAGTGGAAAAAGATGGTCGGGATTGGGATCACTTACTACCTTACCTGATGTTTGCTATTAGGGAAGTGCCCCAAGCATCCACAGGGTTCTCTCCCTTCGAGTTGGTCTATGGTCGTCACCCTAGGGGTTTGTTGGATATAGCGAAAGAGACATGGGAAAGTGAGTCCACCCCATACAAGAGTGTTATAGAGCATGTAGCACAAATGCAGGACCGTATAGCCACTGTAATGCCCCTAGTAAGGGAACACCTCCAGAAGGCGCAAGAGAGCCAAAGCAGAATTTACAATCGTTCTGCCAGAATCAGGACATTTAGCCCAGGTGACCGGGTACTCATTCTTGTTCCCACTGTAGAAAGTAAATTCTTAGCAAAGTGGCAGGGTCCCTATGAAATTGTAGAGAAGGTCAGTGAGGTAAACTACAAGGTACACCAACCAGGTAGAAGGAAGCCTTTTCAAGTTTATCACATAAACTTGATCAAACCCTGGAAAGACAGGGAATCCTTGGTGGCGACAAACTTTGTTAATCATTTGTCACAACCAATCCCTCCGGTCAAGATTGGTGATACTCTATCAGTGTCACAGAAGCAGGAGACTAAAGAGTTTTTGCAGAAAAATAAAGACAAGTTTTCTGACCTCCCAGGGCGTACGCATCTCATTCACCATCACATTGAAACTGAGCCTAGAAGCAGAGTAAACCTTAAGCCCTATAGGATACCAGAAGCACGGAGGGAGGCGGTGTCAGCCGAGGTAAAACGTATGCTTGACCTAGGAGTCATTGAGGTGTCCCAGAGCGAGTGGTCCAGCCCGATTGTGTTAATCCCAAAGCCCAATGGAACTTGGAGGTTCTGTAATGACTTTAGAAAGTTAAATGAGATCTCCAAGTTCGATGCGTACCCCATGCCCAGGGTGGATGAGTTGATTGAGAGAATGGGTAGTGCCAGGTACATAACCACCCTCGATCTCACAAAGGGCTACTGGCAGATCCCCCTCACTCCTGAGGCTAGAGAGAAGACTGCATTCTCCACCCCTGATGGGCTCTTCCAATACGTAGTGATGCCATTCGGGTTACATGGAGCCCCTGCCACTTTCCAGAGGTTGATGGACTTGATCCTGCGACCACATCGGGATTACTCTGCTGCCTACCTCGATGATGTGGTCATTTTTAGCCCTGATTGGGAAAGTCACCTCTGTAAGGTCCAGGCGGTGTTAGAGGCCATAAGTGGTGCGGGGTTAACCATCAATGCAGAGAAGTGTGCATTAGCCTTAGAGGAGGCCAAATACCTGGGATACATTATTGGGAGGGGGTTAGTGAAACCACAACTAAATAAAATTGAGGCAATACAGAATTGGCCCAAACCCCTCACAAAGAAACAGGTCAGAGCTTTCCTGGGTATTACGGGCTATTACCGTAGGTTTGTGCCAAACTTTGCCACAGTTGCAGCCCCGCTAACTGACCTGACAAAGGGTGCGAAGTCCACAATGGTGACATGGACTCCAGAGGCCGAGAAGGCTTTTCAAAGCCTTAAATCTGCCTTGTGTCAACAACCTGTGCTAGTTACCCCTGACTTTAGGCAAGAATTTCTGGTCCAGACAGATGCCTCTAATACAGGGTTAGGTGCCGTCCTCTCGCAGGTCGTGAATGGCGAGGAACACCCGGTGATGTACTTAAGCAGAAAGCTATCCCCGGCCGAAAAAAACTACGCCATTGTTGAGCGAGAATGTCTGGCAGTGAAATGGGCCCTAGAGGCCCTGAGGTACTACTTGCTGGGTAGAAAATTCAAGTTAGTTACAGACCATGCCCCCCTAACATGGATGAAGCTGAACAAGGAGAAAAATGCGAGGGTGACTAGATGGTTTCTATCCCTCCAAAACTTTAATTTTACAGTGGAACACAGGCCAGGAAAGTTACAGGCAAATGCTGACGCCCTATCAAGGGTACACTGTCTGTGGGGACAGAATGCTCAGCCCTCCGGTCTGAAAAAGAGGGGGGGGATATGTGGACATGTCACAGGAAAAGTGCTCGAGGGGAGGTACATCTCACCCAGACTACTGCTTATGGGGAGATGGTAAATCTGGAAGAGACCTGTCACTCAGCAGTGATATGCTGCTGAGTTGTTCTTTAAATTTTCCGGGCCGGATTTACTGGAATGGTGGGTAGGTTGGTAGTGGGACCTGCCATTCCCTCCCCCTCGATCCAGTGTGGGTTTTGGGATCAGGTGAGCTCTGATCCCAATCAGCCTGAGAAGGCAAAAGCTCTGGTCAGTCTGAAAGGGATTGCTCTCAGCCAGGGGTGAACAGCTTGCATGCTGTATCTCCTGGGAGCAACGAATACTGCCGCCGCTGGGGCCTATTCATACCCTGTGATACTGCCTACTGAAGAGTCAGATAGGAGACCTGTGTTAGTAAGTGCCCAGACGGGCAAGGACCTTTTTGTTTTGTTTTGTTCTGAAAAGCATGGTATTGCTACATTTCTGTTGAGGACTGTTTATGCAGCTAATAAACACCCAGCTGTTTTTATAAGTCCAAGTTTGCTGTCTGAACTGTGTCCAAACACACCATCCCCCGGGAAGATCCCTACAATATATATATATATATATATATATATATATATATATATATATATATATATATATATATATATATATATATATATATATATATGTGTGTGTGTGTGTATATGTATGTGTGTGTGTGTGTGTGTGTGTATATAATTTTTTTTTTTTTTTTTCGGTGACCAGAGGCAGAAGCAACTACAAAAGTAACTGGCAGAGCAGTGAGTCAATGGCTGCTTGCTCAGTCAGTACACTATATTTAACTATAAGGGACCATTAGGAGCCCTTATGGTTAAATACATAGGTGCAGGAGCAGATTACCTTCTGCTTAACCTCTTATGTACTACAGTGTTTAAGTGACCCAAAGTTCACTTACATGCTGCAACACAAAAACGGTTAAAAAGGAAGACAAAAAGATCTCTGCTTTATGGCTGGTGCACTGATAACCCCTTACCTCTGCATGGAGATCAGCACATTTTCCTACTTGATTGCAGCAGCTAGAGAGAACAGAGGTCAGGGGTTATCAGAACAGTAAAGCAGAGATCTTTTCCTCTGCATATTAACCCTTTTTATGTTGCAGCGTGTAAGTGAACACTGGGTCACTTACACACAGCAGTACATGAGGGGTTAAGCAGAAGGACACAGGAGACTCTTTATCTTTCCTGTGCATCCATGGGCCCCATAGCAACTGCCTACCCTGCCTCTATGATAGCTACGCCACTGCTTTCCGGGACTGAGCTTGTAATCCAAATCCACTCTTAAACCAAAGCAAATTTTCCCATTAGAAATCCTTGAAATTTAAACAATTTCACCCATACAGTAAATGCAGCACACTCTATCCGGACATAGAGGGGTTACCGCTATAAAGAGACAGTCCTCCACAGTCCTGTCCCCTGATGCAAGCCCAAGCCTGATGTGGATCTGATATGATTTGGAAGGTTAGGGAGACTTCCTGTGTTAGAGTACAGAGCTGTAGACCCCGCTATGGAGACCATGGCCCTCCTGGACTTTCCCTCCCAACGAGTACAGGGAGCTCTTAAACCAAAGCAATGCTCTTAATCCAAGTTACAATTTTGAAAAACTGAGCTCTTCTTGCAAAACGCTCTTAATCCAAGTTACTCTTAAACCAGTATTAGAGATGAGTGGACCTAAAGTAAGTTTGGGATCTTCCGAACGCTTGGCATTTGAATCCTGCTACCTGCATAAAATGGATGCATCCCCAGGGCTGCCTGAAAAACATGGATACAGCCATATGAGACCTATGGCTATATTCAAATTGATATGCTTGCCATCCAAAAAAAAACTATTTAGATGAATAGAACTAATTTGTATTGTGTTCTTCTTGTCATTGACTTTAAAGTCTGCAGAAATGTGAATTTAAATATAGAAACACTACAGATCCACAGCTAAATCCTCAAGCATGATTTTTAAAATACATGGGGAAGATAACCAAAACGGCTTTTTTCTTACATGCATGAAGAGGCTTCTGAAACCTTGCCACTTGCATTTTAAGGTGGCCACACAATGTTTTCAAGACTTTCTGCAGTATTTCCAGGATCATTGGAGAACGCAAGGGGGCATAGTTTCAGATTAATGCAGTTGCATGCATGTGGGAACATGGCCTAAGGGTTAAAACACACAAGCTGTTGGCCGCATGTTGACAAAATGCATCAGGAAATCTAGTGCAAACCAGTGTGAAGATTGGTTGCCACATTTTGGCTGCATATGGCTGACAGCTGGTGTTTTTTCACCCATAAAAAAAGCTGTCAGAGCTCAGTCTTCATTTCTTAAAGTGTACCTGTCCTTTAGAAAAACTTTTGACATGTCACAGAAACATGTCAAACATTTTGATCTGTGGGGTTCTTACTGCTGAAATCCCACCAATCAGGAAAACAGGGGGGGGACATAGTAGTGGGCTTCACTTCCCCACTGTCAATTATCTCCATCCTGCCTCCCCAGACTTATAATGGAGAGGCAAGAGGGAGAACTCTGAGCATCAGGAAGTGAAATTCATTACTGTGAGCTTCTCCAGGCTCCATACTACCAAAGCTAGAGGATGCTACCTACAAGGGTGACCTGACTACTGGACATGCGGTATACAGGGGGGCTTAACTACTGGGGTTGCTACATACAGGGGGGACCTGGCTACCTGCCAGTCCCCGTGTATCTGGCTAATGGAAGAAATATCTTAAAGGGGGGACCTGCCTACTAGGGGAAATTACATATGGGGGAGACCTGGTTAATGGGAAAAATACATATGGAGGACCTACGTCACTGGGCCAGCTACCTCCAGGGGGCATCTACCTAATGAGAAACGACTATCTAGAAGAATGTGGAGTCTAAGATGTTTGGCAGGTTTGCAGAGATGAGTCATGTCTGGAAGAAATCGTCTGCACCAGGTGGATAAGAAAAGTAAATGAATCCAAACAGAAAGATGCCACCCGGTGACTCACTGGATGTAAATCTACTATAATCTCAAGCAGGGTCTATATGGTCAGTCATGCTAATGATATCGGTCATGGTGTGGCCACTGTAGTACTTGAGAGTATACTGCATCCTCATCATTGTTCATATAGGGTTTTACCCTGTTTTTATTTGCATACACATCATACTTTTGCAGCCGCTGTGCCACTGTGGCACAGACAGAAAACCTTTAGGTGAAATTAGTAAAGTGTGTACAAGTGTATAATAAATTTTATTGGACCCAGTGTATATTATAATGAAAGTATAGTGTGTAATGTAATGAATTTTAGGAGGTACGGTGAGTATTATTATGAATTTGAGAGGGTATATTATACTGAATATCAAGGTGTATCCCTGTATACTGTCAGGCACCCTCTGTGTTCTTATATAGTATTAGGCCAACCTCTGTGCAGTCCCTTTAAAGTAATAGTCCCTTCTATGCAGCCTCTGTATAGTAATAGGCCCCTCTGTGTAGCCTCCCTTATAGTAACAGACACCTCTGTGCATACCCTGTATAGTAATTAGTTACATATGTACAGCTCCTGTATGGAAATTGGCCCCTCTTTGCAGTCACCATGTAGTAATAGGCACCTCTGGGCAGCCTCCATGTAGTCCTTTTGTGCAATCCCTGTATAGTAATAGGCCCCTCTGTTCAGTGTGGTCCCTATATAGTGAATTCCACCCCTGGCAGTGGGCCTAGGTGCTGATTACTGTTTTCTTGGCAGCCTGAGGCCTGCTGAAGTAGTAGTGCAGTGTATTATATGAGTGATGAGGAGATCGCTTATGGAAGTCCCTTTAAAGGGGTTATCCAGCACTACAAAAACATAGCCACTTTCTTCCAGAGACAGCATCAATCTTGTCTCCAGTTTAGGTGGGGTTGTGCTATTCAGTTCCATTGAAGTAAACGGAGCTTAATTCTAAATAAGAGTGGTACTGTCTCTGGAAGAAAGTGGTCATGTTTTTGTAGCGCTGGATGACGCCTTTAAGGGGCTAATTACAAAGTTACAAAAAAGCTTTAATAAGGAAAAAAAATGCAAATATACCCCTTATTTATTTATTTTTTTAGAAAGCATAAAATAAAAAATATACGTATTTGGTATTGCCACATTCATAATGACCTCAACTATAAAGTAGTCATTCCAGAAAATCTACATAAAAGACTTCAATTTTTTTTTTCTTTTCTTCTAAATATGGATACATATACGTGGAAAAGAAAGTGAGAATGGAACAAAGAGGGTAAATATAAGAATTGTTTACTAGAGATGAGCGAACCGGGTTCAGGTTCGAGTCCATCCGAATCCAAACGATTGGCATTTGATTAGCGGGGGCTGCTGAACTTGGATAAAGCTCTAAGGTTGTCTGGAAAACATGGATACAGCCAATGACTATATCTATGTTTTCCACATAGCCTTAGGGCTTTATCCAACTTCAGCAGCCACTGCTAATCAAATGCCGAAAGTCCGGGTTCGGATGGACTCGAGCATGCTCGAGGTTCGCTCATCTCTATTCACTACCATATTATCAATCTTTACAAGTCTTGTAGTGCTCAAACCACTAGATGGCGTTAGTACCATATATACATTTTACATGATAGGGAGATTTCAATGAGACTTCAAATAGGAGAGCCATATGTTATGAATTGTTCACTACTAGATTTGTGATTTTTTTTTTTATAACTATTCTTATAATGGCCAATTTGACCCCTCTCTTCTTTAGTTTACCCATACTAGTCTACCCATTTCTGTGTCTGTTATCTGTGTGTTTTATGTTAAAGGGGAGTAATTATGCAACACTTTGGGGTAACTAACATGTTAACGCCCATTGTGGCAGCAGAGATTCTGTTGAAGCCTCAAAGCCCCCACAGTAATCGACCATGGAGAGCAGTGGCTATTTTTCTTTTTTTATATTATATTCAAAATAATAATTTACTAGCTGCCAGCAATAATAGGCTATCATAGAGTTTAATTTTATAAAACTTGTACATCTTTGATATAGCTGGTCGGTAAGCCCTTAGATATTTTATATTTGCATTAGATGCTGCAGACACAAATGATGGGACTGTTTTTCATAAAATCATTTGCTCCGTTTCTCCTTTCAAATGCATTCAGACTATGAGAATAAGTGTCAGTAAAGGTGAACATGAGCATGCACTTTATTCCAGAACAAGGAGATGGAATTTCATATTATATGTGTATCACAACATCAGGTAAAAAGGCCAATAATAAATAAATACTTTAGAAGCATATAGTATCACTTATCTGACCTCCCACATCTAAAATCACCAAAAAAAATTTTTTTTTTTTGTGTGTGTTTGTAATGGTGTGTTTACAAAGGCAGATTTATCTGACAGATTTTTTTTTAAGCCAAAGACAGGAATGAATTTGAATATAGGAGAAATCTCAGTCTTTCCTTTATGACCTGTTCTCTGTTTATAGTCTGTTCCTGACTTTGGCTTCAAAGATCTATCAGATAATACTCTCTGTGTATGCACTATTAGTCTCTTCCTATGTCAGATGATCACTGTGCTTCCTGATTGAGCAGTTGTTCAGCACTATAATTAACAGAATTGTTAATGTAAACCCACATTATTCTTAAATGTCTTTACTGACATCATTATGTACATGTGTTTTGTGTCTTTAAGGGGTTAAAAGATTATCCCCACATTGCAGAAGCTATGATTCTGCAATGTGAGAATACTCAATTAATGCCTTGTCTATAGCAAGGCTAGTATTGTGAGTTATGTATTAGATGCAGTAAAGTGAGAGCTACCAGTAGAGGGAGTTCAGGATGAGAGAGAGAAGCACTGAGCACCGGAATATATGTGTATATATATACACTCACCGGCCACTTTATTAGGTACACCTGTCCAACTGCACGTTACCACTTAATTTCTAATCAGCCAATCACATGGCGGCAACTCAGTGCATTTAGGCATGTAGACATGGTCAAGACAATCTCCTGCAGTTCAAACCGAGCATCAGTATGGGGAAGAAAGGTGATTTGAGTGCCTTTGAACGTGGCATGGTTGTTGGTGCCAGAAGGGCTGGTCTGAGTATTTCAGAAACTGCTGATCTACTGGGATTTTCACTCACAACCATCTCTAGGGTTTACAGAGAATGGTCCGAAAAAGAAAAAAACATCCAGTGAGCGGCAGTTCTGTGGGCGGAAATGCCTTGTTGATGCCAGAGGTCAGAGGAGAATGGGTAGACTGGTTCCAGCTGATAGAAAGGCAACAGTGACTCAAATAGCCAACCGTTACAACCAAGGTAGGCAGAAGAGCATCTCTGAACGCACAGTACCTCCAACTTTGAGGCAGATGGGCTACAGCAGCAGAAGACCACACCGGGTGCCACTCCTTTCAGCTAAGAACAGGAAACTGAGGCTACAATTTGCACAAGCTCATCGAAATTGGACAGTAGAAGATTGGAAAAACGTTGCCTGGTCTGATGAGTCTCGATTTCTGCTGCGACATTCGGATGGTAGGGTCAGAATTTGGCGTTAACAACATGAACGCATGGATCCATCCTGCCTTGTATTAACGGTTCAGGCTGGTGGTGGTGTCATGGTGTGGGGAATATTTTCTTGGCACTCTTTGGGCCCCTTGGTACCAATTGAGCATCGTTGCAACGCCACAGCCTACCTGAGTATTGTTGCTGACCATGTCCATCCCTTTATGACCACAATGTACCCAACATCTGATGGCTACTTTCAGCAGGATAATGCGCCATGTCATAAAGCTAGGATCATCTCAGACTGGTTTCTTGAACATGACAATGAGTTCACTTTACTCCAATGGCCTCCACAGTCACCAGATATCAATCCAATAGAGCATCTTTGGGATGTGGTGGAACGGGAGATTCGCATCATGGATGTGCAGCCGACCTAATAAAGTGGCCGGTGAGTGTATATACTATATGTATATATTGCTCAAAAAGATTAAGGGAACACTAAAAGACCACACCATAAATTTCAATGAACTAAATATTCCAGTTGCAAATCTTTCTTGATCACATAGTGGAATGTGTTGTGAACGATAAAACATAAAAATTATCAATGTAAATCAAAATATCACATGGAGGTCTGGATTTGGAATGATTCTCAAAATCAAAGTGGAAAATAAAATTTACAGGCTGATCCAACTTCAGTGGAAATGCCCCAAGACAAAGAAATGAGGCTTAGTAGTGTATGTGGCCTCCATGTGACTGTATGACCTCCCTACAACACCTGGGCATGTTCCTGATGAGGCGACAGATCTTCTCCTGAGGGATCTCCTCCCAGACCTAGGTGAAAGCATCAGTCAACTCCAGGACAGTCTGTGGGGCAACGTAGCGATGGTAGATGGAATGAGATATGTCCCAAAATGTGCTTGATCGGATTCAAGTCTGGGGACCCGGGCAGGAGAGTCCATAGCATCAATGCCTGACATACTTTAGCCACGGGGCCCAGTATTGTAATGCATCAGAAGGCACACTTGCATATGGTCTCACAATGGGTCTGAGGATTTCACCTCAGTACCTAATGGCAGTCAGACTACCTCTGGTGAGCACATGGAGGGCTGTGGGACCCTCCAAAGACATATTGAATCTGTCAATTTTGGTGTTCTCTACCAAATGCAAGTTTCCCTACACGGTGTTGGGCTGTACAACTGTACAGTATAACAACAGAACAGTACAACACTGACATACCTCCCAAGTGTCCCTCTTTTGAATGGACAGTCCCTACTTTTGACCCACGACCCTCTGTCCCATTTTGTCCCTTACATGTCCCTCTTTTTGACCTAGAAATAAGATTTGCATTTGTATGTTGCTCTAGAAAGTGTCTATTTTGTTACTGTATAATAGATCCAAACTTGCATATTATTTTATCATGTAGTGCAAGTTGGATCCTAAAAATTGTTACATTCAGATATCATGTGACGTTATGGCCGCTGTCACACATCATTTCACACATGCAGACTCATTGATTTGTAGGTGTTACAGATCCTGTATGTGTGGACGCATCCTTGAATTAAAAAGTATAGAAATGTCTATAAAATTTTTCTAGGTAGAAAGCGAAATAGGGGTGCACAACGGGTGTGGGTTATTGGTGCTTTTCACGGACGGGTTTGTGTCCCCAATAAATAGTAATAGAAAGACTCCGTAGCACTCTTTTCATGCAGCAGTGATCAAAAGTTTATTTACAGCGTGATAGGAACAAAGCCAGGTATATATGCAATAAACGATGCACGTAAATAGTTATATTGGTAGAGGCGACTGAGGACGTTTCGACCCTACTCGGGTCTTTTTCAACGTCGCTGTGGGTAGTACGGGCAGGAGTGCTCCTGGCGTCCTCCTGTGCGTGGCAAGCGCTTGCCACGCACAGGAGGACGCCAGGAGCACTCCTGCCCGTACTACCCACAGCGACGTTGAAAAAGACCCGAGTAGGGTCGAAACGTCCTCAGTCGCCTCTACCAATATAACTATTTACGTGCATCGTTTATTGCATATATACCTGGCTTTGTTCCTATCACGCTGTAAATAAACTTTTGATCACTGCTGCATGAAAAGAGTGCTACGGAGTCTTTCTATTACTATAAAATTTTTCTAGACTGAACAGCAAGTGTCCCTCTTTGGCCGTTCTAAAAGTTGTGAGGTATGCACTGACTTTTGAACGTCGAGCTCCAATATCACCTTCATGGAGTCTGTTTCTGACAATTTGAGCAGACACATGGATATTTGTGGCCTACTGGCAGTGATTTTGCAGGGCTCTGGCATTTCTCCTCCTGTTTCTCCTTGCACAAAGACGGAGGTAGCGGTCCTGCTGCTGGGTTGTTGATCTCATACGGCTCTAGGTGTACTGGCCTGTCTCCTGGTATCTGCTCCATGCTCTAGACACACAGCTAACCTTCTTGCCACAGCTTGGAATGATTTGCCATCTTCGATGAGCTGCACTAACTGAGCAACTTCTGCGGGTTGTAGACACTGCCTCATGCTACCACTGCTAATGTAACTGTGTTTGGATAGGCACGGGACCATTTTAATTCAATGACTTGAATTTAATGAATGTAGCCAGCTAGCGATTGTTATTTTCTCAACGTATACAAGTTTTGGCTAAGACTAAAAAGTGCTGCAAACCAGCACTAGCTGACTATGTTTTGGTCATCCATGCCTCAGAGATATAAAATGATGTAAACCCCAAAAATGCAAACATGCCAGTTAAAGAAAGAGAAAAAAAAAGATGCAAGCCTGATTCGTGCAAAACCTTTAACATTTTGATGTTGTTATACAACTCTAACTACTAAATGGAATTATTATCATTTACACCAGAATTTGGCATAAAATATAACAGTCTATTCCAGCTCAAAAAATACACAGGCAGAAAAATGTACCTCTTAATAAACTACTGGAATTTACATATTTACGTATTTTAATATTAGTCCAATAGTTTAAATAATTATTAAGATCTTTCCTGAAAGCAAAGACAAACTCATGTATCTTCTTGTTGCTTGAAAAAGTGTAAAAAAAAATGTCTGACAGTCTCCTGTTCTTGTGAGTGAGTTTAAAGCTCTGCCGTTTACAGCGCACCCAGCAGAGGGAGGGCATACCCCACGAACAAGGCACACTGCTTCAAGGAAAACCACCAGGAAGTAGGCTCCATCTGTTAATCAGTAAAAGTCAAGCTGCATTCTCAGAACAAAGTATGGAAAGGATAGCTGTGTTACAAGGTATAGTTAGTCAACCTGGCACAGTAAGACACGTACAATCCTTCTGGGTTCTTAAAAAGCATTGATCATGATGTACAGTTCTAGGTATATATACAATATAGCAAAACCGTAGTTGGACAAGTTTTTGCAATAGTTTTGCCAAAAAGAACTGAACAAAAACTACATGTCTATGTCTCTATAGCTGTTTATAGCAACTGCATAAAAAATGTAGCTCATAGGCAGTTCTCCATTTATTTTCTATTAATCAATAGAGAAACTGACACAAAAAAGGCCACATTTAGGCCAAACCGCAGACGGGCAAATACTTGGGGTATTAATAGAACTTAATAAAATAGCTTTTGCTTATGCTAAACCTCTATCTAATGTATTAAAGAAACCATGGTGGCATAAAAAAGAGAAAATTACTTATATCTTCTTAAATAGTGGATTGAGTTTGGACTGCATTCACCCACAGCGATTAGGATGTTCCTTCAGATGTCTTTCTGCTCCAAAAATGCAGAAGCCAAATGTTTGCAATAAGGCCACAGAAGTGCAGTATCTCACTGCATGCTCCTAAGGGACCTGAAAGTTAGTTGACAAATGTTATTATTAAAGAGGTATTCCCTCATACCATTTATGAAAATTCCGCTCGAGGCATACACCAGGGAGAAGGCATAGATTCGCCCCTTCTCCCTGGTGTATGCCTGCCGTATCCCCTGCTCACCCAATGGGCGGGCGGCAAGGTGGAGAGAGACGTGGCCTCCTCCCGCACCTAATTTATCATGATTTATGCCTGGAAGCAGGTGTAGATTTGGTTTGCTGGGCGCAGGTTCGGGCGCCTGGCCGGCCAGATTCACTAAGAGGCACGGGGCCTAATTTAAGACCAAGTACGAGCATGGAGCATTATTAGGGGGTTAGCTACAATATGGGGCACATTTTGGGGCATTACCTACTATAGGGCAGTATTGACAGGGATTGCCTACTATATGGGGCATATGCACCTGTATATGTGCACCAACCACCAAACCACTCACCCAATTTTTGTTTCTATATATATTCTAATAAAAGAAAGACAATACATTTTCAAGCATTTGGTCCTGCACTTTTGTTTGTGGGTTGTTCCCCTTTCTTTTTTGGTTTAGTACTATATGGGGCATGTAAGACAATAAAGGGAACCTGTCGTCTGGGATGATGGCGCCGAGCCTGCCGAACCCCCCCCCCCCCCCCCCGGTGGAGCCCCAGATACTTACCCTTTCCTTCAAGTCTTGCTCCTGGACCTGGTCCCGGGACGGAGATATCACCGTTGGAAGCCGTGCGTGTGTTCGGCAGAGATTAGTCCGATGCTCATAGAGAATGACTGCTCCAGTCATTCTCTATGAGCATCGGACTCATCTCAGGTAATTAGCATACAGCGCACGCTCACCTTCGGACGGCGATAACTCCATCCTGGGACCAGGTCCAGCAGCATGACTTGCAGGAAAGGGTAAGTATCCGGGGCTCCACCAAGTGGTCGGGCAGGCTCAGCGCCATCATCCCGGGTGACAGGGCCTCTTTAACTACTATTTGGGACACTATTATAGGATTACCTGCTGCATGGGAGAAATAATGAGGTAACTACTGTGTGGTGGCACTATTATGGGGTAACTTCTGTATGGGACACTATTAGGGGTTACTGTTGAGGGAATGAATATTTTATGGGCTATAGAAGGGGGCACTATTACCATTTGGGGCACTAAGAGTGGGCAGCTTGTATAGAGGTGGGTAGGAGGTGTAGAAAATATACTTACCATCCCACTGGTGACAATCGCTGTTCCAATTTCCCGCCAACCGCGTTGCCGCCATCTTTGGCTGGCGTACTCACGTCCAGGTGCAGTGAACGGGAGAGGAAAAGGCTGCTGGTGCGCATGCACATCAGTAGCCTTTCCATTGGCTGGATCGCATCACATGGCTTTCAGCAAGCTCAGCCAATCAGGGCTAAGCAAGCTGGAAGCTTGTGCACCATTTTCCTCTCCCATTCACTACTGTAGAAGACAGCGAAGAGGAAGCAGACCAGGACCGTCCCTTGCGGTGACCACATCGACCCAAGATGGCGGCTGGGAGCAGAGGACGGGGTTAACAATGATTTCGTACTTATACTTTATTTAACTTCCGGGGGGGGGGGGGGCGAGTTAATGTGTAATGTGTGTTAAGCATGGAGATGGGTTGTGACCAGAAGAAGTCATTAGCCTGGGCTAAATAGAGAAGACAACAAAAGAGGAAGACTCCAATAAGAAAAGACGTCACTTGTGAGTCACTGAATGTACAATATCTGTGCTGTAATATGCTTAATGTATGGAGATATGGTCTGCATATAGTGTATTGTATACAGTATGATGGAATTGGTCATTAGGTGGTGGTGATATGTGGTCATGGCATGGCGGTATTAATTGCCCCCTGTATAATGTTACTGGTAATATTAGGTACATGCAATTGTACCCTAGTGATTGGCTGGGACTCATGGGCCACTGCTGTGTGCTTGCCCCCCAGGCTAAAACTTTCAAGCCAGCCCCTGACTCCCAGAATGCATTGCTTTCCCTCATCTGTTCATCACAGTCCCCCCACTCTGCTGGTTTCCCAACTAGAGCTGTGCTTCAGTGCCCAGCCCACAGCTGTTTGGACACAGATTGTCTCTTTTAGGGTTTGTGCGCTGCATCTTATCTGGATACATGTAAAAGTATTCTTAGGATAGGTTCACACTTACTGCATATGCTGCAGAATTCATGCTGTCTAAATCAATATAAATAAAAAGCATAAAATCTGCAGCGTATACAGTGGGGGAAGAATAAATAGGTGTGAAATGCATGAAGACATGCCCCTCTTTTGTGAATGAGTCAAATTGGTGAAAATTATATATTTAAATGATGGAAATGAAAAACAGTCATTTTCTAGGATTTCATTAGTGAAAATGTTTTATTTATTTCCCCCAGTATGTGTTAACATACAGCAAGGGGACAGCAGATGATGATCTGGAGGAGCCATGGAGTTGGGGACAAAACCACATTCAAAAGTGAAAGAACTATACGACTTCATGTCAAGTGTAATTCAAGCAAAAACATGCTGAAGCCAGAACAATTTGTGACAACACTGTGGGGGAAATTTATTAAAGCGACTCTGTACCCCCAATCTGATCCCCCCCAAACCGCTTGTACCATCAGATAGCTGCTTTTAATCCAAGATCTGTCCTGTGGTCCGTTTGGCAGGTAATGCAGTTATTGTCCTAAAAAAACAACTTTTAAACTTGCAGCCCTGTGCCCAACAGACGTGGCCTAGGCTGGCAGAACCTCTCTGTTCCTCCTTATCATTAGGAATGCTCCAGGCAGATTGTCTTCTATTCCTCACCTGTGTCAGCCTGGCACATGGGCTGGATAGTTAAGGCACCTGTGCAATGTTCAGCATGTAGAAAATGTTCCAGTGGCATTCCTAATGATGAAGAGGGTGGGGAGGAGGGACTGAGGGGTGGTGCAAAGTTAGGGCACAGATACTCCCGTTTGGCACGGGCTGCAAGTTTAAAAGTTGTTTTTAAGAACAATAACTGCATCACCTGCTGAACGGACCCCAGGACAGATCTTGAATTAAAAGCAGCTATCTGAAGGTACAAGTGATTTGTGGGGTCAGATTGTGGGTACAGAGTTGCTTTAGGGGTTTGCGCCTATTTTAGGTTAATAATTGGATTCACCCAATAAATGGATTTCACCCATGTTTGGTCTAAGTTCTATTTATGAACCAGTATTTGAGGGGTGAATATTTTTTAGATGCAACTTTTTTTTTTAATCTGCTTCTTTTTAGTATTCCCCCAGAAGTCTGCATAATCTGGGATTAGGGTCTTTTTTAAAAAGTCACACAAACAGGTGCAGGCTTTTGCCTGGTCAGCACCTCGTGAATTTGTTTGGGACTTTTGTTTACCTTTTTTGCGACAAGTTTGCGACTATTTTTATGCTTCTTTTTACTTAGATGCATTCACTATGGCAGTGCTACATTTTAATAAATTAGTCACAAGATATTGGAACAAAATATACATCAATCCTCATTAGTCACACATATTAGACTCCTTAGTAAATGTCCCCCTATATGTTATATATCTTTGGGTGAACACTATAAATTAAGCTTTTAAACAGTTTCCACCCATTACATTTTTATTGCATGCCAGTTATACATCACCTCACCAATCTAGAGCATAGGGGTGTTCCATTGATCTGAATAGATACATAAACTATTGACAGTGCATGCTTGGATACTGTTCTATTGAAAACAGGGATCAGTTACCAGTCACACATTTATGGACTGTACTTTGCATGCCATAAAAGTGGTTTTGGCAGAAACCTTTCTGTGTCCTGAAACGTAAGAACCTAATGTTTGTATGTTTCTTCTTGAACTAATGTGTACATTATGCTAAGGAAACTCTGCGAGCTTACAGATCAAAGACAATTGTTCTAACAGGTTATGCATAAAAAGCCTCACCACCATTCAGCAGTTATAGACAATTCTACTTCCGTCTGAGCCACATTGCAGGTGTATGTCACTGTGCTATTAGCTTGTTGTCATAAGCTGAACTTCATTTAGCTGCTAAGCTATCAGGATGTACATTTGCGATATGTCAGTAAGAGTTGCCAATATAAAGCCTGACATGTCCTATTGATTAGCCAGTCTAAGCTTAATGTACCAGACACTTCAAGTCTCACCTAGCAAGCTCACACTTTTGAGGCTGAGAACATCCATTGAAAATAATACTGTTTGCACAGATGCAGATACAGTGGTACCTCAATACTCAAACTGCCACAAAGGAAACTTAGCTTGGGAACTTAACCACCTTTTAAATATCCAGTCTTGCAGTCTCGTGTAATGACGTGCTGAAGCACACCACAGATTGCATACTGTGACAATGACATAGTGCAAGAGCTGTTAAAGGGGTTGTCCAGCGAAAATCTTTTTCTTTCAAGTCAACTGATATCAGAAAGTTATATAGATTTGTAGTTTACTTCTATTAAAAAATCTCAAGTCTTCCCATACTTATTATCTGCTGTATGTCCTACAGGAAATATTGTTTTATTTTCAGTCTGAGGCTGCATTCCCACGTTCCGTGATCCTGACGGATCACGGACGTGGAATGCATGTACCGGAGTCCCCCCCGCGCCCGGACAGCATCTGTAATTAGATGCTGGGAGTGGGGGAGACTGTATTCATAAGCGCCGCGCTGTAGTAACAGCACCGTGCGTCTGATTCATTACAGCGCTTATGAATACAGTCTCCCCCGCTCCCAGCATCTAATTACAGATGCTGTCCGGGCGCGGGGGGACTCCGGTACATGCATTCCACGTCCGTGATCCGTCAGGGTCACAGAACATGGGATGGCAGCCTTACACAGTGCTCTCTGCGGACATCTCTGGCCGAGACAGGAACTCTGTCTCGGTTTTCTATGAATCCCCATAGAAAACCTGGAGAGTTCCTGTCTCGGCCAGAGTTGTCAGCACAGAGCACTGTGTCAGACTTAAAATAAAACATTTCCTGCAGGACATACAGTAGCTAATAAGTATGGGAAGAATTGAGATTCTTTAATAGAAGTAAATTACAAATCTATATAACTTTCTGACACCAGTTATTTTAAAAGAAAAAGATTTTCGCTGGACAACCCCTTTAACATCACTGCGTGGCTGCCTTGCTTTGTATTGCTTTTTGCATGCCATCTGCCTGAGCCTACACTATAAAGAATGCAATGATGTGGTCCTTGTGTGCACAGTTTTTCTTTAACTGTATAGTACTGTACTGTAGTTATTTAAATTGTAGACTATTCACACATTGAAATATATAGGTAAAGTAGTTAGTCATTGGCGGATGCTGGAATCAATGAAACACATTCACATTCTGGAGAAGTAACTGCTCCATTCTCAAGCTGCTTGATACTCAACCAGTGGTTAAGCACTGAGGTACCACCTTATATCCATACTGCTCTTACTTTGCATAATCGTAGTATAGTATATCACATTTTAAAATACTATATTTTCTCTTTAAAAAAAAACAGATTGTACTGAGAATAAGAGCACATTTCTTCTAATAGTGATCTGTACAGGAAGTCTAAGGCTTAGTGGTCATAATGTGAAATAGGTTTTAGGGTAGCTTCACATGTACCGCAGATCAGCAGCAGATTTGCCAGTGAGGATTTAATGCTGTGTTCATTCATTTAGTCAAATCTGCTGCGGATCCGCTGCAATGCGGTACGTGTTAAACTACCCTACGATTTGCAGCGAAATCCATTTTCATTCCGCTGCAGATATGGGACCCGACCCCTTTAACCCCCCCCCCCCATCCGCAGCCCCGGCCCGAAGCATACATTACCTGTTCACACTGCAGCTGTGTGAGGCTCCCCGCTCCCCATCAGCCAATCAGTATACGGCAGCTGATGAGGGGCGAGGGGAGCCGGGAGCTTTACACAGCCGCGGCGCCGAGCAGGTTATGTATGCTTCGGGCCGGGGCTGCGGATGACAGGCGGCCGGGGGGTTAAAGAGGTCCCATATCTGCAGCACAATGAAAACTCTGTTGCGGGTATGGTACCCCATAGAACTTCACTATACCTGGATCAGCAGGGGATTTTGCTGAAAATCTCAGCGTGAAATCCGCTGCGGATCCCTATGTGTGAAACTACCCTTAAAGGGGTACTCTGGAGAAAAAGAATCTTTCACATCTACTGGTGTGAGAAATCTATATAGGTTTGTAATTCACCTCTATTTAAAAATCTCAAGTCGTCAAGTACTTATCAGTGCTGGGCATTTGGGGCTTCTAGGTGTTGATCTTAAATTGGTAACTTTTCCTAAACTGATCACCAGGGCTGCACTTGATCTCTGCTGCACTGCAGGGAAACAGTCGAGGACAGGCATTCACCATCTGTGTTGTCCGTGTTCCACTGTGACAGAACATGGAAGAAGTAAATGCAGCCTTAGGGAGAGGGACTGATGGTAATGCTAACGACCAAAAAAAAAAGCCACCTAACAATCACTACGGCATCGTTAACATGTCAAAAGTCCAAACAAATTAACATTAGCTTCTTAAAGGGAATGGCCTAGTTAAATTTAGGGGGGAGATATATCAAAGGGTATAATAAAATATACACTGGTGAAAGCTGCCCACAGCAACCAATCACAGCTCCGCTTTCATTTGGCTGTTGTTTTGATTAGCAAACAAAGGCCGCTGTTTAACATACTTTGGCAGCTGTTTTTGCAATTTAAAGTGATACTGTCACCCCCTTTTTGCATTATGACTTCTCTACACAGGTGTAAAGGGTAAATTTTGCAGTTTTAATACCTTATGTTATATCATACATCATGGTGCTTGTTCCAGTAAAAAGTTTTATCAGCTGTGGAATGTGCTACCTGGGTGGGGCTTCATGGCCAGGATTAGTTGAGAAAGGCAAGAGAGACGAAACGCGTCTTGTCTGGTATGTAGAACCTACCGTGTATATATACATAGATAAATTTGGGTGCAGAGAAGATAGGGTGAGTGCCCTCCGTGGCATCATCAGAACATAGGCCCCACCCCTTCAGCGGCCATTGGTATGGGCTGACCTAGAGGGGATGGGGCCTAGACCTTTAGGCTGGCCTGTACAAATGGTCATCAAGGGGGCGTAGCCTATGTACTGATGATGTCACAGAAGAGACCTATGGTAGCAATGTGTCAAACGGACGGGGCTTAGATTGTGTATACATTAGGCTGGCACAACCTCTCTGTCCCTCCTCCCCACCCTTCTCATCATTAGGAATGCTCCAGGCAGATTGTCTACTATTCATCACCTGTGTCAGCACGGCACATGGGCTGGATCGTTAAGGCACCTGTGCAATGTTTAGACAGGAGAAAATGCATCACCTGCCAAACGGACCACAGGAAAGATCTTGGATTAAAAGCAGCTATCTGCTTTAAAGCAGAGTCACTTTCAAGTTCCAATAATAATACTCCTTACATTAATAACTAAGCATATATTAATTTGACTGCCAGTGTGAACAACAGCCGATATTTTATGCATTGTGTGAACTAATGACTATTTTTTCCATAGACTTCAATGAAAATCACTGAAAAAAAAAACAGCTGTTATTTTGCGTATCAAGACAGTGTGAGAACATGGCCTTAAAGGGGTACTCCAGTGAAAAGCTTTTTTCCAGCAATTGAAACAGATTACAAAGTTATATAATCTATTATGTAATCTGCCCCTCTTCCCTATCTTCCCCCCCCCCCCTCAATCCCCCACCAGGAAGTGAAGGAAACTCAGGTTTGCTCCTCGTTTCCCGCTCGTTTGTTCCTTGTTCCCTGCTCGCTGCCGCCACTATTACGCACATCAGCAGCAAGCGGGTAAGTGCAGGGGAGGCTGCGGAGGTGCTGCCCGGGTGATCGCTAGATTGTCTGAGCAGCTCATAAAGGATAGCAGAGGTCTGCTGCTGCTGCTCTTATTCCACGGAGCGACGGCAGCAGATCGTTGCCATCACAGCCGTATGTCTTTCAACATGTTGAAAGACAAACAACAGCAACGATCAGCTGACATCTTTCATGTCGGCTAATCGTTGCCTTCTATTACACGGGACGATTATCGACCGATAATCTTTCCGTGTAATAGGGCCTTTAAAATGACTTGATTATGAGCTCATACTTTGAATTGAAAGTTATTAACCGATTATCTGATCTGCTTTCTTATCTTTTCTAGAGTGTCAGGTCTGAAAATTCTACACAAAAGGAGATCGCATGAAAAGATCCAATTTCACCAGTGTTTGTTTTTTTCAGTTTTTGTCATAACCAGGTCTTTTTGTGTTTTCTGTATTTTTTGTATGTACACAGTTTGCAATGTTTGGATATTATATGCAGAACAGAGGAAACATAAGCTAAGCCGCAACAAATTTTATAGCTGTGTCCCTGAATATTACAGCACATTTTCCCTTTAGCCACAGTTACAAAAACAACAGACACCTGCAAAGATTAACTGCTCTGTACTATGCATCATTTACCAACCATAAGAACAAAACAATCTTTCTGCTGCAAAAAAAAAAGCCAGATAAACAGAATGTACTAAATCTTCAATTTAGTTATGATGTGGAGGAGAATGAACTATACTGTTTTGTCTTTCACTGGATATCACCACAACAACCTTTCGGTGATACATTTTAATACCTCAGATCCTTAGATGTTTACTAAACAAACAAACAGCCGTTTTATACGTATATGGATATGTATCACCAGAAAATGACATTTTATTTTGGAATTTTTTGTAACATTTTTTCAATTCTTTTTTATTTCACTTTCTGTATTTAAAAGTAAGCCTTGAATCTTGTATTCTTCATTTAGACCAGTAGATGTAAAATTCAGCTGAAACTCCCAGTTCTGTATAGATAATTTACCATCAGTGCTTTTCTTATTAACATAGACAGGAGTACATACATGAGTATGTACAGAGGTACACACAGTAGCTGCTGCTCGTAACAGTGCCCCCCTCTCCTGTATAATGACCTCTATAAAGGGCACAGAGCATGCTGAGAAGCGTTTCTTATTCATCTAAATGGGACAGATCCTGTCTATTGTGCCCTATGGCCCCCGGGGCTTGCTGTAAATCATATCTCTAAATGCTGTAAAATAGATCAAGCGACAAAATATTGTAGAAAAAAATTAAACAGGAAAGATGACAATAATAAAATAGAAACAGGTTACAAAAAAAGAACATATTTCAGTACCTGATCAATATATCAAATCTCTGCGATACTTTACCTTTAGGTAGTAAAGGCCAAATAACCTGCAGTGTAAACAAGCACTTATCTGCTAGATTGGTGCTCATGTACAGAGCTTTGATGATTGTGCAGCCCCTTACTTTAATTGTCCGTCAGCTTCATGGTTCCTATTACACCGGGAGATGTGCGGGCAACAGTGAATTTTTTTTTTGTTGACAGTTTTAAAGTGAGCGATCAGCTGATAAGCGAGCATTTGCTCGCTCCTTGGCCAATTGTTGGCTCTATTACTTGAGGTGATATCTGCCTTATTTCACAGATAAAAGGGTCTTGAGCCACAATAGAGTTGTCCAGTCTTTTTAAGTGGGCACCTAATTCACAAATAAAATATCACAAGAATCAGAAAGTGGCGAGCAGGAGGGACTTAGGCAATGGTAAACGTAAGTGGGGGGTCTCATCTAGCATCACTGTAAACCTTAAAGTGAACACAGTAGTTACACAAATGACAAAATGACACAGTCTTCTCCGTAGTTGTTCCCTTTCTTCTCTATCTGGCCTGACCTCCATAACGTCTATACATACATTTTTGTATTTTTTTTTATATACTAAAGCAATTGATGACATTGTTGCTGTATCACATTAAGTGCAATAATAAGAGACTGTAGCCTGAATAAACACAATGCATAATGTGCAATATGGGAATACAGCATAATGGATGATACAGGAAACTTATGCTGTGTTTACACGTAACGATAATTCGCCCGATCTTACGATTAATGATTTCGAAGTAACGTTTTTTTTTTTATAACCATCAGCATTTAGGCAGAACAATATATTGTACGGAAAAATTGTTTTGCGATCGCTTAAGCCTATCTCGCACATAAGTAAAATCAGTGAACGACTGTTTACACGGAACGATCTGTGATTTTTTTTGCGAACGACAATTTAAGAACATGTTCAAAGATCAAAATTAATGATTTCTCGCTCGTCGCTTGATCGTTTGCTGCGTTTACACGTACAATTATCGTTCGAATTCGCAAGAGAAGAAAGAAATGGTACAAAAAAACGCATTTGACCTAAAAAAACGCATTGGAGTCTGAATAATACCTAAAGGACTTTATTTCTTCTAACACATGTAGAAACGTTGTGTGTACTGGTGGCATATACTTTGTGCAACGGTGATGGCTGCAAAGTAATTTGTTTGTACAATTTTTAACATGAATAATAAAAGGTAATTTTTTTGGACTATTTAAACTATCAGTGATTATATGAAGTAAATATAGTCTGCAACAGTGTAGGAATATCTATATCTATCTATCTATCTATCTATCTATCTATCTATCTATCTATCTATCTATCTATATATCTATATATCTATATATCTTAAACATTTACTAGCTAGTTTTACTACCTGGCTGCTCATTCATTTGAATGATTTTTACAAACCCTTCCATACAGGTGCATGCTAGATTTTGGTTGAGCGTGCATGTGTTCTGAATGGGAAAAGGAATTCAGCTACTTTTATATTCCTCTGGAAGAGGCATATATCCCCTAAAAACAAAAGGATCAGGCACTTTTAAATTTAACTGCTATATCCTCAGCTCCTTATTTTTCATGGCGAAAGAAACAGAAGTTCCTCAAAACATCAGACGATCCCACCAAAATTTGTTAGTTTTGCCACCAATAAAACAATAACCGAGACCAAATCTATTTATCAATTTTCCTATAACACAGCCCCATTAGAGATGTATTTAAATGCTCTACCACTAAACTTAAATGTCAATTATAAATGCAAACTATTGATTTCCTCTTTGGGATATGACTCTTGGGAACATGAGTTAAGCTGATATTATTCAATATTTGGCTGTGCCATGGCAATGGCTAAACTGTTCAGCATTAGTTTTCTATCCGTTTGGACCTTCATAAACATGTATGATTTTGCTTCTGACCTTATTGTGAATCACTTCTACAAAAACAACAAATTACCATAACAATAGGACTTTGTGGTATTGGAAATGGCCTGTCAGTTTTCACATTCACAATTTCACACCTTATAGTCATCAATGTGTGTATTGAATTTCTCATTGGGAACTGGAGCACCTGAAATTCAGACAAGTGTATAAATTCCTGACTATTTAGAAGCATAAAATCACTGTATATATTGGGCATTTACCCTATACATGTTTAGTCTTACAGAAAGGCAATCTACAATTTAACAGTTTTCACATCAGAAACCCCCTTGCTTAGCTTTTCAACAGGAGACTGTGGATGGTCACTGTTAGGGGGAACTAGTATTACCTGAGTCCACCACATTGGAAGCAGCCTTATTTAGTAGCATTTTGCTCTAGTTCATAGTGGAGCATCCTGCAGGCATAACTCGCTATGTATGCCATGTATGTTCCTTAAAAGGACACATGGTCAGGTGTTGTCCAGCTGGGCTGCAAATGTGCATGGTGCCCAAAAGCGTTTCAAGCTAAATCTGTACTATATATACAAGAAAATACTCCTACCCTTCTGAACCCTGCTGTTTGCTCAGACAAAGGTTTATGACAACATGTAGGGTACTACCGTACTCAGGAGACTTTTTGTAACAAACTTTGGGGTGCTTTTGCGCCTATTAGAGAAGAGTCCAGATTCTATGCGAATTGTGCTGTTAACTCGCTTTTTTGCAAAGCAAATTTAGCACGATTTGTTCTAAAATTCACTAAACATGACGGCCACACACTACAGTACTGTCACTTGGTGAAAGCAATTATCCATAATCCCTTGCGGCCGTCCAATCATCTGCAAGCCTGCAGCACCTCCCCCTCACCCTGTAAATAGCGTAAGACACTTCCTGGGGGTGGAAGCTCAGCTGTGTGTGCAGAGGAAAGAAGGATCACAGCAGGCATTTAGGGCAAGGCAGGGAGAGAAATTGAGAGAGATAGAGAGAGGAGAGGATAGGAGAGTCAGTGGTATAGCAGAGCCATTGGTAAACCCATTGGTATCCTAGTGTGTGGGTGCTGTAAAGACAGTGTCCATTTCAACCAGTCTGCAGGTGTTGTGGGTGAAGTTAACCCATTGGTATCCTAGAGTGGGTACTGTAAAGCCAGTGTCCAATTTAACCAGTCTGTGGGTGTTGTGGGTAAAGTTAACCCATTGGTATCCCAATGCATGGTTGCTGAAAAGCCAGTGTCCTATTTAATCAGTCTGCGTGTGCTGTGGGTAAAGTTAACACATTGATATCCTTGTGTGTGGGGGTTCTAAAACCATTGTCCATTTCAAACAGTCTTTGAGTGCTGTGGGTGAAGTTAACCCATTGGTATCCTAGTGTGTGGGTGCTATAAAGTCAGTGTCCATTTCAACCAGTCTGTGGGTGAAGTGAACCCAGTGTTCCTGCATCAAATCCCTTCCAACTCCTGTATAATAAAGTTTTCAACCCCTTCCATTAGCAGTAATCCCCCTCCCAAATTAGGTTACATCTGTAGCCTGTCCTATCTAGTGAGGCACCAGTAGTGGCTCTATCCTGCATCTTAAAAAAATTTCTAGAAGTACCAAAAACCCCAATATGTCCAAGTGTGCTAAAAAAGATAAAGATTTCTTAACAAAAGAAAAACAGCATAATGCATGTCATTCATAGCGGTCTCTTGGCCAAACTGCTTCATGTGAGTTCCATGCCATGACAGGAAGAATATGAAATTAAGTGCGTCCATCTATTTAAACGCAAAGAAGTGGTTGTCCAGGCAAAATATTGGAGTCAAGAAGTCGGCTCATCACAAAGTCTATCAGCTCTGGCGTGACAAACACAGCAGTGGATCATATAGTTCATAATAGTGACATCACAGGCATCTATGCATGCAACTTGCAACATGCATTACGCAGGTCTGGGATAGTTGCTAGAAAAAAGGTGAAAAAGCCTCAGTTGCAAAAAAAGTGGACAGTTGAAATATGGATGGTAGAAGATTGGAAATGGGTGATTTGGACTAATGAGATTAAGTCAATAGACTTGGCTCTGATGGGTGCAAATAGATCCAAAAGAATCAAGGGAAAAGGGGCTAACAGATCGAGAATTTTAAGGAAATGTCAAGTTTGGTGGAAATAGCTGATGTTGCAGCATCTCCAGAGGTGTTTGCGTGACTACAATTTGACAACATTGGCTTGATGGTCTTCTTCTCCTAAGGCTAGGTTCACACTGCATTTTTGCAACCTGTATAACGTATACATTTTATGGAAAAAACGGATGCAAAAAACGGATGCAATTGTATGTCATCTTTTTGGATCCTTTTTCCATTGACTTCCATTATTAAAAAAAAAAAAAAAAAAAACGGATCGAAACGGATGCATTGTATGCATATTATGTATGGATACTGTAATTTTTATCTTTCTTTGTTGCGACTTGTTGCATACTTAGAAAGATATATTTGTATTCCTTGGTTGTAAAATTTGCTTGTACAGTACACTGCAATACAAATGTACTGTCATTTTTTTAATTTGACCAGGGGTGTGATCTGGGATAACAGCTGATACCCACCATGTATGTAGCAGGCCTAGCTCTTGAGCTTACTCCATGCTACCTTAAAGTGACACTGTCACCTCCTTTTTGCATTCTGACATCTCTACACAGGCGTAAAGGGTAAATTTAGCGGTTTTCATACCTTATTTCATATCATCACGTCATGGTGCTTGTTCAAGTAAAAAGTCATCTTTTATCAAGATTTTATCAATCTTTTATGTAGATTGTGTTAAGTGGGTGTGGCCTCGCGGCATTAGCGTCACTTAGCCCCGCCCACAATGCCACAGTTGGCCCCGCCCCCTCAGCCATTGGAACAGGCTGGCCGAAAAGTCTAGACCCCACCCCCTTTATGTCGGCCAACCAATGGGCGTCAAGGGGGCCGTTGTGGGCGGGGCTAAGTGGCGCTAATGCCGCGAGGCCACGCCCACTTAATACAATCTGCAGTTGATAATCTGCAGTGATAATCTGCAGTGGACACTTTTTACTTGAACAAGCACTATGACGTATGATATGAAATAAAGTATGAAAAACGCTAAATTTACCCTTTACACCTGTGTAGAGATGTCAGAATGCACAAAGGAGGTGACAGTGTCACTTTAATGCCATTAATAATATAATCATAACACTGTCCAGCATTTTTTTGTTGTAGGTTGTGGATATTGTTCTGATGCGTATGGATATTGATTATTGGTGGTCCTATTTAGGTTAATCAATTTTGTGTTTTCCTCTAGTTTGCTACAGATATCAGGACTGTGAGATGGATTTCAGGACTCGGGATCAGTCCTGGACAGCACGTATTAATAATGCTTTTGGGAGTGAAAACTTACAGACACCGGATACGGTACAAAAGAACGCTGTTAAAAGTAATTTAAAAGGTTTACTTCATAAGCGAATGAAGACATGGTGGAACAAAACATCATTAGAAAGTTATATTCAGAAGGGCCTCATCCCACGTGGTCTAAGGATTCAGGTGTTTCCATCTTTTGTGATAGAAGATGAGGAATTTAAGCAGAAATGGGAAGAAGCATGCACAACTTGCTCAAAACAATTTCTCTCTTTAATTGTGGGCCTTAATGCTAAATCTTTGGAGAATATGGAAAAAGAGATTGAACAAGTCCAGGGAGAGTTTTATAAAGACATGACTCCAACTGAGCTAGAGTCACTCAAGACTGAGATGGAACATTGGTTTGACGAATGGGAAAAATCAATTCAAACTACAAAAGTCAAGAAATTCCAACGAGATTTGACTGATTTCAACAATAAAAAGGTGTACCGTTGGAGACAACCACGTTCAAATCTAACTCGTACAGCCTCAGTTACATCTTTAACATTAGTCGGGGCGGAGTCCAGTGTGTCATCAGTGAGTACTCAGAGTCAGAGACGTGATTATCATAGAGTTGAAAACATTAGACGACAGGAGTATTCAAGAAAATCGCTTAGACGATATGAAGATCATGAACACCGTGGTGGTACATCCAAGGTAATTAACCTTTCTTCTATTTCTCTTACATCTGACCAAATACGTGTATTAGAGTTGGGTCTTTCTTTTTCCCCAGCGGCCAAATTCAACCACTTCTCGGCATTAAAGGACTTACAGCTATTTGGAAGAAAATTATTTTTTAAACGTCTTTTTGAAAATAAAAAACAAGGCTTAATGCCTACAAGAGAAGAACAACAAGCGGTACAAGACCTGATGGAATTACTTGTGGAAAACGAGACAGATATGAATGCAACTGAGCCTATGGGTAAGTTTCCCCAACATTTGCTTCCGAGATCCACCAGGTTTCCAGTACTAGCTACTTGTCCCGCTATTGATATGTTCATTAAGATGGTCCCCCGGGAATTTGAATGTATCCCCGAGAGTATTAGAAATGACAACCTGACGGCCAATGAAATAATAGCTTTATTGGAACTTTCCCGATTGGAAGGGGTCATCATAAAACCGTCAGATAAAGGTGGGAATGTTGTTGTCTGGCCCACGGATCTATATGAGAGGGAGATGTATAGACAACAGAGATACATCTTGCTATAAAAAACTTACTTTTAATCCTCTCTCTAAATTTAGGGAGGAGTTGTGCCAACTTACATCACAAGCAGTTGAAAAGAATATATTGAGCAAGAAGGAAGCCATGGCATTGAACATTGAGGAACCATCTATTGCCACCATATATTTGCTTCCCAAAGTACATAAAGACCAACGAAATCCTCCAGGCAGACCCATTGTATCGGGCAACAACAATTTATGTGAACCTCTTGCCAAATACATCGACCACATTTTATGTCCCCTAGTGGAGGATTTGCCTTCTTATATCAAAGACACGGGAGATCTACTCTTGAAATTTGATGGAGTACAACTGGAGTCCGATATGTACATTGTTACATGCGATGTCGAATCATTGTATACATCTATAAGACATCAGGATGGTCTAAGAGCAGTGGAATTTTTCCTTGGATCAAGTACAATATCTTCGGATCTATGCGACTTTACGGTGAGAGCTCTTCATAACTTCTTTCTATTCAAGGGTTTCCTCTTCCTGCAGCTCCAGGGGACGGCCATGGGGCGGCATGCACCCCCTCTTACGCCAACCTATTTCTGGGGCTCTGGGAGAGGGAAATATTTCAATCAGATCCAGTGATGGGAATAGAAAATGTGCAGATGTGGGGTCGATATATCGATGATATTGTGATGGTGTGGCAAGGCTCAATAGCTGACCTGGAATCATTTATGTCACGTCTGAACCACAACCCATACAATATCAAATTGACCCACAAGATAAGTCGAGAAGTGATTGACTTCCCTGATGTTTCCTTACAGGTGGATATGGCCGGTTTTGTGCAAACAGATCTGTATAGAAAGAGGACATCGGCAAATACTGTACTACACGCGCAATCATCTCATCCAGGGCACCTGGTAAGAAATATTCCAGTTGGTCAGTTTTTGAGAGCAAGGCGGATATGTTCTAATGATGCCACCTTTGAACGACAGGCAATGTATTTGACTCAACGATTTCGTGAGAGGGGATATAGTAATCGTTGTATTAAGAAAGCTTACAATCGAGCCAAAAATGCCGACCGTCGGGAGTTATTAAGACCTAAGAGTAAACCCGGATCTTCTGACCAGAAGGTAAGGTTTATATCTGAATTCAGTTCACATAGTCGGGAGATGGTTGACGCCTTGGAGAAACATTGGCCTATTCTGATGACGGATCCAATATTAAAGAATATTCTTGATCCCACAGTGTCAATAACATACAGGAGATCACGTAATCTTCGGGACCATCTAGTCCGTAATCACTATAATCCAAGAAGAGAGGTCGGGATCTTTGGCTCGAAGGGTCCTAGATGGGGGTCCGGTCCTTGCAAGGGATGCATTGCCTGCCCGAATATGGAAAGGACCACAGTCTTCTACACATCTGATGGAACTAAGGAACTAAAAATTTGCCACCCCATATCTTGTGAAAAGAAAGCTGTGGTATACTTTGCTACATGTCCGTGTAATTTGATCTATATTGGAATGACTTCGTGACAACTGAGGAGAAGAGTGCGAGAGCATGTGTTAGATATTAGAGCGGCAAAAGAAACAACATTGTTGGATGAACTCAAGACCATTCCCCGCCATTTTAAGTCTGTCCACCATTGCGATGACTCCCTTCTCAAAATTCGGGGGATTGATGTTGTATACCGTAGTGAAAGAGGGGGTGATATTAAAAAAACAACTTGCACAAATAGAGACTATGTGGATTTACCAACTGAACACCTTGGCACCGTTTGGCCTGAATGAATATAACCGTTTTGCACCATTCCTATGAACAAAATTATACATGGATGTTCTTAGAGTACTCCGGTTTAGAGAAACACACGCTTTTTCAGGTTAGTCTTGTTTTTATGTTTTATATGGATTTTAAATGTTTTTAATTTGTGTCTGCATGGTTTGAACTGAATAGCTGTGCGCTGGTCTATTGCGCTTTCTCTTTGTTGCAGGTACTTTCTTTCTATCTCTCATCCCCCCCTTTTTTTGGTTTTTTGTCTTTCTTTTTTAGGTGTAACTTTAGGAAGAAATTACATAATTGGATCCCTTGGTCCATCTATATTTATCTACAGATTGTGGACTCCCATAATACATTGTTCCTGTGGTCCGTGGATGTTGCTCTGCTCTATATGCACTTTCTTACATTAATGTGTTTCCACATTGATGGTTTATTCTTTAACCCACATTATTAGGTATTATATGTGATGGTATCCTATTATGGTGCTATATGATGCGGTTCCATATGGGTGCCGTGCAACTATGGGTATGTTATTGGTTTGGTTTTCTTTGCATGTGTGAGCTTATGATGAATTATTATTTACTATTTATTCTCTAGTGCACTTTATATTTATGTACAGTGGACCCATTGATTGTGGTTAGTCCATTATAATCATGTTTATTATTTATGCATTATATAGGTTTACTATTATCATTTTTTCATTACTCATCATTCACATGTTACTATAATCACTGTTTTGTTTTTTTATATATAAAAATATATATGTTTTTTATAAATTAGATATAGATTGGCCTTTTAGGAAGGATTTTACATTTATTTACATATTCAGCCTTATGTCTTTTTTTGGGGAGGGTATTTATTTATCTTTCTTTACTCATAATCCTAAATATATATTTACACTTGTCACTTCATATAGATTATTCTAATGTATGTTTAGACACTTTATTCAGATTCGACAGTGGGTAAGCTACATGGTGGGTATGTCTGGTTATTATTTTTTTACTTTTTTTCACTTTTTCTGGATTTTTCTTGGTTGTTTTTCATTGTGTGGCACTTTGCACTTTCACACTTATTCATTATCACTGATTCATCTATACACTTATTAGTTGTTTATCACTTTCTCTCTTCTTTTATTGTGCCTGGCTGTATATGTGATCTATGTTTAAGTCTTGTTTTTGTGTTACTGCGCATGCGCTGCGTCCGTATCCACAGGACATGTGATGCGGTCCCGGTAATGTGACCGGGATCGCATTCACGTTGCCATGACACTGAATCACATGATTCAGTATTACCAGGTGACGCGGACTTTCCCGTCACTTCCTGTATGACGTATGGCTGCCATGTGACCGGCGGGCGATCATGTGACCGCGGGCATTTCCGGTTTCTACGGCGGTATTCAGGGAGTTAGTGCAAACTATATGGTGAGTGTGATACACCTGGGAGGGGGTGGGAGATCCTGCACGGGGAAGCGCATATGATCGGATGTAAGATGATTAGAATAATGTGGGCCAGCTGTATAGCTGTGATGTCATTGGTATCTGGACATATAAGTAAGACAAGTGACCTGACTACCACTATCCTTGATAAAGCTTGTACGGCGAAACGCAGCGTTGGGTGAGTGGTATTACCGGGCAGGGTATCTCTATACCCAGAGGTTTGAGTATATATATTTTTGTGTTTTCTTATTTATTATGTGGTACTGCACTTAGTTGCACTTTAGTCTGCATTTGCAGCATTATATACACTAGTTTACTTTTCTGCAGTATATTGGTTACCATATGCACTCTTTTTTTTTCCTCTGTGGGTTAACTGATATACCATCCTTTACTGAGTATATAGAGCACACAACATTTATTTATTTTTCCTGCCTTGTATACCATCTGATGTATGTGCTGTATGATTTTCTGCTCCCCTTTTTAATGTCTTTTAAATTTGTTTTTTGAATTTGTAATAATAAAGGATTCTTTTGATAAATTTAAAAAACACTGTCCAGCATTTTTTTGTTGTAGGTTGTGGATATTGTTCTGATGCGTATGGATATTGATTATTGGTGGTCCTATTTAGGTTAATCAATATAATCATATTAGCTTACTTGTAAATACAATTTCATTTAATGTATATGCATTAATATGATTTTGTGGCTTAGGTGCATTACTTTACATTTATCAGCATTAAAATTCATCTACCGTGTTCTTGCCCATGTTGTCACCGTGCTTACATCTCTCTGAAATACTTTATAGTCAAGTTTTCAGTATCCTGCAAAGTTTTGTGTCATCAGCAAAAACCTTATTAACTCTATTTTCAATCCCATCTATAAGGTCAATAAAAAAATGTTGTTGATCAACAATTTCGTGATTGTCCGAATGTTCGGTGTCTTATGGTGCGTTTACACAGACAGATTTATGAAGCCAAAGCCAGGAACAGACTATAACCAGTGAACAGCTCATAAAGGAATGACTGATATTTCTCCTCTTTTGCAATCCATTCCTGGCTTTGGCTTAAAAAATATGTCAGGTAAATTTCTCTGTGTAAACGCACCCTAAAGGTCCATTTACACAGAAAAATTATCTGACAGATTATCTGCCAAAGATTTGAAGCCAAAACCAGGAATGGATTTGAAAAGAGGAGAAATCTCAATCTTTCCTTTATGACTTGATCTCTGTTTAGAGTCCGTTTCTGGCTTTGGCTATAAATCTTTGGCAGATAATCTGTCAGATAATCTTTCAGTGTAAATGGACCCTAAGGCTGGGTTCACACGCTGTAACTGTGCGGCTGTATTTTTTATGCGGCTGTAAATGTGCGGGTGAAACTCCGGCCGTGGGAAAAAATAGACATGCGGCTCAAAACATACGGTCATTTACTTGGAAATCTGGTTCAACTAAAAATAACAAATAAAATGTTAAGAAAGTGATGGAAACACCTCTGGATGCATCTGGGAAAGCAGGGAACACAGTTTACATGAATTGCTATTACCGGGGTTTGCGATCCTCTGCAGTAATGCCGATGTCTCTCATGGTTAATATATTGAATTAATAAAACACATTTTCTGTCTAATAAAGTCCCTTTTATTGTTCAATAATTAAATGTAAACGATTCCATCATTTTGCAATTAAATATACTGTTAAAATAAATATATATATAAATAAATGTATATTTATATATATATTTATTTTTTGACAGTATATTGAATTGCACAATGATGGATTTGTTAGAATTAAATTATTGAACAAAGAAACTGTATTTATTTCAACGAAAATGTGTTTTATTAATTAAATATTAATTAGTACAGGAAGCTCTATAAGCCGTTAATTCATATGCCGGCAATAGAGCATTCTGTACTAATCATCACTTTACTTTAATGAAAACATCAAATGTTTCTTCTAATTCTGTTATCACAATAGCATTATTAGAAGAAACATTTAGAATTATATGTGCGCTCAGCTGATTGGCTGTTCGCACATATAATGAGCCGGTCCGCAGCACAGTGACTTCATTGTGCTGCGGACCAGCGAAGAGACAACATCGGGACATCGGATGGTGAGTATAGAGCTCTCCCCACCCCCTCCCCAGCACTGCACCCCTCCCAGCAAGGAAGGGGGGGGTCACTTAACCCCTTCCTTGCTGGGATGGGTGCAGTCTGACATCAGTCTGGCCCCCAAGGGGTTAAGGGGGATGCAATACATCCTCCCTTAACCCCTTGGGGGCCAGACTGTAAGCAGCGATCTGTAAAGATGCTGCATACTGTAAGGTGCACAACACCGCTCACAATGATGGGTGTTGTGCTCCTGTTTGTGTGTTTTTTGTGTGTTTCTCCCTTTTTGTTTTTCAGATATCGGTATCCTGGGGATTACGTCGGATTCCATGGACTACGTCGATGACCAGCGGTTGTTCTTTGAATTTTTTTTAATAAAATGGTCAATGAGGGGTGTGGGGGTGTTTTTATTTGAATAAAAAATATTTTAAACTTGTGTCTTGTCTTTATTTCTTTACTTTATAGACTTAGTAGTGGAAGCCGTCTAATAGACGGAATCCATTACTAAGTTGGGGCCTAGTGTTAGCCGGTATAAAATGGCTAACACTAACCCCCTATTATTACCCCAGTACCCAATGCCACCAGGGGTACTGGGAAGAGCCGGGTGCCAGTGGTCCCGGAGCGTCAATATTGGCGCTCCTGGACCGGGCGGCAGCAGGCTGGTAAGATTTAGGCTGGGGAGGGCCTAAACCAATGGCTCTTCCCACCCTGGTGTTACCAGGCTGCTGTCGTTTGGTTTTTAACCTGGCTGGTTATAAAAATAGGGGGGACCCTATGCGGTTTTTTTTTTTAATTATTTATTTATTTTAAAAAAAAACCGCATAGGGTTCCCCCCTATTTTTATAACCAGCCGGGTTAAAAACCAAACGACAGCAGCCTGGTAACACCAGGGTGGGAAGAGCCATTGGTTTAGGCCCTCCCCAGCCTAAATCTTACCAGCCTGCTGCCGCCCGGTCCAGGAGCGCCAATTTTGACGCTCCGGGACCACTGGCACCCGGCTCTTCCCAGTACCCCTGGTGGCATTGGGTACTGGGGTAATAATAGGGGGTTAGTGTTAGCTATTTTATACCGGCTAACACTAGGCCCCAACTTAGTAATGGATTCCGTCTATTAGACGGCTTCCACTACTAAGTCTATAAAGTAAAGAAATAAAGACAAGACACAAGTTAAAAATATTTTTTTATTCAAATAAAAACACCCCCACACCCCTCATTGACCATTTTATTAAAAAAATTCAAAGAACAACCGCTGGTCATCGACGTAGTCCATGGAATCCGACGTAATCCCCAGGATACCGATATCTGAAAAACAAAAAGGGAGAAACACACAAAAAACACACAAACAGGAGCACAACACCCATCATTGTGAGCGGTGTTGTGCTCCTTACAGTATGCAGCATCTTTACAGATCGCTGCTTACAGTCTGACCCCCAAGGGGTTAAGGGAGGATGTATTGCATCCCCCTTAACCCCCTGGGGGCCAGACTGATGTCAGACTGCACCCATCCCAGCAAGGAAGGGGTTAACTGACCCCCCCTTCCTTGCTGGGAGGGGTGCAGTGCCGGGGAGGGGGTGGGGAGAGCTCTATACTCACCCCGATGTGTCCTCTTCGCTGGTCCGCAGCACAATGAACTGACTGTACCGCGGACCGGCTCTTTATATGTGCGCTCAGCCGATTAGCCAATCAGCTGAGCGCACATATAATTCTAAATGTTTCTTCTAATAATGCTATTGTCATAACATAATTAGAAGAAACATTTGATGTTTTAATTAAAGTAAAGTGATGATTAGTACAGAATGCTCTATTGCCGGGAATATGAATTAACGGCTTATAGAGCTTCCTGTACTAATTAATATTTAATGAATAAAACACATTTTCGTGGAAATAAATTCTGTTTCGTTGGTCAATAATTTAATTCTAACGAATCCATCATTGTGCAATTCAATATACTGTCAAAAAATAAATATATAGATAAATATACATTTATTTATATATCTATTTTTTTTAACAGTATATTTAATTGCAAAATGATGGATTCGTTAGAAATAAATTATTGACCAACGAAAGTGTCTTGATTACAAAGAAAATGTGTTTTAGTAATTTAATATATTAACTATTAGAGGCATCGGCATTCGGCATCATTGCCGGCTATTTTTGAAGTACTCCGTACGGACCGCCTGTCAATCCTCGGCCGCATGTTCAGCCGCAAACAATGGTCTTGTTCATTTTTTACGGGTCCGTTTACGATCGGGCCGTAGATTCAGACATAGTGTGCACTGTGCAGCCGCATATCCTATACTTCCAAGCATACACACGAACCACCAAAAATACCGCCGCACAATTACAGCCGCAAGTACAGCCGCACTGTTACAACGTGTGAACCGAGCCTAAAGGTGCGTTTACACATAACGATTACCATGCGAATTTGCGCGATAACGATCGAATTCGAACGATAATTGTACGTGTAAACGCAGCAAACGATCAAACGACGAACGAGAAATCGTTCATTTTGATCTTTCAACATGTTCTTAAATCGTTGTTCGCAAAAATTTCGCAGATCGTTCCGTGTAAACGGCCGTCGTGAAAGTCCGCCTGCCCGCAGCCCGGCCCCCCGCTCATCTGCAGCCCGGCCACGCATCCTACAGCCCCCTGCGCCGGCTCGATCACCACCCCCGCCGCCGCTCCGATAGCCCCGGCCGCCGCCGCTCCGATAGCATTGATTGGCTAAAGAGGAGCTGTTTGAAATTCCCGGCTCCCCTCTTCAGCCAATTAATGCACTGAACAGGGCAGCCGGGAATTTCGAACACCCGCTACGCCGAGCAGGTAAGGTATGCTCGCGGCGGGGGCTATCGGAGCGGCGGGGGCTATCGGAGCGGCAGGGGTGGCGATTGGGGTGGCGATCGAAGCGGCGGGGGTGGCGATCGGGGCGGCGATCGAGCCGGTGCAGGGGGCTGGGCTGCGGGTGGGCCGGGCTGCGGGCAGGCAATCTTAAAACGATTTTTCCGTACGATATATCGTTCCGTCTAAACGCTGATCGTTATGAAAAAAAATCGTTACTCCGACGTCATTAATCGTATGATCGGGCGAATTATCGTTCCGTGTAAAAGTAGCTTTAGATCAGTGGTGATCAGCCAAAGGCAGAAGATTGGATACACGTTGCTGAGGGCTTCTACAATGCCGCACAATTTCCAAACTGCAATTGGGAGCTGGATGGGAAACAAGTGTGTAGAGAAGCCAGCTCATTCAGGGTCTCTATATTTTAATTACAAGCAGTATTTCTTGGCGGTCCTGTTGGCCTTGTACTCAGTGCCGCTGATTCCAGAATGTGTAAGCCACTTCTTTTCAACCAGCTCACCCTTCCAGATTTTGTCAGGATCCTCCAGCTACTTATGTGATCATAGCGGATAAAGCCTTTGGAACCACAACCTACTTGTTACTTCCTTTCTCCAGTTGTCACTTGGATGACGTTAGAGTGACGGCAAAGTTTCAACTCACACATGGGAGGTGGTATGTGGACAGTGCTTTTGAGATTCTGAGCAGCAAGTGGTATGTCCTCCAAGAGAATGTGTATAAGGTGATTCAAGCCAGCTTTATCCTTCATAATTTTTTCCAGATACATGATGCTACAGTAGAGCCGAAGCAGCTGTGTCAGTACACTAGCACGAAATATCAAACAGTATTGGGAGCTCCAAAGGTCCAGACCGCAGAACACCGTCCGTGTATGGATGGAATTCTATGGACGTGTTCATTGGCCCTAAAGCCAGTTTTTCCACATTGAGTTTAGATTGTGTTCCAAACACTGTCCAATAGTCAATAATACCAGCAACACCTTATGGCTATTGGGGAAGAAATGGGGCATGGTTTCAACTGCATTCAGAATGTCACATTTTATTATAAAGTTATTTATAATAAGATGTTTTAAAAAAAAATGATTTGGTAAAAAAAACTAGAAATAAAATATTTATGGCATATCCACAGGATTTCTAGAATGAGGGCTCTCTGGCCCCCACTGGTCTGCTTGCAGCACTCCTTCATAAAGCCCAGCTCTATGGAGTGTACAGCTTATTGTGACCATGTGGACAGATACTCCAGTCTCCGCTTGGGAACTCTTCAGAATCTTTAGGGTTACCTTTGGTCTTTGTGCTCCCCACCTTGCATGTTCTGGGAATGGACAGCCCTGGTTAGTGGTATATCTTGCTTAATTTTGACACTTAGATTGCAGACAGGTGGACTTCATTTGAATAAACATATGACTTCTTAAGGAAATTGGTTGCACCAGAACTTTTTACGGACTTCATAGGAAAAGGGGTGAATACATATTTACAGAACAAATTTTTGTTTTTCTCCCCCCCCCCCAAAAAAAAAAAAATGTTTAATAGTCCTTTCTTTTTTTACTTCACCAACTACATTGTGGCGATGCACCACACACAATTCAGATATAAAAAAAAAAATGTAAAAATAGGTATAAACTGGTATACATGTAACTTTTTGATTAGATTATTATTATTTTTTTTTTGGGGGGGGGGGGGATATGAACTAAATAGTAATTCTGGCTTTGTCTTTTCCTTTTTTCTTATGATGTTCACCATGCATTACAAGTGACATGATGTATATTAGGAAGATCATTACAATGACGACGATTCCCAATTTATATAGATTTTTTACATTGTAGTATATTTGCCATGTGATGTATATTAGGCAGATCATAACAATTACAACGATTCCCAATTTATATAGATTTTTTACATTGTAGTATATTTGCCAAACCTATTTTGCTTTGCCATTCTAAAAGCAATATTGTTTATATTTACTGGCTGATGGATTTGTGTGAAGACTTGATTATTTGCAGAACAAGCTGTAGGAGAATTAAAGAGGTTATCCAGTATCAGAAAAAGCACAGATACTTTCTTACAAAAACAACCCTGCACTTGTCCGCAGGTTGTGTGTGGCATTACAATTCAGCTCCAATCAATTAATTGGAACTGAGCTGCAAACCCACACCCAAGTTGAGGTCAGGAAAGCTGCTGTTTCTGGACGAAAATGGCCATTTTTTTCCTAAAGCTGCAATTATCTGATCGTTGCAGTGTTATATAACTGTCAGTATAACACTGAAAGTTACTGGCCATGTTCACACAAAGTTATAGTGACTATACCACCAGGCCCAGGGTGAAGCACTGGAGGCGGGCCGACCCACCCCCCAGTGGGAAGAAACCCCAGCCCCTCCATGACGTGACTCCATTAGAATCAATGGAACCCTATCATAGAGGGGTGGGGGTTTCCTCCGACTAAGGGTGGGTCAGTCCGCCTCCAGTGCTTCAGCGTGGGCCTGGTGGTACAGTCATTTTAAACACCGGCCGTTCTGTGACCTAGCAGGGTCACAGAAAGGCCAGTGTCAGTGAAGTTTATCCCGGATGATCTTCATTTCTATTGAATTGGGATGCAGGCGCATCCTTGTGCGCCCACATCCCAGTTCACCCAGGCCAGAGCCGCACACTCCATTGTGTGACCTGTCAGGGACCTGTTATTTAATGAATAGCGGCTGCACAAAACTGATATGAACGTTTCTTGTGCGGCCGCTAGCGATCCTGGCCTGAGTGTATACTATGGGGAACATTTATTAAGTCCGGCGTTTTGTGCACAGGACTTAAAAATGTCCCCGCAGCTCCGGCACTATGGAGAGTCGCCACTTTCCGTCGAAAAAACACATTTCGCCACTTAATACATGTCCCCCTATGGGTATACACTCCGGCCAGGATTCCCTCTAACTGCAGCACAATGTAAGTTTAGTATTAATCACGGCCGTTGTTGCAAATCGGCAACAACGACCGTGATTAATACTAAACTTACATTGTGTGAAAATGGCCATAGTCTGTATAAACCTGCCTGTGGCTGGGCCTCACAGGCTTCTGTACATGGCAGGTCCAAAGGCTATGATTTGGCCTCTGCCTGAGATAGCTACTGACAGCGGCATCTACAGGGACAAACTGAAAGGACCAGTGCCAGCTATGGTCTCTACAGTTGTGGTGGGAGCGTGGCTGCGTTTGACGGCCATCTCTCATCACCAATCAGGTGTCCTCTGCTCCTTAGCCTATCCGACCACTTTGATGTACCAGTACGTCCTGGAGCACTAAGTGCATTGCTGCAAAGACATAGGGCCCTATTACATGGAACGATAATCTGCTGAAACAGGCCGATTGGGCAGATTATCGCTCTGTGTAATAAAGACAACGATTAGCTGGTGACAACGATCATTGGCTGATCATGTCTTTTGGTCCTGACCTAAAATCATTGGCTGTTCACTGTGTATCACTACATGTAATAGTGATGTGTGGTCGACGGCTGTGTAAAGAAAATTATGAAGTATATACATACATGTCCGCGCTCCACAGTGCTTCTACCCGCTCCCCGGAATCTTCCTTGCTTCTGCCCACAGCCGCTGGTGGAACTTCAGAGCCTCTGAAGTGATATGCCGCTCAGCCATTCACTGTCCGAGACAGCTGCGGCTAAGCGGCCTGTGACTTTAGACACCAGCTCTGAAGTTCCAGTGGTTGCTGTGGGCAGAAGCCAGGAAGACACTAGGGGACCTGGAGAGGTATGTATATATTTTATTGTTTTACACTAAAAGCAAGAGCTGCACAGACATCGCTAACAATGTCCACGCAACCCTTGCTGCATGATAGTTGAGCCATGTAATAGGCTCAGTAAACAATCGCTGATCTGGCAGATTGGTGCTCGTTTACATTGGTGATTCGGTCGTGTAATACAGCCCATACTGGTACACCCTGGAGCAGGAAGAGGTTAAGCAACGCCATTTAAAGTCAATAGGAGTTATGCAAATTTTGTAAAACAATAAGCTTTCTGAATACCACCAGCAGCTGCAAATAGGCAAGAGGGGACTGGGCCCTTCCAGACACCATGCGGGAGATTTACTTAAAGTGTACCTGTTGTTATAAATTTTAAAATCTAAATCAACAGTAGATGTGATATAAAGCAAGTTTGCAATTTACTTTCAATATTTTTTTTTTAGTTATCATGGGAAACATGGACTGATGGACAACATGGACTGATGGACACATTGAGCTGTGACTCTCTGTACTGGCTGGAATTCCTGTGTTTAGTCCAGTGCTTCCCAACCTTTTCCACCTCGGGGCACACCTTGGAAAAAGAAATTTCTTCGGGGCACCCCTACTAAATAATGTTCTACAAAATAAGAAAACCGTCATACAGTGATTCACAAGTGACATCTTCTTTGATCTGAGGAGTCACTTTCCCTTTTCCTCTCCATCCGCCATGATGATTTCTTCCAGCTACTTTTCATCTCTTCAGAACCTGCGAGACAAACAATTTAGGCTCCGCACATTTCTAGCAACTTCCTATCCTTTCTCCCTCCTGTAGGCTCCCAAAGTAACTGTGCTGTTTGGTGTTATGCGCAGTAAAGCGAGTAGGAATGTGGGATGCCCCCTGTATGTAGGATCCCCTGCTGTGATAAACTAATAATGCCCCCAGAGGTGCCCCATGAACTAATAATGCCCCCATGAACTAATAATGCCCCCAGAGGTGCCCCCATGAACTAATAATGCCCCCAGCGGTGCCCCCATGAACTAATAATGCCCCCAGAGGTGCCCCCATAAACTAATAATGCCCCCATAAACTAATGATGCCCCCAGAGGTGCGCCCATGAACTAATAATGCCCCCAGAGGTGCCCCCATGAACTAATAATGCCCCCAGAGTTGTCCCCATATACTAATAATGCCCCCAGAGGTGCCCCCATGAGCTAATAATGCCCCCAGAGGTGCCCCCATGAATTAATAATGCCCCCAGAGGTGCCCTCATATACTAATAATGCCCCCAGAGGTGCCCCCATGAACTAATAATGCCCCCAGAGGTGCCCCCATGAACTAATAATGCCCCCAGAGGTGCCCCCATATACTAATAATGCCCCCAGAGGTGCCCCCGTGAACTAATAATGCCCCCAGGGGTGCCCCCCATGAACTAATAATGCCCCCAGAGGTGCCCCCATAGCTAATAATGCTCCCAGAGGTGCCCCCATGAGCTAATAATGCTCCAAGAGGTGCCCCATGAACTAATAATGCCCCCAGAGGTGCCCCCATATACTAATAATGCCCCCAGAGGTGCCCCCATAACTAATAATGCCCCCAGAGGTGCCCCCATATACTAATAATGCCCCCAGAGGTGCCCCCTCATGAACTAATAATGCCCCCAGAGGTGCCCCCCCCATGAACTAATAATGCCCCCAGAGGTGCTCCCATAACAAATAATGCCCCCAGAGGTGCCCCCATATACTAATAATGCCCCCAGAGGTGCCCCCATAACTAATAATGCCCCCAGAGGTGCCCCCATATACTAATAATGCCCCCAGAGGTGCCCCCATGAACTAATAATGCCCCCAGAGGTGCCCCTATATACTAATAATGCCCCCAGAGGTGCCCCCATATACTAATAATGCCCCCAGAGGTGCCCCCCATGAACTAAAAATCCCCTAAAAAAAAACCAAACATCCTACACACCTAATCCGCGCTGTGTGGCTGCAGGAAGCAGATCTCCTCCTCTTCGGGCTCCATCTTGCGAGCCACGGGGACGGGCCTATGGGAGTGAATATAGGAGCAGGACGCTGACACTTCCTGCTCCTATATTCTGCTTACTTTAATGTTCCGCCCGCTCACTGTGCGGGCGGAACATGAAAGTGATCCGTGCATCCCGAGCGCACATTTCCCACTGGGGTCCCGTGGCACCCCTGGCTGGTTCTCCCGGCACACCAGTGTGCCGCGGCACCCCGGTTGGGAAACGCTGTTTTAGTCTGTTTTATTCAACTAGCACAAGTCAGAAAATCTGCCTTCAGGAGACTGGACCTGGATTTCTGGTAAGTTCAGCTTTGTTTTACAGCATGGAATAAAGCTCCTAGTTCACCAGAATGATGATCTAGGTGCAACCATCGGCGCTACTCACTGTGTTGTATAGCACATAGATTTCCCTCACCACCAATATGGATGTAGGTATATGAACTGTATCATGCAACAATGATCTGTAAACAGCCCAAAGTATGCTCCCTCCACTATATCCGCGCTAATCCGTCAGCCTGTAGAGCCTCAGAAAATTATGTTGCCCTCTCCAGCATAACAATACACTTCAGTGTTCGTAGCTGGGTTAGTGGAGCAAGTCCCGATCAAAAGCGTTCGTTCAGAGACGGTCCGCAGCGGTCGTGAGGAGGAGGTAATCGTAGTTGGTAAGTTGGGTGCTGGGTACAATAGCCAGTGGAGATGTATCCATTCAGAGCTCAAGTCCCAGGGTGGGCGGTGTGGTCGTAGGTGATAGGGCACGCTCTGGCCAGCAGCGTGCACTGTAAAACACTTCCGCCCAAAAGTCTAGTGACGTCACGGACATAAAATAAGGAGGCCGTGGAAGACCAAAAAACCTCCGACGCGTTTATAATGACAGGTACACTTTAAGACTAGCATATGCCAGTCTAATCATAAACCCACAGAAGGTTTGGCTCATTTGTGGTGTCTGTGCATCTGAAATTTAAATATATGCCAGTTATTCTCTGGTGTAAATTGCATAAATGTTTGGACATGAGAGGCCCCATCCCCAATAGCTACGTACTATCACTTCAAGAGCTATTCCTGGCAGTAAAAATAAATATAAAGCTGGGAAGAGGGGGTTAGAAAAAACCCTATAGTTCCCCTAAATAGGTATATAGGTTTCCTAAAGCTCCCATTCCGTCCTCTGATCTTTCTTCTTGCTTTCAAGATGATTGCTTGGGAGCATGACCTGCTGTCTCAGCCAATCACTGTCCACAGCTGTGTCCTGTATTGCCTGCTTCAGGCAGCATGTTTTAAACTTCTAGCGCATGTTTCAGAAGCACAATAATGCTGCATTTACACAGGACGATTTTCGCGATAACTATCCCATTTGAGCGATAATCGTCTTGTGTAAACACCGCAAGCGATCAAGCGACGAACGACAAATCATTCATTGTGATCTTTCAACATGTTCTCAAATCGTCATTGGTCGTTTGCTAAAAATTTTCAGATCGCTTCGTGGGGTTAAGCAGGCTTAAAAACTATCGCAATAACGATTTTTATAACGATTTATTTGTCTAATAGCTGACCGTTATAAAAAGCAAATCATTGCATCAAAATCGTTAAACGATCGATTGGGCATATTACCGCTTGGTGTAAACGGACCGTAAGGAGAAAAGATCGGGGGACTGGACAGAAGTGAATGTAAGATGCAGGGAACTGGGGCTAGGTAAGTATATAAATCTTTACTGTAGGAACAGGATACCCATTAAAAAATTGAGAACATCAAAAAAGTAAAAAAAGTTTACGCAAATGAGGTTAATACATAAATTTGTTGCGTTTGTAAAACTAGCATGCAGAAACATACACTGTTACATCCCCATTGGTTTCTATGGAAAGAATGCATGTAAAAAAAATGCCCTAAATGTATTTCCTTTAAAGGTGGCGAATGTGGTATCCTGCTCCTTTATTATTCACAGAAAATGGAACAGATCTTCATGTTTTTTAACAATGGAAGTCAATAAGCAGAAAGATCCAGACATATGGTACTTGTTTGCATACGTTTAGACATTCTTGTTTTAGTCTTTCTTAGGAGAGAGTCCCAAAAACCTAATGTTGAAAAGGGAATAGTTTTTTCCCCCATTGAGAGAATGCATAATAAACAGTTAAAAGAATGCAAAATGTTGTTTGAGTATTGCCTTTACAATTTATGTACAGAGAGAGTGATTACCAAGTGTGAGAAAATGCATAATTTTAACAAGATGGTGAAAATCGAGCAAATTGTGACATTTATCTAAATGGCGCATGTGGCACAATAAACTTGGTGCAACTCACTTGACCTATTAGTCATTTTTCTCATAGCTGGAAAACATACATTAACCCCTTAAAGTCAAAGCCAATTTTTGTTTTTGCGCTTTTGCTTTTTCCATTTTATGTTTAAAAGTCCATAGCGCTTGCATTTTTTCACCTAGAGACTTATTTGAGCACTTATTTGTACCAATTGTACTTTGCAATGAGAGGCTTTATTTTTCCATAAAATATGCTGCGAAACCGGAAAAAAATCATTTGCGCTGTCAAATTGAAAAAAAAAAAAAAGAATTTGTTTTGATTTTGGGGAGTTTAGCATTTACGCCGTTCGCCCTATGGTGAAACTGACTTGTTATGCATATTCCTTAAGTTGTTACGATTACGATATATAACATGTATAACTTTTATATTATGTGATGGCTTTTAAAAAAGTCAAACCATTGTTAACAAATATACGTTCCTTAAAATCGCTCTATTCCCAGGCTTATAGCGCTTTTATCCTTTGGTCTATGGGGCTGTGTGAGGTGTCATTTTTTGTGCCATGATGTCTTCTTTCTATCGGTACCTTGATTGCGCATATATGACTTTTTGATCACTTTTTATTACATTTTTTCTGGATTTGATGCGACCAAAAATGCGCAATTTTGCACTTTGGAATTTTTTTGCGCTGACGCCGTTTACTGTGCGCGATCAGGAATGAGATAATTTAATAGTTCGGGCGATTATGTGCGCGGCGATAGCAAATATGTTTATTTATTTATATTTATAAAATGGGAAAAGGGGGGTGATTTGGACTTTTAATAGGGGAGGGGATTTTTTAGTAATAAAAACACTTTTTTACTTTTTTTTTTTTTAAATCAACTAGAAGTCCCCCTGGGGGACTTGTATACACAAAGCATTGATCTCTCATAGACACAGCAAAGATCGATTAGATCAGTCATAGATTGCTATGGCCATAGCAATCTTTTGCCGAGTCGGGATCAGCGGCATCGCGGGGGGGGGGGGGGGGAGGGGGAGATCCGACCCACTAGACACCAGGGATGTTGTGCATGAAGCACTTCAATGCAGCTGTCAGGTTTGACAGCTGCATTGAAGTGCTTAATTAGCCGGCGCGGCAACGGGACCCGCGCCGGCTAACAGAGGCACTGCCCGGCTGCACGTGTCAGCCGGGATCAGCGCCGTTCAGAGCGGGGCTTCAAAGCAGTTGAGTTCTCTCTCCTATATGGCCAGTGTCACCTAGGCTGGGTTTTATGGCAGTTGGGTCCTCTCTCCTATATGGACAGTGTCATCTAGGCAGGGCTTCATGGCAGTCGGATTCCATCTTCCGGGTGGGAAGAGTGCCCAACTGCCATGAAGCCCTGCCTAGATGACACTGTCCATATAGGAGAGATGACCCAACTGCTATGAAACCCCGCCTAGGTGACACTGTCCACTGATAAAATAAAGCGATTTTCAAGCAGAAAGAAGACACAGACAAGTGTTATACAGGTATATATTGAATGTGCAGCATCTAAGCTTGTGGATGTTGCTGAGAACTGCACAAAGTAAGAGGGTGACAATATCACTTTAACATAATCCATGTTAGGCTAGAAATCCCATTGACTTTTAAAGGGTCTGTCGGGTGTCCCTTCATTTTGCAGGCCACTGCAATCACACAGTGATCACCTGGCCAAGGGCAGGGAAATGACAGACTCTCCTGAGTAGTATTGGGAAAAGGAGACACTGTTGTTTCATCTCTATGTACATGAATGGCACTGAATTCTCTGTGTTGAACGTGCAGTTTCAGAAACCTTAATTACACGGAAAAAAAACTTGCCATGAGTGGCACATTACTAAGGCTAGGTTCACGGTAGAAAAGGAAAAATACTGATAGATTAAAGGACAACTCCTGCGCTAATTAAAAAAAACCAAAATCAATCATAAACATAGTTTTTACACTTACCATCTCTCCTGAGTCTGTCTCTGTTTGAATTTCCCGCTGCTTGCAAGTCCCTGAAACTCCAGTTGCTGAATTCATTTCTTCTTTACTTCCTGGTTTGGGCTTTACCATGATGCACTTTGTCTACACACAGTGAAACCTGACAGCGATTAGCTCAGGGCTGCAGGGCTGAGGGAGAGAGGAGGAAGAGACAGGCAGGAGAGACAGAGGAAAGAGCAAATAACTCATTCACTGCCTGAGCTGCAGGAGAGAGAGGCGCTTATCTGCACGGAGGAAAGAGGAGATAACAGGATTCATTTACTCACTGACTGTACTGGGCACGGAGAGAGGGGGAGGAAGGGGATCCCTGTAACTGCTGGGGAAAGAGAAGGAGATTAATTCACTGACTCTGTAGAACTGTTAGATGGCTTACAGCTTGCTCAGCCAATCAGAGCTAAGCAAGCTGAGTCATCTGACAAGGAGGCTGGCCTAACAGGGCTTATACCAGCCTCCTTCTTGATGACATCATTGTCACAAAATGGCTGCCACAGAGCAGCCTGGTGACAACAGTCATCAGATATGAATGAGTTTACTTCACTTCCTGGTTAAGGGTAGAGGTTGGAAAAGATAAGGAAGGGGGGCAGATAGGTGATTGAAGCATATTACACAGTTATATAACTTTGTAACGTGTTTCAGTTACTGGGAAAAAGCTTTTCACGGGAGTTGTCCTATAAATGATAGTAATAATGGATGTTGCGGTATGCCATACTGCAGAATCTGTTCCTTTCTAAGATCTTATATACATGTTCCATGTTTTACGGACAGCAAAGACATTTAAGCCCTGTTGTGGCTTGTGGAGTGGGGAAACTGTTTGAATATTCACAGCACTGTAATAACACAGCTGCGAATATTTAAACAGTTTCCCAGGCACGTGGGGGGGAGACACTCCACTACAGGCCTTTCATTAAATGGACAGCAAGAATGCAGTGTGAACCTAGCCTAAGTTGACTGTATATCATGGAGTGAACTGTTTAACTCCCTACATAACTCCCTGCATTGTAAAACAGTACATCATAGCCATGTCTATGCAGTAGTAGTCAGCTTACGGGCATCACAGGCATGTGAATGGGGCCTTAGGCTGGGCTCACATCTGCATTTAGAGCTGTCCACCCACCCACCTTCCAATTGTGCGGTGCATAAACGATTTATACTAAAAGAAAAGAGTCTTTCACTGTGTGCCAGTTATAAGTTTTGCCTTCAGTTTTCTTCTGTTATGTTTACTTTCTAATTTTTGGACAGCTAAAAAAAAAAATTTCATGTTAAAAAAAAAGCGAACTTCAGGGAACTGAAGTTGATGGTAACACATGTAAATGAGTGGGTGCTATGTTTGCTCAATTTAGGCTACTTTCACATTACGTAAAAATCTTTCATAATAACAGCACCATGTCCATCATGTTTAAAGCAGCATCAGCACGTTCTGGCCAATGAACCTGCTGATATCACCCAGCCTGCACTGCTGTTATTCTTATTTCTGTTGGTTCCGGTATTGTGTCGCTTTTTGATAATTTCAGATATGCTAATCCATGGGTTAGGAGCATTCTGGCCGTTGCCCGTCCGTCCAGAGCACCCCCTTCGGCCCACCTAGTCCACTATGCATATTCATACATGCATACTTAGGCCGCTTACGGGCTGCTTCCTGCACATGGGGCATAACTATACATATATGAATATGTGTAGTGGGTGGGCCTGGAGGAGCAGGCTAGGCGGGCTGACGGGTAACGTCCAGAATGCTCCTAACCCGTGGATTAGCATATCTGAAATGATCAAAAAGCGGCACAATACTGGAACAGACAGAAATAAGAATAACAGCAGTGCAGTCCTAAGGTAAAGAGCGGCTGCAGGTTCATTGACGCTTTAAATAGCGGGCATTACTTACACCATGGCCAGTATAATGAAAGATGGCTCTCATTTTGTGTGAACCTAGCCTTATGTTGTTGTTTTTTTTAGGATCTGTTCACGTACTTAAGCCGATCCACTGAAATAGATGACCAAACAACAGATGTGAACCGACCCTAAGGTTTTTTTTTTTTTTACACATCAGTGGCCTCTGATATATCCAGTATTTCAAGTAGATGGATTCCCCCCAGCAATATATACAGTGTCGGACTGGGGTATCTGGGGCCCACCAATGAAGAACCTGTGAGAAATGACATGTCAGTCAATGTTAGTGCAGGTTCTAAAGCTGGGAGCCCACCGGAAGAGTCTATGGTCCTGTGGTGGGCCAGTCCGACACTGGACATATACGTAGTGCATCTTGTGATCCGATACATGATATATTCTGCACTAAAAGTGGCAGAAGCCTAAACTATAAGTGTAAAATAATAATGGCAGCAAATACTATGTGGTTTCATCTTTTTAGTAGACAGGCAGCATAGTCTCTGTGCTCTTTTCACATTCCCCACACACATTTCTATGATAAATGTGATCATTCCTGTACATATTCCAGGGACTGTAAAATACCACAAGAAGGTGACGTCATCGTGGCAGGTGATGACATCACGGCTCCTGCGTCCACATGGACACTCTCCGTCAAAACAAACTAAGCAGAAGAGCGGCGCATGACGTCTACAGTTGGGAAAAAAAACAGACTCTTTCACCACGGTCCCTTGATGGTCCCAACGGTCGGTTTCATGTTGTGAGATTTCAAGTTCGTCCTCCAGCGCTGTCGTCACTTTATCCACCTCCCCTAAGGGCTGCACACCAGCTCTGCTTCTCCTTCCTATTGTTTCCCGCCGCGGCCGCGCCACAGTCGCCACAGAAGCGCGGCCCCGAGTTCCCCCCAGCGTTTCCCTTTCGTGCTCGGTCACGCCGCCGCCGCTCTCCACCGCTACGTGCGCGAGCATGGCGCGGGGTCGCGCTCCTCTCTGTGCGAGGTGCAGGCCCGGCTTGTAATACCTGCGGCCGACGCTAAGGGGTCGCTGTTCTGCGCTTTTCTGCCCCCCTCACCACCAGCAGCAGGAGCAGCAGTGGCCGCCGCGGCCTTAGGTCTTTTTGTCTGTGAGGCAGAGTGAGGAGCGCTCGATTCCGCGGCAGCTGAGCCCGGCCGCCTCTGCGCGGGTACATGAGAGACGAGGCACCGGCGGGAGACCGCAGGAGGCCGCGGACAGCAGCGCCCTCGGAGCCCAACCACCGGCACAAGGCACTAACACAAAGGGAGACTGGGAGCCCGCATCGGCCCGGCAAAAACATGCGCCGTGTCGGGCAACGATCCACCGGCTGTCCGTGTTGAGGCAGGGGGACGGTGAGAAGCGAGCAGCCCGGTCAGCAGCGGGCCGACCCTCCCGTCACCCCACACTTCTCGACGTGAAAGCCCCCTCTCTGCCCGCGGCCTTAACTTTTCCGTGTGTCCCCCCCCCCTCTTCCGTCCCCGGACCGGCTCCCCGCTCCTGCCAGCGCCTCCTGTGCGGTCCATGAGCGGGCTCGGGCCGGCCGCTGGCTCCCTCCTCTCCTGAGAGCCGGGGAGGCCGCCACCCCCTCGCCTCCCGCATTAGCTGTGTGTAGCGCTCCCCGCTCCTCCCGACATCACTAATCGGTTATCTGAGGACAGCCCGGGGTCGCCCTGTCTCCGGCAGCCGGCTCCCACCATGTCTAACTCGACAGTAAAATCGGAGCCCGATCAGCGGAGGAAGGGGCTGGCTTTCCTGGATGAGCTGCGGCAGTTCCATGAGAGCAGAGGGTGAGAGAGCTGCACATGCAGCGGGACCGGGGAGCCCACCGGGGGGAGGGGAGATGGGGAGCACCGGGCTGTATGGAGGGAAACCGTACTGCTGCTGCTGCTGCACATGGGCACCTGCCCCTATGGCCGTTACCCCGTGTGTGGGGGCAGGGCCGGGGAGTCCCCGGTGATCCCTACTCGTGCTAGTTGTGCTTGGGGTTTACCTCATGTCACAGTCTGCAGCCAATACAACTTGTTGGGACTGAGTCAGCCAGTGTGGAGGAATGCTGCTGGGGAACTACAACTCCCACCATAGCCTTCCTCTAGGCCAGGGATCACAGGCTATTGGCTGAATAGTTGCTAGAATATTGCCATAAGATTCCCATGATTGCAGCCATGACAGCAGGTTACAGAGGCGGCCACATCTGGACACTATTATGCTGGGATATTGCAGCCGCTGGATGACTTGCTCCATCTGACATGTTATACTGTTATATATGGGTGTCCAGGAGCTGTACAGCCATACCTGTATTAGGGATAGGAAGCGGCAAGGATCCCAGCAGCCAGGTGTCTCCTGGGCATGACCTGGCTGGCAGTAGAGGCCGCCCAGCTCGGACCCAGCGGCCACTATAGAAGTTGGCCCACTTTACCATTGTGTTGGAGGAGTCAGGGCCTGGGAAGGCCGCAATGTGGTGTGGCACAGTTTTAGTTATTGTTTGGTGTACTAACAGCGTATAAGGAACTATAGTACTTTAGTAGTACCACATTGTTGGCCAAATTCGGGAGAACCTGATACTATCCACTTGCTACCAGTTGTAAACATGTTCTGTGTTCAGGTAAATCCAGTAAGGAAACCAGAATGTAATGTGTGATATGCTAAGCTAGTGTATACCCAGGCTATCCGCACAGTGCTGTCTATAGAGGCGCTGTATGTGTGGGTGGACATGTGCTTGTGTAAATAAACACAGCTTTTCTGAATAGTAGTGAGCCATAGAATCCCAGATCGGGATGTAAAAGCCTCATTTATGTGGTACAGCACCAGTGGCGGGTCTGTATATGCCTATGGACAGTGTGTAGTTCTGGAGCCTATTAAACCGCATCAGTTCTAGTGGACATACTGCGTCCTCTGATGCTGACTAGCATAGGTGTATACACACAGGGCTCTTGCAGTAGAGACCTGCTGTCTGCAGATGAATTTTGTCTTATTGTATATGGTGTTATCCGGCACTATATTATATTTGCCAGCCATACATAATTGCTGCATCTACTATAGAAAAGTAGTACCAATGTGCTACCTTTATATGCAAGTCCGCAGCCATTGTTTATAGGTACTATGGTAAGGGATGGTGTGGTTGTGACCCCTAGAACATGGGTAGAACGTCAGTAACATAGACTTGCCAGCCATGCCTGTGCTATGTACCTACAGACATGGGACCTTTCAGACCTGGGAGCTGGTGTCAAATAGTTTTTGAGAAGTTACTTGGGTAAGCATGTTCACCTAGAGATAGCAAGCTAGTTACAACCCTGGGACACCCCTGTAAGGTTTAGCTCTGAAGGATAATGGTGTACAGTTGTAAAGCTATACTATTAATATATTGAATGATGACTGAATGAGCCCTCCACTGGCCTTCATATAGTGCTCCCACCCATGTTTTTACAGGTCCCGTTTCCGGAAGATCCCAGCAGTGGGGGGCAGGGAGCTGGACCTGCACTCCCTCTACACCAGGGTCACTACTTTGGGAGGCTTTGCAAAGGTAAGGAAACTTTCCATGTGTTGCATCTGTCCACTGAACTATGACCCTGCTGCATATATTATGTATCAAGGAAGATCAATCCCTGTACACACAACACCCACCTTTTGACCTTTCGTACTATCTATCCATTCACAAAGTATATAGGAGGAACCTGCTGTATATATTATATATGGCACAGTATCAATAAACACAACGCATACAACATTACTCTTAGGCTAGGTTCACACACAGTATTTTTGCTCAGTATTTTGCAACCAAGACCAGGAGTGGATTAAAATAACAGGTTCTGTTCACACACACTGCTGAAATTTAGTGGATGGCCGCCAACATTTAACGGCAAATAATGTCCCTTATTAATAAATAAAATAACAATAATTTGCCATTAAATGACGGCCATCCACTCAATTTCAGCAATGTGTGAACAGAGCCTTTCTGTTATTTTAATCCACTCCTGGTCTTGGTTGCACAATACTGAGCAGGAAACAGTGTGTGGGAACATAGCCTTATAATTTGTCTATGCACACAGTACATAGGTGGAGGAACCTGCTGTATATATTATATATGGCACAGGATTTATCCCTCTATACACAACACATACATCGTTACCCTCATTATTTGTCCATACAGGCAGTACATAGGTGGAGGAACCTGCTGTAACTATTATATATGGCACATGATTTATCTCTCTATACATGAAACATACATCGTTACCCTCATTTGTCCATACAGGCAGTACATAGGTGGAGGAACCTGCTGTATATAGGATAGTTTCAGTCCCTGTATACACAAAACATACAGCTTTACCCTCATTATGATGTGTATACACCCATACATAGGAGGAGGCACCTGCTGTATATATTACATATGAGGCCACATGCTGTGTTTTCTTTCTCACTATGGATCTACATGGTATATAGGAGGCTCCTGCTGTATATCTCAGTACACCAGATCAGTCCCTGTATACACCACACAGTATACTCCTGCTGTACAGGACACTTGACTCCATCCCTGTATACACCCCACACAGTATACAAGAGGAGGATGCAGCTGTATATATTATATATGGTACAGATCAGTCCCTGTATACACCACACATAGAGGCTTCTGTATACACCCCACAGTATACAGGAGGAGGATGCAGCTGTATATATTATATATGGCACCAGATCAGTCCCTGTATACACCCCACACAGTATACAGGAGGAGGATGCAGCTGTATATATTATATATGGCACCAGATCAGTCCCTGTATACACCCCACACAGTATACAGGAGGAGGATGCAGCTATATAGATTATATATGGCACCAGATCAGTCCCTGTATACACCCCACACAGTATACAAGAGGAGGATGCAGCTGTATATACTATATATGGTACAGATCAGTCCCTGTATACACCACACATAGAGGCTTCTGTATACACCCCACAGTATACAGGAGGAGGATGCAGCTGTATATATTATATATGGCACCAGATCAGTCCCTGTATACACCCCACACAGTATACAGGAGGAGGATGCAGCTGTATATATTATATATGGCACCAGATCAGTCCCTGTATACACCCCACACAGTATACAGGAGGAGGATGCAGCTGTATATATTATATATGGCACCAGATCAGTCCCTGTATACACCCCACACAGTATACAGGAGGAGGATGCAGCCGTATATATTATATATGGCACCAGATCAGTCCCTGTATACACCCCACACAGTATACAGGAGGAGGATGCAGCTGTATATATTATATATGGCACCAGATCAGTCTCTGTATACACCCCACAGTATACAAGAGGATGCAGCTGTATATATTATATATGGCACCAGATCAGTCTCTGTATACACCCCACAGTATACAGGAGGATGCAGCTGTATATATTATATATGGCACCAGATCAGTCCATGTATACACCCCACACAGTATACAGGAGGAGGATGCAGCTGTATATATTATATATGGCACCAGATCAGTCCCTGTATACACCCCACACAGTATACAGGAGGAGGATGCAGCTATATATATTATATATGGCACCAGATCAGTCCATGTATACACCCCACACAGTATACAGGAGGAGGATGCAGCTGTATATATTATATATGGCACCAGATCAGTCCCTGTATACACCCCACACAGTATACAGGAGGATGCAGCTGTATATATTATATATGGCACCAGATCAGTCCCTGTATACACCCCACACAGTATACAGGAGGAGGATGCAGCTGTATATATTATATATGGCACCAGATCAGTCCCTGTATACACCCCACACAGTATACAGGAGGAGGATGCAGCTGTATATATTATATATGGCACCAGATCAGTCCCTGTATACACCCCACACAGTATACAGGAGGAGGATGCAGCTGTATATATTATATATGGCACCAGATCAGTCCCTGTATACACCCCACACAGTATACAGGAGGAGGATGCAGCTATATATATTATATATGGCACCAGATCAGTCCATGTATACACCCCACACAGTATACAGGAGGAGGATGCAGCTGTATATATTATATATGGCACCAGATCAGTCCCTGTATACACCCCACACAGTATACAGGAGGAGGATGCAGCTGTATATATTATATATGGCACCAGATCAGTCCATGTATACACCCCACACAGTATACAGGAGGATGCAGCTGTATATATTATATATGGCACCAGATCAGTCCCTGTATACACCCCACACAGTATACAGGAGGAGGATGCAGCTGTATATATTATATATGGCACCAGATCAGTCCCTGTATACACCCCACACAGTATACAGGAGGAGGATGCAGCTGTATATATTATATATGGCACCAGATCAGTCCATGTATACACCCCACAGTATACAGGAGGAGGATGCAGCTGTATATATTATATATGGCACCAGATCAGTCCCTGTATACACCCCACACAGTATACAGGAGGAGGATGCAGCTGTATGTGATAATGATGGATGCCTGTATCCCCCCTCCCCATGTCCCTGTGTACAGACTATAGTGTATATACACTATGCTGGCGGCAGCCCGTAGTATTGGGGTGTGGCGCCTCTCCTGGTACCACATAGGCCTGTCCCGGTGTGTCCGTCCCCCCAGGTGGCCGTGTCCCCGGTGGCCCCCCGCCGAGCAGGCCTTCCCTCGGTGCCGGGAGCTGCAGGCCGCGGTGCGGCTCCCGGGGCGGGCGGCTCCATGCTGCCGCTTCCTCTCACTACTTTCCGTGCAAGTCAAAATTAGCGGGCAATGCGTTACAGCTCGCTAATCGTCCCCAGAGCCCGGCGCCGCGGCTGGGAGGAGGAGGAGGGCACACGGCTTCCCGGCCTCCCTCCTCCCCTTCACCAGCCAGGACGGAAGCAACAAAGAGCCGCGGCCGCCTGTAGTGCTGCTGCGCCCGGCCTGTGCCCTCCTCTCTGGCCGTACAGGTGGCTCACACCGGGCACAGTGCTGCTGGGTTATCCCGAGGCCCCGCCCCCTCCCCCGGCGCTCCGGGGCTTCCAGCTGCTGTGCTGCCAGACTCTGGGGAAGCGCTGCTCTGCCTGGTGCAAACAACCCTCATCCCATAGGAGACCTAGCATACAAGTCTGTCCACAAGTAGCCTGTAGTGACGGCCCCCTCTGCTTCACATCCTAGGTGTCAGAGAAGAACCAGTGGGGAGAAATTGTAGAAGAATTCAGCTTTCCACGGGGTTGCTCCAATGCTGCCTTCGCTTTGAAACAGTATTACTTGCGGTGAGTTCCATTTATTTTTTATATTGGATGTTTGTTTTTTTTTTCTCTTGTCTGAATTGGAAGTCACTCCACCCATAGCTTTTTTTAAAGGTAGTTTTATGTTTGGCAATGAAGAATATCATTCATTCACTGTGTTCCTGGCTCTTGTCTGTATGTGGATGAAGTTCCTTAGGTTTGCTTTCTATGGTAGTGTTGTCTGACAGCCTACTTTACAATTTTTTTTTTCTCATTCTCCACTGTAGAGAAAACTCTTTGCATTCAATCACTACAGGCTCCATGCTCCCAAGGTGCTTTGTTTTTGTAGTTGCCAGTTTTGGATATGCATTTAGGACTAGACTACCTCTATTAAAGGGGTTATCCAGTGCTACAAAAACATGGCCACTTTTCCCCCTACTGTTGTCTCCAGTTCAGGTGCGGTTTGCAATTAAGCCATTTACTTCAATGGAACTGAGTTTCAAAACCCCACCCAAACTGGAGGCAACAGTAGGGGGAAAGTGGCCATGTTTTTGTAGCGCTGGATAACCCCTTTAAACTTGCCATAGGTTTTCTTCTCACACATTCCACAAGAATCCATGAGAAAACCTTCAGTATGGCTCCATATAAAGTTGAGATCTCTTAGAAGTTTAGCACCTGTATAGCACAGACAAGTAATAGTGCATGAACATCAAGAACAGCTGTGGGTCTGCGTGAGCTTCTCATTTTAGATTGGCAGCCATAAGGAGCTTATTAGAGTATCCTAAAATGTTTGTTTTAACCCACTGATTGTTTGGGTGCGTTCACACGTACAGGATCCGCAGCAGATCCACAGCAGATTTGATGCTGTGTTCAGTTATTTAGATGAAATCTGCTGCGGATCCAGTACGCATGAATGTACCCTAAAGTGGACAAAGATCCTTGCAAACCTGTTAGACTTTAGATGACAACAGATGTTCTATAGTCGTCGATTTTCAACAGCTGTGTGGTTTAGGGTGTTGTCAGGATGGACCTAGTAGTTCTTATTATCTTGGGTTTTCCTTCCTAATCTTCATTATTTCCATAAAATTATAAATGCAATGCATGCAAGCAAGCAGAGGAATGAGAGAGTACAAACTGAAAGGTGTCCATGGCCAGTAGAACTCAGTGGGTCCAGAAAGTCATTTCCTGATCAGGAATAACCTGATACATTTCAGTTGTGTGCATGAGACCTGATTATGCTGCATGGACTGTTCCACATTAGATTACCACAGTGGTGGAGACAGAGACGCCCATCACAGTTACTGATGATGATGATGATGATGATTATACAGTTTCTGTCACACAATTATAATGGATTTGATGTCTGATTAGCTTTCCTGACTGTATACTTATAGGGGGAGGTTTAACAAGCATTCTTACAGTAAGAGTGTTCTTTGCATGCGTTATGGGATTGAGAGCAGATTTAAAAGGGAGAGAATGCAGTTTGCAATCAGAAAGTTAAGATGGTGGCTGATCAGAGGTCACATGACCCAGATACGTTAATAAAATGTGTGTATACAGTAGAGTTGCAATGAAACCATTGGCTTTGCCGGAACAGTGGTTGTTATTATGTATTGTAGGTGCAAAGAAATTTAGGAGTGCTTCTTAATTGTCCAAAAATGTCACCTTTGTAATTTGCAGTTAATGATAAATGTCTTATGTGCTCTTTTTTATATTGTTTTTCTATTTACTAATTTACTGGTTCATTGGTTAGAGTAATGCTGCGTTTACACGGAGCCATAATTCGCCCAATCGAACGATTAATGATTTCAAAGTAACAATGTGTTTTTTTTTTTTTTTTTTATAACAATCAGCGTTTAGACAGAACGATATGTCGTTTGAAAAATTTGTTATTGCGATCATTTTAAGATCGCTTAAAGTGACTGTACCACCAGGCCCAGACTGAAGCACTGGAGGCGGGCGAACCCACCCTTAGTGGGAGGAAACCCCAGCCCCTCTATGATAGGGTTCCATTGATTCTAATGGAGTCAAGTCATGTAGGGGCTGGGGTTTCCTCCCACTAAGGGTGGGTCTGCCCGCCTCCAGTGCTTCAGCCTGGGCCTGGTGGTACAGTCACTTTAAGCCTGTTTACACAAAGCGATCTGCTAACGGCATTCCGCGGCGGACAATTCCGTCGCGGAATTCTGCTACCTTTCCTCAGTGGGAACGGGGCCTTAGGCAAGCGAATGTTTCAAGGCACTCAAATGTCATAATAGTTATTGCAAAACTTCAGTAATGTCATAAGAAACATTGTTTGTACTGAAAGTTTTGGGCACCAGAACCTTTCTTAGCAGTATTGCTCAGTGGCTTGGAGAGTACACAATATGATTATATGATATCTATTACAAATTGGAGAACCTTGAGCATGCTCTAGTTTGTCCTAATCGAACATTTAGCATTTAAAGGACAACTCCCGCGGGACCCCCCCCAAAAAAAACAACACAGACACCATACTCACCATCCCTCCGGTGACGATCGCCACTCCATTCGTCCGCCTCACTGTCACCGCCGTCCGCCGTCCAGCGATGTCTCTGATTTCCGGGTCCTGGGGATAGAAAAGGCTGCCAGTGCGCTTGCGCACCGGCAGCCTTTTCATTGGCTGGAGCGCATCACATGGCTTCCAGCAACCTCAGCCAATAAGGGCTGACGAAGCTGGAAGCCATGTGATGCGCTCCAGCCAATGAAAAGGCTGCTGGTGCGCATGTGCACCAGCAGCCTTTTCCGTCCCATTCACTCTCTATGAAGACGCCGAGGAGGAAGAAGACCCGGACCGCCCCCCGGCTCTGACGTCGTCGTCACCAGATGCCGCCCGGGAGAAGAGGACCGTGACGATCGTAATAGGTAATGTATATATTCTTTAACTTCCGGGCGGGGGGGTCGGGGGTCCGAAAGTGGGGGAAGGGGGCCAGACCGGGTATTTAACCACATTACAAAGTTATATAACTTTGTAATGTGTGTTAAATAAGCTAAAAAAATTTTTCGTGAGAGTTGTCCTTTAACCCTTTAAGGACATGGCCCATTTTCGTTTTTACGTTTTCGGTTTTTCCTCCTTGTGTTTAAAAGGTCATAGCACTTGCATTTTTCCACCTAGAAACCCCCATGACCCCTTATTTTTTGCGTCACTAATTGTACTTTGCAATTACAGGCTGAATTTTTGCATAAAGTACACTGCGAAACCAGAAAAAAATTCGAAGTGTGGTGAAATTGAAAAAAAAAACGCATTTCTTTTATTTGGGGGAAATGTGTTTTTACGCCATTCACCCTGGGGTAAAACTGACTTGTTATGCATGTTCCTCAAGTCTTTACGATTAAAACGATATATAACATGTATAACTTTTCTTGTATCTGATGGCCTGTAAAAAATTCAAACCGTTGTTAACCAATATACGTTCCTTAAAATCGCTCCATTCCCAGGCTTATAGCGCTTTTATCCTTTGGTCTATGGGGCTGTGCGAGGTGTCATTTTTTGCGCCATGATTTGATCTTTCTATCGGTACCTTGATTGCCCATATACGTCTTTTTGATCGCTTTTTATTACATTTTTTCTGGATTTGATGCGACCAAAAATGCGCAATTTTGCACTTTGGGATTTTTTTGCGCTGACGCCGTTTACCGTACGAGATCAGGAATGTGATTAATTAATAGTTCGGGCGATTACGCACGCGGCGATAGCAAACATGTTTATTTATTTATTTGTTTACTTTTATTTAAAACCTGGGAAAAGGGGGGTGATTCAGACTTTTATTAGGGGAGGGCGCTTTTTACTATTAACAACACTTTTTTTTTTTTTTTTTTACACATATACTAGAAGCCCCCGTGGGGGACTTCTAGTATATACACTGTGATCTCTCATTGAGATCTCTGCAGCACAGATATGCTGCAGAGATCCATGAGATCGGCACTCGTTTGCTTTCGGCTGCTGCAGCCGGAAGTAAACGAGTGCCGAGCCGAGGACGGCGCCATCTTGGACGCGTCCCCGGCCGGCATCAGTAACGGAGATCGCTCCTCCGGGACAAGGTCCCGGAGGAGCGATCTCCCCCACTAGACACCAGGGAAACGTTGCCTCCGGTAATCGGAGGCAGCTGTCAACTTTGACAGCTGCCTCCGATTAGCTAATTAGCGGGCACGGCGATCAGACCGTGCCCGCTAATAGCGGCAGTCCCGGGCTACACGCGGCACCCGGGATCGCGGCACTTCAAAGCGGGGCCGCCGCGCGGCCCCGCTTTGAAGTGCAAGTGAGGACATAGGACGTACCGGTACGTCCTATGTCCTTAAGAGGTTAATTACTGGTAGCTAGAGATGAGCGAACGTCGAGCATGCTCGAGTCCATCCGATCCCGGTCGTTCGGTATTTGATTAGCGGTGGCTGCTGAAATTGGATAAAGCTCTAAGGTTGTCTGGAAAACATGGATACAGCCAATGACTATATCCATGATTTCCACATAGCCTTAGGGCTTTATCCAAGTTCAGCAGCCACCGCTAATCAAATGCTGAACAATCGGGTTTGGATGGACTCGAGCATGCTCCAGGTTCGCTCATCTCTACTGGTAGCTGAAGAAGTTAAATGCAGTCCTAAGGCTGCATGAAAAACATGCATACAACCATAAGTGCATTTATGGAGTGTCAGACATACTGATTTAGTGTGGTTTTTACATTAAATCCTGGTAAAAAAAAAAAGTGTTCTCTGCAGATATGAGGGCATCCATGACTGGTGATATGTTTTTATGAGGACAAATTCCTAGATCTCTTGCACACGTTAATCCATTATATATTATCCATTATTGCCCATATATATAGTAAAATGTTCAGAAATTGAATTCCAATAAATATGCTTTATATTGTGAGTAGCCCAATTATATAATGTGAGAAAAAGCCAGATGTTGCCATTTTACTACAGTGTGTGTGTGTGTGTGTGTGTGTGTATATATATATTATAATTAATGTGTGTGTGTTTACTGACACTTTTTCAAAAATGGAGCATACTATGGTGGGTTTTTTTTTTCACCTAGTTCGTGGTAGTTTTTCCTCCCATAGATCTCTATAGGTTGAAAAAACAGCATTTGTAAATGTGTGTGTGCATTTTTTTCCTCACATTCTTCAATAAAAATTATTTATCTCACCTGTTAGCTTGTTTTATGACTGAGTTTATTTAATTAGATATGTCCATCTAATGGTGCATTTACACAGGGAGATTTATCTGACCCATTTTGGAAGCCAAAGCCAGGAATGGATTTAAAAAAGAGAAGAAATCTCAGTCTTTCCTTTATGACCTGTTTCCTGTTTATAGTCTGTTCCTGGTTTTGGCTTAAAAAAATCTGTCAGATAAATCTGTCTATGTAAACGCACCATAATACGTCCCTATATAGGCTGATACATGATCCTTAAACAGCTACTTACTGCAAACTGTATTGTTCAACCTGGTGTTACTAAATACCTGTCTACCACTAGTCAACCTATACACTTGTTTTACTTTTCTGAGTTCCGCAATTGATGGACTTTAATCCCTCTTTGTTCCCTGTTCAACTATGATGTCTCTGTAATACCTTACCACATTAAGTTTTTTGTTATTGTATGTTTATAAAATACAAAACAGATAAAGAATGTTCAAATTCTTCAATAAAAATTCTAGAACCACATGATTAGAAAATCAGAAAACTGTCATAAAAGGTGCGTTTTTTTTATGCTTTAGTGGTAGGCAGCAGGGGCACTTTTTTAAGCCTCTGTGTTGCCCTGTTTTGTGATGTGTAAATGCAGTTGCACTCTTCACTTATAATCTGCTGAATAGTTTGCAAGTAACTTCCATAGAGCTGAACATCAGCTAGGCGGTTTGTACATTCTGAAGCTGTCATCACTTTATACACAGGGCTGGCATTACTGGCTAGAGAAGCGTTGACTGTTCAGGCTGTCTTCCTATTGGCTGTCCTGGATTAATTACACACGTGAATCTGTAGTGACTACAGCAGAAAGCATGTAGAATCAGAACTACATAATGTTAGCTAGAGTTATAATGTGTCTCTGAAATGTGGTGGAATACCTGTTTCTTGTCTTGGTTACGGTGGTAAATAGTTAGTATGTAGGCTGAAGGATCAGCTCCTGTCACTTATATTCACAAGTAATACAGTATGAATTACTACTAGAAACAAACGTTAAGCATAATACTATTTTTTTTGCCATCTAAATATTCCAGCACCTGAAAAAAGGCTGTTTATGCTTTTTTTTTTTTTTTTTTTTTGCCAATCATTTGCACAAAAGAAAACCATAGAATTTGACTAAAATACCCACAAATCCACATTTCAATCCCTGCTTGTTTTTAAAATGTGCTATAGAGGACCTGAGCACACCATTTTCTGTATATTGCATTTTGTCATTTTTAAAGTTTCTAAAATCCTTTGAGATCTGTCTAGTGTGTGTATATAAGTCTGTGATTTTTTTTCAGTTTTGTATAACATCATGTCTGACGAAGGGAGCTAGACTCTCGAACGCTTACAATCAAATATACTCAGTTAGCCTCCAAAAGTTGTATGTCTGTTTTCAATGAAAAAATACAAACTTCCAGATGCTTTTCAATCAGTCAAAAATACTGTTTTGGCGTATACCTGGCCCTTGGAGTTTGTCTTCTAGTTGTGTACGCTGAATGTAATTGACAAATGTGTTGTAAACACAGGTTGGCCTTCTATGCAACATAGGTGGCACTGCGCAAGCACTGTGTCCCTTTGCTTGTACCTGTGTGCCGCCACCTTAGTTAAATGCTGTCACTGCTTAGGCTAGGTTCACACTGCGTTTTCAGCATCCGTTTAACGCATCCGTTTTTTAAAAAAACGCATTAAAAACGGATTGCAAAAAACGGATTCATTTGTGTGCATCCGTTTTTCCATTGACTTCCATTATAAAAAAAAACGGATCCGTTTTTTTTGGCGGACCAAAAAATGTTGCTGACCCTATTTTTCTGGACGTTAAAAAAAACGGATCCGTTAAACGGATGCTGAAAACGCAGTGTGAACCTAGCCTTAGCAACAAGGCTGAGATTGGTTTCTCTGTCTTTTATTTATTGATAACCTGCTAAATGGCGAAAGCTTTATTTTGGTTGCATGCACTTTTTGTGTATTAATTTTTTTTTAGTTATTTCTTTACTTTCAAATGGATTGATTTGTAGTCTAAATATTCATTGACCCTTTCTAAATATATTGGTGTTTGAACCTGTTCCTTCCTTCCAACTTTGCGTGGCTTTGCTCAGAGAGCAGTGTACGTGGTCTATAGATTTCTTAGAAAGTCTAAGGTCTTGCTGTCAGCTGTCTGCTTTCTTTAAGGGGTTGTCCGTTTTTTTTTTTTTTTTAATAAACTAGCATTGCATTGACCTCTGTGGGTGTTGTATATTCTACATACACTTCTATTTTTTTATTTATAGCGCTTACTGTGTTCTCAGGCTCAGTCACATGACCACTCTTGCCTGTATTTTCTTTACTTCCTGTGATGTCACGTTCCCTTTCTGGTTCCTGTTCCTGAAAGTGAGGGAACAGCGAGTCATCAGGTGGGTGGGGTTATGCATCCACATTTCTTAAGCCCCACCCCTGTAGGCTAACATCTGAGCCCAGTAGAAACCACAGCAGTAAGGGCAGCATGACATGGAGTGGTAGCTGTGTGGGGGGCACAGAGGTTAGCCATGTTGGGGTGGGTTCACACTACGGAATTCTCGCGGATAAACTCTGCTGAATTCCGTCAGCTGTACACACTCACGCGCGCCTTACCGCCAGCTCCATAGACAACATTCTATGGGGCGGCTGATTCCGCATTCCGCCGAAAGAACTGACGTCACTTCTTTCAGCGGAATGCGGAATTAGCCGGCCCATAGAATGTTGTCTATGGAGCCGGCGGAGAGGTGCGCGTCCGTGAGCACGTAAGGCAACGGAATTCAGCGGAGTTTTATCCGCGAGAATTCCGTAGTGTAAACCCACCCTTACTTTGAAGTATACAGTGGTAGGGCAGTGCTGCTGCTGCCTTTAATATGGAGAGGAGAGAGGATACTTCACCTTATGTTAGTCATCATTCTATCTATTTTTTGCTGTGGTAAACTTGCATTAGAATCCCTGCTCGTTGAAACCTGACCCACCTGTAAGATGGCTTCTGTAGTGTATATGTAATCCAGGACTACAACTCCTAACATGTACATGTGTGCTGGGGTTTGTCGTCCTACAACCAGGGCTGGCTGCAGGTTTTTGTGGGCCCTTCGGCGATAGAGCCTCAGTGGACCCCTTTTGTGAAGCAAATCATGGAGATACAAATGAGGACAGATTTGCAGCAGGAGAAACATGTGGCTGCTGCATGTAACACTGTCGTCCTACATAGACTGACATCACACAGACTGGGGGCAGACCCAGGAGGTGTGGATTGACTTCACAGGGATGAGGCAGCCCCTAAATGCTGATGATACCAGATACCAGTGTCCTGTGCAGTTTCTGATAACAACCCTGGCTTTTGGTAGCACCGCTGCCCGCAATGACAAAAAAAATAAAAGTATGGTACCAGGCTGGACTAGAAGCGCTGCGGGGCCTGTCACTTGTCCTAGTAAGTCGGGTTCTGACGCCGGCCCTGCCTACAACAGATAAAATTCAAAAGACTAGTTTATTTGGTTATATAAGTAATTGGCAGACACTGAACCACCATGCTGTTCAAAATGTAGGAAGACAGACATTTCCTGCATATGGGTAGAGTGGGTGGAGCTAGATTTAGAGAGGAGGGGTGGAGTTTTAGGGTTGCAGAGCTATAATGTCACTGCTGCCCCATGTGACCTGGAAGTTCTTTATGTAAACAAACAAACACAAATCCAAAAAGCAGCAATAGAGGAGAAAACAACGAAAGGCCCTATTACACGGAATGATTATCGACCATATTCGGCCTCGTCCTGTGCAATAGAAGGCAACGATCAGCCGTGAACGATGTCTGCTGATCGTTGCTGTCGTTTGTCTTACATGTTGAAAGACAAACCACTGTGATAGCAGCGATCTGCTGCTGTCACTCTGAGAAATAGGAGCGGTGGCAGCAGACCGCCGCTATCCTCTATTGGCTGCCCGGACGATCTAGCGTTCACGTTACGCAACGCAAGGCACTTTACGGTAAAACTGACATTTTTATCTTTATTCTATAAGTCAGTCTGAATACAGCAATATGCATGTTTATACAGCTTTTCTTATGTTTTTACTGTTTTATCACCAGTAAAACACATTTTTTTTTTTTTTTGCAAATAAGATACATTTTTAATGGCCCTATTGTGACTCATTTAACGCTTTTATTTTTTTCACTTACGGGGCTGTATGGGGCACAGCTTCTGTCACTGACATTTAAATGTTGCAATCACAGCATTGAAAGGGTTAATGGCGGGCGGCCACGGGATCACTGCGGCCCTTCATTAACAGTGAGGACCCAGCTGCTTATAGCAGCCAGTCCTCACTCTTTGAAGGGAACTCAGCTCCTGAGCTTGCTTCAAAGCTTCCCAGGAGACCATGACGTAAATGTAGGTCATATGTCATCTGGGCCATAACTTTCATGGCATACATTTACGTCCATTGTCATCAAGGGGTTAATGATTGGGCAAAAAGCTCAAAATTTACTGAGCGAACTGTGCAGCGATTGATGGCTGTACAGTTCTTTCCCTCCTCTTGTTGGCTCTGATCTGATTGATTTGTGCAGGACAGGAGAGCAAGCTGGATTAATGATCATATCACATGCAGCTTATTGCCAAGGCATTGAACTACCCATAGAGTTTACCTGGCAATATGGGGATGGGTCCACCCTACCTCCCAGGACCTTTTGATTTCCCATTCAGTTACATGCCTTGGAGAAGTCACACAGAAGTAATAGAAGTGTAAAAGGTACCTGCTTCAGAGCTGTGTCTCTGGTGCTAAAAGGTGTAAACAGAATTGTTTGGACAGATACTTTAAAGTGTCTCTGTCGTTATAACTTTGAAAATCTAAATCAACAGTAGATGTGATATAAAGCAACTTTGCAATATACATTCATTTTATTTATTTTTGTTATCATGGTATAAAACACAGTTGAACTTAACAGAAATCAAGGTCCAGTCTCCTGAAGGCAAATATTTAGTCTTGACTAGTTAAGAAAAAGAGACTAAACACATGAAGTCCCAGCCAGTACAGAGCGTCACAGCTCAGTGTCCATCTATCAAATGACTGCCTTCTCTGTGAGCGCTCAGATGACCTGGGAAACACAGGACTTCCTGTAGACTGTGGTTTTATTTTTTTTTTTCAATCAGAACACAGGAAGTGCTGTGCTGTGATAACTAAACAATAACAATGAATGCATATTGCAAACTTGCTTAATACTGCATCTACTTAGATTTTAAGTTATAACGACAGTGACACTCGAGGCTATGTGCACACTATGTAAGAGACCCGGCTGGTCTCTGAAAAGATCATCCCGACCGTACTGCAGTACCAGCCGGATGATCTTTTCGGCCACAGGGTTCTGATGCGGAGCGCATCCGTGCCTGCCCGCATCAGAACTCTCCACTGCACACTCCGGCCGCTCGCACCACAGTGTCATTGTTTTCTACAGCCGCTATTCACTGATTAGCGGCCGCAGAAAACTGACATGTCAATGAAAAAGTACGCTACCTCTCTGTCTATAGGATCCCAACAGGAGCATATACATATGGTATACGCTCCGGCTGGGATCCCATAGACGCAGAGGTAACGTATATTTTCGTAATAATCACGGCCGTTGTGCAACGGCCGTGATTTTACTAAAGTATGTTGTCTGAACATAGCCTAAGGCTACATTCACAAATTCCATAGGCTGTTCTTAGCCGCGAACATGTAGCTACGGACAGGATATGAAAGTGCATTTGTGGGTTGTCCACAATGCTCGGACCTATTCAGTAGAGAATAGTGATCCATACTAGGACCTGCGTGTATTTTTTTGCGACACAGATCACGGCCCCATACATGTACAGATTGTTTGAATAGGGCGATTTAAATTAGTGGGTCCTTAGTGCCTTGCACAATTGCAGACAGTCTACAGAACATGTGAATGAAGCGTAAGGAAGGTGAAAATGTCTTTAAAATAGTGGTGACGAGACACTGATTTACCTATGGGAGCCTGAGCGTTAATGGCAGAGTGTTGGATAGAAACCTTTTAAATTGTTCAGTTTGAAAGTCTGCCATCACCTGGAAAATCAGTAGTTTTTTCCTGAAAAGCCCCTTTAGGCGCCAATATTGGAGCACTGTCAGGATCCACAATTCACACAAAATACAGAGCAATGCTATCCCAAGGTGTTGTGGTGTCGCATGACAATGCATGTCTACCTACTACTGCCCAACTTTGTTTAGAGGTGTTAAAGGGAAACTATCAGCAGGTTAGAAGCATCCAACCTGCTGAAATCTTCCTATAGTCAAGGGGGCCCTGAGGAAAAGTCACCATTATACACTTAGTATGGGAAATGCACATGAAGTGCTTTTTTCCCTTCACTTCCTGGATAAAATGGTCATGTCACAACCCGACTCCCAGAGCTGTGTGGGCTGTGGCTGCTGGAGAGGATGGTGGCAGGGGGACACTGAGGGACAGAGAGCATTAAAGGGGCACTGAGCATCCCTCTGCCATCATCCTCTCCAGCAGCCACAGCCCGCACAGCTCTGGGAGTCGTGTCGTGACATCACCGTTTTATCCAGGAAGTGCAGTTGAAGGTGCAGGGAAAAAAACACTTTATAAGCACTTCCTGTAATAAGTGTATACTGGTAATTTGTGTAACGAAAGCCCAAAAATGAAAACTGGCTCCGTGCTTAAAGAATTAAACACAAGAAGGAAAAACAATAACGTTCATAAAGTAAACAGAAATTGGGCCGGTCCTGAAGGGATGTGACAATGTGATCACTTTTAGTTTTTTCCTCTATGTTGCTTTGAGTGCCAAAATGTATTTTTTTTTCATGGACTGTACTGTGTGAGAGGTTTTTTTTTATAGCTCTTAGAAAGCGAGGAGGAAAAAACTAAAATGCAAAAATGGAAATTGGTAATTAGGGCCATTTTGGGCTGTGTCATGAAGGGGTTAGAAAGAAATTTTGCAGTGCCCCCACACCCTCTCCGCCCATATGTTGCACGGTAGGACTGGGCGATTAATTGTGAGAGAATCATAACTGAATATGACCTCGATTAACACAGTGGCAGGTCGTAGTTTTTTTTTTTTTTTTTTTTTTATGCCACCTGCCCCCATTATTTTCTAACAGCTGTAAGCAATCATAGAAATGCAGACAATTGGTTCCACAACCCAAAAATAATGATTTATTATTCTGAATAACATGTAAAACAGATAAAACAAAAATTCAGAAACAGCAGAATATGTGATATAAGTTACTGTACAATAATGGAGAGGATGGGAAACACAAGGACTGACAGACTGCAGGGAGCATGAAGGAATAAGCAGGGCAGATGTGGGCACATACATGCAGCACTTTCTGGGGAGAGAGGGGTTACAGCTATGGAGAGATTACCTCCACACTCCTGTCCCCTGATGTAAGCCCCAGCCTGAAGTGGATCTGCTATGATTTGGAAGGTGAGGGAGACTTCCTAGGTGAGAGTACAGGGCTGTAGACCACCCTGTGCAGACCATGCCCCTCCTCCACTCGCGCTCCCACCCAGTACAGGGAGCTCTAAAACCAAAGCAATGCTCTTAAACCAAGTCACAATTTTGAAAAACTGTGAGCTCTTAAACCAAAATGCTCTTAAACCAAGTTACTCTCAAACCAAGGTACCACTGTACTAGGGATGCGAACTGATCAGAATAAAAAGCAATTGAAGGTATACGGGTCAATGCTTTTCTCTTTCTCTGTTCCCCAAACAGAACAGAGAGAGGAAGAAAGTCAACATGCACCCCTGAGGGAATTGAAGGGGGTGGCCACTTTATAGTAAAATTGCTCAATGTACAGTTAGTCAGTTAGTAAGTGTACTCACTGCACTTAATGACAGCTGCTCCCTGTGTATCCCATAGAGCTAAATTAAGACTCCACTCTTCCAGGCTGTGCTGCCCTGCTCTGTGGTTAGTTTGTCTATAAGATGGCTGACATAGGTGAGCATGTGACCATGCCCTGACCCCTCAGTGTCTTCCATAGGCATATACAAATTCACTGGTGGTACTGGGGGGTATAGCATGGTCATATGCTCCTCCATGCCGGCCATCTTATGGACAGTCACCACAGAGCAGGACAGCACAGTCTGGAGGAGGGGAGTAGGATTTTACCTCTATAGGGTAGACAGGGAGCTGCTGTCAGTAAATACAGTATATATATATGAGTACACTTATACTGTACACTGAACTATTTTACTATAAAATGTGCAACACCTTTTAACAGTATGCTGACTGAACATGTGGGGCAGGGTTAGCTGCCAGGACCACTCTTCCCTCCATCCCTGTTTTGTGGGGGTATATTTATTCAGAGCATTGTGCTCTTAGTACTTAGATTTAATTTTTTCAACATTGTCTCATTTGTTGCATAGGCTCTAGGACATGCTACACGGGCATTCATTAAACCATTATTTTTGGGTTGTCATAGGAAAATACTGTCTTCCAAATGCATTGTGCTGTGTGTGTGTATGTACACACACACACACACACACACACACACACACATAGTGGTACCTTGGTTTAAGAGTTACTTGGATTGAAAGCATTTTGCAAGAAGAGATCACAGTTTTTCAAAATTGTAACTTTGGTTTCAGAGCTCCCTGTACTGGGTGGAAGGGGAAGTGGGGGAGGGGCATGGCCTGCACAGGGAGGTCTACAGCACTGTGCTCTGACCCAAGGAGTTTCCCTTACCTTCCAAATCATAGCAGATCCACTTCAGGCTGGAGCTTGCATCAGGGGACGGGACTGGGAAGGTAATCTCTCCATAGCTGTAACCCCTCTCTCCCTGGACAGAGAGTGCTGCTATACTGTGACCACATATGTCCTGCTCATTCCTTTATGCTCCCTGCTGTCTTTCAGGCCTTGTGTTTCCCATTCTCTCCATTCCTGCTATAATGTGCCTGCACTCACACTCAGCTATACACACTGCTGTATAGAAAAGTTTCTGTCACTGTCTGGGATTCTCACTTCCTGATTGGTCCATGCTTAACCCCTTAACGACATCGGGCGTAAACTTACGCCCTCGCGCCCTGGTACTTGGCGCATCAGGGCGTAAATTTACGCCCGATGTTTCCCCGATCGCTGCGTGTTCACACACAGCGGTCGGGGAAGATGGCCTGCTATAAATCATAGCAGGCCATCTTAGCTTCACGGCACGGGGGGTGGTTAACACCCCCCGTGCTTACGATCGCCGCTATAGGCTGATCAATTCAGATCAGCCAATAGCGGCGATCGGAACCTTTCCGGGTCATCGGCGACCCGATGACCCGGAAAAAAATGGCGGTCGGTGCTGTCCGAGGACGGCACCGACCGCCATTACTGTAAAAAGTAATGGTGATCGCCGTGCCACCGGCCCGATCGCCGTGAACGGCCGGCCGGCCGTTCACGGCGATCGGGCCGGTGGCACGGCGATCAGAGTCCCACAAAATAGTAAATACCTGCCCTGGACCCCTCAGCTAGGCAGCCGAGGGGTCCAGAGCAGGTATTTGTACATTACTCACCTGTCCCGGGCTCCTGATCGGCGTCTTCCGGGTTCGCGGCATCCTCGTCTTCGTTCGGGTCTTCGGCTTCTTCCGTGACGTCACGTTCGGCTTCTCTCGGCTATTTTCGGCTCCAGCGTCGGCTGTTTCCGTATTTTGCGCTCTGCTGCCCTCTAGCGGCTGATAATGTGTAATACACGTATCAGCCACTATAGGGATGTTCAGAATGTAGAAATTTTTATTTTTTTTTTTTTCAAATTTTTTTTTTTCTATTTTCCGCACCCTATCGCCGCTGAGTGTTGATCAGCATCGCACGAAAGTGCGCTGCTAATCAGCAACTCCTCCTTTTTGGCGTAGGGTGTTTTTTTTCTATATTCTACTGCCACGGTCTGCTTATAAGTGCAGACCGTGGCAGTAGAATATATCACCAACTCCTTTGTTGGCGTAGGTTTTTTTTTTATACTTACTGTAAAAAAACACGTAAAAAACACTACATTACACCACACTACATTGAATAAAGTTTGACACTACACCACTACATACCCCATATACCAATCCCCATATAAAGATGGCCCCCAGGGTGTTTTCGGCGTCAGAGGGATACGTTATTATTACCTCCGACACCGAAACAGCCAGTGAGGATGAATGGGGGGATCCTTCTTTCCTCCATTCATCCTCATCCTCCAATGACATGTCTGGGGGGTAGCGTAGCGTACGCTGCCCCCCAGACACGTCTTTTCCGCCAGTACCGTCCCAATAAGAGATGACGGTATGGAGTGAAATTCTACAAACTCTGTGAGCGTACCTCAGGGTACACTTACAGATTTAGGGTACGTGCACACTGCGGAATGGCGAAGAATAACCCTTTGTGCATTCCGCAGCTGGCACCCGCCGGCGGACTGATGCGGGCGCATGTCTCTACCCGTGTCATAGACTCCATTCTATGCACGGGCGGATTCCATCGTCCATCCAAAGAATGAATACGTTGGACGGAGAGCTGAATCCGCCCGGGCATAGAATGGAGTCTACGACACGGACGGAGACGTGCGCCTGCATCAGTCCGCCGGTGGGTGCCAGCTGTGGAATGCACAAAGGGTTATCTGTCGCGATTCCGCAGTGTGCACGTACCCTTAGAGTGTATGTAGGAAGGGACACCCGAATCCAGCCCCCAGATGCCCCCTCCCCCCCCATCCTCGGAGTTAGTGGGAAGATCGTTCGGGAACTGATCTTCCCACTGCTGGATAAAGGTCACCACCACCTGTACGGGGATAACTTTTATACCAGCACCCCCTCTTCCGGTCCCTCGCTGCCCGAGCTACTGTAGCTTGCGGCACGATCCGAACATATCAGAAGTAGTAATAGCGCCCTAATATTTAGCAGCCATGGAGCGGACCCAGCGCTTCTGGATATGAAGGACCCCGTATCGCACCAGGACAACATTTTCCAGGTGACGTCCCCCACACTGGAGAACAGGAGACCCCAGAAGAAGTGCAGAGTGTGGCGTAACAGAGGGATCAGGAAGGACACCATTTTCCCGTGTGACACCCGTCCTGATCACCCCGGCCTCTGCATACTGGATCGCTCCAAGGCGCACCACACGTCACTGGGGTTCTACATTATCTAAATTCTGTCCCTTATTCCTATTTCGGGGGTCACGTTGATCCAGGGATTATTCTGATCGCCAATATGGAGTCGGGAAGGAATTTTCCCCTGTGATGAGGCTACTGTCGTCTGCCTTACGAGGGTTTTTTTTTGCCTTCCTCTGGATCAACACAGGTTGAGTTTGATGGACACCTGTCATTTCCAACCTTATAAACTAATAATTGTCCTAATACCCCCAAATAAATTAGAATTGTCCCTTTTCCCCAGCTAAGTAGGTATGGCTGCCATTCCCATTAGAGAAGGCCATGATGCAATTACAAAGCCTCTGTGCGGCCAGGACAGTAGAAACCCCCCACAAGTGACCCCATTCTGGAAACTACACCCCATAAGGAATCTAAGAAGGGGGGCAGCGGGGATATGGCCCCCTGGTGACGGCCACATTTGGGACGTGAAAATGAAAAAAATTGTATTTTTTATTTTCTCGGCACATGTTCTACGTAAGTGCCCGTCACCAGTGGGGTCCATATGCTCACTGCACCCCTTGTGAGATTCCTTATGGGGTGTAGTTTCCAGAATGGGGTCACTTGTCGGGGGTTTCTACTGTCCTGGCAGCACAGGAGCTTTGTAATTGCGACATGGCCTCCATCCTCCATTCCAGCCTCTAAATGGCGCTCTGTCCCTTTGGTGACTTGCCCTGTGCCCATATGGCACATTATGCCCACATGTGGGGTATTTTCGTACTCAGGGGACACTACCCTACACGTTTTGTGTTCATTTTCTTTTTTAACCCCTTGTGGAAATGGAAAAAAATCGAGGCTAGACCAACATTTAGTGTAATTTTTGTAAAATTTTTACTCTAAATCATTAATCTTGTCATGTTTTTTCATTTTCACAAGGGGTTAAAAGATAAAAAAAACATTTAATGTGTAGAGCAATTTCCCCTGAGTACGGAAATACCCCACATGTGGACATAAAGCGCCATGCGGGTGCAGGGTAAGCCTCCGAAGGGAAGAAGCGCCATTTGGTTTTTGAAGGCTGGATTTGGATGGAATGGATTTCGAGGGGCCATGTTGCATTCAAAAGGCCCCTGTGTTGCCAAGACAGTTGAAACCCCCCACAAGTGACCCCATTATGGAAACTGCACCCCTCAAGGAATGTAACAAGGGGTGTAGTGAGCATATGGACCCCACTGGTGACGGACACAAATGTGGAACAATGTGGCGTGAAAATGAAATATTACATTTTTTACACTATAATGTTGGTTTAGCCTTGAATATATCATTTTCACAAGGGGTTAAAAGAGGAGAAAAAAAACAAAATGTGTAGCGCAATTTCCCCCGAGTCCGTAAATACCCCACATGTGGACATAAAGCGCCATGTGGGCGCAGGGCAAGCCTCCGAAGGGAAGGAGCACCATTTCGTTTTTGAAGGCTGGATTTGGATGGAATGGATTTTGAGGGGCCATGTTGCATTCAAAAGGCCTCTGTGTTGCCAAGACAGTTGAAACCCCCCACAAGTGACCCCATTATGGAAACTACACCCCTCAGGGAATGTAACAAGGGGTGTAGTGAGCATATGGACCCCACTGGTGACGGGCACAAATGTGGAACAATGTGGCGTGAAAATGAAATATTACATTTTTTACACTATAATGTTGGTTTAGCCTTGAATTTATCATTTTCACAAGGGGTTAAAAGAGAAAAAAACACACTATGTGTAGAGCAATTTCCCCCGAGTCCGTAAATACCCCACATCTGGACATAAAGCGCCATGTGGGCGCAGGGCAAGCCTTCGAAGGGAAGGAGCACCATTTGGATTTTGGAGGTTGGATTTGGCTAGAATGGATGATGAACGCCATGTCGCATTTACAGAGCCCTCGTGCTGCCAAAACACTGGAAACCCCCCACAAGTGACCCCATTCTGGAAACTGCACCCCTCAAGGAATCTAACAAGGGGTGCAGTGAGGATATGGACCCCTTGATGATGGGCACATTTGTGCCATGAAAGTGAAAAAATGAAAATTTTCCCTTTCACGTCACATTGTTCCACATTTGTGCCCGTCACCAGTGGGGTCCATATGCTCACTGCACCCCTTGTTAGATTCCTTGAGGGGTGTAGTTTCCAGAATGGAATCACTTGTGGGGGGTTTCCAGTGTCTTGGCAGCACGAGAGCTCTGTAAATGCGACATGGCCCTTGAAATCCTTTTCAGTAAAATTCGGCTTCCAAAAGCCAATTGGCGCTCCTTCCCTTTGGAGGCTCGTCCTGCGCCCCCTTGGCACTCTATCGCCACATGTGGGGTATTTCTGTACTCGGGAGAAACTGCGCTACACATTTTTTGTCTTTTTTTGCCTCTTATCCCTTTAAGAAAATGAAAAATTGAAGGCTAGAACAACGTTTTAGTGTAAAAAATAAATTTTTCTTTTTTCACGCCATATTGTTCAGAAAATCTGTGAAGCACCTGTGGGGTCCAGATGCTCACCGCACCCCTTGTTACATTCCTTGAGGGGTGTAGTTTTCTAAATGGTGTCCCTTTAGGGGTGTTTTTTAGGTTTTGGCACCCCAGAGCCTCTGCCAACCTGAAGTGGTACAGTCAAAAATGACCAAATATAACGGAGGCGTTGAAATTCACTAGGCGCTCCCTTATATCTGAGGCTTGTGGTTGCGTCAAATAGCGCAATACGGCCACATATGGGGTATTTCTATAAACTGCAGAAACGGGGCAATAATTATTGGGGTGCATTTCTCTGGTAATAGGTTTATAATTATGAAAAATATTGGATTACAATAAAATCTCTGCACAGAAAATTAAAATTTTCAAATTCCTTACACACTTAGCTTTTATTTCTGTGACTCCCCTAAAGGGTTAAAACACTTTCTGGATATGCTTTTGCAGAGTTTGGGGGGTGCAGTTTCTGAAATGGGGTGCTTTGTGGGGCTTTCTAACATACAGGCTCCTCAAATACACTTTAAACCTGAACAGGTCCCTAAAAATATCTGATTTTGAAATTTTACTGAAAATTTGGAAATTTGCTGCTAATGTTTTAAGCTTCCTATCGTCTAAAAAAAATGAAAGATAGTTTAATAAATGCCGCCAACATAAAGTAGACATGTTGCTAATGCTATTTAATATATAATTTATGTGGTATAACCACTTTCTGTATACGCAAAGAAGTTTCAAAGTTGGAAAAATGAATTTTTTCACATTTTTTCACATTATTTGGGTTTTTTTCATAAAGATTTGTTATGAGTATCGACTCCAATTTACCAGAAATGTAAAGTACAATATGTCACGAGAAAACAATCTCAGAATCAGCCGGATAGGTAAAAGCATCCCGAAGTTATTAATGACTAAAGTGACACTGGTCATATTCATAAAATTTGTCTCTGTCATTAAGGCCATTTCAGGCTCTGTCCTTAAGGGGTTAACACACTTTCCTCATTGTGATCATGTGTTTACACAGACCTCTGACAGCAGCCCTGCTTCTCTATTCTAGCCTGTTGTACTACGATATTGCATTATGGGGATCTCCACCTCCATTCTGTTTCTACAAACTGCTGCTGTTTTTTCATTCTTATGCACTTACTATACATTATAATCCACATGCTGCTTGGTTATACTCAACAGTAACAGTAATATGACATATCCAGCTTTCTAAAGCTTGGGGTAGGGAACCAATTGTCTGCATTTCAGTGATTCCTTATGGGAAAATTTGCTTTGGTTTAAGAGTGATTTGGATTTCAACCATGGTCCCGGTACGAATTATGCTCGTAATCCAAGGTGTGTGTGTGTATATATATATATATATATATATATATATATATATATATATATATATATATATATATAATTTTATTTACCCCCTCCCGCTGCTGCTCAGTAAATTAACGTTGCTGCAGCCTATGCCTGGTGCTGCAGCGACGTTAAAGGGGTATTCCCCCCCCCCCCCCCCCTTCCCAAGGGCTACAAATATAAAATGCTACCAAATCTAGCTGGTCTTACTCACAAAGTCTCCCTGAAAAGTTATGGTCCTGGGCGGTTGTAATCGCTGTAATCACGTGATTGAAAGACCTGCGTTCCGCCAACGTCACCTGGGACCTGCGTTCCACGTCGGCGGCGTGCCGACGTCTTCAGGAATCTGCGCATGCGCAGTACGTTAGCATCTTCTCCCGCCGTACAGCACATGCGTGGCGTGCTAAAGACGTTGCCGCACCGCTGATGTGGAACGCAGGCCCCGGGTGAGGCCGGCGGAGCACAGGTCTTTCAATCATGTGATTACAAACGTAATTACAGTGATTCCACTGCCCAGGACCGTGACTAGATACGGCCACCATGACTACTTGCCCGGCATTTACATACAGCGCAGGACATCATAAAAGTAAGAATACGGTCTAATAGAGGGGGGCACGGAGGGTTCAGGGGTATGTTTGGGAAGCGTGCTGGGTGAAGTTGCTTTGCATTGAATCCTTATCAATGTCATACACCCGGCTGATGGTTTTCAATGACTGGTAGGTATACTTTGTTAATCTTCCCTCATACCACCTTCCTGTCATTTTTATTGCATGGGACACAGCCAATATTATTCTTTCCACGTTGTGCAATAAAATTCGAACATGCTAAAGAAATTTAAAAAAAAAATTCTTCTGACTTTAAAAGTTTTAAAATGGCTCTTTTCTGATACAGGAATCGCATACATCTTAGATGAGGGCACTTTTTATTGTGCTTTTAAATGTGTAGATTTCTGACTAATTTCTGCCCTTTCAGCCACATTGAAATTTGTGTTTGTGGGGAAAAAAAATGTGTTTTAGGGTGCGTTCACACGTACAGGATCTGCAGCAGAATTGATGGCGCAGATTTGAATCTGCAGCAGATTTGATGGCCCAGAGTTGCTTTGCATTGAATCTGCAACTTCAAATCTGCGCCATCAAATCTGCTGCAGATGTGCTGCTGTGATGTGATTTGATACTGTGTTCAGTTATTTAGATCTAATCTGCTGCGTATTTGTTGCGTATCGCAGCAGTAAATACGCTGCGTATACGGTATGTGTGTTTATACCCTTAGGGTACAAACACACACACCGTATACACAGCAGATCTGCAGCAGATTTGATGCTGTGTTCAGTTATTAACCCTTTAAGGACCGTGCTAACTTTCGTTTTTGCGTTTTCATTTTTTCCTCCCATGTGCTTAAAAGGCCATAGCACTTGCATTTTACACCTACAGACCCACATGAGCCCTTATTTTTTGCGTCACTAATTGTACTTCGCAATGACAGTCTGAATTTTTCCATAAAATATGCTGCGAAACCAGAAAAAAATTATATGCGCAGTGAAATTGAAAAAAAAAACGCAATTATTTTTCTTTGGGGGGCTTCATTTTTACGCCGTGTCCCCTATGGAAAAACTTAGTTGTTATATATGTTCCTCAAGTCATTACGATTAAAACGATATGTAACATGTATAACTTTTATTGTATCTGATGGCCTGTAAAAAATGTTAACAAATATACGTTCCTTAAAATCGCTCTATTCCCAGGCTTATAGCGCTTTTATCCTTTGGTCTATGGGGCTGTGTCAGGTGTCATTTTTTGCGCCATGATGTGTTCTTTCTATCGGTACCTTGATTGCGCATATGCGACTTTTTGATCGCTTTATATTACATTTTTTCTGGATTTGATGCGACCAAAAATGCGCAATTTTGCACTTTGGGATTTTTTTGCACTTACACCGTTTACTGTGCGAGATCAGGAATGTGATTAATAGTTCGGGCAATTACGCACGCAGTGATAACAAACATGTTTATTTATTTATTTTTATTTGTAAAATGGGAAAAGGGGGGTGATTCAGACTTTTATTAGGGGAGGGGATTTTTTATTAATAAACACTTTTTTTAACTTTCCCTTACAGTAATATGAAGCGCCCTGGGGGACTTCTATATACACAGAACTGATCTCCCATTGAGATCAATCCTGTGTATATAATAGAGCAATGATCCATCACATCGGTGCTCTATTATAATGGTCTGCTGCAGACCATCTGAATAGATTGCCGAGCCGGGATCAGCGTCATTCCGACGCTGAGCCCCGGCCGGCCCATTAGAACGGATCTCCCCTCCGCGATCGCATCGCGGGGGGGAGATCCCCCACTGGACACCAGGGAGAGGGGGCACAGCTGCTATTCAAATGCAGCTGTCCGCTTTGACAGCGGCATTTGAATAGTTAATTAGCCGGCCGCGGTGATCGGCCGCGCCGGCTAATACACGCGGTACCTGGCTGCACTTAGCAACCGGGGACCGCGCGCTGCTGAGAGGGCTCGCGCCAGGAGCCCTCTCTGTTTACTCTTAACGGCCGCATGATGGGTATACCCGTCATGCGTCGTTAAGAGGTTAAGATCTAATCTGCTGCGTATCGCAGCAGAAAATACGCTGAGTATACGGTGTTTTTGTACCCTTAGGCTACAAACCCACTTGACGGATCTGCAGCGAGTCCCCTCGCTGCAGATCCCGCTCCCTATACTTTCAATGGCAGACAAACATGCAGCAGGGATGTACATCCCTGCTGCGAGTTTGTCTGCAGCCCACCCCATTACCCCCCCGCCCTCCGGAGGTGATACTTCACCTGATTCCGGCTTGCTTCGGCGGTTCCCGGTGTCTTCAGCAAGCCAGAGCGGGGACCAGGTGAAATATATGCTCCAGCCAGCCGCCCGCCCGCAGCCCCGGCCACCCGATTCATTGTTGTGCTCTAAACTTGATCGCATAGATCATTGTCCTGTTAAAAAATTGCACTGTGGTTGAGGCAGATCTTAAGATGTGAGTTTAGATCGCATTCACCATTGCAGGATTTTGGTATGATCACCAGCAGTACTTGAACATGCTAAAAGATCGCTTCCTAGACAATGACATCTCCATCACCTGTTGTTGAGCTCCTAATTGTGCACCACATATCACAGCTGCATGTTCTTCTGCCAGATGCTGAACCACCCATCTGTATGGTTCAGCAGGAAATGGGACTTGAACGCATGGCAAAATGTTGTCTAGAGTGACAAGGTCTATTGACATCTTTCCTTGGCCCACACAAGGGGGTGTTTGTGATAGTGTGGGCAATCTTGTTGGTCTTTCCATTGAACCCCAGTTGAAGCAAGATCTGCTGCATGGCTACCATTACCATTTTTACTTGCCTGCTGCTGTACTGCTGGATCAGTTAGTAGATTGAGATACCAAATGTGCCTCTTGGATCAGCCAAATGTGGCTTGTCTCTCTATATGTGATCTTCTGTCTGATGCCTATTCATGATTCATCCAGACTTGGTACACTCTTGATAATGTGGTTTGGCAACAGCGAATAAGTGTGGTTAGCACCACACCTGTGGCCCCCAATAATCTGCCTGCGGTCAGAGACACTTAAGTTACCACTTATATCCATAATGGCAAAATGCTGATTTTTGCTTTTGCAGAAGAGAGGTCAGCACATTTCTCTGACAGTCATGCAGCCACCACTGGGTAACATGCTATATGTCACAAGATGTCTGGAGCTACTAATGCAGTGATTGTTTAGTGAGGGAAAACTCATTGAAGCTCACATGTTGCCTATGGCAAGATATTAAGATGTGTTTTTTTTTTTAACCTTCAGTGGAAAGATGACAACTGCAATGTGATTGTTTTTCTAATAATAGAAATAATAATAGTTGTTGTTATTATTGTTATTATTACTATTACCATTATTGCTATTACTATTACCATTATTACCATTACCATTATTACCATTACCATTATTAAGTCTTGTGCACACAGAACAAGATCGGCGGAATTGTCTGCCGCAAAATGCTGTCAGCCTCAGTGCCATAATGACAGTCTATGTGAGGCTCGCGCGCTGCATCTCTCGGCGCTGAAGAATGAACATGTTCATTCTTCAGCGCGGAGAGAGGAGGCGCGCAAGCCTCCCATAGAGTGTCATTATGACACTGAGGCTGACAGCATTTCGCTTTTCTTGCTCTGTGTGCAGGGGGCCTAATACTAGTATTATTAGTATTATGAATAGTATTATTCATATTGATATTATTTGTGTGAACATTTATGTTGTTGGTACTCTCCACGTAGGAGAATGCAGGCCATAACAGTACTTGATGACCTGCAGCTTCTATGAGATTTTTTATGTGGATGTCATACAGCCAATATCTGTAAAATTCACATATCTTGAAGCTGTCACACAAGACATGTCTCTTTGTATCCCAAGTGTTACGTACACGTCCCATTATGTGCTAAAGAGGCATGAAACTGCTTATACTATGAAATTGGCATTTTTATTTTTATCTCTTTAAAGGGGAACTCCAGGTAGAGGTTAAAAAAATGAAACTTCTGCAGAAGCATAATGCATTACTTACCTGTTTATCCCAGTTTTGAAACTACCAAAAATCCATTTGTTTGAGTGGTTTTTGCTCTGTATTGTGTTTTCTGTCCTTCCTGGTTTCATTTTTTCCAGAATGCAGTGCTTTCCCTCAGCTGATTATCACAGTCCCCCATCCACACAATCAGTAAAATTAGTGCAGCAGCTGCTTCTGGACGGTGTGAGATGGTGAATCAGTCAGGGGATTGGGGGATCCAGCCAAGCCTCCTGTGTCATTACACCCTGTCTGTATCATCAGCAAACACACACAATGTGAGACAGAGACATGTAAGATTTGACTCCTAAAGGGGGATAGCGGAAGGAGCAGGAGACAATGTGAATTGGCACAGAGGACATTTTTTTTCCACTTCCTGGATTTCCTTCAGCTACCAGTGTGGCAGAACCGCACATATACGGTAATACATTGTAGACACATCTATATAACTTTTAATGTACTTTTAATAGAAAACAAGTTTTTCTTATCCGGAGTTCCCCTTTAATCTCCCAATTGCTGCAGAAGTATAAATGGTTGGAACAGTCTTCTGTGCCTGGACTTTATGTGAACTCCATTCAAATAAGAACACATTCATAAGAATGAAGAGCACATGACAGGAAGCCATGCAGAAATGAAACGGTATATATTAAAAAATATTCTAGTAATTTAGATGAGGTTACTAGTCAGGAAATCTGTTGATTTTGCAGATTTGATTACATTATTTGTACACTCCTAGAAGTGTTAGCACATATTGGATATAGTTTTACATGATGATTTCTGACCAACTCATGGGTGTAAAGCTGTGAAACTAGTTTAGGTTGTATTTTACTCAGATGCTTTATTGGCAGTCTTGGCTATCTTTTCCACCGTTTGCACTTCATAAGGGTGATCATAAGGTTGTTGGCAGAACACATAGATTTCTGGCAGGACCAGATGACTATCTAATGTGTAATAGGAGTTCAGCCCATGTTTGTTAATTACATATAAGCAATTGTCTGCAATAGCCAAATTTGGCTGTGCTGTTTTTTTTTTTCAGTGGTTGAATGAAAAAAAAACAAACAAAGTAAGTGTTTGGCTAGAGCACTTGAAGTCACCAAGTATTTGCCAGTGTCTGTAAGCTCACTTTTTTTTTTTTTTTTTTGGTAACCACAGTAATTTGTCAGTCATTGCATGATTGTTCTTATGAACGCTCCTATTAGACTTTGATTGAATTTGTTGTTTTCAAATAAGACCGCTATTGACTAGCCTTGAGCCACTGGTAATTTTGGCACAATCCAGTGTCTAGATAACAAAAATTGAGCCACTGCTTTTAACATCAGTCACAAATATTTGTACCAGCTCCCCACTTATTAATCCAGGTAATGAGTAAAGACCTGAGAGGTCTTTTGTCTTAAAGATCAGTTGTAGCAGGTCTGCATCATATATTTTGGCATAGCAGAAATGCTGCTGGTTTGCTGCAAGTAAAGTAGATTTGTCAACAGGAAATCAGGGGAGTAAATAATCCCACAGATAGGGCTACTGCAAAGCCTGGGGTCTGGGAAAGAAGGTGGAGCTGAATTGTTAGGGAGAACAAGGCAGCAGTAAACATTTTTTTTTATTATCTAAGTGGCTTGTTTACTTGTGTAATACATTTATTAAAGATGGCAAACTCCTTTTATGTGTAAATGAGGCTTAGGTGTCCAGGGTTAGCCAGTTTATGACCTCTATATCTAGTGGTTCTTGGTCAAATGGGGTAGGCAGGTGCATAAGTGCCATAGGGCAGTAATATAAAGAACATGATGCAGGGGGAATGCCCCCTGGGCACCTGAGTCGTCTTTGCATAGTTGCAAAAGGCTTTAATCTTGCTGAGAAAATTTGAGAATTAAAATGCTATGCCCAAAAGCCTGATAAGTCCTTTTGCTTGTCTGTCCAACTGTTTTTCTGCTGACAGGTCCATTTTAAGTGCCAGAACAGGCTTCTGAGCATGTGTTCCCTACGCTCCCTGCTGCATACAGCTATACCTTATGAGACAGAGGTTCCTGCTGTGTCTCCATAGCACTCGTCTCCAGCTATGGTGATGAAGCAAAAATTTAATCTCATAAGGTACAGCGGTAGGAAGCAGGGAGAACTATGCTTCATAGCCTATTCTTTCACCAAATTCAAAATATGAGTTAGAGAAATGACACATTGCTGCATGAAAGTAATTTTTTTTTACAAAAGTGACCTCCACTAGGATTAGTGAGCTTATTAGGTGAATTTATGCACAGAGGGCACTGGTCCTGCCTCCAGTGCACCAAATAGCCTTATTTGCCTAGTGAAGAAAGTCAAGAAAATTTCTTTCAGCCACGGCATCCTGTCTGCTGTAGGAACATAACAGTAGTATAGAGACTTCTTACCTGCTGTTACGTTCCCTAAAGAGGGTACTAAAGTGCTGCTGTTACTGCAAGGTGCGAATAGGCATCTATTTGTTGCAGTGAAATGATAGAATCAGGAATTTGATCAAATCCCGGTAAATGATTAAATGACCGCGCCGTTTCATCATTTCCCTGAGGAAAGTCAGGGATTTGATCTAATCCCTGACCCGTCCCACCCCGCCACCATATGCCTGCCGCTCCTCATCGCCTCCGGTCCCATCCGCCCTGCCTGCAACATGCCTCCTGCTCCCCCAGCCTGTCCGCCCTTTCCCCTGTCCGCCATGCTGCCATATGCCTGCCGGGATGTTTGCCGTTCTGCTCCCCGTCTGCCCAGTTGCCATATGCCTGCCGGTAGGTGTGCTGCTCTGTTCCCCCGTCGGCATCTGCCACCAAACATAGCTGGGCGACTGCAGACTCTTTCATTCCATTATTTCCGTGAAAGGGTTCAGGGATTTAAACCAATCTCTGACTTTCTTCACAGAAATGCAGAAGTTGATCAAATCTCTAGATTCTTTCATTTCACTGCAACATATACTCAACTGTCCTGTTCTGCTGCCATCCTCCTCTTCAAAATTCCAGCTCATGTGCCTTCTGGACAAAAAATATATAGTCTATGCCAAGCTGTCATTTTCTGTCTGCACTGCACAACAGTGGAATTTTAGAAGACTACGACTGGGGCAGACTATGGGCAGCCTGTAAAGACAAGGGATGACTCGGACATGCCGAATCTCCCCGGATATTGGGAGTGTGGCCGAATGCTGATTGAAGGCTTTATCTTTTGGCTTATGGTACTTTTACACGGTGCGATAATTCGCCTGATCGCACGATTAACGATTTTGAATGAACGATGGTTTTTTTTATACAATACATTGTACAGATGGAACAATACATTGTACGGAAAATTCGCTATGCGATCGTTTTGCGATCGTTTAAGCCTATCTCACACATAGGGGAAATCGTTGAAAGAATGTTTACACTGAACAATCTGCGAATTTTTTGCGAACGATCTACGATGATTTGTGAACATGTTGAAAGATCAAAATGAACGATTTTTTTACTCGTCGTTTGATCGTTCGCTGCGTTTACACGTACGATTATCGTTTGAATTTGACCGTTATCATGCAAAAACGAACGATCAATCGTCCCGTGTAAAAGTACCATTACACAGTGCATTTTTGGAAGGGGTTATCCAGGATTGAAGTAAATACAGCTGCTTTCCTGCAAAAACAGCACTACACCTGTGTAATATTGCAACTTAGCTCAATTCTTTGACAACTTCTTTAAGGGTATATGCACACGGCCGGGCTCGCAGCGAGATTCTCGCTGCGAGCCCGGCAGGTCCTGGCAGTTCCCATACACTACATACTTGCTGCGGTCTAATGACCGCAGCGAGTATGTAATTATACCGCCCTTAACCCCTTCTGCTCCCCCGCTGTAAGCATACTTAACCTGTCCTTGCTGCACAGGTACGTCCTGCTCTCCCGCCCGTCCAATCAGTGGCTGCGGCTGGGCAACACACTGATTGGCCGGACAGGAGAGCAGGACGCCGGACCCGTGCAGCAAGGACAGGTAAAGTATGCTTACAGCGGGGGAGCAGAAGGGGTTAAGGGCGGTATAATTACATACTCGCTGCGGTCGTTTAAACCGCAGCAAGTATGTAGTGTATGGGAACTGCCAGGACCTGCCGGGCTCGCAGCGAGAATCTCGCTGCGAGCCCGTCCGTGTGAATATACCCTAAAGGTAAACTAACAGCACCGATGTGCATATATCCGTGTTGACAGTTTCGTGTTGCAGATTACACCAGCAGCACATAAATGCCTTCACTGGTGCAGTACTATCCGGTGTGTTGCTAGGAAAAAGTTCTTTATCCCAGGTTGACTGGTACAGATGCGTGTCTGTGAGACTCTGCGCCTGCCCTGCTCTCCGGCTGCTGCTGTATCTTTAGGTGGTGGAGAAGGTGGGCAGCGGCCTAAAGATACAGCTTTAGCCAGAGTGGGACAGGTGCAGACAGTGTTACAGACCTGTAACAGTCAGCCCGGGGTAAAGAACCTTTTTTTTTTTTTTTTTTTTTTTTTTTTTTGTAAAGTAAAGGTATGTTTGCACTGCTGCAGTGATTTACATGGGGAAACTGGCAGCACGGATATATGCCTATCCGTGCTGTCAGTTTTCATGTAAGCAATGTTTTGCAGGCTGGGAGCATTGTTTGTGGAAAGCATTAACCAGTTTTGTGGCGCTAGCCCTAAACCCCGCAATATTAGGAAGCCCCACAGAGAATTAATAAACGGCTGCTGCGCATGTGTGGTACGGACCGTTCTGGATAACTTTTGTCTGTTCTCATAAATTGTGGGGATCCCAGCAGTTGGCCCTCTCTCCCAGTCATCAGCTTGTTATACCCTGTGAGTTGGGAATATGCCTTTAAAACCTGTGACTGGAGAAGGTAACGCAATGTGCAGACTGTTAATACTTTGTTCTGTCTGTGCCTTAAACTGGCACTAGTTTATGAAGTCATTACATATAAATATATTTGTACTTCAGCAGGAAGCTTTAGATTTTTATTTGTGTAACTGAATATATTGCATTACAGAAAAAAATATATTGCTACACTCTGCTGTTTGTATGTTTTTAGATTAACATTGTTTTAAGCGAGCATTTGCTTGCTCATTGGCTGATTGCTGGCTCTACTACATGAAGAGATATCTGCCTGATTTAGCAGACAATCTCTCTGTGTAATATAACCTTAAAGTGATTCTGTACCCACAATCTGCCCCCCCCCCCCCCCCCCCCCACGGTTGGCAGGTGATGCAGTTATTGTCCTAAAAAACAACTTTAAAACTTGGGCCCGATGCCCTACGGGTGTGGCTTAGAATATCTGTGCCCTAACCTTGCACCACCCCACCATCCCTCCTCCCCACCCTCTTCATCATTAGAGATGCATGGACTGGACTGGAGAGAGTGAACAGCTGATTGGTAGAACTCTGGGTGAGTGGCGACCCGCTTCCATTAACCTCTGATTAACTGGACTTTATATTATGTTACGATTTGGACTTTATATTATTCGGATTGACGATCAGCCTCACTTTATCACTGGAATGGAGTATACTTACCTGTATCACGCTTATATTTCACTAATTTATATTGTGTTTCATATGAATAGAGTTTGTTTATATATGCAGAACAGAATGATATCACTAATTGGGGGGCGTGTAGTGGGAGGATCTTCCATGTTATATACCCACCATGTACTATGTTGTATCACTGCTTGAAAAAGATCTCATGGAGTAGATCGAAACGTTGCAACTGATGGGTGAATAAAACACTTTTGCCTTTTCACTTTAATCTGCAGTGCCGTCTCATTAGAAGTTCATACACATATATATATATATATATATATATATATATATATATATATATATATATAATTTTGTTACAGTGACTATGATATTATGTTTGCAGATACTTGGAAAAATATGAGAAAGTACATCATTTCGGTGAAGATGATGATGAGGTCCAGCCTGGCAATCCTAAACCTCAGCTTCCTATTGGTGCAATACCATGTACATACAACTACCAGCAGCACGTTGTTCCAGGTATGTAGACTTCTCAGGATCTTGTAGTAAAAGTTGATGGTTCCAAACCATCTTCCATTTCAAAATTTGGGAAAAAAACCCCACATGGTTGATGGACTGCATGCTCAGCCAGTCAATAACTGGGGCAGGACACCACTCCAGTCACTGATTGGCCCAGTGTGCAATCAATCAGCCGAGTGGGTACTTTCCCCCCAGAGTCGTGACAATATCAGAACTCGGGGGGGAGAATGCCTTTCTACTGGGGTTCTGGAGCCTGTGACTCAGATGTTTTGGGGCATGGGGAGAAGTAAGTAGTGGTTGTTTACTATGTTCCCCCTTGTTGGCTGTCTTTTTTTTTTTTTTTTTTTTAAATTGCCAGTCTTTTTCTTTAACGATCCTTAGCAACTATTTTATTAGTAAGTTACCGTTAGAATTATAGTGTTCTCATTAAGTTCTGGTAAAAAAATGTATTATGTATGAAGAATGTACAGGTATCCTGTCAGATGCTTACTTTTGTAATCTTGTCTTTTTGCAGACTATTTGCGTCAAAGTTATGGGCTTACAATGGACTTCAATACACCAAATGACTACAACAAACTGGTGCTTTCGCTATTATCTGGGCTCCCAAATGAAGTAGATTTTGCAATAAATGTTTGCACCCTACTGTCTAATGAAAGCAAGCATGTTATGCAGCTTGAAAAGGACCCCAAAATTATAACCTTGTTGCTTGCAAATGCTGGTGTGTTTGATGATAGTGAGTATCAATTTTAGTTTTCATATCCAAATGCACAGTATACCTGCTTACATACGTAAAGTTCAGTGACTTGTATGGCTGCTTTGTTGACATTTAAAGAGGGTATTCCTATCTGGACTTTTATGACTAATCCTTTGGATAGTTCATAAATGTATGCTCCAGTTCTGAGCCTGCTGCTTTGTGCTGGAGATACTTATTGGGCAGAATCAGGCAGGTGTAGCCCCATGTAATAAAGATAACGATCGGCTGAGGTGACGATCATTGGCTGATTGTTGTTCTTCAGCAGGTTTAAAAAGCATCAACTGCCGACTGCGCATCTCTCCGTGTAGGAGGTGCACGATCAGCGACAATGAAACATTGTATAGAAAATAAAAAAGTAATACTTGCCTGTCCGTGCTTCCCGTTTTCTTCTTGTCTTCTCACTGCTCAGCAGCGGCTGTGGAGAGAAGCCAGAAGGAAATTGGGGAACAGTAAGTATTACTTCTTTCTCTATACACAGCAAGGGCTGCACAGACATCGCTTGCGTGTCCGTGCAGCTATTGCTACACGATTATCAAGCCATATAATAGGCTGTACCAAGCGCCGGTATAGCAGATCAGCGCTCGCTTGCAGATAATGTCAAGCTGTGTAATACGGCCATTAGTCTCCAGGAGGGGGGGGGGGGGGGGGGGGGGGGGGTTTCAACATGTATTTTATTTAAACGGAATACCCCTTTTAAGATTATTTGGTCCACACTTTGATATAGTTGAATCACAACATAGTTGGATATCAAATAAAAAGTAGCAATGTGACACTCTAAAGTATATTTCCACATCAGTGCGGCAGGCTGTATTTGAATAAAAAAAATGTCAGGTAAATGAAAATATGGATGATGATGTATCGCTGTTATCAACCTTTTTTTTAATTTTCTTAAGCCTTACAGAAAGTGTAGCTTTTGGTGCTACACTGTTTGTGCAATTCCCGTTAACATGAATGGGAGCTATGCAGGCTACATAGAACAACCACCTTGGCTCTTGAGTGGCAGCAAAACAAGCTCTAAAGGGCCTGGTAACACACAATCCCATGATAGGCACGGGTCCCAGAGGTGGCACCTACGTCCATTAAACATTTAGGCTTTGGCTACAAGGTGGCTTAGCACATTTATGTTAGTTTCATTTATTTCCCCCCACATTAAGGTATATTTTTGGGACAAAAATACAAATGCTGTCATGTCCAAATCGCAGACTACCAGATATACATACAGCAGATTATTTTTTACTAATTTACAGTACATGGTAATATATATTAAGTCAGTATTAATATTATCAATAATCTTATGTATGGCTATAAAAAAATCCCATTTACTTACCTGCTGTGGATTTTATCTATGCAAATCCACAGGTAAAATACACAGTATTTCCTGAACATGTAAATCTAGCATTTTCATTTTTTAAAAGTTGTCTGAGCCTTGTTTATTGGGGCATTTTTTCTGTTTTCATTTGCTAGCTCTGGGAACATTTTCTGCCGTGTTTGGTGATGAATGGAAGGAAAAAACTGATCGTGATTTTGTACAGGTAATATACAAGGTTTCCTAACTTGCGTTTTATTTTTATTTGCAATAGGAATGTTGTGGAACAATGCAGGCTATATTATTTTTGGTAACTTTTATGCATTTTCTCTTGTTTTAGTAATTCCATAGGGTCCATTATATAATATAACTATTCTTTATCTACATATGGATTACTAGGTTGATGTTTTAATTCCCTTTTAGGCGATTACAATAAACTTAAAGCGACTCTGTACCCACAATCTGACAATGCCCCCCCCCAAACCACTTGTACCTTCGGATAACTGCTTTTAATCCAAGATCTGTCCTGGGGTCCATTCGGCAGGTGATGCAGTTATTGTCCTAAAAACAACTTTTAAACTTGCAGCCCTGTGCCAAACGGGAGTTTCTGTGCCCTAACTTTGCACCACCCCTCCTCCCCACCCTCTTCATCATTAGAAATGCCACTGAAACATTTACTCCTGCCTGAACATTGCACAGCTGCTTAACGATCCAGCCCATGTGCTGGTTTAACACAGCTGATGAATAGGAGGCAATCTGCCTGGAGCATTCCTAATGATGAAGAGGGAGGGGAGGAGGGACGCAGAGGTTGTGCCAGCCTTATTCATACACAGTCTAGGCCACAGCCGTTGGGCACGGGGCTGCCAGTTTAAAAGTTGTCTGACCGCTGCACAGATCTTTAATTAAAAGCAGCTATCTGACGGTACAAGCTGTTTTGGGGGGGTCAGATTGTGGGTACAAAGTCGCTTTAAAAGGCATGTAAGGTACTTGTGTGTTTACTGGAAGTTGTTTAACTTTTGTGCTACAGTTAAGGCAGCTGTGATAAATTCCATGATTAAAAAAAAAGCATGTTACCAACTAAAGCATTCATCTTCTGTTTTACCCTGACTCTGTGCTCCAGGAACAGTAGTCACTGAGGCGGTGGTATTAAATGCTGATGCATAAATACATTAAAATAAATGAAATATAAGTTTACTAATACAATGTATTAAAAAAAAATTTTTTATATTCTCCAGAGTACCACTTTAAGAAATGCAGCTAGGGCTGAGACAGTCCATGTAATAACATACTTATACCCTAAGGGGTTGTTTACACATCTGTAGAATTCTGTCTGGGCATGGATGGTGTCATGTGGACTGGACCTGGGAGCTCCCAGCATTATGATTAATTATGATGTCTGGTACTCTTAAATAGTTTAAAGGTTTGAGCTAGTGTACAGACACAGCCACATGTCTGTGTCAGTACACTAGCGTGAACTTTTAGGGCGACTTCACACGTACTGTATTGCTGCATATTTATCGCACAAAACTCGCATGAAAATAGCTGCGTTTTTTGTGGTGTTGAACTCGCATGTGAGTTCAATAAAACATCCAATAAAAATCGCACCAAACACGCAGCGAGAATACACATATATTGACTTGATAGCAAACAGTATCGCTGCGGATTTATGTACGAGAAACTTGCAGCGATAAATACGCAACGATACGTTACGTGTAAAGGCACCCTTAAACTGTTTAGGGGCTCCCAACATTATAATTAATCATGATGCTGGGAGTTCCCTGGTGCAATCATCAGAACACCATCCGTGCACGGATGGAATTCTACGGATGTGTGATTGACCCCTAACCGCTATCTGATATACCTTTTTGTTGTTGTTGTTGTTGTTATTATTATCTTTTTTTATTAATGTTATACATAAGAATACCTAGCAAATGCCCCACGCAGCAGTGACCACCAAAGAATAAAAGGTTATTAACGTTTTACTGCAATGTCATGATTACAAAGGTTATCTGCATACTTTATGGTTACACATTTAAAAAAAATAGTACTGATATATCATTCTATTTGCTGTATAAAATAATTTTTATTTTATTTTCCACATTTTAGTTCTGGAAGGATATTGTTGATGACTATGAAGTACGTGACCTCATATATGACAAATGCAGATCTCAAGGTGGGAACTTTTTTTTTTTTTACCTCTCCATAGAACCGCACTGTTTTGAAGGCTGTTTAACTGCCAAATAGATGGCTGTTCTGCTGCTTCTGACATAGTTCCAAAAACACACTGCTCTTTACTGTACGGTGTGCTCTTCGCCTTCCCCTCTTGTTAGAGATAGCAACAGGAAAAGGAAAGAGGTTGTACACAACATATCATAGCATTGAGGGGACGAAAATGTCCTAGTGCTTAACCACCTATTACACGGGGTGACTAGAGGAGCAAACGAGCGCTGTCAGCGGTCATCGTTCATGTCAGCTGATCACACGGCGAATATCGGCCGTATTTCGTTCCGTGTAATAGGGCCTTTAACCAGGGTAGATCACACAGGCTGTACTGTATTACAGTGTAAATGGTACACACACACACATTGTGGAGGGAGGGAGGGAAATTCTGTTTGCATCACTGGATGTTGGTACAATGGAGAAGAGATAACTTCATAAACTGCAAAAGCAGAAAGTTGTACAAGAACTAAGCTGGGCTTCCACATGAGTGCTAATGAAGGCAGTAGCATTCTGGAAGCACTGTCCTACCATATTGCATGTACACTATTTCTGGGAATAACATAACCACATAAGAAAAGTCTGCAACTAAGAGTTGGTTGCAAACCTGCATATTAAAGGGTTGGCGAAATGAGTACCGATTGCAGCCTTTAGGAAAAATCAATTTCCAACACAAAGAATTTCTAATAGGTGAGGTGTTTTAGATTACTACGGTAAGGTACTGAGGTCTATGTTTGTGCTACTTTCTGGTAAATGGTAACACTTAGAGACTTACTCATGTGATACATAATCATAAATTTCCCTTTTTCTAAAACCGCCATTGGGCATGGTATATTGTTGCTTTTGTTTAAAATGTATAAATGGTTTGAGTATATTGTACACAATCTAAGCTGCTAATAAATTATGATATCGCTGTATGTATCCTCAATATGACAACGGTGTTAGGCTTAGCGCCTAAACCTTATAGATTTCACAAGAAAGTCCTGAACCCACCACAGCTGCCATTATGATGACACTGGGTCCCCACTGCAGTTCGCTTTCAGTGGTATTTTGTATTGGAAAATAAATGCCACTCAGTCAGTTACTGGCCGACATGGGTCACCAGTGCAGCCAGTGATTGGCTGAGCAGGCAATTACATCATCAGGAGTCCAATAACCCTCCTGTATGCCTGCTATACATGATACATTTTATTAAGAAAAGATAAGTCTTTTACCTATGTTATTTTTCTTTTAAAAAGAGTTCAATCACGGAGTTAAATGATTTTGTTTTGCAGAAGGTACATCTCCAGAGTCCTTATGGGACTCATTATTTCACCCTCCTAGAAAGCTGGGCATTAATGATATTGAAGGACAGCGTGTTCTCCAGATAGCAGTAATTTTGCGCAATCTTTCCTTTGAAGAAAGCAATGTTAAACTTCTGGCAGCTAATCGGACTTGTCTCCGCTTCTTGTTACTGTCGGCTCATAGTCACTTTATTTCTCTCCGACAACTGGGACTTGATACATTGGGGAATATAGCAGCAGAGGTAAGGGGAGTGTGTGTGCAATAGGTGCCTGGATATTGTTTTGTTTAATGATTTTTAATGTGTCGTCTTGGGGTCCATTTACACAGAAAGATTATCTGACAGATTATCTGCCAAAGATTTGAAGCCAAAGCCAGGAATGGATTTGAAAAGAGGAGAAATCTCAGGCTTTCCTTTATGACCTGTTCTCTGTTTATAGTCCGTTCTTGGTTTTGGCTTCAAATCTTTGGCAGATAAGTCAGATAATCTTTCTGTGTAAATGGACCCTTATACATCCATGTTTCCCCATGATTAACGTATGAATAAGCAGAACTTAACAGACAAATCTTATAATAATATGTTCATATTTTATAATATAAATGGATTTTACTATTCATAACATCTGATAATGTGAAAGGATTTATGTTTAACATTCTAAATACTAAGGCCTCAGTAAAGTATTTGATCACTATATTTAATCTATTTTGCATCAGCAATGGCTTTCTATTATATTTTTTCAGCATTTAGAATTCCCTGTTTTGGCTTCAAAAAATAATTGGACCACTGATCATATTATGAAGTGTGAATGAGGCTTTAGGACACTAAATGTATTCAGTATGAAAATAGCCTAAGCTATACTAGACAACTAGACAATATTGGTGAAGCCTGACATTATTAAAACCACTTGTCACTTGCAACAAAGCAACTGAACATAGAGAATTTGTACTCTTTTCACAATACAATAACTGCCTGTAAATTGAACAATCTGATACATGCTTGTGTATATTTGATATTACTGTAAATGTTAAATCATGTTGGGAGTATCTTTTAGCACAACTCTATTTGTCTTTCCTCTGCAGCTTCAGTTAGATCCTGTTGATTTCAAAACCACTCACCTAATGTTCCACACCATAACAAAATGCCTAATGTCACGGGATAGATTCCTAAAAATGAGAGGTAAACCCAAGACTTGTCTTTATGTATTCCAATGTACTGTATTATTCACTGTTATGAGACTTTTTTTTTTTCTTCTCTCCCCCTTCTTTACCAGGCATGGAAATCTTAAGTAATTTATGTAAGGCTGAAGATAATGGAGTTCTTATCTGTGAGTATGTGGATCAGGACAGCTACAAGGAAATAATATGTCATCTTACTCTACCGGATGTACTACTTGTAATCTCTACTCTTGAGGTGCTCTATATGCTTACGGAACTGGGAGAAGTAGCCTGTGTCAAGATAGCAAATGTAGAGAGAAGCATAGGTAAAATATTTTAGTATTTTTTGTTTGTGTGTGTTCGATTTTAGTATTACTTTTTTGAAATTGTATTCATGTTTTTAATCCGCTCCTGGTGTGTTGAAGCAGTATCTGTTTCTTATATTATTTAATTCATTATGATCCACATATTGTTGCAACAGCTGAATCACACAACCTGAGCAAAATTGCAAAAAAAAAATAGCCCTCCGCTCGCAGCCTGGCCCCCCGCTCATCCGCAGCCCCGATCGCCGCCACGGCCGCGAGCATACGTTACCTGCTCCGCGTACCAGTCTTTGAAATCCCCGACTCCCCTCTTCAGTGCATTAATTGGCTGAAGAGGTGAGCCAGGAATTTCAAACGGCTCCTCTTCAGCACTGATTGGCTGAAGAGGAGCTGTTTGAAATTCCCGACTCCCCTCTTCAGCCAATCAATGCACTAAAGAGGGGAGCCGGGGATTTTGAACACCCGCTATGCCGAGCAGGTAAGGTATGCTCGCGGCGGGGGTGGTGATCGAGCCGGCACAGGGGGCTTTCGCGCGACGACTGTTTACACGGAACGATCGGCGAATTTTTTGCAAACGTCGAACGACTATTTGATAACATTTTGAAAGCTCAAAACGAACGATTTCTCCTTCGTCGTTTGATCGTTTGCTATGTTTACACGTACGATTATCGTTCGAATTCGATTGTTATCGCGCAAATTCGCACGATAATCGTTACGTGTAAACACACCTTAAGAGTGCCCTAACATCTAAACATAGCCACATACCTAATTATTAGAAGATGTTTACACTTTTGCAACCCAATTATTTTAATTTTTCCAATTTTATTATATTTTTTTAAACTTTTGACATGTGACACAGAGCAAGAGGAGAACTTGCTAAGCAAGCAAACATACATTTCTATGATATAAGTATTCAAACTGATCAGCAGAACAAGGGTAGGTTCAGTCTACGGAATCCACGCAGAGAAGTTCTGGCAGACTCTGTGGCTCGTACGTCTATTCTTTTGGCGAAACGCGGAATCGCGTCTATGGCACAGGCGGATATGGGCGTAGCCGTGAATGGGTATGAGCCATGGAATCCTCCTGAACTACTCTGTGTGGATTCCGTAGTCTGAGCCTACCCTTATTCTACTGATCAGTTTGAACACTTATATCATAGAAACGTATCAAAAGTTTTGATCAGTCAGATATTGGGTACAGAGTTGCTTTAAATACACATGCATAAACATCCCTTTAAGTTTGACTAGATCCATGCTGGTTAGGCTAGGTTCACACTGCGTTTTCAGCATCCGTTTTTTGCAAAAAACGCATGAAAAACGGATTCATTTGTGTGCATCCGTTTTTCCATTGACTTACATGATAAAAAAAAGATCCGTTTTTTTTTTTGGTGGACCAAAAAACGTTGCTGACCCTATTTTTCTGGACGTTAAAAAAAAACGGATCTGTTAAATGGATGCTGAAAACTCAGTGTGAACCTAGCCTTATGCTACTAATGTTTTTGAGGAAAATTTAATTTAGCTTTTGAATTTTTATATGTTAAAATATTTTGTTTAAATGTTTCTTTTTTGTGTTTTGTTTTTATAGATACCTTGGTATGTCTTATTTCTATGGACATTCAAATGTTTGGACCTGATGCACTAACAGCAGTAAAACTTATGGAGCATCAAAGCTCCAGCCATCAGGTGGTTTCTGAAATTCGTCCACAAACAGTGGAGCATGTAAATTCTTCTGCTAATGCAAGCTCTGCTCCAGGTTAGATTCCAATTGATAAATATTTTTTTCTTTTAATGTAAATGTGCTTTCTGTATAGAGTGTTTTCATAAATGATACCTTTAGCAGATTATTCAGTTGAGGCCTTATAATCTGTGTTCCCCAACATGAGGTTCTCAGAATGCTTCAAAACTACAACTCCTATCATGCCGTGTCAGATTAAGGCTGTCAAGACCTGCTGTGGGTTGTAGTTTTGCCACAGGTTGGGAAACATTGCCTTATGTACAGGAATGTCTTTATCCCCTTCATATTGCAGCCAATTAAAATTTTTATGTTTTATGTTGTAACCTTTTTAAACCCTATAAGTATATGTTTTTTCAGGGCAAGCAAACGCATGGTTCCTTTCATATATCTGTGCTTGCGTAATGAAGAAACGTGCTTTCATTCTTCCATGCTAAATTGTCAGAGGCTTTCCAAAGTTCCCCAAGCAATAAGAGCTGTAAAGCCCTCCTTGCTCCCCTCCCACCCCTGTCCCTGCTTGTCAGGCAGCTTAACCCCAAACAGGGGAAGGTATTGGGGGCGTTTGCAACGTGAATTGCAGCTGACAGATTCACTTTAAGGGTTGGAGTTGAGAAACATTGTCCTAGGGGACTTGTGTAAGCAGTCATTTGATTTGCTCATACAAATCAGTACATATGTACTGCATTAATCCATTGGTTTGGCACTCTATTAGTACAGATTGCTGTAAGCAGGCTGTATCAATAGCCAAGTCACAGCAGCCACGACAACAGAGGTTTTCTGCAAATGCATTTTGAGGAGCCGATTCATCCACTGCACCACTTGTGATGCACTCCTGCACTGTTGACAGCAGCATTTAAAATGGCCTGCCAGATTTATAGAGGACCTAACTCCTGAGCCTTCTCTGTACTTCCTAATGCATGGGTCTCCAAACTGCGGCCCTCCAGCTGTTGTGAAACCACAACTCCCATCATACCTGGACAGCTTAAAGCTTTGGATTTGGCTGTCCAGGCATGATGGGAAATGTAGTTTTGCAAAAGCTGGAGGGTCGCAGTTTGGAGACCCATGTCCTAATGCATACTACTTGTACCTCTTTTTTTTAAAGGTTTTATTTATGCAATTTTTGTCAATACAGAAAAATGCTCAACAAAGCAAACAAGAAAACTCAGACAATGAGCTGCCTAATACAGGACCGGTTGGCAGATCGCTCCAATAAGCATTAATATCATAAAGAGAGAGAAATCGGAAGAATCATTATCTAGGCAGTAAAATTTCCTGAGACAGAGATTGTGGTAAACTAACCACAACTAACGCCTAACCAGAAAGGGCTATAGGATAATAGCAGCAACTCAATGTCTGGAACCCCAACTGGAGGCCATAATAACAACACACTTTAAATGAACGTACACACCAAGCAGTCACACACCATTCACACCCTGCCGCTTCCCACCCTCAGCCTCCCAGCCCCAGTACTTGTGCCCCTATTTTACTTAACGCTGCACAAAAAGTATTATGGCATGTTCTGACACCACCTGTATTGAGAATGGGGTGGGGTATTCACAAACAGCTGTCCTATGGTACTTGGTTTACTTTTAGCTTTGGTTTAGAACCTGCAAAGGTATTCTTCCGTAAGTGCTGTGTGTCAGACTGCAGTACTCCAATGCTTTTGAGCAACATTGGTTTTATTTTTTCCCCCCCCGTTTTTCCCAGCTTCTAGACCAGTCAATGCGCATGCTGTTCCACCTCCTGGTATCGTGGAAATAGACAGTGAAAAGTTTGGATGTCAGTGGTGAGTACAAACTGCTTACAAGGTATATGTTATTAGAAAATGGCCTTTTTTTTTTAAATGAAGTTTTTATTTTAAACATATTATTAACAAATTATTTGTTGTGTACATGTGTTTTGCGATTTTATTTTACTATATGTATTGTAAAAAAAAAACACCCATAGGATAGGCTCAAACAATATATAAACAGAGCCTTAGCTATGTATATAGTGTTTCTATAATGTCTTATTTAGGCTTCAAACAATACAAATGAGCTGTCATCTCTCTAAATTTTACTATATTATATTTGGTTAATATTCCTTTCTCATACATTTTCTTTATAGTAAATTTCAGTAATGCGTCATATTTTCTTTTATGCAGGTTGAATGCACATTTTGAAGTGCACCCCGATTCTTCAGTGTCAAGGTCAGAGATGTATTCTGAATACCTTTCAACTTGCAGTAAATTGGCTAGAGGTGGAATTCTAACTTCATCTGGGTTCTACAAATGTCTTCGGTATGACAACTTGATCATAATTTCTTTGTAAGAGATCAGTTGGTGTTGCTTAAAATTCTAATAAAGAGTCTATACAGTTATACAGACATTTACTGATCCCCAGTATTTAAATGTGAGGGCAGTACATTTTGAATTCAAAATGAGTAACAATATAGGTAGAATGATGTATTCTGGTCCAGAACGTGAAAATATCTCTGGACAAACCTGTTTTAAGTTGACATGTTTTTTTTTCCTGTTTGTGCATAATTTTACCTTTCATTTGTACTATACTTAAAGAGGTTTTCCGGGTAACAAAAACTATTTTATAAATTATCCCCCTTCCCAATACCACCCTATGTCTATTATACATGTAAAACCTAGCTTGCACCCTTTCCCTGTTTTTTCTTCTTCTCATACTTATCCGCTCTGGACATCTAAAATTCTTTTCTCTATGTCCATTCTGACAACTTTCCGATCCCTCTGCCCCCCCTCCTCTTTGTAGTCACAGGACATGTCATCTCCTGTCTTTTGGGCCGGGTTAACTGTCTATTGACTTGGAGACATCTTTTGCATCTCCATGCACCTGTTCACTAGTGAAAGTGCTGCTTCTATAGACTTACATGTGTCCCTGAGCCTAGGTTTCTGTACTATGAAAAGTTATAGCTCTACCGCTGCTTGCTGTCAGTGAATGCGGGCTTATGTACCTGTCTTGTGTCACAGCTCTACATATTGTAAGTGTTATGGATGTTCTTTGAGTCTGGATAGAAATAGAATGTTTTCATTCACAGTCATATGCCCATTATGCAGCACATAGCTATACCATGTGTGCGTCAGCTCTGCTATATTACCAGCTAGTATGGAATACATATTGGGGTGATGTGATGCAAAATCAGTGAGAAAAACAGTGCTGTGGTTACTGTGCAATAGTAATGAAAGCAGTGGGCAGGAAAGAAAGCTAAGGGGGCTAGTATGCAAAGGGACCAATCAGGAATGCATGATGGGAAATGTAGTTTCCTATCTTGGATGTAGATCGGCTTTTAGAAAAATGTATAGCTCCGGAATGGCAGCAACTAGAAAGAGGAGAGAGCTCAAAATACTCAGGGGGACTTGGTGAGTAAGACCAGCTAGGTTTTGGAGCTTGTTTTGGCTCTTAGGTAGATAACCCTATCTTTATGTTTGTGTTTTCCCCTATTACTTTTGTATTTTTCCGTCTGCAGGAATGTTTTTTTTTTTTTTTGTCTAGTGTTCAATTTTGTTGTAGATGGGACTTTTTGACCACTTTTCACTCCATTGTTTCTGAAATGTTTAATAGTTGTTTGAAATATTGAAAAAGGATGACTTGAATTCTGTTGTTGGAGGGTTACATATTTTAAAATCTATTTTTTTTTTCTTTTCTTTTCCATTTTATTTTATTTTATTTTATTTTAATTCACATTTCAGTCCCCCATGGGCTTACTTACACCATGGTAGGTTAAGAGATTAAAATGAGTTGCAGCACATTAGGGGATAGGAATCTGATACTAATAATGATTGCACAGGTTAAATGCTACTGCTGTATTTCCACACCTCTATATTTGAGATGTTTAGAAATTCCACACTATGACTTGGGGGATGCCCACTCTGCAGCTATATCATAGAATCTGGTGGAAAGTCAGACATATGTATGGATAACAAGCTGCTTATTGTATACTGCCATATGGGGCACTCCATGGCTGGGGAAATTCTTTCTAGAAGGTTTTACCCAGTGGAGGGAATGATGGCTTAGAAGGATAGAACACAACTGTACCATCAGGTACATTGCTGCTTTTTTAACCTTAACCGATAGGCAGGGAGGCAGGTTGCGCAGCCTTTTTTAAAATTTATTTATTTCTCCCTCTAACATGCTCCCTGGTTTCTGCGCTTGGCGCTAGTCTTTTCCTGAGCACCAGCTAGCCCTGGAGCATTATCTCCCCCCCAGTGTAACCATATCCCTTGCCCTTGTGACGTGGTCCTACTGATTATAATGGAGCCATGTCACAGAAGGGAGGGGGTTTCGTCACACTGCGTGGCAGCATCACCAGTGCGCTTGGGTGGGCCTGTGCTTGGGAAAAGATGGGTGCGGGAACCAGGTGACATAAAAAAAAGACTGCACCACCAATCGTTTTAAGGTAAAAAAGAAAAAAAGCACTGATGTACCTGATAGCACATTTGTTTTGCACGGTTTTCATCCCCTAGAGCTCTGTGCTGAACACTTTGCCAACCCCTTTCTCTTAGTGACTAACTGTTGGTCTTCTGATTGAATTGTTGACCATAGTGTGCCCAGAATCTGATTTAATCTCTCATGCCAGTCATTATAGTGGGTGCCTAGGTGTATATTAGTCTGCTCCTGGTGTGAGTTATGGGCACATGAATTGGCGACTGTACAGCAACAATAGACATACATTTGCAGTCATTTACAGCAATATGTTTACTTTTGAGATGTGACTATTCTAATAAAAGTTATGGTGTGCTAAGAAACCCCAAGTTTCTGAAAATATTTTTGTTACAGGTCTGTGTTCCCTAACCACAATATCAAGAGAGTAGAGGATCCAAACAACAATGGGCAAGCTCATATTCATGTGTCTGGTGTGAAACGAAGGACCTTACCACTCCCTATCCAGATGTACTATCAGCAACAACCAACTTCTGCGGACACAAACACAGGTCAGTGTAGTTTTCTCTCTCTCTGCTAAAGATGCAGCACAAAAGCATAAAGTGCTGCTTATTTGCATTGTTTTATTTGTGAACAAATTTAATTGGCTGCTTTTAAGGCATACAGCCTGCAACTTTGGCTGACAGTGTACTTTCATGGAAACTTAGTATCCATTAATAGCTTAAGGGGAAAAGATATTCACATCGTACATGTATTTAAATGGTATTAGGACAAAAAAATAGATCACAGTGATGTTTTGTTCATTTAGTAACCCCCCTTTTTTTTCTTTTTCTCTCAGGAATGCCACAAGGAGCGGGAAATCCCTTCCAGAGACCTGTAGCTAACCCAGCTTCTAATCTAACTGCAACACAAATGTCTTTTCCTATTCAAGGTGTCCACAGTGTGGCTCAGACAGTTTGTCGTATGCCACAGATTCCCCATGGCCAGGCTCAGCAGCAACAGAATACCACAGTAACTGTAATACAGAACAAAACTCCAATTTCATGTGAAGTGGTTAAAGCTGCAGTTCTGCAAGGTTCTGTTCAACATTCAGGAGTTCCTGTCAGTATAGCCTTGGGGGGATCAACACAAGCTTCTCTAGTTCAGAACCCCAGCAATCCTGGGCAACAGGCTTCTGTTACAGTTGTGGGTTCTCAGGCCTTGTTTCACCATCCTTCTGTCATTCAGCAGCAGTCGCCTTTACACACTGTGGTACCTGGTCAGTTAACATCGGGCACTCCTTTGACAGTTATACAACAAACTGTACCTCAAGGTCACATATTTGGCAGGGTGCAAAGTATGCCAGCAGGTACATCTGGACTTCCACAAGGTCAGCAGTTACTTACCACATCATCACAGACTGTTCATGTCCCTTCCCAACAATCCCCAGCTTCCAACCAGCAGAAGGATACAGTTATCATAACTCCACAACAATATGTAACCACTTCATCTTCTAACATTGTATCGGCTACAACTGTACAAAGTTTCCAAGTAGCAGCAGGGCAAGTGGTTACAATAGCTGGTGTGCAAAATCCACAGACCTCTAGAATTGGATTTCAAAACATTGCTCCAAAACCGCTTTCTTCGCAGCAAGTATCCTCAACAACAGTAGTTCAACAACCACCACAGCAGCAGCCCCAGCAAAGTGTAGTAATTGTCAGCCAACCAGCTCAACCTGGTCAAGCATACGCACCAGCCATTCACCAAATAGTTCTTACAAATTCAGCTGCAATTCAGGCTGGACAAACTGTTCAGTTAACTGGACAAACAAATATAACGCCTTGCTCTTCTCCAGTACCAACTTCAAATAACCAGCTCCCACCAGTAATGACCTCTCCCCCTACCACTGCAGTTTCACAAGGACCCCCTCCTACTGTTAGCCAAATGCTTTCTGTAAAAAGGCAGCAGTTGTCACCAGCACCTCACCAACAGCAGCAGGCACAAGCTCAGCAACAACCACAGGCACAAGTGCAAGCTCAGCCATCCCAACAGGTACAAGTACAGGTTCAGCAGCAGCAACAGACCCAAAGTGGAGGTGTTGGACTAAACAGTCCTGCTGAGTCCAGCCTCATCAAACAGTTGTTACTTCCCAAACGAGGACCTTCAACACCTGGAGGAAAACTCATCCTCCCTGCTCCACAGATACCACCTCCTAACAATGCACGAGCACCAAGCCCACAGGTGGTATATCAAGTAGCCAATAATCAGACTCCTTCATTTGGTGTGCAAGGACAGACTGCAACTCCACAAATACTTGTTGGGCAACAAAATGTGCAGTTAGTTCAAAGTACAATGCAGAATCAAACTGCTGTACAAACTGTTCCAATCTCAAATTTACAGATTTTGCCAGGTCAGTTGATATCAAACTCTCCAGCAACAATATTTCAAGGAACTTCTGGCAACCAAGTCACGATAACAGTTGTGCCAAACACAAGTTTTGCTACTGCAACTGTAAGCCAGGGAAGTACACCTCAAATTATTGCACCAATGAGTGGAACACAACCTGGAGTTGGATTACAGGTACAGACACTTCCAGCTGCTCTTACACAACCAGGTGGGCAATTGCCAGGATCTGCTTCTGCTTCTTCCCCACCTTTTAAGGGTGATAAAATAATTTGCCAAAAGGAAGAAGAAGCAAAGGAAGCTACAGGCTTGCATGTACATGAACGAAAAATTGAAGTTATGGAAAACCCTTCTTGTCTGAAAGGTTCTGTTAACACCAGCAATGGGGAAACTAATGAAAATGAAGCGCTAATGGGAAACGTTTTGAATGGTAAAAAGTGTGACTCCAGTCTACCTCCTTCAAACTCAGGGAAAACTCTGAATGAGGCCAGTCAAGTGGTCACAAATGGGTCATCTGTGGAACTGGGGGAAAATGGAGCTTCTTTAAAACAAAACTCTGAACAGCGAGATATACAGGATGGTAAAACAGACTTTAAAAAGCCACAGCTTAACGGGGTTTGTGATTTTGAAAAGGGAGACTGTTCTCATTTGAGCAAAAACATTCCTAATCACAAAGCTTCCAATCATGTAGGAAATGGGGAAATCTCTCCAGTGGAGCAACAGGACCTTCTAGATTGTGCTCAACAAGTTACTGCCAAAGGTGATCAAGGGGAAAAACTTTCAAACGGACCTCTATTACCCAACAGTTTGTCACATTTTGCAAGTAGTACAAATGATCTTTCAAACCTTGCAATCCAGATACAGTGTGGTAATTCAATAGATTTACCTAATGGACCTGTAGTTTCCAGTTTGAGTTCAGATGTGCCTCAGCAACGTCCGACTGTTGTCGTCTCAACGCAGTCTACGGCTTCTGTTTTACCGGGTCATCAAGTTATTGCGGTGCCCCACATAGGAACTAGGATAACTCAACCTGCACTTCCTGCAGATACACGCTCTACGAATGGCACAGCAGAATGCAAAGCTGTGAAACGACCAGTAGAGGACAATGACAGGGAATCTGTCCCAGTTATTCCCAATAAAGTGGGAGTAAGGATTGTTACGATCAGTGACCCTAATAATGCTGGCTGTAGTGCAACCATGGTTGCTGTGCCAGCAGGTGTTGATCCAAGCACTGTAGCTAAAGTAGCAATAGAAAGTGCTGTTCAGCAAAAGCAGCAGCACCCACATACTTTTGTACAGACAGTTGTTGCACAGGTAAGTCCTAAGAAGTTTGCAATCGGTGCAAGTGTTTAGTGCTATAAAATGTGTGTATAATGTGCCAATGCACTGAGATCTTTTTATCACTGAATGTATGCAGTTTCGATGAGAGGTTTTCATCAGGAGGATTTTCAAGCTGTAACCTCAAAACTAAACTATTATTATTATTATTATTATTTATTTATAAAGCGCCCTTAGTTCCAGAGCGCTATACAATAGATAGGCAACAGGCAGGAACAATACAAGATCAGAAAACATTACATGAAGGCAAAAGACAGACTGGTACATGGGGGAAGAGGACCCTGCCCGCGAGGGCTCACAATCTATGGGGTATAGGGAGAGAAACAGGAGGTAAAGTGCAGCCATTCAAGTGTGATGCAGAGTTATTGTAGGTTGTAGCCTTGTTTGAAGAGATGGGTTTTCAGGTTACTTTTGAAGGACTTGATGGTGGATGAGAGACGGATGTGTCGGGGTAGCGAGTTCCAGAGTATGGGGGAGGCTCGGGCAAAGTCTTGGAGGCGGTTGTGCGAGGTACGAACAAGGGGGGAGCGGAGACGGAGGTCACTGGAGGATCGAAGGTTGCGTGAGGGATGGTAGCGGGATATCAAGTCAGAGATGTACGGAGGGGACAGGTTGTGGATTGCCTTGTATGTCATGGTCAACAATTTAAAGTCAATACGTTGTGCAATGGGGAGCCAGTGAAGGGATTGGCAGAGGGGAGAGGCTGAGGCAAAGCGAGGGGAAAGGTGGATTAGTCGGGCAGCAGAGTTAAGGATAGACTGGAGGGGATCAAGGGAGTTAGCTGGAAGGCCAGAGAGGAGGATGTTACAGTAGTCCAAGCGGGAGATAATTAGAGCATAGACCAGCAGTTTGGTGGAGTCAGGGGTGAGGAAAGAGCGGGTTCTGGAAATGTTTTTGAGGTGAAGGCGGCAGGAGGTGGTCAGGGCCTGAATATGTCGTTTAAAGGACAGGGCAGAGTCAAAGGTGACGCCAAGGCAGCGGACTTGGGGGACGGGACAGAGTACAGCCATTGATAGTGATTGACAGATTAGAAGGCGGGGTGGAGCGAGATGGGGGAAAGATGATAAGTTCTGTTTTGTCCATGTTGAGTTTAAGAAAGCGGGAGGAGAAGGAGGAGGATATGGCCGATAGACACTCTGGAATCCTGGATAGCAAATAGGTGACATCCGGACCAGAGAGGTAGATCTGAGTGTCATCGGCATAAAGATGGTACCTGAAGCCATGGGATTCTATGATATGTCCCAGGCCAGAGGTGTAGATGGAGAAGAGAAGAGGCCCGAGTACAGAGCCTTGGGGAACACCAACAGTAAGGGGACGAGGAGAGGAGGTGGTGTGGGAGTGGGAGACACTAAAAGTGCGGTTGGAGAGGTAAGAGGAGATCCAGGAGAGAGCTAGGCTAGTGACACCAAGGGATGAGAGGATTTGTAAGAGGAGAAAATGGTCAACTGTGTCGAAGGCAGAAGATAGGTCAAGGAGAAGGAGCACAGAGTAGTAGCGCGAGGTTTTGGCAGTCAGCAGGTCATTAGCCACTTTGGTGAGGGCAGTTTCTGTGGAGTTGTGTGAGCGGAAACCGGATTGCAGGGAGTCAAAAAGCGAGTTGGATGAAAAATGTGAGGAAAGTTCATGGTAGACATGTTGTTCCAGGAGTTTTGAGGCAAAGGGCACAAGCGAGATGGGGCGGTAGCTGGATAAGGAGGTAGGGTCAAGGGATGGCTTTTTGAGGATGGGTGTGATGTTGGATGTTTATATGGAGATGGGAAGATGCCAGAAGTTAGTGATAGATTGAAGAGATGGGTTAGTGCTGGGACAAGTGCTGAGGAGAGGTTGGGGACAAGTTGGGATGGAATAGGGTCAAGTGCGCAGGTGGTGAGGTGCGATGTGGAGAGTAGTTTGGAGAGATGTTCTTCTGTGATGGTGGAGAGGTGAGTTAGTGGGGACGGGCAGTAGACAGGCATTAGGGGGGGCTGGGGGGACTGTGAGTTGAAGCTTCCTCTGATGTCATTGATTTTCTGCTTGAAGAATGTGACGAAGTCCTCAGCAGAGATGAGAGATGTGGGGGGTGGAGAAAGGAGTTGAAGGTGTTAAACAGTTGCCTAGGGTTATGAGATAAGGAAGATATGAGGGAAGAAAAGTAGTCCTGTTTAGCAGAGGTGAGGGCAGATTTGAACTCAAGGAGTGCTCTCCTGTATGTTTGGAAGTGTTCCTCAGAGTCAGTCTTCTTCCAGCGCCGTTCAGCAGCTCTGGACACTCGCCTTAGTTGTTTGGTTAGGTCGGTGTGCCAGGGCTGTCTGTTCGTGCTTCGTGTTTTCTTTTTCGTGAGAGGGGCAACAGAGTCGAGGGCTGAGGTTATTGTGGAATTGTAGAAGGTTGCGGCTGTGTCAGTGTTGTTCAGAGAGTGTATGGTGGAGAGAGGCAGAAGGGAGTCAGAGAGTGTTTGAGTGTTGAGGTTTCTGAGGTTCCTGCGAGGGTGGGCAAGTTTCTGGACGGGGGGGGGGGGGGCAGATGAAGAGAGGAGAAACAAGAAAGTTAGGCGGTTGTGGTCAGAGATGTGGAGGGATGTGCTGGTGAGATCAAATATGGGGCAGAGGCGGGAGAAGATGAGGTCCAGTGTGTGGCCCTTTTTGTGAGTTGCCATGGTGGACCACTGTGTAAGGCCAAAGGAGGAGGCTAGTGATAGGAGTTTAGAGGCGGGTGATTTGGTTGTGTCGATGGGGATGTTGAAGTCGCCCATGATGATGGTGGGAATATCTGTTGAAAGGAAATGCAACAGCCAAGTGTTGAACTGGTCAAGGAAGGTGGTTGCGGAGCCTGGTGGTCGGTAGATGACGGCCACTTGGAGGTTAGAGGGGGAATAGATACGGATAGAGTGTACTTCAAAGGAGGTGAGGGTGAGAGCAGGGAGAGGAGGGCTTGGCGTAAAGGAGCAGTTGTCCATTAGCAGCAGGCCAACCCCGCCACCAGGCTTATTGCCAGGGCGGGGGGTGTGAGTAAACTGGAGCCCACCGTAGGAAAGTGCAGCAGGGGAAGCAGTGTCAGTAGGGGACAGCCATGTTTCAGTTATGCCTAGGAAGAAGAAGTTGTGGTAAAGAAAGAGATCGTGTATGAATGTAGGTTTATTGCAGACAGAACGTGCGTTCCAGAGAGCAGCAGAGAAAGGGACAGGGGGAGGGGGGTCAGGACGGATGCGTATGGTGTTAGAGGGGCGCCGCCGTGATCTAGAAGAATGTGGACGAAAGGAGGGCAGTGGAGTATAGGAGTTCAGGTGGGGAGGGCCAGGGTTTGGTGAAATGTCTCCAGCAGTGAGAAGTAGCAGAGACAGTAGGTGTGAGTAGGTAAGAGGGCGCAGACATTGAGAGCATTTGTAGGTAAAGGTTTTAGTGTATGGAAAGAGGATAAAAGGAGGGGTGAGATCAGCGGGTAAAAGAGCTGGAGAAATAAAGAGATTGTTACTTGGTGTGGGGAGTGGAGGGTTAACACAGAGTTTGAGGATAACGGAAGCAAAGGTGAAATCCAAAATAAACATTGTGAGCAAAGAGAGGGAGAGGAGATGAGAATATGGCGGAGTGTTACCTTTGGTTTAATTTTGGTATTAATTCATTTTTCACACTTAAAATGGCTCACTTAGATGGACTCACAGATGACCAGGGTCACATATGACCCAGAGTCCAGAATATATAGGGATTTAGCAATCACTAGTACCAGGTGTGATACATGGGGTGGGTGGGGACTGGAGTTGAGTGAAGACAGGGGAAACAGATAAACAAGGCTAATGAAAACAAACTATTACAGCTCAGTGCTTAGGAGGTGCAATAAATGCCAATACAGATGGGATGAAAGACAGACATACCAAAATTAAACACAAGTATTCAGGGAACAATGAATGAACACCTGATGGATGCCTCTGTATAGGCATAGAAATGAGCACTTCATATGGGTTTGTTTGACCTGTGTGTCAGCAGTGTTGGCACATACAGTGCTAAATGCATTTCATCCTACATTTGAAGTTTTGTTTACTGCCTGTTCTAAAACTTAAGTATCTTGCCCCCTGCTGGTGGTTTAGTATATGATTTATCCAGAAAAAAAAAAGTTGAAATTTCTGCACTACCAATAAGAGTATGCATATTTAGATTATGATTACCAGTATAATTTGTTTGACTATATTTATATGAGAAAATAATTAGGAATGAACAGTGGCAATGACTTGTGTAATGTTTCTAGAGTTTATCAGGAACACTGAAAGTCTGTTACAACCATTGAGTATAGTTGTGGTAATATTTTTGCTGTTTGTTTGAGGGGATTCCATAAGTATGAGCTCTGAGTTCCAGCTATATCTTATTTCAATTTTATTAAAAAAACATTTTTTTTTCACCAGAGTACCTTTTTAAGAAACAGCCCTTAAAGGGAACATGTCACCATGAAAATACTAAGATATGGGCATCATGTTATAGAGCAGAAGGAGCTTAGCAGATTGATTATATATATATTTTTTTATGGACAAATATTTAGTATAACGTGTAATTTATTGATTGAAATCTTTGATGTTTCCATGCTAAGGAGTCCAGTCCATTAAGTGACACTGTGCACTGGACTCCTTATCACAGAATGAGCAGGGATTTCAATCCACATGTTATACAGAATCTTTTCCCACAATGATGTATATCAATCTGCTCAGTTCTTCCTACTCTATAACATGATGCTGATAGATTAGATAGCATTGTCTTGTTGACAGGTTCCCTTTAAATCACAATTAAAAGTTAATGTGTCTGACCTGTAATTCCATACATATCCCGTGGGTGATTTAGCAAAAAGTGTTTTCTTATTTTGTACAAGTCTTTGAAAAGAAGTCCCCCTGTCATTAGAAAAAATGTTTGACAATGTCTGTTAGTTTTAATAGGGGCCTCAATGTTCAGACCCCGATCAGTTGCTGGATATGTGGCTGCGACTTATAGTTGAGCATTATAAGCCTGTTTCTGTGGTTTAAAGGGGTTGTCCCAGCTCCCCACATTCTGCTCGGGACCGCTGCATCCCCCTCTCACTTCCGGGTTCAATGCAGAGGGAGCTCGGAGGGGACTCAACGGTGCTGAGCTTAATTTGCTTGGCTGTGCTGTGTCTCCCATTACATGTCTTCAGGCACAGTTCAAGCCTTGGAGACATGTGGGATGTCAGAGGGAGACAATAAGATAAGTTAAAACCTACTTACCAGTCCTGTCACTGCTTAGCCACCACTATCATAGCTGATAATGGTGTTCTGGATCCAAGGCAACCGCTGTCAACATGACAGTAATAAAATTCTTTTTTCGCATTTCCTATCGCATAACAAAAGTTTACCCATTTAAGAAAAAAAAAAAAACTGCTTTATTGTGCTATTGTGACCTGCATCATACTTATTTTAATGATACAAAGCTTCAGTATCTAGCACAGCTCCAGATGTAATGCATCGGTCACTTGAGTGCTGGGGCTCTATCAATCAGCTGTTCACCGGGTGTTCCAAGAGGCAGATATCTGGAAGATTTATTAAGCCAAAGCCAGGAACAGGCTACAAACAAAGAATAGTTCAAAAATGAAAGGCTGAGATTTTCCCCCTCTTTTCAAATCCATTCCTGGCTTTTGCTTGAAAAAAAAAAAAAAAACGTCATATCTGTGTGTAAAAGGACACCACAACCAATCTATTATTGATGGCTTTTCCTAAGGATACGCCATCAGTTTTAAAAGCCTGAATAACCCTTCTAACACTAGACTGACATTATTTTATTTTAGGTTGTGTTTTACAAACCCCTTATATATCAGTCTGGAGGAACAGTTGTGCCAAAGAAGTACTTGATTTCTTTGTCTGGGATATAATAGTTTATTTATCTTGCAGCAAGAAAGCAGGATTAATTTGGCAAGTTTTCTAGGTATGCTGGGCATTTGACCAGTGCAGAGGTCAGTGTGCAGGAATGGTTAGAGGATGACGTATGGTTATCAGTAGTGTTGACTGGATCTGTCAAAATGTTCATGTTCAGAAATGTTATACAAACGCGAACGCTTGGAGTTTAATTCTTTGTGGCTGCTGAAGTTAGATGCTGCCCCAGGGAGTCCTAGGCTGTATCTATGTTTTCCTGGCAGCCCTAGGACGGCATCCAACTTCTGCTGCCGCTGCAAATTGGAGGCTGAGAGTTTGGGTATAGAGAACGTTGTCGATCCTGAACATTTTGACTGATGTGATCAACACTAGTCATCAGTGAATGTTGTATCCTGTGATAGCTATATACGGGTGTCACCTTTCATTGTATCTCTGCCTGTGATATGGAGAACTACAGAGATGTCATCTTTGTAGTATAGGAAGTGGTGACTTCTCTTTTGGTTTATTGTTCAGAGTGAAAACTACTAGACTTCAGGATATTTTTATGTAGAATAATCCCTATATAATTTCAAAGCTTTGGCTGTCTAGACATGATGAGAGTTGTAGTTTTGCAACAGCTGTAGGGTTGCAGGTGTGACACCTGTCCACTAGGAGTAATGTAGGGTTTAATAATTTAAGTATGGATTTGTCATATGTCATGTTATCTTGTTGATAATTATTTGGGGATGTACTTGAATTATTTGTATAAAATAAGTATTTTAATACTGGAATGTGATTAGTATTTACACTGATGAACAGTCCCTTTTTATTATATAAATAGAGGAGCTGCCCACTCCTTTCAGTAGTCATCATATGAAATGCACATGTACACATTGGGATTAATTCAAACATATAAACTTCATGAGCCCCACCCTTTTTTCATGACCATTTTACCCAGGAGAGCTGACATAGTGTTGGAATATGGGAGCAGCACTCATTATAGGGTTTGTACCTTTTTAAATGTAGGGGTCACAGCACCAAAATGCCTGCCAGGCAGGATGTTTCACATGTCATAAGTTTTTTTATAAAATGAGTTGCCTTTTAAACCAGTGGAAAATTAAAGGGTTTTTGGTAGTTATATGCATTAGTGCCTCCAGACCCCTCCCCTACTTTAAACTACAGTAATCAGTAAATTGAACTGGTAATACGAGTGGAGGTCCACAGGTAGCAAGGGTTCGGATGCATAGGTGTTGATACAGCAATGTAGTAGCACTGGTGCAGTGCAAATGAAGAGAGTAGTAGCTTGTGGATCACTCTATGTGCGCCCTGTGGTGCTTTTCCTTTTCTTTCTAGTTTTCAGTAATCATTAGTAAATGGCTTAAAAGATGCTTATTCTGAACCCATAATTTATCGTTCAGCCCAATCCCCATTTGTGGCCTTACTGTCAGTGAAAGGAAGTAAGTGGAAATTTAAAAATTACAGTTTTGGATTCAATAGGATTCAGATTCAGCAGCCCAGTTTAAACTTAAACTGGTGTAATCTGCCCATAGCAATCAATTACAGCTCAGCTAAAAAGCTCTGGTAAAATGAAAGCTAAGCTTTGGTTGGTTGCTGTGGGCAGTTTACATTAGTTTGTTTTTGCCCAGATTTAACTTAAATGTCTTTAAAACCTTTTCACTAGGTATGAGTGAACTTACAGTAGGACCGAAGCAAAGCGCTTGGTTAGGATTGGCCGGCAGCATATATCGGGCTGCTAGCTAGGATACCAGTGCCGCTCCTCTTTGGGATGGAAGTTTCCCAGGACTGGATTTAGCTTTTTCTGGCACTTGGGGAGGAGCTGCACAGACTTCAAAGCCAGCAGCCTGACAAGCTGCTGGCTGATGCTAACTAAGAGCTTTGCTTTGTTCTTACTGTAAATTTGTACATCCCTACTTTTTTCTAATGACTGTAGTAGGAGAGAGTTTGTTGCTGACAGTCATTTATATGTTGTCTCCCCTTGATTACCACAAATGCCCATAGGAGTTTGCCTGTTGCATGACAGCAGGGCCCCTGCCCCAACTAATAGGAGCAGAGAAACCTTACTATCCTTGTAGATGAACCCCTTAGATGCTGTGGGCAAATTGTGATTGTGTCATTTAAGTGGCTACTGGGCATCTGTCACCCCATTGGCACCAAGGCAATACAGTCATTGGGATGCAGATGGGTTTTCATGGCCAAAGGGGGGGCCTAATGAAGGCCACTGCAGAACCTTGCTGATGATCTGAGTGCCCAATAGGAGAAATCTGCTGCCGTTTGCTCTATCGTCTTGGCCACTGCTCAGATTAGATATCCCAATACATCCAGGCGCACAAATACTCTATTTATCGTAGCCACCTGTCGGCCATATATGCTATAGCAGGCTGCACACGTACCATTATATGCACTTTGTTATTCGGCCCCACTGTGTTGGGGTCTTGGACCATATTGAGCAGTACACACACTCCTGATGACATCACCTTACAGGTGACAGAGACACGTAGGGATGCCTCTGAACTAATATGTGGTAATATATATCTTCATGGCATGTTGGTCTGCAAATGTCCTTATATCCATATTGTGCCTCAGAAGTAATTGAGATCTCTTGTTGGTCTTGACTTCAGTCACTTGGCCTAAAGAAGGACTTAAAGTGACACTGTCACCCCCTATTTGCATTCTGACTGCTCTCCACAGGTGTAAAGGGTAAATGTTACAGCTTTCATTACTTATTTTATATCACACCTCATGGTGCTTGTTCTGGTAAAAAGAAATTTTTATCACCTGTGGATTGATATATGTGGGCGGGGCCTTGCAGCCGATGTGTTACATCGGCCCCCTCAGCGGCCAGTGGTCTGGGACAATCTAGGGGGTGGGGCCTGGAGCTTTAGCCTGGCCCTTCCAATGGCTGCTGAGGGGGCGGGGTCTATGCGGCGATGACGTCACGTGGCGGGGCTAAGTGGCGCTAGGGGCGTAGCGATGTGGCACATAGGCCGCGAGGCCCTGCCCACGTATACCAATCCACAGGTGATAAAAATGACTTTTTACCAGAACAAGCACCAAGAGGTGTGATATAAAATAGGTAATGAAAGCTGTAACATTTATCCTTTACACCTGTGGAGAGCAGTCAAAATGCAAATAGGTGGTGACAGTGTCACTTTAAGGTATGCCAAATATTTGCTCACCCGCCGGTAAATGTAGAGAAAAGGAGTGCTAAGGCCCTCTAGGCAAGGTAGAGTATAAATATTACTATCGCTTACACTCTACATTTATACTTTACCTTTCTACCTTGCCTAGAGGACCTTAGCACTCCTTTTCTCTACGTTTATTCAATTTAATCCCTTGGGGTTTAGGGACATAAGGTTAAGCTCGGCAATCTACCAGCTGTCGAACTCACACTACCCTTTTCTTTGTTTCTTACCTTACTGTGCCTATAGCTAGGCCGGGGGCGGGTCTAAGTTTTTTTTTTCCCCACATAATCTGAGACACTGTGCAGTTATTTGACTTTGTGGGCATGGTTTCAGGATTTAGACCCTCAGAGACGTGGTATGACAGGGAGTGAGCGCTGGGGAGCAGAAGGTCTCGGCTGTCTTCTGCTTCCTTTTTTTTGTAATATACCTGTTGCCAAAATAAACATTTTGTTAAAAGTTTTTATCAGTTGGAGTTGGGGCTGGGCCGGTATACCGCAAAAATACAGATACCGTCACTGGCGTCTGTTAACCGACCTCAACTCTGCCAGGACGGTATCTGCGGTATTTCCCCCACACACACACCACACCCGGCGGCCGCATGCTCTGGTGTAGGGAGAGAGAGGGGTGCCGGGTGGAAAGGTGGAAGCTGGAAAGCTGATGCTCCGATTCACCTCCCGAGCCAGGACGCACATATACTGCTGCAGGGCAAGGGATCCTGCTGCTGGGGCTAAAGAGGAAGGCTGGAGATGTGACAGGCTGCACACAGACGGCAGCGTCCCCTCCAGTGTGTGCTTTGCGCTGCTGCTGCCGGGCGGCTCACTTCTCCTAGCTTCTCTGGAAGCTGCACGGTGAGCCCTGACCCCCCTCTCCCGCACATACAGTTGGGGTCAGGTATGGGTCGGCACCTCCATGCTTTACTGGCCACCGCACTCTGTCCCCGCACAGGAATCCTCGGAGCCCCGTTATCTTTTCTCAGTGATGGAAGAAGCCATGTGTGACGCTCTGCCCGGGACACAGATATATGTGCTACATCACTGAGTGACAGGGGCCGAGGATTCCTGTGCGGGAGAGAGCGGTGCCCAGGGGAGCAAGGAGGTGCTGACCTATACCTGACCCCTGCAGCCACTGAGTGACTGGGGGTAGATAGATAGATGATAGATAGGAGATAGTTAGGACTCCTATCTATCTATCTCCTATCTGTCTATACATACACATAATAGATAGAGCAAACAATATAGGCAGCACACTAAATGAACTGTGGAGGCCAGCAGTCGAATACCAAGTCAGCTAGTAAAAAATACTCTGCAGCACTCCGATGGTAATACAAGCGTGGATTTATTCCATATAACAATATGCAGCAAACTTCAAGTAATATACGATGGTTCGGTGTCTCCTACGCCATTTTAAAGTGGCACTTGAAAATGGCGTAAGAGACGCCAAAACGTTGTGTATTACTTGTGAAGTTTGCTGCACATTGTTATATGGAATAAATTCACGTTTGTATTACCATTGGAAAATTGGGTTTTAAAAAGGGGTGTGGCTTTTAAAAGGGGCGTGTCATAATTATCGGTCAATTTATCGTTACCGTGGCTACATGTACGATAAACCGCGATATTGATTTAGGCTATTATCACCCACCCCTAGTTGGAGTGCTCAGACCTTCACAGAACGAGCCAGGAGAGATGTGCGCTGCTTCCACTGTCTGTGAGAGAGATGGCCTCGTAGACTTAGTCCTTTTACACAGTGAGATTGGGCCTGTTGCAGTGACTGTGGCTGCACAAATGATCAGTGTACAATCAGCCATTTAAATGCAAGAACAGGGTCTGTTGTGCCAGTACAGTGAAACTTTCAAAATATTTGGCAAATTGATTTGGTGTCACTTGTGACTCATGAGCTGACCGATTTGTTGAGTCTGATTTCTGATATTAACTTAGCGGTGCCATTCACTTGTATGAGTGAAAGGGTCATACAACATGCTCATACAACATATATATGTGTGTATATATATATATATATATATATATATATATATATATATACATCTCAATCCCTTTTTTGCATAAGGTGGATAAGGAAAAACTGCCTGCAAAATTGCAGTGTGAACCCAGCTTTTTTTGTTCCTCCCCATTCTGCTTTCAGGTTATCTTGAGATACAGATATAAAATATAAAAAAGAGTGGCTAGTCTGTTTTCAGCTCCACCTTTTTGTACAGTAGACATACAAAATGACAAATAATAAAAAAAATGATTGCCATTAATGACTATTTCAGTAGCGACAAGAGACAAGACAGTTTACTAGACATTATGTTGCTGCTGTGGTGTAACACGTTTTAATATTAAACTAAGGCTGGGTTCACAATACGTTTTTTTTTGTTTTTTTTTCCCCCCCGTTCTTTTTTTTTTTTTTCATGTTTTTCTCCCTTTTTTATGCAACAAACGGATGAAAAAAACTGGTTGCAAAAACGTAGTGTGAACCCAGCCTAATTTAGATTGCACTTGGGTTTATGGAACCCATGTTTTGCAGTACAGTAATGTTACGCTTTCTGTTACAATTGTTTTCCAATGAATTGGGAAGAAAAATTGTAAATTGGCAATTTTATAAAATAAAATGTGTATTCTTGATGTGTGTGTATAAGCTGTATTAGCTTTGGCATACTTTTTTACTCTTGGGCTGGGTTCACACTACGTATATTTCAGTCAGTATTGTGGTCCTCATATTGCAACCAAAACCAGAAGTGGATTAAAAACACAGAAAGGATCTGTTCACACAATGTTAAAATTGAGTGGATAGCTGCCATATAACAGTAAATAACGGCCATTATTTCAATACAACAGCCGTTGTTTTAAAATAACAGCAAATATTTGCCATTAAATGGCGGCCATCCACTCAATTTCAACATTGTGTGAACAGATCCTTTCTGTGTTTTTAATCCACTCCTGGTTTTGGTTGCAATATGAGGACCACAATACTGACTGAAATATACGTAGTGTGAACCCAGCCATAAAATGTATTTGATACATTTTGTGCTTTGAACAAATTAAAAAAAAAGACTATTGTAACACCAGTGTTGATATTTTATTTGTATAATCTCCAGACTACACCGGTAACAGCGCTACCAGCATTGCAAGTTCATGGCCACCTAGTTGGTTCTCAGCCCTCTCCATACCCTTCTACAACAACAGGTCACCCTGCCGAACAAGTAAAGAAACCAGGGCAAAACTTTATGTGCCTGTGGCAGTCATGCAAAAGGTAAGAGTTTATGAAGTTAGGCAAAGCAAAAGCCCAGTGATGTGTCCTAAGATTTAGAATTGGTATGTTGAAATTTAGTATGAAAGGTATGTTGAAAGTTTGTGATCTCTTAGCGAACAAACCTTTTTTTTTTTTTTTTTTAAGGTGGTTTGAAACTCCGTCCCAAGTGTTCTACCATGCTGCAACAGAGCATGGTGGTAAAGATGTATATCCTGGCCAGTGCCTGTGGGAAGGCTGCGAGCCCTTTCAGAGACAGAGGTTTTCATTTATCACTCACTTACAGGTAAGTTGCATTTTGGTAAAGCTAGTGTTAGAAAAAGTATTGATGATGTAGTTCTTGGAGAACCTTTTTTAATCTCTTACCTTCCCTGTGGTTTTCTTCATTCTGAGTCATAACCTTTTGTATTTTTCTGTTGACTGTTATATAATTGGCTTATTTTATTGTGGGAGAAGTTATTCTTTTTATTGGTACCTTCTGTTTAACCATATAATGTGGTATGCAACCAGAAATTGTTTGTCGACTGAAATTGAAAGTAAAATGCAAAGTAAAGTCTGTAAGCAGTCATTTTTTCCGCTATCAAAAATATGTTTTGCTATGTAGCTATTTATTGATTTATTTTGAGGGTTGCAGTGGTGATGTGGTGATGATAGCATCAGGATAGGCGTGGCACCTGTCAAATAACTGTATAAATAGACTGGCAGCTGTGGTTACCAGTTGTGGGACTTGTCCTTACCTAGTTTAGCACTGTTAACTTCGATTGGATAGTCTCAGGCAATTTAGGAACACACTGTGACATCCATTTGATAATTTACATTTCTACTAAGACTTAGCAGCAAAATGCAACAGCACAAAGATATAAGGGTGCGTTCACACTTACAGGATCTGCAGCAGATTTCAGCAGATATCAATGTAACTAAATAACTGAACGCCACAACAAATCTGCTGTGGATCCTGTAAGTGTGAACGCACCCTAAGAAAAGTTCTGGAGCAAGATGCTGCTGTTGCTCCTAGAAATATATGAATAAACTGACAAGTTAACGTTTTTTTTTTTTTTTTTTAAGTTTAAACTATTTTATTAAACAATTTAATGTTTTGATATTCTGCAGTATTAAAAATACATTTTCCTTTTAAAACAACCAATATTTTGACAGAAAAACATTAAAAAATATAAATTTTTTGTTTCCCCTAAAGGATCGTATTTGTTGAAAGGATTTCCTCCAACAAAAGGAATAAGATACATGAGTAGCAGGCCTCTCTCACGACAAGGCTTGCATTAGGTGTTGTTAACTTATGTTAGGTGTTAACTTATTGTTAACAGGGAGGCGTCACTACAGATTGACAATGACCAAACAGTGCTACTACAGTTATTCCTACTAGAAATGTATCCCCCCCCCCCCCCCCACCCAGAGAGGCATTCTAGGAAAAAGTACCCCAGGTATGTTGTTTTAACACTTATATCTACAGATATATATTTTTTGTGTGCTTACAGGACAAACACTGCTCAAGAGAGGCTCTTCTTGCTGGATTGAAACAAGAAGAGCAGACCCAAGCCGGAAATCAAAAATCTTCCAATAAGTAAGAGCATTGTTGCATGAGTATTCTTAAAGAAGCAATCTGTGTTTTTTTTGTGTGTGTGTTTTTTTTAACGTGGCCCTTACAGCTGACTTGCCTGTATACTCCCTTGGGCTGATCTTTTTCCTGCGACGGCATTATTCCAGCACTCCCACGCCGCTGAGATTCACGCTGACACTCTTTTGGCTGTCCTGAATGTACAGAGATTTAAAGTCACTGTTCTATGCATGTCTATGAGAGCACTCTATGGAGACGCATAGAAATAGTTGATTTTACGGTTTTCAACCGCTATAGATTTGTGAGAGTCAGAGGACAGATCACGTGGGCATCAGCAGGATTTTAAAGGTGTCCGAGCACCTGTATAATGCTGCACCGTGAAAAACAATCAGAGTACACAGGCAAGCATGCTGCTTAAGCGGAATGCTTAAGATTGCCATACATGGTGAAATGGTCCTCTGAGTAAACATGTATGGCATCTTCCAGTTTCCTCTCCTTTCTGCTTACTTCCATAGTTTTGTCTTTCGTATTACATAAGACAACAACTGATATACCTTGATAATATCCAACAGCACTAATATGTTAAGTGTAATGATGGCTTTCCACACCACTTTATCATGTTGCCATTGACATGGCTTGTCCTCTCACTCACTCACACTGAGTAAAACAGGCAGAAATTCCAAACAGAACCCCTGCTGCGGACTCCGCTTAGAATCCCACCTGCCTCAGTGTCTTAATGTAATGTGTTGCTCGCCTCTGCTCTTCGCTCAAAGAATTGACCTGTCAGTTCTTTGAGCGGAGAGCGGCCGAAAGCAGAGACGCTTGGAATTTCAGCCTGCTTTGCTCAGTGTGAATGTACCGTTGAAATTTTGTTACTCTTTGTACTATTTTATTTATTTATTTATTTTTTTTAATTAAAAAAAAAAGTTCCTGATCTTGATGCATGCAAATATTTGATGATTTTTTTCATCACTCTTCAATTTTGTAAAGTTCTGTGAAAAATGGGTACAGATTTACACCTGGTCATAGCCTAGCGGCTTAGCATAGGTTTCTTCTGCCTTTTGAGACCGAAATGTGCATCCTTCACACATGAAGCATCCGCAGCTAGATCCTATGTGGATCCCTGCCCTGTCACTTCCCTCTCAGCCATTGTGCTACCCCGCCGCAGCACACTGATTGGCTGAGCAGGACACGCCCAAAGCAAGCCGGATCGCTAAGCCGGAAACGCCCAAAGCAAGCCGGATTGCGGAGCAGGTAATGTATAAGCTCCGGGGGTTAACGGGGCGGTCTCCCGACATACTGGCAGCAGGATGTCCGCCCCTAGACTTTACAGGGCAGGGATCCACACAGGATCTAGCTGCGGATCCATCCTGTGTGAAGGCGCCCTTAAAAATTTTACTAGAAAACTTTAGTTTTCGGCTTAGTGTATAAAATGCCATACTTAATAAATTGTAAGGCTTCCTTTACACAGATCTTGAGCACTTATGTGGCATTTTCCAGCTCATTACTGTCATGTGATTCAAAGACTTTGAATAAAGCATGTGAGAAAAAGAAATCTCTACACACTCACTTAATCACTCATGCATTTTTTAAACCTATGGAGGAATAAATGTGACAAACCTACTGCAGTTAAAAAAAAAAAAAAAACATAGCTACAGTATGCTGCATTTTGGAAAAATTGCCCCAGACCCCAATACGCCACTAAAGTAAGAGGAAGAGCCAGAAGCGCAAAAAAAAAAAAAAAAAAAAGCATTGTAGGTGTAGTCTTTTCTATTTCCATATTGATTCACAGCTAATATCTGGCTGCATCATTTTTTTCGCGAACAGTGTATTTTAATGCAAAATTATCTGCAATATCCACACTTGCAATGTAAAAAGAATGTTAATATGAGGGAACTGGCATTCTTACATGAATTTTTTTTTTCTTCTCTTTGTAGACAACCCTCGTCAGGGACACCCAACCCTCGAGCTCAAAAAGCGATTGTGAACCATCCAAGTGCTGCCCTCATGGCACTGAGACGGGGATCAAGGAACCTGGTTTTTAGAGACTTTACAGTGAGTTTAATAGTAATCTTAAAGAATGTGCGCCTCATTTGGCCATTAGTTTACTTAAAATTATACACCACAGTTATCAGTGCTTCAAGTTCAGTGGTTTGGTGACCACTTACAGTTACTTACAGTTCTGAGTTCACACAGTATCCTTGCGATAGAACCAAAGAACAGAATGAGATGTATCTTTTTTTGTGTTGTGATATCTGTCTAGCGGTGCCGCCAACTACATAGGCAGCCAGGGTGACAGTGTCTCTTTAAAGTGAATGTTAGCTTCAATTCATTTTCCAACCTGCTGACACTAAGAGTGCAACAAAACACAATGGTACCTTTTAATATATATATCTGTGTTTTTATAAAATAGAAAAATGCTTTTAGGGTGCCCTCACACACTTCTTGTCTAGCATTTTTCAGGCTGAAAAAAAATTAACTGTAGAAAAGGCGCCAATGTGTTGCATGGTGTTTTATTCATGCATTCCCTTTTTTTCTGGGATTTTTTCTAGTGTTTTTATTTTGTGTAAGGCTTGGTTCACACTACTGTTTTGCAATAAACCGATGGAAAACATATATGCATTTGTGTCTATCCGTTTTGACCTGTTTTTCTATTGACTTCCATTATAAAAAAAAAAAAAAAATAGGCTGAAAACATCCATTTTTAACGTACACAGAAATGCAGTCAACCTTATTTTTGTGAAGGTCAACAGAAAAACTGATCAAAAGAAATCCATCGTTTTTTACATCCGTTTTTTTTTTTTTTTTTTGCAAAAATGGTTAAAACAAACTGATTGCAAAAACGTATTTTGAACCCAGCCTTAATGACTTTTTTGTGATTTAAGAGTTTTTGTGTGCTCTTCCATCACATGACCTAGATGCTGGATTACAAAAGGCAACAAAAAATGCTAGGGAAAAAAAGCCACAGTTTGCCGAAAATATGGCCCACACTCAGCATGCTGCATTTTCACAAGATTGCCATACAGTCTCAAAAACTCCAGAGGGGAGAGAAAAATGCCATGTGTGTAAGGCAGGCCATAAACTTCTATTGTGTTTTTATTGCTGTTTTTCTGAGAGAGTGTGGAGCCAGCCTTATTCTTCTTTGCAAAGTCAGAGGCTTTTCCGTGCTCCTAAAAACAGCAAGCTGGAAAGCCTACATGCCCTTCCTCCTATGTCTAGGATGGGATAGCCAGCGACCAGGCTCTTCAACTTGCAATTTTCATGGGCTTGGAAAGCCTATGTGACACTCTGCACCATAGAATGTCATACACAGCATATTTTATGGAAAACTGCCACTGCAGTTTTTGAGCCGAAGACAGAAGGGAATCCAGTGGAAACTCCTTCCATTATACCTCCCATTACTTTTAACACCACTTCTAGTTTTGGCTCAGAAACTGCAGTGGCAGTTAAAAAAAACAAAAAAACAAAACAAAACTGTGTGACAGCAGCCTAAAATAATTTTTCCAGATTATGAAAGCACAGGTGAATATATTAGGGAAATTTATTACGCAGTCTTACAACAGGAATTTTTGTTGCACGTAGCAATCAGAGCTCAGCTTTTATTTTACCAGGGTTCAGGAATATTTAAAAGCTGACCTGTAATTGGTGCCCATGGGCAACAAAGAACATTATTGTAAGTCCCCCCCCCCCCCCCTCCCCCCCATGTGTCTCCTTGCCCTAAGGAGACTTTGATTTTCTGAATAATCGAGCACCCATCTGCTAGATCAGCGCTTTCTTACAGAACCTATTACACAGCGTTATTATCGTACAGCAAGGGCTGCATGGACATTGTTAGTGATGTCCATGCAGCCCTTGCTTTGGTGTAAAACAATAAAGCTATTAATTACCTGATCATGTTTCCCGATGTCCTCCAACTATGTCTGGAATTACCCACCATCACAGCTGAAGCTCTGACTTCTGGTCCCTTTCTCTGAAGTGATTGGCTGAGTGGCCTGTCACTTTCAAAACAAGGTAGGCTTGCTATAAATATGTGGTGTAGCAAATATGTGTTGGGGTTTTCAAAACCTTTTTCACTTGTACTAGAAAAATCAGAGCTTGCTGCAATTTTTCAAAACCACTGTATGCTTATTTAGTGTAGAATGCCACAGACTTTACCTTACAAATCCTTTACCTTACTAATCCTCATGTAAAGCAAAATCTTTCCAAAATTATCCCCACTTGAATAGTTTTTTGCCTTTGCATAAAAGCCTAAATTTTAAAACTGTCAGGCATAGCAAAACTCTCCAGTATATTGTATCTCATGCTGTCTGTTTTGAACATCAGGCAGGAGCTCTGGCTTCATAATGGGAGCTACGCTTACACTGATAAGTAATGTGTTACTAAAAAATGTTTTGTTTTGTTATTTTGGCCAGTACAAGCACTCATTATAGGAGCACCTTGCCCACCTGTATGTGGGTGATGTCTGTTATAAATTGTTTTTTTTAATGAATGTTTTTCTTTCCCTTGTGTAAAGGATGAAAAAGAGGGACCAATCACTAAACACATCCGTTTAACAGCTGCCTTAATATTAAAAAATGTTGCAAAACACTCAGAATGTGGTCGTAGGTAAGTGCAATCCTAATGTTTATTTCAGCTAATGTTACAACCAGAGGTAGTTTTAAAGGGGTATTCCCAACATCAGAAGTAATCCCCTGTACACTGGATTGGAGAAAACAAGCTGATCTCAGTTATGGAGCTTGCATGACAAAGTAAAAGACTGTTTACCTCTTCA